>NC_087139.1:3750000-4375000 GCF_030705265.1 Helicoverpa armigera | reverse complement strand
TTGCACGAAATGCTGCGCATAAACCACATTTAAGTATCAGAGTGGCGGTTAGCTAGCTGACAGCAGGTTTGGAACAGATTTAAATTATGAAAACAAGTGTGGAACTTTACTGGGAATTTAATTTCGGCAACTCGGAATTTAAAATTGTATTTTAAAGGCTCGAGCAGACCGGATGCGTATGCGTAACCACGTCGTAGACACGCGCGTCGTTACGCAAGCGGTGTGGCCTGTCTCATACATTTCCATACATTACAACTCATGGTTACGCCGTAACTACGCGCGTGACTACGCTTACGTCTACGCATACGCATCCGGTCTGCTGGAGCCTTAATACCTACTATTCTTGTGTAAAACTTTTCCCTCATTGTTCATACTTCACTTCGTTTAACATCTTAACCAAACAAATAATTCCCATTATTACATGTAATAACGGCTGTTTGTGGTATGTACAGACACGTGCTGCCGCGTGGGGCGGGCGGCGCGGTGCATGTCGGAGCAGCTGGTGCTGCTGTCTGCGCTGTGCGCGCTGGAGGCGGTGCCGCTGCGCTTCAACTACTTCGCCGCCTTCTGGCGCGACGTCGCCAACGAGCCCGTGAGTACTATATCATACAGACACGTGCTGCCGCGTGGGGCGGGCGGCGCGGTGCATGTCGGAGCAGCTGGTGCTGCTGTCTGCGCTGTGCGCGCTGGAGGCGGTGCCGCTGCGCTTCAACTACTTCGCCGCCTTCTGGCGCGACGTCGCCAACGAGCCCGTGAGTACTATATCATACAGACACGTGCTGCCGCGTGGGGCGGGCGGCGCGGTGCATGTCGGAGCAGCTGGTGCTGCTGTCTGCGCTGTGCGCGCTGGAGGCGGTGCCGCTGCGCTTCAACTACTTCGCCGCCTTCTGGCGCGACGTCGCCAACGAGCCCGTGAGTACTATATCATACAGACACGTGCTGCCGCGTGGGCGGGCGGCGCGGTGCATGTCGGAGCAGCTGGTGCTGCTGTCTGCGCTGTGCGCGCTGGAGGCGGTGCCGCTGCGCTTCAACTACTTCGCCGCCTTCTGGCGCGACGTCGCCAACGAGCCCGTGAGTACTATATCATACAGACACGTGCTGCCGCGTGGGGCGGGCGGCGCGGTGCATGTCGGAGCAGCTGGTGCTGCTGTCTGCGCTGTGCGCGCTGGAGGCGGTGCCGCTGCGCTTCAACTACTTCGCCGCCTTCTGGCGCGACGTCGCCAACGAGCCCGTGAGTACTATATCATACAGACACGTGCTGCCGCGTGGGGCGGGCGGCGCGGTGCATGTCGGAGCAGCTGGTGCTGCTGTCTGCGCTGTGCGCGCTGGAGGCGGTGCCGCTGCGCTTCAACTACTTCGCCGCCTTCTGGCGCGACGTCGCCAACGAGCCCGTGAGTACTATATCATACAGACACGTGCTGCCGCGTGGGCGGGCGGCGCGGTGCATGTCGGAGCAGCTGGTGCTGCTGTCTGCGCTGTGCGCGCTGGAGGCGGTGCCGCTGCGCTTCAACTACTTCGCCGCCTTCTGGCGCGACGTCGCCAACGAGCCCGTGAGTCACGTCATCATCCAGGAATTCATTTTAAGCAATGCACAAAAAAAACTGGTGGTCCAGAATCATTAACAGAACATATCTGCATCATCAGTACAAACATTTTTTTCATTATTTTGTCCGCTCTATTACCTACGCGTTGCCGCCGTGCCTACTATGACGACTGTGACCGTACAATCGGTTACAAAATAAACATCTTTCGATATCAATAACTTTTCTTTTTTGTACTAAAACACAACAAAATAAAAATATACGTATCTATAAAACTTATTTATCTATAAGTTGACAAAGTTTGCGCACTGGATGAAATTCATTCCTGTATAGTACCAAATACATCATCATTTACCTTACTACCTTTTCCAACTATAGTGAAATCGGCCTCTCGACTAACCAATTACGGCTGAGTATCAGCGATCCACATGGAGCGATCAAGTCTCCTCTAGTCTGTTACTCGGGCATCAAGATAACCCTTGGTAACATTTTTGACCCGACATTTGGGTTCCTTTGGTTCCAAGCATGTAGTAATATTCAGAACCCACAAATTGACGTGCTTACTGAAACACGGCTATTGGAGCAACTCGTTATACATGGTCATTATACATGGTCACCCAATCATGGACCAATCCCGCCTAGTATTGATATGACCGATAAGCCTATGTGGGGTTTACTTAGCCACGAGCTACTCGATCTATATTTTATGTTAGTCGTGTATTTTATTTTAAAAATATTATTTTGCAGGCCGACTCGAAGTTGGAGGAGATGCTCCTAGAATGCAGTGTGGCGACGGAGTACGTAGATGCAGTGTTGTTGGATGAACGCGAGTCATTGGAAGACCCCGTCATCTACCAGTTCATGCAGCATTATTATCCTAAGGTAATTTGTCACTTTTTATCGATATTTAAAAAAAATTGCGGAAAATTCGGCAATATAAGGCTTACTGGCTAGTTTTTTTAACAGGCTAGTTTTACCGGTTTGATAAAGGCTTTGATATCAGGAATTTACCTGACCGATAAGCTATAATTTTTGCTAGCACAGGTAGAAATTATACGCAGGCTTCATCTAGTAGATAGCATTAACTATTTGATACCTACTAGTGAAACCGAGTCATTGTTTTCGAATTCATTCGAGATTATGTCAGAATATTAAAGCAAGTTTTTTTTTTAATTACGATTCCATCACTCGATCATTCGATTACGAATTCTAGCATTTATAATATGATAATTTAAATATGATAGAAGGGAAATATGTAACCACATTACAATATTGGGATTTTTTACCTATTGATAGATGATGAATTAATGATAGCTGTATTTTGTGCTACACAAATAAACATATTTCCCGTAGCTGGGCGGCAGCGGGTCGGCTGCAGGCGGGTCTGGCGCGGGCGCGGCGGAGGCGGTGCTGGAGGAGGTCAACAGCCTGGCCGCGCGGGCGCCGCTGCGCTCACTGCTGGCGCCGCTCCGGGCGCTGACGCTGTTGGCTGCGAGGGCACCGCTGTCGCCGGCGAGAGCCCGGGAGCTGCAGCGGGCTACTAGGGCGCTGCGGGCTAGGTTGCAGCATGCTACAGGTACGTGTCTACTTTCATGTCATCCTAACTGAAAGTACCATAAATTATGAAACGAGTCTTTGCTCCGATCGTAAAGCTGAAATTGTTTAGCGGAGCTTAGGTCAATATAATTGCAAGTGATGAAGGGTCCGATTATAAGGCTGATTTCGTTTAGCCATGCGCCAAATACAACAGGGGGAGCTCAGGGCAATATAATTGCAAATGGTAAAGAGTGGACATTGAAAAGTGCTGTTTTAGAACCTACTTTGAACCAACCCTTTTCCAGTGATATTTTGATATATGAATAAATTATTTGATTTGATTGATTTTACAAAACATTTCAAAATTGTATTATATATGTTACGCAACGATAACAAAATGTATCATTACAGAAGAAGAAAGTTCAGAACCGGAGAGCGGGTGCGTAGGCGGGCCGAGCACTACAGCGACACGCGGAGGCTCCGGGTCGGGCAGCTCCGGCGACGAGGCGTCGGAGCCCGCCGAGCCCGACAGCGAGCCCGACGAGGCGGCGCCGCGCGTCACGTGGCTGCCGCACCTCGCGCACGCGCTCGACGCGCTCGACGCGCTCGTGCCCGCCACCGCAACCGCGCAACCCGAACCTTAGGCTATATAAGCTCCCCCATCCGCCCCGACCAACTTTACTCCTCAACTTGTTTAAAACTGGCTACGTTAATTTTCACCAAAAAAGAATGAAGTAGTGAATTAGTAAAACTCTTTTTTTGGCAAAAGATTGACTTTAAAAGATTTTTTTATCTGTACAAAAAAGTGGTTAATGCCAAATTGCGTTTGACGACAATGCAAGTTTTAAATTTGTGAAATGATTTTCAGGCAAGATTTATAATAATGTGTAATCCATTGCTACACAAGCATTGCAAGCGTGAATTGAACTTACGAAAAAATATTCTAATCAACATAATGTGGACACGCTACGCAGGACTGCATGATCGAATGACGACATTGCCATAAGCGTAGCGTGCCTATTATGTATGCTACGCCATCGTAGCCAATTCGTAGCAACGTCACGTGCGTAGCGAAACCAGACATCAAGTGAACGGTGTCTTTATGCTCAACTCATCTTGTTTCTATTAAAAAACTAAAAAAGATCTGTATACCCACAGAAAAAAGTATCAAATTAAAATAATGTACACTTAAAAAAATGTGTTATACAGTATGTATTTCCCAAAATGCGTTGCATAGACTGTTCTATATATTATTATTATTAATTTTAAATTGACAACTCATTTGGAAGTGCAAATGATGTGAGATTTTTTTTTATATGTTTCGGTTGTTTTCTAATATTATGTGTAAGTTAAATGTATATACATAGATTTGTGATTGTTGCGTTTCAGTAAGTATATTTTGTAATTATTGTTTAGTTAGGAATTGGGATAATACAGTGATTTTGTCTATCGGTATTCGCGTTTCGTTTAGGGAAGTAGAAAGGAATCTTGAAAACATCGATGTTTAGAATACATTCCAGACGTATCATCACAACGCAGGACGACGTACTATTAGTATATTACGAAGTATAGTATTGACGGTGTCTACTCTATGGCAGTCTCTATCCTTATACTTCTTGGATACAGACTGACATAGACAAGGCTACATAAAAACTGCATTCGCTAAAAAGGAATCTTTATCGGATAAAAATTTAAAACACACAAAAACGACTATATTTGACATCGATATAATCTTATTTTTATCGATAAAGCAATTTATCTTAATGATATTTCTTTTAAGCGAGTGCATACTTCCATCGTGCAGTCTCACAAGGTACCACCAAATCTAAAGACTCTAAGTACATTTCCACGAAGCAATATTAAGTTTTTTTTACATTCGTGGAAATTACTCAACGCCTTTAACATTAGAGTTATCGACAAAATATTAGTGTAACAACGTAAATACAATTTTATTGATATGGTATGAAGAAATATTAAAATTGAAACTAAACATGACTGCATCATCTCTTTAGAATTAAAACCTCATTAGTACTTCTTGGAAACATACATTATGTTTCACAGGACTACTAGTTGTGATGCCTTTGCTTTTATTTATTTAATTTTAAGTTTACGTTAGCCAGAGTTGGCGGCTATCAGGACTGTAGTATTCCTATATTTAAAACTTATCTTAAATTAGATGGTGTTTCTATGCACACAAAACTAAATTAGGAATGTTACGGTCAAGTTTTATATGTGACTCTCATTTTACCTGTGTTGAATTGAAAAATATAGTTGATACAATTTTGATAGGTGGTATAGGTATTTAAAATTCCTGCTTCATACAGTTTAAGTACTTTCTGTAATAGTGCTAGGTGTTTAATATTTTATTTTATTCTGTTTTCATAATAATCTTTCACGTGAAATAAATATATGCTCATGTAGTGTGAATGTAATTTCACTATTGTACTTTATATATCTTCTGTTTTATAAAACTCGTAGACTTCGTATATAAATAGATATAGGCTTTCAACTGACGTGCATTTCTTACTTAGTGTCTGTAATTATTATATAGTATTTGTGTGTGTATGACTGTCGCAAAATTGATATTGTATGTCAAAATTATAATTATGTACATTTAGGCTGTGAGCATTTTGTTAATTTATCTTAAAATATTGTAATCTAATTAGTCAAAAAATACCCCACCCCGCTTATAGTGTCTATGTATGAAAATGCGAAATGACAAAAGAATCACCCGTCCAGGCGCGTACTTTTTATTTTATTGGCAACTTACCTTCACAAATTAGTCAAGTATGTTGTGATAGTTGGATCTACAAGCTCTTTCTAATATAGTGTCTGTAAAAACATTTTATCTCAAATTTTATATTTACGTAATATAAAAATCTTACAACATTAATTCAATTTTAACTGCTATAATAGGTGTTTATTTAATTTAAATATAATCTTTCATTATAATCGTATAGGTGGCGACACAGTACCATATACACTGCCGAGTTCAACAAGGTTTTTAATAGTAATTGTAAAACATATAATCTCACGTAGTAAATACGGTTCATACGAATTGTATAGAGGCGATTTACCTGCAGATATCGAAACCTGTCCATTTTATATCTTTATAGTGAACACTAGCATGATCTATTTACGCTATAGTCCATCACAAGTATAGTTGTCATTTAGAATGTTTAATGTGAAAAATTAATGTTGTACGTAATTCACCAATGTATTGTATTTAATGGTCATTTCTCGAATATCAGATTTGTACACGCGTCCCACTAGTTGTGTGTGGCTACAAATAGCAGCAAGTGGATTTTCTCTATCGAAAGTAAGCAATAAATTCGACCTACACGAATTATTCAAAAGAATAGTGTCAGTTCTTTTAACATAATAATTTGTATTTCATTGGTGTACCTACAATTATTGTTATGTATTTTTATATTGAAGGTATTGTGTTAGATTACCGTATTGGCATGCGGGGGACAGTCACTGGGCAGTTTGCGGGGGTGTGAAAGTAAAGTGGTGCTATCAATCTGATCGGAGTGACTGGAACATAAGACAAAACGTGTATTTAAGTTTGTCCTGTTTTTAGAGCTTATTAATATATACAACTTAATATAAACTATGCTGTAATTATCTTTATTAATTTTAAGGTTATAATTTGTTTGTAATGAGATGTGGCATATGATGATCGCAAGCGTTTTGTGGTACTTATTGTGGTCACGTTGTACCCCATTTCGTTTTGGCTTTGAATTTGTGTATTATATTAAAATGTGTTGCCGAAACTAGAGTTTCGGTCGAATATAACTGTGTTATTGAATACAATTTGTGAAAATTAATGAAAAATACTGTAAATCGGACTGGAAAGCCAAAGTAAACAGTATTTTATACGAGCGTTTTTTATTTAAGTAAACCCCTTAAGACCCTACCTACTCTATTGTAAGACTGAAGGTAAACATGATAATGAATTGAGAACTAAAATTCAGACAGGATCTCCACTGAAATTCTCAAAATTATACAGAGACCAAAAACCCACAGCGAATTCAGCCCGTCCCGGCAGAGCAGTCGCGCTATCGACAACTAGACCAACGAAGCAGTCAATGCAAGTATATTGCCCGCATAAATTAATATTGAAGATTACACAATTATTTATAGCGACAACATTTTTGGTCGTGCACGACTGGAATTCGTCGTTTGGGCCGGATCAGCGTTCCGGGAATAGTACCAGCGGTTTTAAATGGCTGTAAATTTGACCTTGTCAACCTACTTATTGGCTATGCGCATTTTAAAGCTTCCAGTGTCTCTTACAAACCATATGCTGGATCGCAAACCACATCACCAGCTAGAACAATATTGTCGGCCAACAGCATACATCCAGAATACCTCATCTTGCTGTGTGGATACCCTCAGGAATGTTTACTTTATATTTTAGCATTCAAGTTATTGGTACAGGCTTGTAGCCGGTACAAGCCTACAACCACAGGAAGAGGTGTTTTACTGGTTTATCTCACCAGCATCTACATTGAAATGAAACTCCACAAATTAATTTTAATTTTTCATTTTTTTTATTTGCACTAATTTGTTTTTGATTTCAACAGGTAATGTTTCTTTGGCTTTATTAGCACAATCTAAACAAAATGTTTTTTTATAAAACAAACTACACTCTTTGTTGATACACACAGTGTCACCACATTCTGAACAGTCAGATCCAAGGACCAGTATTTCTCCTTTGCCTGGTGGACTAAAGGGGTCCTTCATCACATAGCTTGAGTATTTAAGGACAATATTACGAGAAAACGGTGGATGAGTTCCTTTGTAGTTGGCTTTTTCATCAATTCCACATGAAGTACATTTAAAATCATAAACTATCTGCACAGGCTCTTCTTTTGGTATTGAAGCATCCATACTGTACTGAAACAAATTAAATTATACGTTATCATTGATTGTGCAAGACATTGCAGCCATCATCAAGACTCCATCTGCAATAATGAATGATGATGTTATACATATATTATATGTTATTTTGATGTACAATAATTAACGTCTGAAGAAAAAATTTGATGGTATAATATAACAACTATACTAATAATTTCTGTTTATGCTCATTAGTGAAAAATGCATACCTAAATTTGAATGCATCATTTGGTTTCAACTGCCTCAAATTCAGGTTTAACTATTGTTAACCTTTCCTTAGTGGCTTCCATAGGCCACCAGAACGGCTTTATTATTTCAACTGGGGTCTTCCCTACAGTTAAAGTTTTAGCTTCTAGAGCCTCTTTTATCCTAACTAAACCTAATCCGACGTCTTGCACTCGACTTTTTAATTTTCCTACTTTGATTTGTGCAGGTTCAGAGGCAGCCCAGACTGCAGCATCCTTTTCTAACTCTTCCTCGCTGCTTATATTTTTGAATACTATAGGCATAATTCTTTTTCTTACAACACCAGTATGGTGAATACGAGCAGTCAGTTCTTGACCAATGTAACACCCTTTATGAAAACTAATTCCATGGAGATAGTCACAATTAGCTTCTAGAGGAAAGCAAGTGCCAGGGAACAAGTCTTCAGCCCCCTCACTCACACCTAAACTATACTTCAATGCTTGATACTCTTGCTCATCATCTTTGATGACAATATCTTTCCCAAAAGTATTGTGAAGATCCAAATTGGCCACATCTGTTGATGTTACCAGTCTGTAGCCAAGCTCCCGCAATCGTGGATCCTTGAATAAAGTTATGTTAAGCTTCTCTTGTTCATGGGATACTTCCAAGTCTGGGGGTCCTATTAAGGCCCACACATTGAATAGACGGCTGACATCTCCAATTTGAACATCTCTTTTCAATTTATAAATTTTAAGATGTTTTTGTAACAAATTCTGAATGCTTTTATCGCACTCTAGCATAAATACATTCTCTCCTGCCCATTTGTGTACCAGGGTATCATACAGAACTCTACCCCTGTTATTCAAGAACATGGCGTACATGGATTGTGCGCCAGCATCTTCAAGATGCTTGATGTCATTTGTTATTAGACCTTGAAGAAATTGTCCAGCTTCAGGTCCACTGACTTTAACTAGGGTACGGCTTTTTAAAGGGTATAACACTTTCGGAGTCCCATCTGTAGAGAATGACAACTTGAAGAAATTTATCCTAGACCATCTCTCACCTCTAGACCATCCGGTTTTAAGTGTAAATCTGTTTACCCAACTTAATATCATTGTTGGAATTTATAAATAACCACTCTAAACATAAAAAAAATCTAGAATTTCACAACCTGTTATATTTTGGTCAAAATTTTCACATTTTTCTTTTGTTTCTCCTAGTCTTTAGCGGTGACAATGACACATGACGAATGGATGGATGAAGTTCAGTCAATCAGACAGTTTTTGACAGATTCTATTTTTCTGGACTTTTGAGTAGAAATAAACATGGCAGCGAAGACTAGAAACTAAACAGGGAATGTCGAAAGCAGAGCGTATTATATCGTTTAATAATGTTTACCGAAAAATTTGTAAAATAAATTCTTTCAAGAAATAAGATAGGTACATTCTTATCTAGGAATAATGAATTCCTACTCCGGTTCACTTGAATTCGTGCTTCGGTTCACTGGTGGCGGTAAATTCAAATATAAACCTTTTTTTATGTTTTACCTCAGCTAACATTTAATATGAAGCGGACTATTATATCGTTTGCGTATTAAAATGTAATCTGATTTGCTGGATTCGCACTTAGCTGCGATACAGTATAATATTAATTCCCATCACTGTTAAGCAATTTTGATACGTGGTCAGGTACAGTGTTCATAGAAAAGTGCCCCTGGTACTTCTGGTAGTACTGTTGATAGTACTAAGGGCAACAAACTGAGCAAATGAAGAAGAGAAGGGTTGCCTGAGGGTGTCATCAATATATTCAAGTATTGGTATCACCATCAGACAAATCAAGTAAGGTGGTCGGGAACCTTCTCTGAAGCTTATCGGCTGGGGTGTGGGGTGAGGCAGGGGGGATTGAGCTCCCCCACACTATTCAATATTTATGTAAAGGAGCTGGTCCGTGAGCTTAACAACACCGGTGTTGGCTGTTCTATAGATGGTCAAATTGTCAACAACATTAGCTACGCCGACGACATGGTGTTGTTGAGCCTATCGATCAGTGCTCTGAGGAAACTCCTTAAAGTCTGTGTGGTATATGCAGAAGAGCATGGTCTGAAGTATAATGCTAAAAAAAGCGAATTACTGGTGTTCGGGCGAAGCGCATGAATGCATCATGCGTACCGCCCGTGACACTAGGGGGAGTTGCACTACATCAAGTTACTCAATTCGTGTATCTTGGCCATGTTGTGAATGAGGAGCTAATAGATGATTTAGATGTGGAACGGGAACGCAGGGGGCTGACGATTCGATGCAATATGCTGGCTCGCAGGTTTGCAAGATGCTCAAAGCCAGTAAAGATAACTCTTTTCAGAGCATATTGTCAAACATTTTATACCTGCAGCCTGTGGACCAGCAACACGCAGCGAGTCGTCAGTGCCCTGAGAATCCAATACAATAATGCTTTCAGGTTGCTGATGGGACTGCCTCGCTACTGCAGCGCATCGGCGATGTTTGCAGAGTCGAATATAGACGGCTTCCATGCCATCATCAGAAAAAGAGTAGCATCGTTGATGCGTAGGGTGCGGGACAGTTCCAACAGCTACCTGAGGCTAATAGCTTGTAAGATTGAAAGTCCCATATGGAGGCATTGGATATTATTACATACATTAAAATAAGCTTACTAACATAGATCTTAAGTATTATGTATTACTAACAAAATATGGACAAAATAAGTCTGAAATAAAGAATTTGAATTGAATTGAATTGAAAATGAACTATTATTCATATTGTCGAGATTTTAAGAATATACCTATCTATGCATAGGTACCTACGGCTACATATCCTTACCTATATCGATATACGTCGTCGTCATAGATGATGCACTATTAAATTAGCTAGTCGTCATCACTAGAACAAAAGACAGCGGGATCAGGGGTCAAGCTTGAAATAAAAATACCAAAGTTTCCTTATTAGTGTTTCATTACATCTGTTGTCCAACAATAAAATATTTAATACCTAAACTTAAAAATAAGCGTGTTTCTTCTCAGAGACATGATACTTTTAAAACCGTCTGCAATGACTTCAAAAAAATCTAGAAATCAATTGAGTAGAGTTATAATGGAAGTCAAAACAAATTTATTCCTGTTTATTAATGCGTTCTTGTGATGTGTACGTCATCTCGATATCTTCAGTGTCCCGCGGCGTCTTGACTGGGGTGACAATGAGAGAGGTGGGGACGGAGTCCTGGCCTTGCTCCACGGAGGCAGTCACCAGCTCAGTGGTCACTGTGGGCTCAGACCGCATCGACGCGTTGTCACGTTTGCTAGGCGAACTTTGGTTAGACCGTTGATGATACTTTTGACTCTTCAGCAGGTGTGGTATGACTTTCTGTAAATAAGTTAAAGATGACAATGAACAAGTCATTAGGCATGTGTACAACAGTTCTATACCTACACTATATGATTCAATATTCATATGTTCAAAGTACAAATGAAATAAATTGGTGACTACCGACATCGGGAATAGGGACCAAGCTACTGGTGGTGTGGTTAATGCCTCCTGAATCTGTCCCTTAACCTAGTCGCCACGAGATATGTATTTATTTCAATAGCTGCAGAAGCTAGACTGGATGGTGCGTGACTTATAATTTGATTGTTTAATCAGTCTTAATTTAATAATTAGTGTTTTATTTTGTAATATAATATATTAAGACAAGGCTGAAGAAGGAACAAAAAATAACCTGTTGCGGGTCCTTAGTAAGATACACATCAGTGCGCCTAAGCACGAAGTCCGGGGCAGCGAGGCAGCGTGCCAGCAACAGCGCCGCCGCACACGCCCAGCTCGCCAGCACGCCGGCGCTGGCGGCCCGGGTAGCCGCCGCACGGCTGCTGAAGCCCCACGTCGCGTTCCATCCCAGCTCTAAGAACGGGTCTGCTGATGAACACCTAAAATATGGTTTGTTAGTAAGGCATTCTACGTTCAAAGCCCGGTCTCTTAGGTGGGTTGCACCATTTAATTATATAATGATAATCATGTAATAGCCATTGGTCAAATCGGCGATTTGACGGCTGGATAGGTAAGGTTCGGTTGGACCGTAATAGTTAAATAGGAACCAGGCATAATCTTTCCTAATATTTAAAACGCGGCGTGTAGGAAGTGTAACGCGTGGAAATATTGGTTGTTTTTAAAGTTTCGGAAAACGATTTTTCAACTAAAGATTCTTCATGGATTATAAGTATTTCACGTACCTACAGATCAAGATAAAGTATACCTACGTAGTGGAATTACTGACGTCGAAGAAGGCTGCACAGAATGCGTGTAAGCCTCCGTTGGTCAAAGTGAAGCTGTGACCAGTTACGCCCACCATCACCAGAGCGAATAATAACGCGGGGGCTAGAATACGCCATGGTTGAGGTAATCTGAAACGAATAAAGGGGATAAGTCAGTATTAGTGCCAATTCTAGCCGTAGCCCTTTAAAACTTATTAGTTAAAGATTAAACACAAAGCACTGCAGTATGCTTGAGGGACGCAATCGTACATCGTTCATTGCTCACCCTAAAAAAAAAAGTTTTTTTTTGTTTTCTCTGCAGCTAAGTAATTAATTTTGGTGAGAAAATAACTGCCATTTGAAAAATGTGTTTATCTTTTAATTAACGGCGGCGTTTAATTATCTGACAATTCTGACATCAAGTTAACAAGACTTTTTAAATCTTCCGTATTGTGACCTCATTGGACAATTGCCAGCCAGTGAGCCCAATTCCATGTTGTTCCAAATACAACGTGTCTTGTTTGTTGTTAATTGTCTTGTCCAGAATTTGAATGATTCCAATATTTTATTTGTTTAGTAAATGATCGCGAACCATTATGAACACAGAACTTGTGACAGAGACCCGATTAATCAGTTTCGAAATTCAGGTTTGCGCGGGATCAATCCCTTGCAATATTAATTCGACATTAACAAGGTTCCCAAACAGGCGGTCTTAATTTGTGGGCCGCTACAACATGTGGGTGTTTATAAATAAATTAACTACCTAAGAGTCGTCTACTAACAAAAATATACTACCGCTACCATTGCTATTTTCCTTGTTGTTGTTTTCCCTATATATTTCCTATTTAAAACTTGCCGTAACGTACCCAGCCCGGGCGCGGCCTCCCCGAGGACACATGGTGAACATAGTGATCCATACTGCCGCAAAGATCATGGACATCAATGGCGTGTACTCGGCGAAATCGCAGTCATTGTTCGTCTCAAACAACGTCCTCGATACGTCCAGTACTAAGCGATGCGTTTTGTTTTCTGAAATCAGTTTGTAAGGGAAAATTAGTTTCAAGATTATAGAAATATCTAAAGGGATATAATTATATCTGAAAAAGATCTTATAACCACCATAAGGACTATAGTAGAATTGTACCTTAGATTCAAACCATGCAGCTACTAATAGGCATTTAATGATTCACTAAAATCTATCTATCAAGATCACTTAGATAACTAATTTATTACAATCAAATCCAAATGCAAAAAAAACGTTAGTAAATTTTGCCTCACAGTTAGTTAAGTAATGATACCTAAATCTAAAACAATCCACACTTGATGAAAATCAGACAATACATTTACTTTTGATTTTCCTTTTCTCGAAGAGTGTTATTGAGAAGTGAGTGATCCATGGTATACCCACGTGATGAGACACAGGCCCTTGATAAGAAAATACAAAAAACTTGAAAATATAAAAATAACTCCTTATACCTCCTACTTAGAGACAACTTAAAATATTGTTTCCAAAATTAGTACCTAAGTATGAAAATCATTTTGCACAGTGCTCGTTATGCCATTAGGTATTCGCATAAACATTAAGTCGTCTGCTCATTTAAAAAAAGACTAACCACTATAATTGTTTACTCACCAGTAAATATCTCGTTATCTACTGCTAGAGTTTCAGTTACAGCCGTGTCATTGTCAGGAGTCTCTCTCTTAACCTTGCCACTGTCATCATTCTGGACGGGTCCATTACCTTGAGCATCATCAGTTGTATTCTTAGTTAAATCATGGTATTCATTATAATTCTGAGGGTCTGCAGCCTCGGGCAGCTCCACGACTCGGAACTCCAGTTGACGAGGATATAGAACGCAGTTACCGTCCACCAATTGCATCGTATTTTGTAGAAATACGTAATTTGTGATGCCGAAAACGGCAGCACATACGTATAAAATTAAGTGCCATGCTGGAAATGAAAAAAATATGCATTATCTACTGACTGAATAGATACAAACAAAATTATGATGATAAACTTGAATTACAAGAACTGCTAAGTTGCACTAGGATTATACAGGAGCCAGAAACGTAGAATGTAATTCAATATCAATTCAGGAACCCCTTCCATTGTATTGTGACACGAAGTTTTTTTAATGTTTTGAATTAAACCGGTCTCAAAAAGGTGTGGTGCGGGCAGACGTGAGGTCATTCTGACATAAGACCGATAACCGATGAGTACATTATATGATGAGTACATACTCGACACGCTCGTTATCCGGTTGATTGACTTTACGATTAGTCTTTAATATTCCGCTAATTTTCGCGGCAAACAGATGAACTCATTCTCTCGTCTCTGGATTAACACTGGCAGGGAAGCGAGCTAATGGGCAAGAACGGGTCGCTAGTGAAATAAAGCGATGTTTATTTTCTCGTTTGGTGAAGTCTGTGTTTTAAGACAACCATTTTTATCAATGAAATCATACTATTATTTATAGGAATTCCGACTACACAGTTTATTGTTCATTTTATTCATTTGTGTCAGTTTATTAGGTATAAACCATAAATATTTTGTTTGTTTATACAAGCACATGTGCTATCTAGTATTTTAGTGTCAGTAACTATATAATCGAAAGTATTTTTAGTTCATACGTATCTTATCTTATACGTCTACTTATTTCAAAAACTAGTTCACTGATGCATTATTGACTCACGTTTAACGATAGGTAAAGATAACGATACTTATCTTTAAAGTTAGTAAAATACAGTATTGCAAAAAAATTATGCTGGAAAACCCATATAAATAGTAAGTTCCGCTCTTACCCACTTAGGCTACAAGTGGGTCGCTCAGAACAAACACTTTTCGCTGTCTCTATTTTCTTCTCAGTAGAAAGAACTTTACTAATGAATGTTCCAAACTTTTTTAATTTTTGCTACTGGCCCCAGTATTTCTTAATCTGCTCAGGGCTTGGACTTAAACTAAAACTTGGACTGCAATTAGCTTTTCCTCACCTTTCCATACGCTGAGTTGCTTGGAGGACTTCTCCTCCAAGTCGTAGTAGTCATACAGTAGTATCGTCATATTCGCTTCACTCCATGGTCATGGCAACTCTGAAAAATTATATTCGAAATCATTATTGAAGGGCAGCGGCGGCCCTAGCCATTGCGAGGCTACGTGCGGCAGGTCTTATGCGAGGCCCTTTGTCCTACGTAGGGCTGCCATTTCGAATTTCGCCAAACCCGGAAAAACGTTTAAAAAACCCGGACATTTGGCGTAAATCGCATTTTTTCCCCGGACGAGTCCGATTTTTTTTTTAAACAAAACTAGACCAAATTTTTAATATTACCATATACTTAAATTCAATGAGGTGCTTCCTTACATGAAAAGTCAGGGCCGTCTGTAGCTCATGTAGTACCTAGCATTGAAAGATTGTGACTTAATGTATTTCGAAGGTCATATAGAAACTAGGAGTTACCTTCTTGTTAGTAATAGGACTTTAAAACGGCGCTACCTTTTTGATAGGTTAGACAAAAAATACAAACAACTGTAAAGTGAAGTTGCCGCGAGCGTAGCGAGCGCGAAAATTTTTGAGTTTTGGGTCAGTAAAGCACCTAAACTTGTATAATAAAAAAAATCCGCAAAGTGAAGAAGCCGCAAGTGAAACGAGCGCAAAAATTTTGCGCTCGTTTCACTTGCTTCGTTTTTTGAATATTGGGATATTAAAGTAGCTAAATGTAAAAAACAATAGTGCCAAGAAAAGAAGCCGCGAGCGAAGCGAGCGCGAAAATTTTTGAGTTTTGGGACACTTCGACTTCTGCAGCAAATGCTTGTCTATTTGTAATTTTACAAGGTTAAACTTCCATGCATGGCAAGCAATCTCATGTATACTATGTTTTCAACTCGTAGTTGATGAAGGCGAGGCTATGAATTGGCTTGGTTGGTGGATTTAACGATTGTTATTGAAAAACCTGTTTGACTTCTTATCCTCTTAAATCGAGTGATCATCCTCCGAAATCTGCTGGCCCTAGGAATGTATGGCTGGGTTATTCGCATACCCTGCACCATAGGTTAAGACGGCCCTGTGAAAAATGTTCGGGTTTTCCCCGGACACTTCTCACATTTCTTTTCTTGGATCAGATATATATATTTTTTTATATTAGTGTGGGTTGTAGCGCGAGGCCCCCCCAAGCGCGAGGCCCTGTGCGATGGCACAGTTCGCACACCCCTAGGGCCGCCACTGTTGAAGGGAATTGGCAATCGTTATCGTAATATTATCGTTGTTGGTGTAGTCTATAGACTACAGTGACTTCTAGCTGTTAAATGGGGTTATATAGATGTCCTGTGAAAAAATACTTTAAGATATTTTATTACCAAATATAGTTGAGGTTTTTTAATGTTTTCCAAATTTTCCTCTTTACAATAGTGTGCGAATTTAGGACATCGATTAATTGGCAGTTTCAGTTTGACACGCCAACTAATGCTGTTAATCATATTACTTTATTAAGTAGATCAGCTCATCAGCCATTTGTTACTGTCGGCCAATTAGCGTATTGAATTCGGTAGTCCCCAGAGACGAGAATTTACGATCACAATTCATATTTTATATGGTTATTCCTTATAGTAACGAAACTTCGTGTTTTGCCAAATGTAGGACAGTTGTCGAGTAATGAATATCGACTTCGTTGAACACAATTGATGCCTATGGTGGTTTTAAATTAACTGTTTCGCACACCGGGTTATTTTTATCGTTTTACGTTGTACGAAATGGCGTTAACCACAAGGCTGTTTGGTATCCTTGTTTTTAATGTCGTCAATGTTTATGCATGGTTCTGGAAAACATGGCACGATACACAGAAGCTTTTCTTTCTAATCTTTATTGAAGTATCTGAAAGTTGCCTGCATTGGAAAACTCATTAATTTTCCAACATTTTTGTGGAACTAGTGTTGTTTTTCAGTCTTTAACTTTAACAACTCTGTAATATAGAGATGACATAAGGAAAATTCCTTTTCTATTGAAATTGAAGCAGGAAAGACTTATTGTTTTAACACGTAATATATTACGTAGGTATTGTTTTAATTCCAGACATTATTTGATTCGTACACACCGTTAAGAAGCCTATTATTAGAACTATAGAACGTTATTATTGAAAGTTTATTGTTAGATTTCAGCAGCGTGACCGATCTTGAGTTTATTAGCCCGCTACAGTCTTAAACATTTTTTTTAAATACCTACATAAATTAATCCGTATTCCATTTTCCGAACAGACCTACCCATAATGCAAACCTAGCCATTGAATGTACCTAAGGATTGAAAATCTGTACCTAATTAATTAAAGAAACAAATGGAGTCTATGGTAGCTAATTATGCGCATTGAATTTAATCATTTTTGTCTCTGTTTGAGATAATATCTGTTTGGATGCTTGTTCGGGCGTCAGTTTGTTTCCAGAATTATAAATGAATGATAAAGGTCCAAGGGCACAGGGACTGGTTAGTTAATCATGGGGAAATATACTCTAGAAATAGCAACAGGAAATACCGACACAACTAGCCAGACGTTCATGAGTTATTTATTGGACAAAAGTCATGTTATAAAACGTGTTTGCTTTTAATATACAAAATGCGTTTATTCATAGACTGAAAGAATGGATGTTTGGAAGAAAGTAGACTTTTGAAGATGCCGTGGAAGCTGTCAGTTACGTCAGGTCTTGGTAATCAGAATATATATTAAGATCCATTTTATAACAAAAATATGGTAGAAAATCATCATACAATAAATTATTATCAATTTAAGATGTTGGTGTTGCAATATTGGATTTTTTGCTGTGGCAACATTATGAGCAGGTCGTGAAAAAACGGCTCTGCAGATAAATTTTATTCTAAAATATAAATCTAGTGCTAATTTAAGTTAATTGTGCATTTAAAATAGATAAAACTATCAAATTATTGTTAAACTTAGTTTTGTTCTCGTGTTCGTGACGACGTTTGCAATTTCAAACAAGTTTATAATCAGCTGTTCAATGTGCCGGCTGTCAAAAGGATAAAGTTTGAATATTACTTCAAACCCGGGGAGTATAGTGTTTTTATTTTAATTACATTGTAGTGTACACAACATTACACCAACAATACACGCAACCCAACGCAATACACGGCTCATTGTTATGAGCTACTGTCATTGCATTGCACACCGGCATAGTTAGTGTCTCATTCTGCCTTCAACTTGTGAAAACAGAATTGAAGACGATAACGCTCGCCTACAACACACAATAACATTACAAATTACTCTGCCACCAATCAATTTTTCTGTAAAACCTTGACATTGCTGACCTACAAGATTGTACTATTTGATTGACCTATTTAAAAATTCCCAACTTTGTATATGTTGTTTGCCACACTTATGTTTTAGCCTAGCATTTTGCATAAATGTGTAATCAATATCTAATTGTTGCGAACCTTCCATATCTCATACTTTCCACTTTCTTTATTTATAAATAAATAAAAAACTTACCCTCCATTGTGATAAAAAAATATAATCTTATAGTCCACTTCTATATTTTACAAATTTCATAAATCCCTATCCCTTTACAGTCTACTTCCTTTGTTCACTAACACACTCATCAACATCTTTAAAGCTATTTTTTCACTTTTTAGATACTAACAATACAACAATTAGAGATGATGACGCGCAGAGCCACAGTCAAAGACATGGAAGAAAAACTCAGAGCTACACTGAGGGAACTCGAGTCAACTAAAACCTTGTGCAAGCAGTTACTCCAAGAGAGAGATGACAGTGAAGTCGAAGTGAAGAACATAATCGACAAAAATACCTCCCTCAAGAGTGAGTTGGCCGAGCTGCACATACAGTACATGGATGTGCTCGACCAGCACACTCAACTTCAACAAGAGATGTCCTCGTTCCATCAGTGCAGTGACACCCATGAAGTGGCTTTACAGCGCATCACAGAATTAGAACAGGAGTTATGTAATGCCCATAAGGCTATATCTATACTAGAATGTGGTAAGATTAGTGAACAGGTTACTAACACTTGCAACCTTTTTGATGAGTTAGTTGCCTGTAGGTCAAACAAGTTGCCTTGTAAGTTAGCTGAAACTATTGATTTGACTGGTGATGATACCATTCCAATATGTCCTGTAGTTATGAGTCATAATAAATTAAAAAAATATATTAAAATCAACAAGTTTATTAGACGGTCAAAGAGATATTTGAAAAAACAAAATCTCTTAAAATTAAACATTTTACTTAGAAAGGACCGTGTTAGCTTAACAAAGACACTAAGTTCCTGTACTGCTGAATTAGAATATTGTAAATCTATGTATGAGATGGAAACTCAGCAGCTTCAACAAGATTTAAAATACAAGGAGTCTTTGCTAAAGGATATTTTTAGTAAATATGAGTCTTCTCAAGAACAACTAAGCAAGCGGTTATTTGAGGCAGTGGAGCTGATGGACCTGGTGAAGTCCAACACGGAGAGGTATGAGTCTCTGACAAATAGCCTTTCATGTGATGTTGCAAGCCAACCATCACCTTCAATACCATTGTCTGAAATATCTGTGCCTACACCTGCTATACAGAATATTCATATACAAAAATTTAATACTTTGCTTTTCACAGATGCATTGGGTGCTGGCTTTGGAAAAATTTTACACAATTACCTTAGCCATCACTTTACCAATCACAGTTACCATGACATAACTTTTAAGCAAATTGTTGAGAAAATTGGCAGTACAAAATTAGATAGTAATTCTATAATAGTTCTGTTGTTAGGTAGTAGTTCTGGTACAACAAAAGAGGACATTGTGAAGGGTATTGACACCTTACTTAGTTTAAACATTGGAAAGTTAATGTTATGTGCTTTCCCCTATTCTGATAGTTTTTCAGAATACCAAAATAAGTGTATATTTAATTTAAATAATACATTACACATGTTGACATGTTGTCATAGTGACAAACTTTTATTTTTTGATACTAATAAGTTTATTAGTGATTTTACTTTGATTAAGGGAGCTGTATCTGTTCCTGGTAGTTGTAGACATAATATTGCTATGTTGATAGCATATAATATTGACAATATTATATCTAATATAATGAAATGTAGGTTAGGGGACGAGGGTATGCTGTATAGTTATACTAACAGCACACTGATAGATTGTTGTATGATGACGTCATGTACGAAGGGGGGTCCACAAATACTATCTACCACCACTACCACCACCACCACCAATATGTTAGAACATTCTAATCATATTGAACACGCCGGTGGCATAGATTCTTCTATGCAAGTTATATCATTTGTGGAGAAAACTCCTGATATAAATAATTTAAACTAATTATTAAGACAACAGAAGATATTCCAGTATTTAATAATTTTAAAGATAGAAGCAAGTTATCTTCTGGCGACTTAGTTAATTACAAAAATCACAGGAATGAGCAACATATTTTAAAACTTTTCAATCAAAATATTCAGAGTTGCTCTTCTAAACTTCTTGAAATAGAATTAGTATTAGAACAAACCAAGTTTGATGTAATTTGTATTACAGAACATTGGCTGAAAGATTATCAAGTAGAATCTATAAATTTTGAGAATTATTGTGTAGCTAGTTACTTTAGCCGGAAATCCATGATACATGGTGGCTCCCTAATTTTAGTCAAAAATCATATTAAATATAAAGTAAGAAAAGATATAGTTGATATGTCAGTGGAACATAATATTGAATTGTCCTGTGTTGAGCTAGATAAGCATGTGATAGTGTGTGTCTACCGACCACCGCAACACCAGAATCTTTGTGTATTTGACTCTGTCATGGAAGATGTCTTGAAAAAAGTCAGTAGTAGTAGTAAGTCAGTCATCATATGTGGTGATTTCAATATTAATATTTTAGAAAATAATATTATAAGTTCGAGTTTTTTAAATCTTTTCAAATCATTTAATTTGCATAACGTTTTTGAAGAACCTACTAGGGTAACACCAACTACTGCTACTTGTATAGACAATATTTTTTGCAGCTGTGAGTACCTGCATAAGTCCATAGTGAATTACTTGCCATCTGATCACAGTGGACAAGTGATCACTTTCCACACTTACTCTCCACCAGAGAAAACAAAAATAAATTTTAGAGAATATACTTCAAAAAAAATCGATAAACTAAATCAGACTCTAGCTGATAAACTGTGTGTACATAGCTTCAATCTTAAAAATCCAAGTGATATTTATGCCGATTTTTCTCTGTATTAAACGACCAATTCAACTTAGCTTTTCCAGTCAAAACTAAAATTATTAAATCTAAGTTCTTATTTAGTGACTGGGCAACCCGGGTATTCGTAAAAGTAGAGAAAAGCTGTTTGAACTTTATGGTTTAAAGCCTTATAACGCCGATCCAAGTTTCCGTGACCACGTCTCAAAATATTCAAAAATATTTAAAACCGTTTGTAAACAGGCAAAATCTATTCATATTAGAAATAAAATAAAATATGCTGATGATAAAATAAAACTACTTGGACAGTAATTAACAACGAAACAGGGAGACGAAAAGTTCGAAAAACTGATTTAAGTCTAGAAACTGATAAAGGTCCCATCAGCAGTAACCTTGAAGTAGCTCAAGAGTTTGAAGCATTCTTCACTAAAATACCTTTCGAGACGACAAAAGCACTAAATTCTTCCACCACCGTGTCTATCGATCTACTCAAAAAACATGTTAAACCATGCTCTTTACTATTTAAATTTCAACATACCAGCCCCGAGGCTATTATTAAAGCCTTTAAAGATCTTAAAATAAAATCAACAGAAGATCTGTGGGGTATGTCTGTCAAGGTATGTAGGTCAATTATTGAAACAATTGCACCTTATTTAACTTACATATTTAATGTTAGCGTAGACCAAGGAGTGTTTCCTGACTTAATGAAACACAGCAAAGTAGTTCCTTTATTCAAATCGGGAAATAGTAAGGAATCGAATAACTACAGACCCGTTTCTGTCTTACCGGTTCTCAGCAAGGTATTTGAAAAGTTGATGCTTGAACAGATGTTGCGCCATTTCAATAAAACTCCATCTTTCACAAAGAACAATACGGTTTCACTAAAGGTCGCTGTACAACCGATGCTGGTGTAACTTTGATCAAGCACATCTTTAAGGCTTGGGAGGAAGCTGAAGACTCTATTGGAATCTTCTGCGATCTCTCAAAAGCGTTTGACTGTGTAAATCACGAAACGCTTTTGCGAAAGCTAGAGCATTACGGAATAACAGATACTTCTCTCCAGCTGTTAAAATCATATCTAAATGGTCGGCAACTTAAAGTTCAAGTAAACGGCGTAAATTCACGAGGTTCAGTGATGGCAATGGGCGTACCACAAGGTTCTATATTAGGTCCGTTCCTCTTTTTAGTTTACATAAATGATTTGCCCTACTTATTTGATAATCAACCTAAAATGGTGTTGTTTGCCGATGACACTTCTCTTATTTTTAATATTGATCGACGTAGACGTACCTTAGACGACGTAAACAATTCCATTCTCCAGGTTCAAAATTGGTTCAACGCAAATAACTTGGCTCTTAATGAAAAAAAAACAAAATGCATTCGTTTTTCATTGCCAAATGTAAAAAGTAGTGAATGTGACATTATACTTAATAGTGAAAAACTAGAATTTATAAATCAAACAGTTTTCTTGGGAATCACTCTTGACAAAAAACTACAGTGGGGACCCCACATTACATCTCTTGCGGGTCGTCTTAGCTCGGCCGCCTATGCTATTAGAAAGATGAGGCAGCTAGCGGACGTACAAACAGCTAGACTGGTATATTTTAGTTACTTCCACAGCATCATGGCGTACGGCATTCTGCTGTGGGGACGAGCTGCTGACATTGAATGCATATTTATCTTGCAAAAGCGAGCTGTCAGAGCTATGTACAACTTACGTAGTCGTGAATCTCTTAGGGAACTGTTTAAAAAAATTAATATCATGACCGTACCTTGTCAATTTATTTATGAAAATATCATGTATGTTAGGAAAAACTTACATTTGTTTGAAAAAATATGTGATAGACATAATTATAACACTAGAAATAAAAATAAGATAGCTATCCCGCAGTTTAGATTATCTAAAGTACATACATCTTTCATGGGATATTGTGTCAAATGTTATAATAAAATACCAGACAACATTCTGGAACTAAATGACATGCGGTTTAAAACTCATATAAAAGCCACACTTTGTAAGCAAGCATATTATAAATTAGAAGATTACATTCAAGATAAAAATGCTTGGAAACATGCTGGTCCTGCTCCATAGGACATACTGACAATATCTAATAATTAATTAACAAATTAAAATTACACCAGCAAATAAAATTGTATTCATCTTTTGATTATTTGTTTGTAACTTTGTACCAAAATATAAACCAATTTGTAAATGTGAACACCATGTAGCATTTTAACTGTCACTTTATCCTCATTTGTCTTTGCGATTCTACATGATCTTCGCATGCTTTTTACTGTATGTATCAGTACATACAAATTGTAATACTGTATTATTTTTAAAAAGAGTAACCATGGAGTTTCTTGCCCGTTCTTCTCCATAGGAAGCTACTTTTGGAATGGGCAACTAGAATCAAACTTAGTTATAATTTTGACGTTCATAAGTGCTTGTAAAGGCCTAAATGAAATAAATGATTTGACTTTTTGACTTTGACTTTGACTTTATTGGTACTTTTACTATCGATATACCATGTTGAATATTCGTAGGTGCCTCGGAAAACCTGGAGGAATGTACTTCTGGTAGGATTGGTGCAATAAATAAATCGACGATATGTTTCAACTACAGTTGATTTTATTTGTCACCATTCCTAAAATAAACTGAAGATGAGTGTCTCGTCGCGTCAAATTCGAGGTAAGCGTATATAAACAAGATATTTAGGTATTTGCATGTGTAATTATTCATGCTTAAGTTATGATCTCGTCCATTTGACCGGAAAATTAGATTTGTAAATTAACAATACCAAATGAGCAATATCCAAATATAGTAGCAGACTGCGGGTCTTTCAGTAAAATGATCAAAAGAACACGAATTAGTTTTGTCTGCCGTCAAATGCCCATGGACCGAATACAATAAGATCAATATAGGTATGTATATGTACAATCACGTCATTCCTATTTACTAATTTAATGTATTGTATGTGATATTTTGGAGCATTTGGTACAAAATATCGGCGTCTTGGTTCAATACACGGCCGAGGTCACCCAGTTCGAATGTGATGTGTATTTCGTTACTATGGTCACTGTTCAAGTTTATTGGACACCTATATTTAAGCATTACGTACGTATACCTCTGTATACCTATAGCCTCTACCAACTAACAGTTTCTGCCTAAATTACATCATGTTTTAATTTGCACAGGAATCTTCTTTTAAAAAATCAATTTTCAGTTCCGACACTGAAAATGAGTCCTACCTAGAAATTTTGCAAGTTTATTTCTGAAGTCGTAAATACAAATCATTGGTCATGAATCTATTCTGAGATTAGGTGTTTGACAGAGGTGATCGGAGTTAACGTTAATGACCTCATCTGCATAATATGTGTGAGCGTGAGATTCGTCAAGGAAGATTGTAAGAAGGTAAGGCAATCGGGGGATGGAATGAGCTTAGTACACGATTTTAAATCTAGTGGAATATTTTAGTTAGGGTCTTAATTGTCTGACATCCAGATCGCCTGACGATCAGATAGATCAGGTCAGATAGATGGCGGTTTGTATTTTTCTTAGGAACATCTTCGTAATTCATTTTGTCTATCAGATAACTTGACCGGTGCCGATGGTACCCTATGTGAAGAGGATGTGGAATATCATTACGTAACGCATCTATAGGTGTCCAGGCACATTATACATATATATAGGTAATATATCGGGTGTGTCGTTCACAATCTCACATTAAATGAAATGCGTTAATATACTGGTTAATATATGTCGATAACACAAAGAAAAAAGAAAAATACGTAAAAATAAAAAAAATAATTTTTCAAACAAAATAAATGGGATAAAAATGTGCGAAAATTAGAACACCATATAAAAGTCTGTCATTACAAACAACTGAAATTCTCCCTTGAAAACTGACAGCTGTCAACTGATCAAAACATTCGATACTCCTAACTTTATCTCTGCTTTACACATGATGTTGTAAATATTAAAAACGAAAAATGACTCCTGTGGTCAAACCACTGAATGGATTTATTTTATTTAGGTTATTTTTTATACAATTCGCCATAGAATATCATAAAGTATATATGATAGGATTTAATGTGATTGTGAACGACACACCCGATATAATGTACGTCTACCGACATCGGTATCCTTGCTATTTACGCATTACGCGTTCACAATAATAGACTTTATGTTGATAAATATTGAATAATTTCCCTTGAGGTTCTACTCCAGTGAATTATTGGCGAGAATAAACATACTTTATGCAATACAAGGCCGCGTTTATTACCTATGTGTTTTAATGAATTAGTTTTATTAGTGCGAGGGAGAGAAAACACGTAATTCAATAACTATATCACGTTGTTAGCATCATTATTCGTTACTAGCTGGTGCCCGCGACTTCGTCTGCGCAGGTTTAGTATTTCGAACAATATGTTTACAAATTGTAGCCTATGTGTTATTCTGATGTATAAGCTATATTATTGTAAAGTTTCATTAAAATCCATTCAGTAGTTTTTGCGTGAAAGAGTAACAAACATCCATACATCCATACATACAAACTTTCGCGTTTATAATATTAGTAGGATGGTCATTGCTGATGTTGGATATGCCAAGCTTTTATAAATCACTTTATATGGGCTGAGTAAATTAAGCCTTTCGACCACGCCATCTAGATATGGATCTTTTAAGTACAGCTGTAGTCAAAGGGAACCTAGAATATGGCCATGAATTCATAAAATTGCGATCCTCGAACTGGGTTGTGAAAGTCAGAGAACCAACATTCGGCAAGACTGATGGCTACAAATATTGTAGACTTGAAAAGGCATTTCGTCTAGCTAAAGATTATGGATAACGTTTCTTATAAATCGTGGCTCTCATAGTCGAGTCTACATAGCGAAAAAAAGGAATGTCGCATTACGTGTATTTCCATAAATTACCGCTAGTTTTATTAGCATTCTACTTCTATTAGCAGTCTTTATGTTTTAATATCTTCTCATATTATCTATATCACATCTGTTTTATTTTGTGCCAATTAAACTATTAAGTATTTAGTTCACTTTTACTTGTACTCTTTGTTCAACATTTGACCCACCAGCGTCTGTCAAACGTCGTCAATCTATTGCTTAATACCATTGTTAATGTTATGTTGTAAGGAATTAACAACAGATTTAAAACATTTGATTCCCAAACCATGACCTGGGATCATAAGTCGAGGCCTTGGGCACATAGCCACCTCACAGATCTAGTTCTCACAATTAGCTAATCTATCATGTTCTCATGCTCCTATTCATAGACAATTATTATGGTCTCGTTTACCTCATGTTAATCATGACATCATTCGTACAGTTAATTTTAATTATCGAAACACTATGAGACATAATTGTTCGAGGATTAATTAATTTGAATTTATGACTTTTTCGCATAGAAACGTTAATTAAAAACAGATGGAATGTGATACTTTTTACTTAATTATGTTGTTTGGATAAAGTTTGTTAAAGTTCTCTACTTATGCTGTTTTAAAGAACATTTTAATAGATAGTTCCAGCGGACAAACTTCTACTGAAAACTATTAGAATTAGCGTATTTTTAATACTTCCGATTCTCATTTATTTAACTCCAGAAAGAACTAAAAAGAGAAACAAAAGTAATCTGCCAATCTTCACCTTTGCTTGACGTATTGAAGCAGTATAAAATCCATCAGTCAGACGGGATGACGTCAATAAAAACAGGTGTTCGACCTCAGACGGATCAGAAATACAATCCATTACCATCTCGCCAACAACAGATGCACTTGCCGTCAACAGCTTGGGTATAAATTGCAATTTGAAGACGTCCATCTTGAGCGGTAGGTACACTTGAGAATACAAATGAAATACTTGGATCCTTCTAATGTATGGAAGAATCAATGTTCCGATTAAGAATTTTCCTTGATTCAGAGGCATAAAAACCCTGTAAGAGCTGAGGGAGCTGAGGGGCTCCATTTGGAAAACTGAATTTCAGAGGGTTTTGTTATTTGGTTCATAAACTATTTTTTCAAAAGGTGATAGGTAAGTAAGTCACGCTATTTTATTAGGTGATAAGAGTAAAAAGTTTTATTTTGGAATACCTAGGTAGACATTTTATTCTTCTCTCTATTATAGTTTGAATTGGAAATATTGGTAGATCTACACAAACGTCAGGATTATTTGAACTTTTAAGTTCCAGGTCATCGCATATATTTTGAGTAGACAGACAAAAAAAACGATACGTGACAAACGAATGTTGTTGACTGTATAAGTATGTGTTGTCGTCTCGTAATCTCGTTCACGGGGATGACGTAATCTGTGGTAATACTCCCATTTAATATTCTGTTCTGCCACGCTTCGGCGCAGGAGCACGGCATATGCGGACTTCATTGTTATACAGTTTATACTACGTTAAACTGTTGATATTTCGTGAAACAGTTTAAATATGGAATTGATATGCGTGTGTGCCAAGTATCGGTTGGTTTAATGGCAATGATAAGATAAAAAATGCAGCGCGCCGTTCAATACTGATTAAACTTTATTAACAGTTCTCTCAGATCAGTACATAACTGAAATGCATGATAATGATATAGGTACCTAGCTGATCTTTTTTTATGAAGACGTTCATAAATTATGAACAAGATATTGATATTTAACAGTTGAAAATACAACACATTACCCCACCATCTGCACTTTCAATTAGGATAACCCAATTAATAGAGACAAGTCGGAAATACCTATTTCGGTAGCTAATTCGATCCAGTTGATTTAGAAACAGCTTTATATAATTTCTAAGATCTTTTTTAAGATCTATAAAATACCTACATATTATTTAGCAGTCTACAATGAAATTAAATAATGTCCTGATTAACTTAATATTTTGTTTGGCATTGTTTGATCAATAATTCAGTTTATGTTCCTGAAATGGGGCCACAAAACCACAGAAAACTACGTAAATGTTTGATGTGGCAAATAAATAGTAATTGAGGAATTGCTGGATGGGTCATTAGGCGTTTAAAATTAATAAAGTGATTATGGCGTGTTAAATTAATAAGTGTTAAAAATGCCATTTCTTCAAGAAATGATATTCTCATGACGAAGAAGTGATGAGTCTCGTTGAACCGGTATTTTTGAAATATGTAGATATCTAGTTTTTTGGCCTCGTATTTATTAACTAGATAATTTCTTAAAATTCTGCATGTGAGTGAATACTTGTGTCTAGGACCATTCTTTAGAGCTTTCAGATAATATGCTTTATATTTAGTTAGTAGATATGTGTTTGTAGTTTTCCTACCCCCTTACTTATAAAAATCTCTAATCACCTTCTTAGCAACATTTTAACTAATCACTACTTAAATTCTTAAGTAGTGATTAAATGTTAGTTAAGACATGCTAAAGCAACGTTTATAAGTAAGACTTTTCTTAAATAGCCCTTAAGTACTACTTATTATTTAATTCACGTTTATAAGTAAGGCTGCTAATATTTATTACATCAAGGTTTAGCGAAGTCTCAAGTCTCGCCACGGCCGGCCTCCAGACAACTGAAGGTCAAGGAGTTGGAGGACAATTGACTACGTAGGACCTTCTTGCGAATTATGGAGATACCCTTACGAGGTCACGCAAAACAATGAAGCCTGTCGCATTGTCATAAACAATTTTTTTAGGATAATTCAACTCATTGCAGTGAGAATTTTCTCATGTCCACATTGAATATTATTGGAGCGAAATCTATGGATCTTTTAGAATAAGTAGGGAAAAGATCCTGTTTTACCTTTTACTTCCTCGAAAAATACTTATTGAAGACGTTAGAATTCGTTTCCATATGCTCTACATTTTGGTGAGGAATCTAGATACAGAATATAGATGCTTCTCTCAATGAAGATGCGGATTCTGCTCACAGCGAGATCAATACTGCGTCTCAATTAATATCAACTCCGTAGGTAGGTAGTTTGAATCCATAATTTTTTTTGGACCCCGTAAAGCTCAATGAATGATTTATCTCATTGTCTCCGTGATACGCTCTCCGATCAAGTTTTTGCCAACGTAGTTTTTTATAATAACAAGCCATTAAAGTTCGTTCCTACCTTATCTAAAATAGTATCCGTTCCAGGACGATATAACACCGATAAGTGTTTCACAAACAAATCACATTTTCATTGATAAAAATATATTTTGTGACAATAAATTGTTAGGAATTTTCGTATCAGGGAATACACTCACACGATTATTCTACTACGCATGCCGCGTTGACTGACTCCAATAGAATTCAATTCTATGAGATAAGCTGTTTTAGATCCGGAGCTTGCGTCTGTGGCGAATGCGCGGTCAGAAAAGAGACAAAGGGAAAACACGAGGAACGAAGGCTACATAAGAAGGAGATGGCGATATATTTATCAGCTCCAACTGTGTAACCTCAGAACTTTTGACAGCTTTGTTTACGTGACGTAACCACATGATGTCATGGCAACGGCGCCATTTGCCATTTTCTTGGTTTTAGCGCGGGTTTTGTTTTGTACACAGTGAACTACGGAAATAAGGAAATAACTTACTGCTTAAATGAATCCAGCTATGATTACTGCTGCAATGGCCAAAATAATCTTTCCCACATACGACAGAAATCATAATTCCGATCTAAATGTAGATTTCTCTTATTGATTGTAACGTAAGGATAAAAAAATGTTTCTTCACACCATAGAGGAAAATGATTCTAAATATGTAATTTCCCATGTAATCTCCTATACCTTGCGCATTTGGAAGTCTTTTTCCTCTGACTATAATATAGCTGCCTTTGTTAAACAAACTTAGGTATTAAATAATCATAGAACCATTACCACGGCATTTTTGCTTGGAATTCTCCGAAAGCTTCTTATTTTACTATGTTATTGTAGGTGTTGTTTTATGGGCACTAGGGTCAAAAGAGAAATATGAGCGTGATGTTTCTAAAAATATAATTAAACTTTATTGTTACTTTTTAATAAAAACGTTGTTCATAAACCATGTAGATGACCTATTTAGATAATTTTGATCTGACTTTACGTCTCTTTCATACATATAAGGAGTATAAGGACACGTTACAGTCGCATTGCACCAAGTAAGTCGGGTGTTTCGTAACTAAGAAACTGGGTTTATTAGGCTTGTACAGATTTTATCACATTGAGGCACTCCATCGAAATTATACGGTGCCTTGTAGTACTGTCATAGCAATGTATAGGTGCAATTATACGCTACGTCTTTCGTATTCATTTCAATAAGGATTTGGTAAGATTGTCAACTAATGGTTCTTAATGTAGAAGGCTTTTGTTTTTACTATAAAATCAGGTGTCATCACTGCATGGACGAGAGAGGAGAACATTAGGAACAAATTAATTTAGTGTAGATATAGATCTCTTTGGATTAATGAGGACTAGCGACTGAATGCGTTACAGGTACCTATATGGTGTGTTTCAAGTAGTGTTGAAGAAAACATAAGATTGTCATTGGATAGTAATTTATTGTACAAAACATTAATACAAACTTGGACCCAAAGAATGCGTGGGTAGCTACTACTCGCTACATGAGGCGCGTTCCATGAGTCTGACATTCAACACTTAACATCGACGGTTCAACAACTCCATATATTTCCTTTTACATTTAATTAGTCTCCTAGCTAGCATTGCTAACTCTTGGAACCCGTAGAGCAGTAAGCGACATCGATAAAACAACATAGGTACGTATTCTTAGAGCTAAGACAGCGAACAACATGCCCAAATAAGTAATTTCTAAAGTAATAATAAAATTAGGCCAAAGCATCGATATGAGAAAAAATATGGAATCGAAGCTCCGACAATCTATTACAAATATCAATACTTATACATACTCTAAAATATGCGGGAGATCCTCATAGCAAGAGGCGATTACAATATTTTTTCATGATTTTTTATACAATGCAACAACCATATGGGCAGAATAATGAATGCTCGCCTAAAGCAACATTACTTGTGTAAATATTACAACATATACTTAAAACCGACCAAAACGATCTAATCCGTTGTTAATTCGCCTACTTACTAATAAATCTTACTTTCATAATTATCACCTTAATCAAGAACATTTCCCAAATCTACATCTGGGAAATGGCGACGAAATTTCGTTATAAGCAGTCTTATCCGAATGTAATAAGCTGATGGTCAACAAAATACATATGGCCTGACACAAATAGGACACCTGTCTGAATTGGCTAGGCATTTCCTTAAACAGTCTGCGTGGAAGAAATGTGCACAGGGTGTTACACGCGCTGACTTCATGGTGCCCAAGCACACTGCACACACATCCTCTAGAGTGGCCAGCTCCTCGGGTGTAGCTCGCCTGAACTTCGCCAAGGAGCCACGGGCTTCTTGGAGCTTCGCAATAGCTTCCCCAAGCCTATGTCTCCCATGAATAAATACACATACATAAAAGAGGAGAGCAGCTAATCTCCACCGCTCGTACCACGCTAACGCTGGCACTAAGGGAATGGCTAACGCTGTGGTGATGGCTCTAGCCCAAGCACCGAAGTACAGCAACTCCATACCTTCTAACCTCTCTAATTTTAGAGCAGACAGACCAATTGGCCAAAGTTCCAGGAAGGTCCTCTCTGTTAGAAGGTAGTACGTGCCAGTGATGGCTGTGTATAACGCTGTGGGTTTGTAATGTTCAAGTCCTTGTTCCAATCCTAGAGCGAGGAGAACGAATGTTATGGTGACAATGAAGGTGACAGCTTTCGTCCATTCTAGAACAATTTTCGTGGCTGACATTGCAAGGTGCTTGACCCTGGAATGGCGGGTGACGTTGACGTAGGGTGACCAGTCTTCTTTGGTGCAGATCTCCCGGACGTAGCTGACGGAGTAGGTGACCACGTTGTAGAACATTAAAGAGTAAAGGCAGGTCAATCTGCCTTGAGAGACGAGTAGTCGGTCGCAGGCTGTGAACATCAGCAACTGTAACGAAGAAATTATACCATTATAATACTGTCTATTGCAGAAGTGGCACGAGCAAAAAAAATATGATGTTTTTGTCGAAAAACCTTACCTGTCCAATCATAGTTGAGAGATTGTTCATCTGGAGGAAGAGTTTCTCAGCTCGTTCCACCGGCGCGTACGCAGCCTTCATTACACCGAGCACGCGCGTTACAGGCGCCCGCAACTTCTTGGCTACCTCTGCAACAAAAAATATATCTCTTCTTATAGACTCAAAATAAATCCTGCCAGTAGCAAATAGCCCTAGTACGCGAGTAACTACTAAAACCTTTTATGTTATAAATGCAGTAGCAAATAGCCCTAGTACGCGAGTAACTACTAAAACCTTTTATGTTATAAATGCAAATAGAAAATCTGATAATTTTGGTACCCATATATCGTACCTGTAATTTCTCGGTAACCCATAGGCTGTAGGTACTTTTTATTCATGCACATAAAGCGTTAATAAATTTCAGATTTTACTCTTACTTTTAATTTTTATTGCAAAAATGTATTAAAGAAATGACGAAAGTCCTACCTACCTAAACAAGGACGGGAGATCTGCACACTATCTCAAAATGATTTATGATTTTACTCAATTAATTAATTTAAAAAAATAATAATTAATTTTGTTACTAAGGAGAATGTACTTCAGACAATGTACGTGGGTGTTTGTCCTCAACCTGTCACTCCGGATTGTCCACCAAGTTAACTCCTGACAGTCTCAAGAAGTTTTCCCTCATTTGCATATTTTTTTCTTAAAGAATATTATTTAATGTTATTCCTATAGAAAGAGGTAGAAAATATGGACTGAGAATTCGAGATAGTGCCAAGAAATTATTTAGAAAAGTTAAGGATTTCATTCAACGTTTATTAATTTGAAGGGGAAGAAAATACTATGAATATTATGGAACTCATTTTTGTTTTGTTTCTGGGACTGGACTTAAATATAGGTCTGTATGTAAAACATACACAAGTAAGTAATAATTGTGGGGATTAGCACATAAGATGGCTACCTTTGTGAAATAAGATAAATAAATAAAATAAAAATATGTGTTTTGAGGTAAACTATGTAGGCCTAACAAAACATTTTTTGTTTCTCGCAGATCAAAAAGATTGCACGCAGACTAGAGAAATGGAAACAAACAACTCTTTGAAAACTAATATTATGACTGAATTCTATCTCTTGGTTCTTTTACAGTTAAAATATACCAGTTTGAGTAGCTGACCAGTACAATGTTGAGTATAAAAGGACCCCCATGGAACAAGGGTGGTCAGTTCAGAACATCGCTTCATCAGCTACATCCACCTTCCAACTCGTTGTAAGGCATCTGGTGAGTTTTTCCTACATTATACAATTATTTTATATCTAATTAATTTATCATTATTAAATTTCATTTTTCTAATAATGTACAATATCAGCAATATGCTATATCCTTGCACACAAAAGTAAGTATATCTAGGTACATTTTACCAAGATGTTATACACGATATATTATATCTAATTCAACTGTGCATGTCAAGTTTGCATCTGGCATCATGATCTTTTTCAACGACTATTGTAACTAAATCTGATCGCACCTTTACCGTGCCTATATACTACTTATTATCACACAGGCACTTCATCCGATAACCAAAATAATCAAGTAAAAACTGCACACACAAAAATCGTGCTTCAGATCACGTTTCAACTGATAGAAATGTGCACTAAACACAAAAATAACACCTACTAAATAAATGTAACCAGGTATCTTATTATAGTCACATGGTTTAAATAATTAGAATTTTTCTACTTATCTTAATCGTTTGTTTACATCAGACAATGCGTTTCACGTCTAGATTTACAAAAACAAAAATTATAACGCATATTACCATAATAAATGGTTTGTCATTTTGCGCATCTGCTCTACCCTTGAGGCACAAACAAAATTGTAATTTAAATTCGTAAATAGTAAACATGATTGTGTTGACTATACATTAGTGCGACGCGAACCGCTTTTTAGTAGAAAGTATTCTATCAAGATAATTTAAAATAAAATCAAAATCATGTCATCAGTTCAAAATACTGCAGTTATTAATTTAATCAGTGACTCATTTAGAAAGATCAAACGTGCTATAAAAGGCATACAATGTACCTACATCGTGCATGCATGACTTATAGCAACAAATAACAACGACATCTCGAGACGCAAAAGGTCGGCATGCGGCCTGACTTTCTTTGGTTGGAAGCAATGATCGTTCAGTCTGTAGTCTGTACATAACACATGTTCTTAGACGCAGAAAATACAAGTAAACGAGACTGACGCACGCGCACTGGCGACTCGCCAGCTTCCGTCGCGCGTCTCCCCATTCAGCTTCTACTCGACAATGACCTGACTTTTCCACATAAATATAAACTCAAGACTACAACAATAACATTGATTGTAGTCATTGGAATTAATTATAGCAAAAACGAATGTTGGACGATTATCCCTATATTCAAGATATCTTATACAAATAAAATAAACATGTAATGTTATAGAGTCCAACAATTAACTGACTGAAAATATTAATGATGTGCTCCTTTGTGAAATATTAACACAGCTTAATGTCAATAACCTGGCTGTCGATGACTTTCTACAAGAGAATGAACAGTCAGTTTTTGGAACTAAACAGTTTTTGCAAAATTATGCAACTTTTTAGACCGTGGGCGTCTGTTTACGTCAATAAGATTTTCTTTAAAAATAAGGTAAACAAAATAGTCTCATTACTTGTTTTGTTTTCAAGATCTTCATTGTATTTTTTGTTTATGTTTATTGAAGTGTACCTACACTTTTTGAATTGTCCACATTAGCTAATAAATTAAAAATGTTTAATGTTCATTCCATGTATAAAAGACAGTCACTTGTTTCATTATAATTTATGATTATGAAGATCACTTCTGATAAACAGTCCTGAAGCTAAAATACCCATATTTTACTTTCAAATGTATCTATCCAAGACATTAGAGGTTAAAGTGTTAGCGGAGTTCAGGCGTGAATTATTTCTAGAACGTTTTCAGTCAAGTACCTTGCTCTGAAAATGTTAAACATTCAATGCACCGTACATTATTACACCACGTTATGCATTTTCCTACGTCATGCGATCGTGGAATCTGGAGCCATTATTTCTGTCAATGACGAGTGACAAACACTTGAAATGGGGCGTAGGTCGGGAGATTGGCACACCCCACTGTTTATGCCAAGATATTTCTGATACAAAACATTGTGTTTACTTTAACTTCTTCTAAGCCTAACACACGATCCCGTACGTCAATAACTCGTTAGCTATTTTGTTGGCATGGGTTGTTTTCGACACATAATGGATTTCCCTTCCTTTTCGTATTATTTTTCTGAGATAATGCCAGATTTCAGTTTCCGATCGGATGATATGTCCGAATTATAAAATGGTAGTGATAATACATTTACGATGACTACATTATTATATTGCTATCCACATGCATCTTGCCAATTCGTTCTAGTGTTCTAAGTGCACTATTTTTTCCAAATTCAAATACACGACCGTTAAAGAGTCTGCCTCCAGTTATATCGACCTCATTAGAAGTACAGAGTTTTCTCACAAGCCAGTTCAACGTTCGTAATTCAAACGTACCTTGAGCGAGTTTGACCACGGCAGGGTACCACCTCGCTGGGTACTTGTAGTTGGCGGAGATGAGCACTGGTACCACCAGACATGTGTACGCTGCCATCAGCCATGCTCCGCCAAGAGCTACCAGGAGCCCCCGGGGCGCCCAGTATGGCAGTAGCAGGACCAGTGATAGGAGCCATACTGTAATTTAAAAGGTGGATATGTTAATTATCAGGAAGGCATTTCTTTGTAGATTTTCTCTATGTTACCTACTTATTTTCATATTACATTATGTTGACTAATTAACGTTGAAATAGCCTGGATATGCCTATGTCAAGGAAAATTAATGTTCATCATAAATATTAGAAAAAAAACACAGCCGTATTTTATATACAAAAACACATATACAAAGGTATATGTAAAACATAACGCTACAGTCAGTGCACGGTAAACAATTATTAATAACGTTCCAAAAATAAAACTTTCGAAGCCGCTGAAAATAAGGCTATTCAAAAGTATTTTTCTCGAAGTTTCCTTGTGAAGCACCTAAAGCAAATTTTATGGTTTTACGTCAGCATCGCTCATGCTGAAAGCACTCATTATATTAAGAATATATTTTCTGAATGCGCAATGGTTATTCCACGAACTGCCTACTTAAAAGAGTTTGATATATCGTAGGTTGCTTGTTATTAGTTTACAAATGCTTCACTGAGACTGACACACAAATATCTTCAAGACTAATACGAGAACATGCCTGTTTTTCTTTGCCAGGAAGTAGTATGGTCGGAGGTTAATTTTTTCGTTCTTAATTCGCCTATTACTAAGACTGAGGTCTCGTCTTTGTGCGATTTATTTTTCGTCAATTGTTGATTACTGTACGGATATAACTAATTTCAGCAATGAACATGTAGTTTTCGCAAAAGACATAACAGTCGAAGTATTTGAGTATCACTATTGAATAAAGCAATTTATATTAGTGCTACATTCGTAGCTGTCATATAGTCTCCTCGACCCACTTCTCGTTATGTACTCACGATTGCAATGCCGTAAAACTAATATTTACGGACTCATTTATTATTCACAAAGTACTAATGGAATTTTAGAATGTTAGCCACAACTCCGCAAGCGCTATGAAATATTTAGAGAAATGCTAAAATATGTAATTCATTGAAGTCGATAAAAACCCGAAAAATTCTGATTTATTATAATAAAACTTTGATTTTATACCTGGCGAATGCACCATAATAATTAATTAATTAATATTAGAAAACATTGCTGCTTCAAAATAGGTAAGGACGTGAAAATAAAATAAAGATTGCGCTACGATGAGAGGTCCTGCTACGACGTAGCCCCCTGTTGTAGCCGTAGCACTCGTAGCAAGTTCGTAGCTTAAGCAAAAGACACGAACAAAGATGGATACCGCCTTGGAAGTTATGAATTTAGATTTAATGTATTACATAGAAGTTTATTTTTACATCGTAGTTTAAATTCGTATCTTATTGTTATTGTTTACATCCGCCCTGTACTACGTAGGTATTGATGAATGAAAACAACCGCATGTAGTCTAGTCGGAGTCACCATATTTGTTTCTGTCCGACATTATTATTTCAAGGAGCGACATTCTATTGAACCATTTTTGAATTCTAGAGGAGGAACCAAAAATCGATTGCGCAAAACTTCATTATTAGAATATCGACAGACTTATTCTCTGAAAACTCTTACTACCCATATAACCATGAAGGTATGGAAGCATCATTCCCCGACCAACATTGTTGGAACCAGTTGAAAGCATGACAGAGCAAGATATGCCAGAGCAGCCCTCAAACACGCCACATGTTGTCTGCACGTGGAACTGACAGCTGATATGAGTCAACAAATATAGGAGAATAAACAACAACATTAATACGTCTTTGTGTACTAAATAAATATTTGGAATTAGTTGTCTAGAATGGGACATGTTCAAAAAACTCTTTGAAATTGTAGATGAAAGCATATTTTGTATCACTAATCTTTTGTTCTCATAATCGGAATGTTCGTTCACATGTTTACGACAACAACCACCCTATATTGGAATACGTTTCGCATAATGAGAACTTTAATTACCTACATATAATCTTAAATTCAAATGAGTGTATTAACTAACGAGCCCTGCAAAATAATTATAAACTATAAGCCTATTAAACATAATGACATCGATTAACATTGGCAATTTAATGATTGCAATAATGTCCTACTAATTCTGATAACAAACTTTTTTACATTTGCCTTCATGTTTGTCAATTCAAAATCATTATTTTGATCAACAAAAAAATATAAACTTACAATTTTCCTACTTACATGCATTTATTCTATCCACATAACTGAGAAATAATGTCTCTATTATAGTTTTCTTGAACGCAAACTTGCTTACCAATATTGGCGAGTTTGTCCTCCGATTTGATCGTATGAATCTTCGAGAAAGAATCACTCCTAATGCGCCCGCGCACTCGCGATATCATTCCCATTTTGAATGCAAATATGTGAAGAAGTTATAGAAAACCACTGTTTCTTACAACACCACAAATGTTTTGGAAAGAAAGTCTTTTAAACGATTATTTTGTACGTGGAAATAATATCTGTTTGGCCTTGTTGCCTCTGTAGTCTTCGAAGTGTGTCACATGAATGCGCATTTAGCAAGCGGACGCCGGACGTTTGGGCGGGCGGCGCTCGCGCAGACAGATCTCTGCCCCCGTACCGACTGATTGCGAAATATAAAATTACAGCACTACATACATTACTCTCCCATAACACTTGGTTGATATTTTGCACAGAACATTGCAAGATATGTATTTGAAACACGCATTCTGAACGATTTTGCGTTTTGCTGCGCCCACGTCATTCTGCAATGACGTTTATTTTTAAATTTAATTCTATGTCACTGACTCGTGAATCGGAAATTATTATGTTTTGATTTCTATATCTGCCATTTTTTTGGAAAAACATGGACACAAAGACTTAAATGCTTACCTACAGGAATTCGGTTTCAAATAATGTCTCTACCGAAATCCTAATAAGACAGATTTGATTTAGGTGGGTACTGTCGATGGCAATGTCCGAAGTCCGAACTTTGAACTCTTATAGGATGATTTTATACAGAATTATTTTACTGTAATACATTTTAGGATGTTATACTTTTAGGATTTTATACTTTCCGTTTTAATAAAAAATATCGTGCCAACAATGTTATTGTGTTAACCCAATCCGGAGCACGTCGGAAGAACAATTATCTCCAAGCAATCAGCTGAGCTGATCATCACATGTTTCTTGTGTACCTACAACTATATATTATTAGCAAGTCTGTAATTCTAGATCTTGTGATAAGAGTTGCCTATGTAGACAGAATTAGATCGGTATACGTGAGGTTTTCCACGATGCTTATATTTAACGGAAACACATGACTGTACTCATTATTTTAAACCTGAACACTAAGACGTGGGCAGAGCGTAGGCTGCTGCAAATAAAAATATAGACACGGTTTCCTTAGCAAAGTAAAAATGATGTGCAGTTTATTTATGCTATTTTGAAGCTTTTGAATACAAAACAAACGCAACTTCAAAAATGTTTTGTATAAGAAAATCTATGTTTATCTTGGGTACCTCTGACGCAAATGTGAGGAAAATAATCGCGAGGAAATCTGAACTTAAAAATGTTTGAAAACTCAAATCCACATTTGTGAGTGTGCATTTAGGTACAAAGCTACATGTATATTCTGAAAGTCTTTGATCTGGTGCAGGACAATCACCTACTTACTTACGTATACCCCTTCTCTTGGTAGTTCTATTGGTACCTACTGTTTTTTACATCGCCGAATAAAGTAGGAAGAAGTATTCCTCCTACTGTTTCTTTTGAGATTCTTACATAAGAAAACAATATTCTATGATGGTTTTATTTTTTACTACATTCATACTATACAGTAGAATACGTCATTCGTTATTCATTCATGCGCCATCTCTGAGATTTCGTAAAAATAACTATAATGATGTTACAATAATAGATCATGATTAAATTCGATGTAAGTTAATATAAATGTTTACGAATCACGTTCCCTTTAATGGAACATTCAGACACCAATAATCATTATGTATTTTGAGAATATTTCTCATGAAATACTTGGAATTCTTTTCAGAGAAAATTGATTCGCTTAGGAAAGCAATATTAAATTACATTTAGAGAAAAATGAGATAGGTCGCACTAGCTAATATTGTTTCCAAATTGTATTTAGTGTTCAAGTATGAACGTATGTACTACAGAATAACAACCTACTCTAGCTTGAAGCTGCTAAATACGTAATAGGCATTATGTTTGGGTACACTTTTAAGGAAGAGCAAATACTGTACAAAATAGATTAACAGATAAATATAGTTGCCTGCTTACTTAATTGATTCTAATTTGTTTTTTTGCATTGAGATCATTAGATGATTGCCTCATAATAATTAAGGTTCAAAAAAATCACAATAAACTAGGAAGATATTTGTTATACACGACAAAAGAGCTTGTTAACTTAAATGGAGTGGAGGTTCCTAGATTAGGCTCAGATTACAAAAAAAAACCCTTGACTAACAAAAAAAACTTCTAACTCTCCTACTGCGGGTCTGCTGGAAGAGATTTCTTTAGAAATAAGCAGTACCTTTGTTCTATTTTATGTTACTTCTTCTTCTTTCGTGTGTGTTTACTGTGTGTACTTAAATGGTTTAATAAATTTAAAAAATCATGGGGTATTTTAACCAAGTTTTTTTTATTTCAGAACTCTCCACCATGCATACCCTTGTGTTTCTGATGCTCGTCACCTACAGCTCTTGTCTGGCACACTACAGAGGATCCTATGAATCACGGAACTACATTACCAGAGAAGAACCAAAAGGGTAATTATGTGATTATTTTATTAACACCTAGATATGCATGGACTACATAATTAATACACGCCTATGAATAAGTATTTAATTTTAAATGAAATGATTCCTTATCGAAGTATAGGTTTGTTCCCACTAGTTCAACGGCTAAGTTGGACATAAAAATATACAGTGAAATCATCACCATAATAAACTAAATGAAGATAAAGTCGTCTGCATTCTGTTAGCTTTGACAGATTAGATTAGCAGGCGTGAACAGCAAAGAAACCCTGGCCGCCAAATTTCAGCCCTTACAACTAGGTTTTGGCTCGAAGGGGGGTTGTGAGGCTGCGGTACACGCCCTTTCCACGTATGTAAATAGCGGGAAAGGCGAGGTCATCCTTAAGGTTGACATTAGGAACGCCTTTAACTCCGTAAATAGAGATACCTTGTTGACGGAAGTTAAAAATGAAATTCCAAAATTATATAAATTTCTTTGGCAGTGTTATAGACATTCAACTAAATTACTCTATAAAGACAAAGTTCTAGATTCGGCCGTCGGATGTCAACAAGGTGATCCTCTGGGGCCTGCCATTTTCAGCTTGGCTATTAACCCTATTATTCGACAGCTAAATTCTAAATTTAATGTGTGGTACCTCGATGATGGGATACTAGGAGGCGACGCAGATACTGTAGCTGACGACTTTAGATTTTTAATACAAAAATTCGACTCCATTGGCTTACAACTAAATTTATCAAAATGTGAAATCTTCATCCCTGATAACAACCAACAAGTCTTTTCGAAATTCCAATCCATAGCTCCAAATTTGACAGTACTAGAAAAAAGTTCCCTTCGCCTCCTGGGATCACCTATTCTCGATGAGTCCTTCACCAGTTATATTAACGAGAAAATTCAAAATTTTAATGATGTTTCAGAGATTATACAAAATCAGTAAACATTCGGCCTTCACTTTGATTCGGTACTGTTGTTTTGGACCAAAATTTACTTATATTCTTCGCTCCTCACATATATGGAAACACCCACAAGTTTTGGACAAAGTTGACCAAATTATCAGAAGCACCCTCACCTCCATCCTCAATGTGGCCTTGGACGATCGAGCCTGGCAGCAAGCTGCACTCCCAATACGCATGGGAGGTCTCGGCGTCCGCAAAATTTCAAGTGTTAGTTTACCGGCATTCCTCTCCTCGGTTCACAGTACTGATACATTAACCAAAAGATATTGTCGTCTTCTGCACTGGTTGATGTTGAAGTACCGTGTTTGACCGATGCGCTGGATGCCTGGAAAATGGCTACTCCCAATACGGATTTGCCCGGCAACCGCTGCTCTCAGAGACAATGGGACGGGCCGCTCTGTAGCACTATACGGAATAATCTATTAAATACGTGTAATAGTGCTGCTGAGCGTGCCCGTTTGTTGGCTGTGGGAGAGTGGGAGTCGGGCCTCTGGTTACAGGCGATCCCGTCATCTAGCATAGGCACTATGCTGGATGACACAACGTTCCGCATCGCTACATGCTTACGGTTAGGCGCTCCCTGTGTTGCTCCGCATCGCTGCCATTGCGGTGAAGCCGTCGACAGCCTCGGGCACCATGGTCTGTCGTGCTGCAGAAGTGCTGGTCGTATTGCACGGCATGCCAGCATTAACGACATTATCCGTCGTGCTCTTTCCACCGCCGGCGTGCCAGCCGTGTTAGAGCCTAATGGACTGGTACGTGACGATGGAAAGAGGCCTGATGGTATGACGTTGTTGCCATGGAAGTTGGGTAGGCCCTTGGTGTGGGATGCAACGTGCGTCGACACCCTGGCGCCATCGCATCTTCCCTGCACGGCAGGTCATGCTGGTGCGGCTGCTGCTTCTGCAGAGACCACCAAGCGGCGCAAGTATAGTAACCTTATTGGGAACTATACTTTTGAGCCGTTTGGGGTCGAAACGCTCGGACCATGGGGCCCGAGTTCGCGGTTACTTTATAAGGACATCGCGAAAAGGCTTGTCGACGCTTCGCGTGACCAGAGGGCTGGCTTATTCTTCGGACAAAGAATTAGCATTGCCATTCAACGTGGCAATGCAGCCAGTCTTCTGGGCACGTTTCCGGAGGACAGTGATGCGGAGGAATACTTCGACGCCTGATCGATGCTCTTTTATATTTTATGTTTATATATATTTTGTATATAGTATTTTATTTTTAGTTTTGTATAAAGATAAGTAGTTTAAGTTTGTATATATGTATAGTGTGTACGTTAGTGATAATAAATAATATCGAATTGAAAAAAAAAAAAAACTAAACAAATAACTATTTATTTACTGAGTCTCTTATCAAAAAGCCGTTAAAGACCGATATAATTTATAAATTCCAATGATAAGGAACAGACGTCTTGAAAACGTCTTGTCGTTGCAACTGATAACTCGAAAATCCCCGATTTCAAAACAAGATCTTGCCAGATATGAAAATAAATAATCCTGACTCAATGAGATTCTATTCTATTATTATAATGACAAAAAAAAACTTCAAATTCCGCTCGAAGATACTTTCCATTCATTCCGTTTTTTCAGTGTAATTATTAAATAATAATATTGACTTTGCAGAGTGCTGATCGAATGCCCCGTGTGCCCCTCGGAAGGCTGGGATGCCATCGAGGAAGTCTGCATAAAGGAAGGCGACAAATCCTACAAATTGTGCCGATTCGGTACCTACATCAACACAGCATGCAACAATCGTCTTGACTGCCTCCGTGTAAGTTAGAATGTCTAAAATATTTTATTTAAGCTGATATCCCTAATAAGTTTCACGAGGTTAACCCATGTAAGAGCCTGAAGGCGCGGCTCCACCGCAGTGCACGCTGTGCACGGACACGCGGCGCATTTTAGCTGCGTGTACTCATTTGTTTGACAACGTGGGTCTACGTTTCCACTGAAGTACCCGAATATGACCCACGACTATGTATAGCGTGGCACGGTGCACGGGTAGACCCACGCTGACAGCGTTGAGCTACGTAACCGCTTACAACAACTGCTCTGCGATAACCGAGCTGTACATACCTAGTCGTGGGTCTTATTCGTGTACTCCAGTGGAAACGTAGACCCACGTTGACAGCGTTGAGCTATGTAACCGCCTATTCGAGCAAGCCACGCGTGTATCAATGACGTCAATTCATGCGTAGCCTCTCCGTGGGTTGCAGTGGACACAACCACATACATTTTCTTACAAAGCGAAGCTTAATACACGTGCGTAGCCTCTCCGTGCACCGCGGCGGAGCCGCGCCTTCAATCAAGAAACACTGAGCTAATAATCCAAATCAACATTACCTTTATCATATAATTATACTTTCCTAAATAACCCTTTCTATGATCTAATAGATAGGTATTATCTTTTAATCTCTAAAAATGATTTCCTCTCCAGGGTCCTCGTGAAAAATGCACCGAGAAACACGTATTCAACAGATCCAACAAGAAGTGCACGTTCGGCTATGAATGCAACCAGAAGGAGGGCGTGTGCACCGGCCCTGAAAATCGCCCTGAAATCTACTGGCCATACCGTTTTGGACTCTACCCCGACCGTCGCAGCTCATCAAAAGGCACTGCTGAAGAAGCTTTCGAAGATATGACCAACTAATTATAAATATTGATCTCTACTCTTCTGATTACGAAACATTCCACTTTTCTGATCTCATTTATCTAGTCATTATTTATTACGCTTATAGGTACTTTGTTATACAACAGTCCTGATGAAAGGATCTCAATAATTATGATTTTTTGTACGAACTAATCTGATAATATAACTTATATAAAAGCATTGCTGACTTGTTATTGTTTTACTTATACTCCCTAATACCTTTATTAAACCTACCAATTATTATACCTAGGCTAGGTAGGTAACCTAGGTACTTGATTTCCAGTGGGCACTTCAACTGGTAGAGAGAATAAGTTATTATTTTTGAACATTTCTGACTTAATTAACATACCCAGTTACCCAGCTATGCCGCACCGTAGCAAAATATATTTTCCTATTTTATTCAGTTAGTGTCAATGATTTGTAAATCCCCGGCAAAAATATTTAGAAAAAACTACCACGTTGACTTCAAGTCTTTTTGCCATGGCTTTTTGGCATACATTATTTACCATATTGCTAATTCAATAAATATTATCTTATTAAAAGAATACCGGACTTAACTTAATTTTAATGTTTATAAATTACATGAAAAATAAAACGAAAAGCACGCAAATTTATTTTCTAATATAGTAACCCAGTTAGTTTACTCCTCAAAAAATCCTCACGGCCGGGCGGCCGGCCCTGTTTATCGGCAAATCAAACTTTTGTTCGTTTCATTCAGCTTCGGCGTTATTTTGTTTATACATATTTTTGGTTTGAAGCTATTAGCTATGACTTCAAAAAATAATGCTTGGCTTTTGCCATCTAATTGATTTGTGGTTTACGTGATAGTAATATCATACAATTCGAGGATTCAAAGATAATTGCTTCACTTTGTAAAATTAAAGTGTTGAAAGGCGAACCGGAATAAATAAAATAATAGCTTTCAAAATGAATACTTGCCTTGTGTGTTCCGCCAGGGATGTGGAGCCCGAACATTTTGCTACAGAAAAACACAAGAAAAACAGTTCTCTCAAACAATTTGCTCTAAACAAGTAAGTCTTTGTTTGTTTATATACATTTAAGATAGTGCTATTTTTTTGCGGCGTCCCATCACCACTTGCAATTTCCTGACAATACATTAATAAACAAAATGAATGCAATGAAAATGTTTAAATGAAGTCAATTTAAGACCTGTAAAACAATCAAAATTAAGTTCCATATTCAAATATACATATTTCGAATCTTCGTGGTATTTTTTTTTAAATTTCGTACTGTTCACCAGATCACAATTTGTGACGAATCGCAAAGGAGTTGCTGCTGTATTCTGTGATGTTAAATCAAGTTTTGGTACAGAATTTGGTAACAAAGATGGAAAAATTAAAATATCTGTAAGTTTTTTTTTCTACCCTTCTGCATGAATAATGAATAAGCATATTAATTAATAGAACACTCAATAGCAATGTACTAATCTATCTAATGTATAATCTTATGTACCACTCTTATCGTGCATCTCATAAATTTTTGGACCAGAAAAAATCATAAAAATATATTTTCCACCTTTTTGCAGGCGAAACCTAATGAAAAAGTGGAGTTTACATTCCTACTGTCCAATGAGAGTAGTATGGATGACCTTTTAATTACTTACATTCAACTGGTTCACAAACAATTCAATTTTGTGATGGCTAACAATCCTTTTGGCGCTGGCAGCAAGCCTCGCCTCCTAGCACCCAGTAAGTTTCAGTTATTTCAAATATTTTTTATCAATATTGATAACTTGCTCTACGAACTAAAGTTTCAATTAGTTTTATTTAATTACATAATACACCAATTACTGCACAACACAATGCTTCAATAACTGACTGATTTCAAAAGCTTCACCGAATTAATAATAGCTACTTACCAGTAGAACAGAACTCTCTTTGATGTTGATAACTATTTCAACATACTATGAAAATTATCAGATACACTATGTTTCAACAATGTTATAACAACATGTACTATTCATGTAATAGAGCAATAGTCTATATGAGGGAAGTACCCGCTGAAATTCAAATCACTTTTCATCTAGTGCTTGAAGTGATAGCATTATTTCCTAGCTGAATTATTCATATTATTTTATTACGTAGTTGAATTTTCTTGTTTATATATTAATTTTTCAAGTTTTAAGTAAAATCATTTTTTGTTTTAGGGAGCAAACTATCAGATAAAATAACAGTGACATTCAGTTCGCCAAATATTGGCCAGTATGAAACTCCAATATTGTTCTACTTTGTAAAAAAGGACAATAATGAAAGTGTTATACTTATGAGAGAAATGGTAAGTTGCACAATTATTCTATCCTTTTTACAGCAAGATTTTTTAATTATAATTCCTATTCTTTATGATCCATATAAGTTTAAATAAATAGATTGTTGAATTCTGCTTGCGAGTTTATTAAATTTGATCAAACTTCAAACAGTAATGTGGCTCCAGGAATCATTATACAAAATATTATATGCATGAACATTTTAATATAAAACAAATAAGGAACATCTACCGAATGCATTTCTAAACAGAATTAATTCATCTATTTTTTTTTTTTATAGCCGTTACTTTTAGAATTGATATAAAGATGCATATTTTATGAAACATTCTTATAGCTGACCCTGTACTGCTTCACTGAGCATACCCAAATCTATCAAGACATCTCATGTTACCCATTGTTGAAAGTTTACATAACACATACCAACTTGATGATCTAAGCATAAACAAGTACATAATTATATAGCCCTAAAAATAAACAGTGTCATGTTACGAGTAGATTTTTATCATGTGACTATTTGTTTAGCAGTACCGGGATCCTTACCAATATTATACCTAAATGCGAAAGTTACTCTGCGTGTCTGACTGTCTAACGCGATTTCAAACCAAAACTACTGAAACAATTTGAACGAAATTACGAATAAACGAGGTACGTAAGTAGTCTAGAGCCTATGCCCTTTCATAGCCCTCCCGCGGGGTGCAGTTCATACCGATGGCAGAAGCTAGTACCTAATCAAAAATGTAGGTATCAAATTCAACAGAGTATTTCCAAAATCAAGTCCTGGTTTAGGCACTAAAAAACAAATACGCGGACGAACCCTTTATTTCCATGAATGCGTTTCAATGCAAGTTTTGGGTCAACCTATTGTAAACACCCCCTCTAAAATTAAGTCCTAAAGCTGACCCCTCTGTCTGGGTCAGTTTAGCGAGTATTATTACCTAGTTCATTATTTTTGTTTTGTTGGGTCAAGTTCATACAAAAGAGTTTGTATGCTTGTACAATGCAATATCGCTTATATGAATAATGTATTAAAAGCGAAAATTGTAAGCTGTGGTTAAGCCGCTTTGGGTAATGCATTTTGATTAAAAACATGATAAGTATCATGTTTCAAATTATGAAATTCATAGTCGTTGGAAACTAGACTAAAAATAGCCAAGTTCGAATCGGACTCGTTCACAAGTTTTTCCGCGCTAAATACCACGTTTTGGCAGCTGCTAAAATAATTAATTATTTATTGCATGCTAGTTTTCAGTATTTATTTTTATAACGTCAACAATAATGATTAGCATATATGAACAACTGTCTAGGTAAATATCAGGTTTCGTGAGACACAGCCTAATAACAGACAGACGGACATCGTAGTCTTTTGTAATATGGTTCCGTACCCTTCGGGTAAGGAACTTTAAACACAGGGCAGGCTCACCGTCAACAAAACCAGGTCTAACATCAGCCTTCGGAAACCAAGTTGCAAAACCTAGATAAATAGGTACAGCCAATGTCATAGGTATGATGCAGTAAAGACCTGAATAAATAACAATTATTGATTCTTGTGTCAGTATTGACCCGGTTATAACTTAACATCATCATCCTCCGAGCCTTTTTCGCAACTATGTTGGGGTCGGCTTCCATTCTAACCGGATGTAGATGAGTACCAGTGCTTTACAAGGAGTGACTGCCCTATCTGACCCCTCAACCCAGTTACCCGGGCAACCCAATTGAAAAAAAACCCCTTGGTTAGACTGGTGTCAGACTTACTGGCTTCTAACTACCTTAACAAGACACCTAAATTATTACACTCACATAAAATTATAAAGCAGACCTTTAATTTTACGTGGTAATAGTCTTACTTGCTCAGGTAGGCAAATTCTTTGCGGATGACTCAAATATCGTCTATTCGGTAAGGTCGGTTGTAGGACCCATAGTTTTTTACTATGTATGTATTAATATTCTTTGAGCTAACGTAACACTTCAAGAAACGTCTTAGATATCACCCAATCCACATATTTAACTATACTTCAAGCCCAAAAACCGTTTCAAGCGCCGATATTGGCTAATGGTCGGTATATATGGTCCATAATATTGAAGGCGTCTTGGCTTTTTTTATTAAAAAAAAAACACAAGACGCTTTTCGTTTTAAGCACGTCCATTATTACTATATCAGAATTATTATTATATATAGTAAATTATTACTATAGCATACTAGCATTACATACTGATAACTAGCTATTGCCTGCATCCGCGGTTAACTCGTGTCTCGGGAGAATTACATCCTCTATATTTTTATAATCTTTCATTATGTTTATGCAGAAGTAAAAAACACCCGCACATTCGTACTTAAACCAACACATACTTTCAGGTGTACAATATAAGTGCAACTATGTATTACGCCCGCGGCTTCGCCCGCGTAGAGTTCGGTTATATCGCGTTTTCCAAGAGAATTATTCAGAAGTCTGGGATAAAAACTATCCTATGTTCTTTCTCAAGGTCAACTCTACCTCTGTACCAAGTTTTATTAAAATCAGTTCCGTGGTTTAGACGTGAAAGCGTAACAGACAGACAGACAGAGTTACTTTCGCATTTATAATATTAGTAAGGATTAATGTAACATTTGAAGACTTAAATATTTCTAGAACAAGGTACAACGTCACGTTTAACCTTGCATCCCTTCGAGTTATTTTTAAAAGCAATCGTATGGTTTCCCGGAAACATTCGGCACACAGTGGTGTATTGTTTCCAATCGTTCGACCTCCGGCATCGTACCGAGAAATGTTAAATTATGTGGATATGATATACATACAAATAGCAAGATTAAGAGTCACGAAAATTTGTATGAAGATCTCTCGAGGCCAATACGAGATGGTCGATAATAATAATAACCACTTCATCTAACTAAGGCCTCTCGTATATGGCACGTTTTACCCTGCAAATCCTCGGTAAATTCTGAAATTGTGGGCACGGTGCTCAGTTTTTGTATAAAAACGTCAAATGAGCCCTACATTAAAAAAAAGATATGTTCTGTACAATAGCTCTAGCCATTACATGGTCTCTCTAGCCTTAAGATTGATATTTTCAATCATAATAATATGTCACTATCACTTGTTGCGAGTATGTTATACATAACAATAAAAGTAACGTAATTTTGGTAATTACTATTTACCTATGCCTCCACGTGATTGATATACTAAGTACTTATGAGCTAACCGGTTTTAGTTTATACTAAGGGACTTCCCCTGCAATCTATTTGTAGACGGTTAGTTCCTATTGATCCGCAGTATTGCCAGTAACGAAACTGTTGGCGGAAGTAAACGAAGTGCTTGAGCAGTGATCGACATACACTAACCGTTCTTGCTTCTGAATTTGTTTTTCTTTCTAGAGATAGGAATTTGAATGTCAAAATAGTAGTGAGATAGGATATTGGCCACGGCCGCTAGTCACCAAGTCAGTCCCAAAAAGAACATAAAATAAGTCCCATATATATTTTTTCTTTACGATATATTTCAGGTCGTATTTGTTGAAGGCAGCCAAACAGTACACGATAACATCATTAGTCCTTACGAAAGAAAAGGCGTCTGGGCTAAAGAACTCATCAAGTCTGCTTCTTCTGAGTAAGTGTATTTTTTTATTAATAAACTTTTTTAAGCAGGTCTTTATCATTGTCTTAACTATTCTAAGCTCGATGGTCTTTATCTCTCGTCAATTAGCTTTGTATTTCCGAAGTAGCCAGTAACTTCACAGTATAGTCCAAATGTACTAACAAAACTCTACAGAGTATGAATGAGTCTTTAAATAGCGAACTTCGGAGAAACATAGTTGTGAATCGCACCCGATCGGCCCAAATATTATCTTAAATCATTTAAAACGTTAAAAGTGTATGAGTGGTCTTCCTAACAAATTTTCTTTAATCACAGTCGCTGCGACGATATGTTCCAAATACCAAAAAATTGCAAACAAATATACGCGACCAACTTGAAACTACCAGAAAAGGCGTCACAAAGAGAAAAGGATTTATCAGCGGATATCAGGTACGTAGGTATAGTGTGTAGTAATATAAAATTCATATGTCTAACAAGACTATAAGTAACAAAATCAGCTCGTCCGTTCCGGAGCTGTGATGCCACAAACAAGTCTAACTTTCACCATCCCGTGGTTTTTGTTTGAACTGTCCAGAATTTAGAAAAAAAATATTATTTAATAGTATTTTGAAATTTATTGCCACCAATGCAAAGTCTCATTTTAAAAGACAACTTATAACAATGATTTCCTAAAAAAACTTATTGTTTCAGGAAAATTTTTAGTATAGGTATCACAAAGGAGAATTATATAAAATTCTTCCACAATGTTCTGTGGTATGAAGAAACCATTATACGGGTCAACATAAAGGTGAGTTAATTCTTATTACAAAGTTAGAATTTTGGATTGTTATCTTGCTCAACTTCTCATTTGTACTGATTTCAACGTAGTAATAACTCAGGAAGTGGTGAATGGTGGGCGTTTTTGGGCTTGCTGTTTTTCAGCCTACTTTGAATAAAATAATTGTGATTTTTACGAGAAGGGGTATAGGGTCCTAATAAAAAAAAAACATATGTCACAAACAAGTATTTCAGTGCGCAGTGTTTTTCTGATTTCTTCAGTAATCTAGAACCTTCACCATTTTTGAATGAAGTTTTCTTTTTGCTTTTGTACAGAAATACAACATGTCTGGCGTGCAAATCGTCGTACAGCACAGTTTACACGGCACCTGTTACAAGCTTGAGGTGCCTGGGCTGGGGGAAAAGAGACCTTCTTTGATGTTAGGTAAGGTTCATTTTCGAATGATGATTCTTAGGAAGCGACGTTTCTAAGGCTTATAGATTTTAGGCCTTAGTTAAAACCTATTTGTTTTTTCTCGTCCTCCACACTCTGGTATGGTTATTTAATAATTCCTAATTAAAAAATAGAGTTATGTACATACATTATTTTTAACCGACTTCTCAAAAAGGAGTGAAATTCGAATGTTTGTATCTAATACATTTGTATAATTGCAGGAGATTTGCTGTTCATCAAGCCACATAACCAAAACGAGGTGATGTTTGGAGCCATCGTTAAAGAGATCAATGACAGTGAGGCTATTATCGGAGATTTGCATCCAAAGTGAGTAACATTTATCATCCTTGTGTAGTTCTCGCCAAAGTTAATGGCGGCTCGTATCTTGCCCTCAATCCGCTGATTCTACAACTAGGAGCGAAATAAGTGCGTTTCTAAAATAGCAAATAATTTTTTGTTGCCAAAAAATCATGTACGTCTACTTACTTATACGTCAGAGGGTTCTAAGAAAAAGCGAGGCTCTGATGACACTGGTTTTTTTTTAAATGTCTTCCTCAAACACCAGTCTCTACGGCGCCCTCACGTATCACATGACGCAGATCGCCTGCCGGGGCTGCGGGATGTTCGAAAGAGTTACCGCGGCCCTGGTACATAAAAGGCCTACGACGGAACACGACGGTTTTTAGTCAGTAAGAGTCTGTCACTCCCTCACCGCTACTAACCCACAGCTTGAGGGGTCATTTGATGATTTTTGACGTCGTTAAAAAAAAAATAACACCAGTCTCTCATATTGGTGGACTTTAGGATATGGCATAGGCTGTTTTATTTTAAGGTCTATACCTACTGGGTAGAGAGACGGTCCGTGTTTCGGAAGGTACGATAAATTTGTGGTTGTCATTTGAACATCTTTAATAGTCGTTACGGGTAATCCTTAGCCAGAAATTATTGTCCAGGTAACTGGGTTGAGTAGGCCAGATAGGCAGTCTCTTCGTGTAAATTATAGGTTTTCAGCTGCATGCAGTTAGGCTGGAAGCCGACCCCAACAAATAGATGTTCTATCGAATAGAAAGAATAAACTATACATATTTATCCTAGTAAAACAAACAACTAAAAGCGTCAAAAAAATCGTTCCCATCGCTGTCAACTGGGAGCGTGCCCAAGAGGCTGGCAGCATTACCTCGTTGGATCGCCATGCTGAATCTTTGTCCGAGGTAATAGCCAGCCACGAGATAAACTATTGTGATTATTCATCAGGTTCTCTCAGCACTACCGGGCGGGAGCCCTGTTCGACGTGCGGTTCTTCATGTCCCGCGTGCCGCTAGAGCGCATGCACCACGCTGTGCACGCCGTCTTCACTGAAGGCCACGAGTGCAGGATCTTCCCTAAAGAGACCAACAGGGTCAAGCAAGTCAAACCCATCGTCAAGTGAGTATAATTGTTCGTATTTACTTTATTTTTGTATTTTTAGAAAATTGTACCTTTTAATCCTGTCTAAATTAGCCAAGATACAGGCTTTGCCTAGTTTGGAGCTAATGATATCATATAATGTAATCTATTGGAAATAAAATTTCTTATTCTTCTTTGCTGCACACTGCAAACTTATTCGGCCGATAGTTTGTTTGGGGTCAAAAATCTGTAGGAAGATGAATTACAATTAGCAAATACATTATCTATACATATAATAAATCTGTAAAAAAACTGTGTCTGTACATTGAATATATTAAAAAAATAATAATTGGGTGGGGTTTAGAAACAGTAATGGAGCACAAATCCGAAAAAAAATTTCTGTCTGTATGTCTGTATGTCTGTTTGTTTGTACACGCTAATCTTCGGAACTACTGAACGGATTTCAATGATTTTTTCTTTGTTGTATCAGTATTAAGCCTGGTCAACATATAGGCTATAATTTATCTTCGAAACTTGAAGACCTGATGCAGAACACCAACAGACCAACAAAACTATAAGAGATACAAAAATGGTGCCATGGCAATAATTGTTTCATGTGATGAGCATTTTCAGCTGAGATAGTAAATTTTAAGATCTGGAACACCTGATCTGGAACCCCAAGAGCCCAGCTTCTCTGTACCATATACAAGTATGACGTTTTAGCAAAAGTTGTTCAATTTGATAAGCACTTTCTATTGACTTATACAAATTGAAGATCTCAAACACCTGATGTGGAACTCCAGGGGCCCAGCTAGACTGTAGCATAAAGAGATGTGACGTTTTAGCAGAAGTTGTTCAATTTGATAAGCACTTTCTATTGACTTATACAAATTGAAGATCTTAAACACCTGATGTGGAACCCCAGGAGCCCAGCTAGACTATAGCATATAAAGATATGACGTTTTAGCAGAAGTGGTTCAATCTGATAAGCACTCTCTATTGACGTATGTACATCGAAGATCTGGAACACCTGATGTGGAACTTCAAGAGCAATACTACACTTGAAATGCAGATTACGCGCTCCCTGTGGGTCACTTACGCCAGAGGCGTGAGACCTACCCCCGTCATGGTTCACTCCGACCGGCCGGAGATGGGGGACAGTATACTCTCCCTGGAGAACTCAGTTTATATAGCCCCGCGGGGTCGCTACTCCCCGTCATCAGCCTCAGATGTCCTGCGGTGCTTACATCTCATTATTATTGTCGTTATTATCTCAAGAGCCTTTGTCCCAATTATGTTAGAGTCGACTTCCAGTCACGATGCAATTAAGTACCAGTGTTTTACAAGGAGCGACTGCCTATCTGACCTCCACAACCTGGTTACCCGCTCAACCCAACACCCCTTGGTAAAACTGGTCAGACTTATTGGCTTCTGACTACCCATAACGACTGCCAAGAATGTTCAATGACAGCCGGAACCTACAGTTTAGCATCCCCTCCAAATAACGGTCATTGGTATCCAAAATATACGTAGAAAGTACATACGAACTTAGAAAAGTTGCATTGGCAGGTACTTGCCAGACCTGGAATCAAAGACGTACGCTCATACTTGAGAGACCGGTTCTCTACCCACTAAACCATCACGACTTCCACTAAGTCATCACGACTTTGTCATCTCAGTAACATTTAATGTTTTTTAACGTAATAATACGTGTAATATTTTTGGCACACACAACTTAAATGCGGACTAATTAGAATCACTACTTCTATCCCTATGGTCACGTCTATTGCGGTTCAGTTCTCAGCGTTTTGTTTAGGCTGCTGTGCTTTTGCCGTTGAAGTACAAAAATTAAATATATGGAACGTTTCTAATGGCTACGCGTATTCCGTTGTTTTCAAGTCAACGGGCCCTTAATATTCAATATCAAACGATTCAGATCTTTGATTTTGCTGACCCCGTAGTCGCTGGCATAAAGGACAGGATCCGCGTACGAAGTCGCGGGCAGAAGCTAGTTATTAACTAAAATAATTATCTGAGATGAACGGTTTGGCAATTTATATTCAGCTGTATACTAATACTATTAACCGAAATATTTATATACTTCATTTCTTGCAGTTTCTTCAACCCGCTAGTGGAAGGCAACTTGGAGCAGCGTTGCGCGGTAGAACGCATCGTGTCGGGGACTGCCGACACTGCGCCTTATCTGTTACACGGCCCGCCCGGCACCGGCAAGACTGTCACTATTGTCGAAGCTGTTTTACAGGTATTTATAGTTAAAAAAGATAAAGAACCAACCGCTCGAGTATGAGGGTGTGGGTTCGATTCCAGGTCAGGCAAGTACCAATGCAACTTTTCTAAGTTTGTATGCACTTTCTAAGTATATCTTGGAGACCAATGGCTGATAAAAAGGTAAAGGAAAACATCTTGAGGAAACCTGGACTATAAAGTGTCAAATCACCGACCCGCATTGAGCAAGCGTGGTGATTAATGCTTAATCCAAGACGATAAAAAAGGCTGTAACAATACAACAGTTACAAACAGTGGCGGATTTACCAATAGGCCAAGTAGGCCAGTGCCTAGAGCGGCAGATTTAGAGGGGCGGCAAATTCAGCAATTTTTTTACAGGTTTTTTTTATAATTGAGTATATATGAGTACACAATCCATATATAAATAAACGATTTATTAACGCAAATTAATAAACTGTAATATATACTTAGGTACTTAGGTGATCATGAATTTTAAAATATTCTAATAGCGTTTCAATAAAAATTCAATAAAAAATCCGCTCGCTTCGCTCGCGATTTTTTCATCATCGCTGGTTTGTTCTGCGCTTTTTGAGTCCTCAATCTAACAAAAATTTAAAGCACCGAAGTAGCAAAAACAACTGACGCTCTACACTGACGATTTCTAAGCTGTTTATGAGGTCCCAAAACTCGAAAAATTTCGCGCTCGCTGCGCTCTCAGCTTTTTCACTTTACACTGGTTTTTTTTCAAACTTGTTTGAGTATTTTTTTGTTCCAAGACTCAAAAAATTTCGCGCTTCTTTAGGTATTATTGCGTCCCAAACATCAAACATTTCGCGCTCGCTACGCTCGCGGCTTCTACGAACTCTTCAAACGAGAGTGGAAAAAAAGCACTGCAAAGCACTGCAAAGAGCAGTGCTTTTTTTCCACTCTTGTTTGGGTAGGTATTTTTGTGACCCAAAAAAATTCTCAATTTTGGAACAGAAAAGTTTTTACATTTTTTTTTGGGGGGCTTCTCAATATGTAGTCTGCCCCGGGTGCCACCCGATGCTACGCCGCCACTGAATCATAGCACCCGAACGAATGAACCGATTTCAATTTAGTTTGTTTTTTGTACTACTTACAGGTGTTTTACGAGCGAGTGTTCTTAGACATATTTGATGAAAATCGATTGAGCCGTTTAAAAGTTACAGAGGTTTTACGTTTCATAGTCGCTGTCATATAAACTTGTTAACATTAAACTCTTCGGTACATAGAGGCTTGCAAAAATAATCTAGTAAGTAACTGACAGAAATATCATTAAGTTCACAATCATTAGAGGCGGCAAAAATTGAATGGCCTACTAGCGGCAAGTTTGTAAATCCGCCACTGGTTACAAACAAAAACATACTCGTGATTTCGGACCAGTTGGGTCTAAAGTTCGGATAGTTGCAAAGTGCATGATGATATTCATACAATTTTGTTGCTAAAACATAGTTTTGTTTTTAAGAAACATAAAAAACAATAATTAATTTTGTAATTGTAAGGCCTAATTGGACTGTGTATTTTTTATTTATTTATTAATTTGATTTACACGACTTCAAGAGTCAATTACATAAATCAAAATAGAAAATTACGTGAAATTAACAAATCGAAAACTTCTGAATTGGTGATAAAATTACGCTTTTTCAAAACCTGCCTCGGGCCTACCTACACTCTCAAACTCAAAATTGTTTATTTCAAATAGGCCTATGAAAGCTCTTTCGAAACGTCAAAGTTAGGTGCACGGTTCCAAAGAGTTGGTCTTATGGAGAAGAAGCGGCAACAAACTCCATGGACGCTCTTATTTTTCATATACTCCCATATAAGTAAATGTATTTTTGATGTGAACATTTGCAGCTGGTGCTAAAAGACCCGAGTCATCGTATCATGGTGTGTACAGACTCCAACAGCGCGGCCGACCACGTGGCCACCATGCTTATCAAATACGCTCATATGTTCAAATCCGACGCCTGGCTTCTGCGTGCTAACTCCAAGTTCAGGGTCTGGTTAGTACATATTTGTATTATTGATCCTCCTTTTTATCCTACCTACCTTAATTCAAACTGTTATGGGGTAGGCTTCCTGTTTACCAGTTATCTGACCACCTAAACTTGCTTACCTGGGCAATCAGATACCCCTTGGTAAGACAACTGACGCCTGCCGGTGTCAAAGACTAAAGATGTATAAATAACAGTCTAAATCCGCAGCTTAACTTGCCTTGCAAGCACAGAAAACTCCTCAGATATTTGGACCTTACCAGCAAGATTGGGAACGGCAGCTTTGCTGGTCCCAATCTGGGGGAGGGCAGGAGGCTACTCCTTGTTTCTATTTCAAACTGGATTCCGAAAACTCCTTTCTTTTTTCGTCATATCTTCTACAATCCCGTAGAATTTTGTACAGAAGATCCGCGTTTACAGGGAAACTCTGCCAGAATGTCTCGTGGAGTACTCCAACGGTTCATGCCGCGCCAACTTCGAGCCTGTAGAAGTTGAAGAGTTCGTGACGTACAATATCGTCATCACCACGCTTTCACATGCCGCTAAGTTCGCTAGGTAAGTAGATAAATTTAATTCTTTCTATTAGTTATATTGTGTTTTATTGTTCCTGTGATGAGTGGGGATGGGGAAATTAAATCTTGCCATATGTTTTAGACAAGTGTAGGTAAAGTTTGCTGAAATGACGCGCCCCGTTACCTCATTTCAGCATTAAAAACAAAATAATGTTGGCCTCAGTCTGTATAGATATTTGAAAAATTTGACCTTTTGTAGTCATTACCCGGAATTTGACGTGTATGCCTGTGTATGCCATGTAAATTCCGTATCATTTTTAGGGGTATTTTTTTACCTCGGATCGTGGTAGATTTCTCACTAAGCGAATCGCATTCGCACCTAGGGTTTCGTAACATATTTTAGTGTGCTGTCGGTAGATGCCGTCAATATAAAGTAACGTTCTCGTTCAGACAATCTCGTTCCCGCGGCATGGCCCACCACATCACGCACCTGTTCATCGACGAGGCGGCGCAGGCCAGCGAGCCCGCCTGCCTCATCCCCGTGTGCGGCCTGCTGCGGCCCCGCGCCACCCTCGTGCTGGCCGGGGACCCGCACCAGCTGGGGCCCGTCGTCATCTCGCACAACGCCGCCAACATCGGACTGGGTGAGTGTCTAGCTGAGTGCCAGTCCACGGGTCCACGGGTGGTCATAACCAGATGCCTTGACTATTTCTTCCCCTTTAAACATAGTTACCATAAGTTAGTAAATAACTTTGACTCGTCCCTTTCAGAGTATGACATCATAATCGTATTGTTCCAGGCACGTCGCTAATGGAGCGGCTGAAGAAGACATGCCCGCTATACAGCGAGATCCGCAACGATCCCAACTATATCGTGATGCTGCGGAACAACTTCCGCTCAAACCCTGACATTATTGAAATACCTGATCGACTCTTCTATAAGGGACAGCTTAGGGTAAGTTTTTATAAAAAAAGTTTTCTAACAGTACAGGTGTTCTTAAAATTAGTGCTTTAAAAATGAGTAAAAAATACGTTTATCGACTACTTTTTGTGTGTGGCTGTTTGAACGATAAAACCTCGCTTATTGGTTTGGCATTCATTTTTTGGAGTTCGATACCGGAACATTTTGTTTTGGATAGCTAAAATTAATCATGTAGATTCCTACTCAAGCGACACATAAATATCAAGTATCTAAAAACTTGCATTTTTTGAAAATTACTGCTACAACTTGCTTTTTTTTTAAAATTATTATCAGGCATTAGCGAAAGAGGATCGCATCAGCAACATCGATATCCTGGGAGAGAAGCAACACAGCCGCGCTGTGGTGTTCCACGGAGTGCTCTCCAAGGAACAGAAGATTGGCAAGTCGCCAAGGTACGTCCATGGTATTTGTAATCTATACTTATGTGATAAAGAAGAAACATTTTTCTGTTCATATTCGTACATGTTAAACTATGTTTTAAATAAATTTATTTGTTTTTTTTTGTATCTGTAAAGGCTCCCAAACTTCTGGACATATTTGAAAATATCTTTAACTGTTGTAAACACTACATTTGGTCGGGATAAGGGAAGAAACTTGTCTTTACTGCGGTAATATAATAAAGAGTAAATACTCGGCTACAAAACTACAGAACTGATTTGAAAAATTCTTTCACAGTTGTAAAGCTACCTGCAGCTTGAAAACAATTGACGAATTATATCAATTGGTAATACAGGCTACATTTTGTTCGGGTTTGGGCAGTATTTCCGAGGCGAGTGAAACAGCTAGTGTTTTATAAATAAATACCTATATGTTTGCAGTTACTTCAACATGTTGGAGTGCGAGATAGTGCAGCTGTACGTGCGGCGCCTGGTGACGGTACACAATGTAGCCATGCAGGACATCGGCATTGTTACTCCGTACATACGACAGGTAAGCCTGATAATACGTATCTCGTTTTATTTTAAATCATAGATCATAGATTTTTAAAATGAATATCGTTACAAAAGAAGTATTATTAACAACATTAAAAACTGAGTACTAGACTTAGAGGGCGTCAAAATAGTTGATCTCGTTATATCCTAGTAGGTTAAGTAGGCAACCCCCTCTATCGTACTTCATATTATAAATGTGTTGTAAGGATATTTAAATCACAACTATTTTTGATTTACCTTTACATAAGCTATTCACTTATACATCAGAATAACAGTTAGGATATTTTTAAATCAAGTTTGGGAAGTATTACCACTCGATTAGACATTAAAATAAAAGTAAAAATACTGAACTTGATCGTATGATTATTTTGAATAGGACCTTAGATTCCTTATTCATCTTAAAAATTTTCGTATTTTTTTTATTTAAAGGTGTACCAAATAAAGAAGTTGCTGAAAGAGATAAGCTACGACAAGATAGAGGTGGGCACGGTGGAGGCCTACCAGGGCAAAGAGAAACGCATCATCATCATATCGACTGTCCGCGCTAACTGCAACCTGCTCGACCACGACGCCAAGTTCCAACTCGGGTTCCTTGTTGATGATAAAGTGAGTTCATACTCTTTACCCTATTTTTTTTGACACACCCACAAACAATATAGATAACATGACTATTTGATGTTCCTTATTGCTCTGTTAATAAGGATAATTTTTGAATAAAAATAAAGATCTGAATAACAGCAGCAAAAATGCGTGCAGCCATTTTTTATAAGTATATCAAGGCTCAAGTTCACCGACCACATAAACGTTGCTTGTCTTGAAACAACGGTTTACTATGGATGTTCATATTCTAAGTTGTCGGTGCGCTTTGGCCTTAACGAGTAATGAAAAGTTAATTTTACATACAACAGCCCATAAATACCTCATATTTGCAAGGTCATATCACCCAGAAATTAACTTGTCATTTGTATTTGACCCTTAAAAATATAAAGTCAATACAAAAAACCAACGGCGGGGTTACAGCGAGCTTGCAGCTATCTAACAGTTGTTGCGCCGTGCCATTGATTAGTCTATCTACTGCATTGTTTATTAACAAAGCAAACATAGTAGAAAGCGATACTCAAAAATAATGAATTTTAATAATATCAACACATTTGTTTTTTCAGCGCTTCAACGTAGCTATAACCCGGGCCAAAGCTAAGGTCATCATCATAGGCAATCCCCTCTGCCTTGAGAAGGATATCAAGTGGCGTATGTACATGCAACGCTGTCGGGAACTAGGTACGTACCACGGATTCGATTCCTTCAGCCTCGGCGGGGAAACCCTTGAGACTGTTGTCGAAGACATCGTCGGTACCATTACCCCGATGCTGCAAAACATCAAAATAGCACCCAAAAAGCGTGTACGCAGGAAGAAGACACAAAAGAAGTAAGTTTTCTAGGTATTGTGGGATGAACTGGCTTGCGTGCACTTCGCGACAAAATAGTTTGGACACTAACATTATTTTGTACCTATTTACACACTAAATAATTTTTGAAATTCATTAAAAACTATTTCTGCAGAATATTATAATATTTAACTCTACCGTGAAAAATCCTCAGTATTGTTTTTTTCTATTTTTTGTCACGCAAGCCAGCAAAGGTTTATCCCTATTATATGCTGTGGATAAATACTGATCAGTATTCCGCAATCAGTGGACGATTATCCACATCATAAAGCATAGTTTACACAAAGCCAACACTGGCTGCCAATAAGACTGGCAACCACCGCTGGCTTGGTATTTGCCCGTTTTTCACGCGCTAACGAAAATAGAGTGCCCTTCTATTTTCTAGCCAGTGACCTCCGCAGGACCGGCGCCAGCATTTAATTTCTTGCTTCGTGTAAACTATGCATATAGGTGTACGTTTGAATTTGGATTGCCATGACTGTCACCAACCCGCCTACAAAGCATGGTGATAATAGAGTAACAACCATAGATTTAAGTTAATGTCAAGCATAAAGTAGCATTTGTATGTGATTTATAAGTACTAGTAGATTTTGAGGTTTTTCAATTGAGACTGTGGTAACATTCCACTTCGTTATACTAATGTAGTTTTGTAATGTCGGTGTTGTCTTGTGTCCTATATACATTATTGTAGCACGTTTGCTGCTTGCGATAACTTGCAAGATTTCCTATTTAGACCTACCTATGTTTTTATAGGTAATGTGTTAGCAACCGAACTCTAGGCTCATATAATTTTAGCTTAATGCTATTAAGTCCTGCCTAAACAAAAGCGACGTTTGATATATTTTTTTTACTGTAAAGAGTCTTTAATCAGTATTTTTTAAGTAAAGGTTAAGGCGTCACCATATTTTTTTATTTACACTAATAAGGCAGCGAACGTGCTACCTCTCCTCGTGTCGTCTCATGAATGTGATATTTTTGTACTTGCTGTCTTACTCTTGGACCATAGAGCAATTAAACAGGAGTTTTTCCTAAGGAAACTATCTGCCGACCATAGGTCATAATGGCCTTAGTCAATTAAGATTCGAAATCGCCAATAAAAAATTGTATGAAAGTTCTGTCTTGAAAAAGAACTAAAATTCTCTAAGAAATAATTTGTATACTTATGAAGTAAAATATTAAAAGGCTCATGTCGATCTTGTGATATCTCGGTGTAAGGATGGTTTACATCAAACTGCGCAATTTACAATGCTTTTGTACTGTTTTGTGATAATAATTAGGAGACTGAAAACCTGTCAAATCAGCCTTTCGCGGTAGGAATCGCTAAGCGTAGTGTTGAGTAATGGATAAAATTCATAGTTAATATCGAATTGAGAATGTTTATTCTAGTAAAGACTGAAAAACTCGAGGGCTGTGACTGCGAAAGCGAGCGCGCATTATGTTCGATGTGAACCAACCAACCCATAGCCTTAAAGACACTTTGATAGCATGCAAATAAAATTGTATTTTTATAAACATTTTTGATTTATATTTTGATTATATAATCTATAACTAGAATTTTTCAAATTAAGGAATGAAAATTTAGCCATCTTTAGGATGATTATTGTTTGATTTTAATGTTCATGTGTTGTATAATGTTGGCCTATATGCAGGTCCTATGCCGTCTCCAGTTTATATGCTCTAAACTTTCTAAAATTGATTGTATTCAGATTTATTATTTGATCGTATTTAGATGATAAGAAAGTTAGTTTAGTAGAAGCCAAGCGCAACAAATGTTTTGGTAAAGTCCAAAATTAAACTGTAGTTTTAGGTATGAAGAATCTTAACCAAAGATTCAATCTAGTATTAAAGCATGGATGTCGTATTTCTAATAATGTTTTATTATTTTTATCTGTGTACCTCCGCATATACAGAGGGGTAAATTTTTTTTTTTGATAATTTTTTATGTGTAGACGCAGAAATGAGATAGGTATTCCTATAATTTTTATTTGCTGACGAATATTGATGATAATTTGCTGATTAATGTCATAATCGATAATCATGATGATGAATCAATTTATTCATTTTTCACTAGACTAAGAATGTAAGATGTAGAAGGTAACATGGTTACAGCCACTATCCATTAAACACATATTTTAATATGATGATACATATTAAAACTTGTTGCTCTTTCGGTGACTACAGGGATATACATGATATATATACCTATAGTATACCAAGATTTTTCCATAAATTCTCCTAAAACTAAACATGGAATTTAATTAGTGGCATTGTTTAAAGCTTTAAGTTTTACGTACAAAATTCCTTTTTGATGCGTTTGTTATAAAAATTCTATTGATTTGTGTGCCATAATTACGTTTGGAATATTATGTTTGTAATAAAAGGATTATATTTACAGTACAATCATTTAAGGTTTAAGATGTTTACATAATGATTATATTTTGGGGATTCAATTATAGAAATATCTTGGTGCTAAATGTATAAGACTTTGAATTTCTACACGAAATAAAATTAGTAGTGTAAAAAAGAAATGTGTTTTATTTACTTCCTGCTCCGTAATATAAAAAAAGGAAATTGCTTCCTCGTCATAAGGTATTATACTAATGGTATCATTGGCATCAATATTATACTGGATCGAGCGGGGCGGGGGCCCAAAGCAATTTTTAGAGCAGCGCCTAGTGGGTTCTAAAAGTAGAGAACTAAAGGCTCTAAGTACTGTAGCCAGCGCTGCTTTCTAAACTGTAAAAACCTAATAATAATTACAGATCTTTCAACAAGTACGGCAATGCATTTATCAGCTCTAAGTATTAAAAAAAAAAAAAAAACTGGGAATACGCAATAGTAGTACTTCACCATGTTTATTATAACCATAGGTAAAAGCCTTCCACCTTCTGTGCTGCCTAATCTGTTCCAGTGCCAGGATTATCCTGGATGTGAAACTGGGCATCCAAAATGTTGGCAGGATTTAAGAACTAAAAAGAAATAATCTGTAGCTTTTTAATCTGTACCAGTGTCTGACAATGTCGGGACGGGAAAAAAAGGCGGGAAACTCGAAGAGCGCGGTTCTTTTAAAAGTATCCTCCAAAATTTTAATTAAATTAATTTGTTATTTGTGCTTAAACATTGTGGAAAACTATTGTAAAATAGTAGAATAGCAGTCTTTAGATGGATGGTGACGTGGATGGGGGTCCAGATGGACCCCATTCCAGGAAGGCGGCTAAGCGGCAAATAGATCCAGAGCCAGAGCAGCAGCAACAGCGGCAACAGGAAAGTAGTAATTTTGCTCCTTTTTTGAAGCCTAATTATATAAGGCAATACCCAGAACATTCAACCAATACTGAATTTAAAGTTTATGTTGAGTCTCAGGATAAAAAGGAGCGAATTGGAAACAAGAGCCCAATTTACCTGAACCACATATTCACATCGGAAATAAAGGGTGTGGTGACTCTGCAGAGAGTCAACGCGAATAAGGTGGTTGTCGTATTTAAACTGGCGAACACGGCTAACAACTTCATAGCCAACTCTGTTTTTTTGAAAAAGTATAATTTAAAAGCATTTATACCGGCAGCCCAAATAGAGAAAACAGGAGTAATCCGTTTTGTACCTACCAATATCTCCACCAAGGAATTATACTCCAAGCTTTCCTCTCACTTCGAAATTATTGCGATACGACGTTTTACAAAGAAGGTTGGGCAGCAGCGAGTTCCTCTACAAACTGTTAGTTTGACCTTTCTGTCTAATAATCTCCCTGATAGTGTACAGTACGATCTATTCTCCTATAGGGTATTTGATTATGTTCCGCCTCTGCAGCAATGTTACCGCTGTTTTAAATTTAATCACTCGGCTAGAGTATGTAATGGTAAGCAACGCTGTAGTTGTTGTGCTGGAGAGCACTTATACACCGAATGTGACAAGCCTAATGAGCTCTGCTGTGCCAACTGCAGGGGAGCCCATTTGGCTGTATCCAGGTCTTGTCCCATTAAAATTCAAAAAATGTTAGAAAAACGCAATAAAATTACTTATTCAAGTGTTCTTGATACAAAGAAATATGAGCAGAATTTTCCATCTTTAACTGAAAATGTAAATAAAAATACAAAATATGTTGTAGATAATAATATAATTAAAACCACACCTGAAAATAAAATTGTACAAAATGTAAATAAACCTGCAGCTTCATCTGCACATAAGGTAGATAGTAGCTCTACTTCTAAGATTAATAAATTACCTGTAGTTCCCACTACACAAGCTCCTCAAATTAATTTAAAAGAGCAATTAATAAATAATAAAGATTTAAACTCAGCAATTATTCGCACTATACTTGAAATTAGCAATAAGGGTGATGGGACTCCAATTAATAGTAAAACGGTTAACGATATGTTACATAAATACCTTTCCTAAGCTTATGGATATAAATAGCACCTTATCACAGTCACAGTTAAGAATAGCACAGTTCAATATACAAAGCGCATATAATAAAAAGCCCTTATTAATAGATTTTTTAGCAAATGAAAATATTGATATCTGTCTTCTAAATGAAACATGGTTTAAAAACAATAGATTATTTAATATTCCTGGATACAATTTACATTTCCGTAATGCAATTAATAACCATGGGGGTGTAGCAATACTAATCCGTCCTTTTTTAAAGTATACACAATTAGATACTCAATTTTATGAAGATTTACAAAGCATAGCTATATTGTTAACTACAGAACATGGTACACTTTCCATTTTGTGTGTTTATTCCCTCCTACAAGTGGGCACATTAGAATTAACAGATTACGAAATATAATTAATTCATTACCTTCTCCTGTTTTTATTAGTGGTGATTTTAATGCACATCATATTGCCTTTGGTTGTGTATCTACAAAAGGTCGTGGACAGCAACTTTATGACATTATTGATGACTCTAATTTATGTATACTTAATGATGGTAATTATACAACTATTCAATATCCAAATCGTAATCCATCTGCTATAGATGTTACTTTTGTCAGTCCTTGTATTGCTCCACTTTGTGAATGGTCGGTTTATGATAATAATATGGGTAGTTACCATTTTCCAACAATTACTTCTATATTACTGAGTGTAGATAAATACAAAGTAAATCCTCCCACAGAAAAATATCTATATAATAAGACAGATTGGAAGCAGTATTGTGAGCTTTCAAAAGACTTTTTTAGTAATGTAAATATGGTTGATAAAGACCCTTTACAAGTATATAATCTTTTCTGTGATAAACTTAACTTGTTAAAAGATACATGCATTCCTAAGTTTGTTCGAACATCTAATTATAAAAGTAAACTTCCTGTACCATGGTGGAATGACAAGTGTAAACAAAGTGTTATTAATTCCTATGAGGCACTAAAATATTATAGGAAGAATCCTGCTATTGAAAATTTCATTAATTACAAGAGGTTAGATGCAGTAAAGAAAAAGACAATTGCTGAGGAAAGGAAAAATGGATGGAATAATTTATGTAATAGTTTCAATAGGACAACTCCCATTAGCAAAATTTGGAATCAAATTAAAATGTTTAAACACAGTAGAAAGATTAATAATAAGTCATATTCTGATACATTCATTAATTCCTTTTTAGATAAATTGTCAGATAAGGGCTTAGAGGTCCCTAACTTAGAAAAATATTTCAATATTCATAACGATAATGAAAATACGAAATTTCTCTTAGAACAGTTTTCATTTCAGGAATTTTCTGCATCTTTAAATTCACGTAAAGATACAACTCCTGGATTAGATGGTTTTCCTTATATTTTAATTAAAAAACTTCATCAGTCAGTCCAAAAGCTTTTCTTAGACATTCTTAATAACTTATGGATTGAACAGATTATTCCTGAGTCTTGGAAAACTCAATGTGTAATACCTATTTTAAAGACAGATAAGCCTCCTGATAATGCTAATTCCTATCGACCTATTTCATTATCTTCTTGTCTAGGTAAAATATTTGAGAACATGATAAAAACTCGGCTTGACTGGTTTGTTGAAAACAATGGCATACTGCCAAATGTTCAATATGGCTTCAGACGAGGGCGAAGTTGTGCAGACAGCTTTGTTTCACTTGTCTCCGATCTGAAACATGCGAAAAATAGTAAGTCAAGTGTAATATGTGTGTTTTTAGATGTTCAAGGAGCCTTTGATAGTGTACAACCAGGAATTTTAGTTAAAATTCTATCAAAACTTGGTATACCTGGTCTTATATGTAAATGGATCTTTAATTTTTTAAATAATAGAACTTTATATGTTAGACATAATAATATTATTCATGGACCTAGAACTGCGTCAAAAGGCACAATGCAAGGGGCAGTATTATCCCCTTTACTTTTTAATCTTTACTGTAGTGAAATTTGTAAATATGTAAATAATCCTGATGTAAATATACTGCAATTTGCAGATGATCTTATTTTTTACTGTAAAAATAGACATTTAGAACAAGCCGCATGTACCTTAAATGATGCTCTATCGAAATTACATATATATTATAATAATTTGGACCTCAAAATTAATACTTCTAAAAGTAGAGTTATAGTTTTTGGCCAGGATTCACCTAGAACTAATATAACATTTAACAATGAAATTATTCCTCAAACAGATAGATATAAGTTTTTAGGCATAATTGTAGATAAGAAACTTTCTTTCGAGTATCATTTAAGATACATTGCCCAAAATTCCCTAAAGGGTCTCAACATACTGCGATGTTTAGCCGGTGTTTCATGGGGTGCAGACCCTAAAACCCTTACAATTTTGTACAAATCTATTGTGCGAAGTCACTTTGACTATAGTTGCCTTGCTTATATTAATATTAACAGTAAGTTTGTAGATAGATTAGATGTAATACAAAATAAGGGTCTTAGGATCATATCAGGTGCTATGTGTTCTACACCTATTAGAGCTATGGAAGTAGAAACAGCAATAATGCCATTATCACTTCGCAGATTACTTTTAGCTCAACGCTTTTGTTTAAAATTATTATCCTCTGACAATCAACTAGTAATGAAGAAAATTTTGCCTTACCCTGTTCAATCTAGTGCTCCTGAGATAACCGGTGAGGATCTTCTTTGCCATCAATATCCAGATCTTTCCCAAATACTCCTGAGAATAAAAAACAACTTTAGTAAAGTATTTTCTGATTCTTTATGGCCATGCTATTCAACACAATTTCATATTTTATTCCAACTACCGAGATCTATTGATGCTTCAGTTTGCACCAATCAAGACCTTCTTAATTTTTTAGATCACAATAGAGAATATTATAAAATATATACTGATGGGAGCAAAGGAGAGTCTCATGTTCGTAGTGCTGTTTATGACCCTCAGATTAATTTTGTACAAAGTTTTGTGTTAGATAATAGTTCTAGTATATTTACTGCTGAGGCATATGCAGTTTTAGAAGCGTTAAAGCACATTAAGTCTTTAGAAAAATGTAAATATTTCTTAATCCTTACTGACTCTCTAAGCTTAATTAATAGTTTAAAAGGTTTAAATATTAACTTTAAATCAAATTACTTGCTTTTTAAAATTAAAACTCTTATAAATAGTCTAAGTAGTATAGGAAAAGAAGTGTTTTTTATGTGGATTCCTTCGCATAGAGGCATTAGTGGAAATGAAATTGCTGATAAAGCTGCATATAATGGAACTAATTCAATAGATGTAAGTATTGTGGTTAAGACTCCTTTTACTGATTGTTATACTGACATCAATAGGGATATAAATGAAGTATGGAGAAGATTTTGGAAAAAAGACCAAGAACAGAAAGGAAAATGGTATGGAAGCATACAAACGGACTTACCTAGAAAACCCTGGTATTATCAGCTAAAGATTGCGAGTAGAGACTTCATTACAACACTGAACAGACTCAGGTTTGGGCATAACACCGCACCCGCTCATTTGAGTAGATTCAACATAATTGAAGATGCGACATGCACTGCTTGTCGAAAGTTTCCAGGAACACCAGAACAAATTATATTTACTTGTGAAGAATATAACCTCCAAAGGCTAATACTTGCAAGCGAGCTTTGTGACATAAACATAAACGATGAAATGTCAACAAATATTGAATCCCGCCGCCTTAACGTATTGCTGCAAAGAAAAGACTGCTTTATGCCGCTATATAAATATATTAAAAATACAATTGGAAAAATATGAGAAAAACAGTAGATATGATAACAAATAAACAAAGGAAAATATATATATATATATCAAAATGAAGATTTGGCACAAAGGCTAGAACGCCATGCCATTAAAAATTAAAAAAAAAAAAAAATGTCGGGACGGGACGTCAAAAAACAAAACTGTCATGAACTGTCAGTAATTTTGTCACCGAGGGGGAGAGTGGTTGTCTGATTTTTCAGAAAATAATTATTTAAAACTCTAATCAGTTATTTACGAAATAAGGAATATATTGAAAACAAACAACTAGACAAATCCTACGTGAAACCCTCATAAAATGGTTATGTAGCCGCATAACCTCGAACCGACGTGCAGTAATGTGTTAGGTTTGTGATAATTTTGTTGAAAAATAGTGAAAATGACTGAGCAAGTAGAATTTGTTGACATCCTCGAGCCGAGGAGGACGCAGTCAGGCATCTTCAGTTTCATGACGAGGAACTGGCATCCGCAACGTACTCTGAAATTGGATAAATACTTCACGCCGCAAGAGCTAAAAGATATCGCTGCAAATTCTGTATATTTAGACGCTTTTATTGAAGCAGTAAGTATTATTCGTTATAATTTGTGTACATTTTATGTTAACATATTTTTTCTATCTGGAAAGAAAATCCAATGTCCAATATATTTTATTTATTTTCCAGTCACCATATTTGTAACATACATTATTTCCAATCAAGTGATTTCTATTTCTAAAAAAATATTTACCGTCTAAAAGATGGAAATATTCTAAAAAAGATATTTGTGTGTCTACGATTAGCGGTAAATCCAGAATTACATACATAAATACTTGTCCAGAAATGAATAGCAATTCTTCTGATGAGGTCTAAATTGAGATTTGATCCACCATTTCTAAACCTTGCCATAAATAATGCATATTTAATCCTCACAATCCATGTTCCCTCAGGAATGTTCCAGAAGTGGTCAGAGCAAAGAAAAGCTGCACCAGGAAGTACACAACTACTTGGAAGAGATGGGCCTGGATAAGAAGATGCACGTCATCCGGTGGATGGGAGTCATATTCCTCAAGATATCATTCATGATGAAGATTAAGATGTTTGTGAACGAAGCTGCAGCTTTTAATGTAAGTTTTTATTCAGTATTATAGTATTATTTATACTCTTAAAGCTTTAAATAATAATGACTTTGTTAACTACATAAATATTCTGTCAAATAAAGGAATGAAGGCATTCCTGATAGAATACTTTACTTACTTTTTACTGAATTGCTTTTGTATACACATTAAATGAAGACATGTAGAAAGAATCCAATAAGATAATAAATGATATTATTGACACCCAAACATATTTAAATAATAAATTAAAATCTGAAGCTAGTAGAGATTTCTTGCAATTTTCTGAAATGTCATCCAAGCTTAATATTGTTTTTTTCTTTTATAGCTAAAGTCAGTGATGGGCAATAATCCAGTTCTGTTCCTGCCAACACACAGGAGCTATGCAGACTTCTGTCTCATGACCTACTTGTGTTATCATTTCGATATTGACTTTCCTGCAGTGGCAGCTGGCATGGGTATGTGATTTCTACTTATCCTTATTACTTTAGTAATTAATGTGAGAAAATTCTTAAATTTCGACCTCAAAAAAAGAGTCAGTGATATCTCGGGGAGAAATATATTTTTTCACCAGTGCTCTAAGTAATCTTCTGAAAGATATCACAGAGTTCTTGTTCAGGGTAAAGGCTATATTGCATAGCATACCAAGAAAAAATAGTTTTTCTGTCAGCCTGGGACTGATGCCTGTTATAGGCATTGCTTCTAAGAATCGGCAGAGAGATTTATAATTTTCGATAATACATAACATACCACATGAACTCAAGCTTGACAATATAGCCAAAGAGCAGTTTCAACTGCACTAAAATTTTTTAAACAAATTGTCGTCAGTTATTGTCATGGAATAAATATTTACGTATTTAAAAAAAACACGTATTTTTTTAGATTTCTATTCCATGGCGGTAATAGGGCGCCGTATGAGAGAAACATGCGCGTTCTACATCCGCCGCACATTGGCCGGCGATCCGTTATACGCTGCTACGCTCAAGCAATATGTACGAACTGTAGTGGGCAAGCATGCTGCACCCATCGAGTTCTTCCTTGAAGGCACGAGGAGTAGGAGCAATAAGAGTATGCCCCCTAAATATGGTGAGTTGGTCTATTTTAATCTTTAATGTGTAAAGAATAAGACACAAGTTCCATAGTAGTTTTACCAAAATATTATTTTCTTCATGTTGATACACTTAACAAAATTTGTAGTGTACATTCTGGCATAAATGTGTATTATTTATTATTATTGAGAATATAATGCTAGAAATAATTCACTTCAGAAAGATATTATCTCTGTAATCAATCACAGTCTAGTCTGTGTATGTTGGAAATAAGATAAAACTAACAATGAGAAATTAATTCCAGATTCTTAAACTAGTAGCACTGACAGTTTTATTGTATCTTTGTGATGTTAAGTTTCATAAAAAAAGACAAGTTTTGATTTCAATCATAAGATTTTGGTTTATTTTATTTAATGAATTATTCATCATCATCCTCCGAGCCTTTTTTCCTTACTATTTTGGGGTCGGCTTCCAGTCTAACTGGATGTAGCTGGGTACCAGTGCTTTACAAGGAGCGACTGCCCTATCTGACCCCCTCAACCATTTAATGAATTATTATGATGAAAATATTACACAAATACGAGAGCGGAAACCGTAGTTTCTTATTCCATAGTTCATATCTTTAGCATGCATAATAATCCATTTCAAAAGGCCATGAGATTCATAGGTTCATTCATAGGATTTGTATGTCATTAAAGTTCTGTAGAATCATTCAACAGTTTCAACACTTCAAAACTTTAGGTACATAACTAGTTACAGAGTTTAATAGTTTGACACAATGTATTTGTCCTAGAATAATAGTTAAAGTAACATAAATGCTATTTATTTATGAAACATAATGAAGTGTTTGCCGTGTAAATGCAAATGCAATTATGTAGAGCTATAGACAAACTTATGACGTTTGTTGAATCTCGTCAAATAATTGTTACCTATATACTTCTTATGATGAACCAAATATTACTACTAGCTAGTCGTGGTGGCCTAGTGGGCAAAGAACCAACCTCTCGAGTATGAGGGCGCGGGGTCGAATCCAGGTCAGGCAAGTACCAATGCAACTTTTCTAAGTTTGTATGTACTTTCTAAGTATATCTTAGACACCAATGGCTGATAAAAAGGTGAAGGAAAACATCTTGAGGAAACCTGGACTATATAGTCTGAAATCACCAACCCGCATTGAGCAAGCGTGGTGATTAATGCTCAATCCTTCTCCGTGTGAGAGGAGGCCTGTGCCCAGCAGTGGGACGATAAAAAGGCTGTAACTGTAAAGAATCTTCATTTAAGTTGGGGCTAATATGATTTGATCTTGTGTCCATCAAAATTCGGAAAAACATACATTTTAGAATTGTTATTCTATGATCAAAATCAGCAAGCTTAGTTTAGTTGATGATGATATTATGGGTTGCATAACTGCTACCTTAATATACATAATTTAAGGTTTTTAACGATAAGTTTGATTATTTACTTGTTCTTTTACCTAAATAAATAAATAAATCTCCCTTAGGTATGTTATCAATGACCCTGGTACCGTACTTCGCGCACGAGGTGACGGACATCACGGTGGTTCCCGTCAACATCAGCTACGATCGACTGATGGAACACTCACTCTTCGCGTACGAGCATCTCGGAGTACCCAAGCCGAAGGAGTCTACTGGGGTGAGTTTTATATAAAGCTGAAATAATGCCACCTTATTATGAAACGTGGTTTTAAAAAAGTACTGGCTTTTGTACCAAGTTTAAACCACCGTCCCGAACAAAGTTAGTGGACTAAACCCATCACTAAAGCGGGTACTTCTTAAAACCACGTTTTATAATAAGGTGGATGAAGTTTATTTTTTTACTCTATCCCGCGCAACCTGAGGAAGATAAAATTAATTAAAAAATCTCTAAGTATTAATCTATCTTCATACCGGATTGAAGACAAAGTCCTTACCAAATTGACAGGAATGATTTAAGTAACTACTATAAAAAGACAAAAATATAAAACATTTATCTGCCGTTGTTGCAGAAAGAATAAATATTTTAAAAGTTTAATTTTCTAAATCGAATAAACTTACCACTTTCAATTAAGTTCCTGAACACTATGTTTATTTTCCGATACATACACACAATAATATGGTAAAAATATCCGTTTCAAGTTACGAAATACAAACAGTGCAAACTTAATATTCTTAAGCTTTGATAGCATAACTAATCTACTGCTTTTGGCACACAAAACCAGTTTGTCTAGAAGGGCGTGTTGTGTAAGAGAAGTTTGTTCGCGACTTGTAAATAAAAGAGGTCAATGTCTTCTCATTTCACATAATCACCTACTTCGTGGATACAAGGCCGTTCAACGCATGTTTTATTAATACGTATAACTGATTAGATAATGTCATATGTGTAACACGTTTTAAATTACCGCGTGGACCGGAAAGTATAGCGAAATTGGCGAATCTGTGTCCTTTCCTGTCCATATCAAAAAACCGGCGAAGTTTTTTAGTTCTAGTATTTGTTGTTATAGCGGCAACAATTATACTTCATCTGTGAAAATTTCAGCTAACACGGTTCATGAGATACAGCCTGGTGACAGACGGGACCGACGGACAGAGGAGTGAAAACAATAGGGTCCCGTTTTTCCCTTTGGGTACGGAACCCTGAAAAGGAGCCATTCCTTGGTTTACGAGCGACAAAACCCTGTCACTTGGTTTCACTTGTCAACTTTCGAATCGTAATTGAATTTGTAAAACCCATGTATGTTTTCGAAAGCTGTCAAAAAAATTCTGCACAGGCTGAAACAAATATATTTTTCAATTTAGTATCCTTGTTAATACGTACCAATTTTTTGGTCAATAAATTATAGTCGCTATCCCGTTCGATCAAATGATACATTTTTCGCTCCACTAAACATAGTGTGTGAACTTGCTAGTACATATAACTTACATAATGAATTGTTCCGGTTGAGTGCCGGTGGACCTACTTCAACGAATTCCAACTAATTACGAACTAGGACAGGAAAAGTCGGCCAGACATTCACAGATGTAGGTATACGTATTAGCAAAATTTTGCATAGATATTATATCAGTGTTTTAGATCATCTTACATAAATAATGACTAATTTTGTTCAAATTGGTTTAGTCTTTTTGCCCTAATTGTAACATTATATTATAGTTCCACCTTATTATAAAACCTAGGTTTAAAAAGTACCGGCTTTATTGCTAGGTTTAATGAGGAAGTTAAGTCCTACAAAATGATGCTTTAAACCTAGAACCGAACCAGTACTTTTAATATAAATCTTTCATATTAGGGGACTTCAAGCATAACTTGAGTCTAGATTCTTTGCTATTGAATTTATTCGTTACGGCAATTAATTGCAATTAAAAAGTACCTTTTGGACTATGAACTCTGAATTGTTACGCCTAATCAGTATGCCTATAAAATAAGCCTAGTAACATAATTATGTAAAATAATCAGATTAAATGATTACAACTAATTATCTTAATCTATGCACTTGACCATGTCATTAATTTATATCGGACATTCGATTATTCTTAAAAAAATACCTCTCATACGGAGATAAAATTATTCGTCAAATCTTGAGTTCTCTCAAAATATTTTAGTTGATAACTGATTGTGATACTATTTTTTCGTCTATTGTCATTGTTAGTTTAGGTACCGTCAATATTTGTCATTGTAAGGTCAAAGTTGGTAGGTATATTGTTAGTCAGAAAACCGAACTTAGTATTAGTTTTGAATTTTAAGTTTTGTTAATGCTAATGAGGTAGACGAAGGTAGACAAATAACAAAGTATTTAATTGATACCTGTCCACAATGTCTATAGAACTGAGTCACCAATAGAAATACCTTTTTCAACTGTTGAATACTACATTTATACTTATCTATGTACTGCGGCTGTAAGATAATGTACATACAATAGCACATCAACCTACCTCAATCTGTCAAATTTCTTCAGAAGACTTTCAGCTTTATCACAATAGTGGAAGGTTAGTATTAGTTTGATAGATTCGGTTAGGTTGACCTGATGTCGTCTATACTTAGAGAATAAAATAAACCATATACCACACACAAACAACCCACTTAGTATTTCTTAGACGTTTTGCAAAGAGGACCTTTGTATTTAAAAGCCTATTTGTATATTATAGGTATATTACCATATTTACTAAGTGCTGATATTCTTTATTTTTGAGTCTTTTATCGTCATTCACAAGTACTTATGAACACATGATCGAGCTATTCTAACAAATTATTCAAATATTATGTGTTATCGCCTCATCTCAACATTATCTCACCGCGAGTATCGCACACTATTATCATGTGCATGTTACTATGAATTATGTTTACACTCCCACTTGAGTTATAGCCTTTACAAGCACTCATCTAACACTTAGCCACTTACAAATTGAAACTTCTATAAAACGTGTTTTATGCTAAAAGGACATCAAGAAAAATCAAGACTTAGAAAATATTCTAGGGTAGACCAAAATAAAATATTAAAACTTCTTTTCGTAACCTTTAACAAAATAAACAACCTTATATCGTCTAACATACCTATTGTCCGCTGATTTTCCGAAAGAATCATCAATGTATTATTTTTTTGCCCGCATTTTTATAAAGTCCCATGCACATAATATGCCACCATTCCCAATCCAATAAGTAGTCACAGAGATTCTAACTTTAAATTCTTCTTTCAAGGGCTTCCTGAAGGCGCTTCACACATTAAACGACCACTTCGGCAACATATACATCAACCTCGGCGCCCCACTCTCCATCAGGGAATTCCTCAAAAACGACACCTCCCACTCCCAAGAAACACTCAAACCTCTAGACATGCAGCAACTCACCCCTGACCAGTTTAAACAAGTCCAAAGCATTGCTGACTACGTCATCACCTTACAGCAGAAGAATACAGTTGCCACAATCTCTAATCTTCTGTCACTAGTATTAATGCAGAGTCTTATGAAGAACGTGCCTTTGGAGTTCGAAGAAGTGCTTCAAGAAGTCGGCTGGATGGTCCAGGAGTTAAGGAATTTGGGCGCCACAGTCTTCGAGAATGATGTGAGGAGTAGCGTGGAGAGGATCCTGGTGGTACATCGGAAGATGATGAGGTTGGATAAGGAGAGGCGGTTGAGACTGATTTCTGGAATTCTGGTGGATTTGTCCAGTGATGTTAAGAAGAAAATGAAAGGTAGGTGAAATTGATATCCGTGACTATAAAAAAAAGTACTGCAATCGAGTCCTGTAAGTGTGACTAAAGAACAAGTGTTATTACTAATTAGACCTTGATAAGTCGTTGGTTAAAACAATAGCTCATTTTCCTAAATTACCTTTAAAACCAATAGCAAACATTATGTTGCGAATTCCTAAAACACATTCGTCATTATTTTGCTGTCATACTTTATCGTACGACAATTAGTTATCATATCTAATTCTCATACGATGTTTATTTGTTTGTATGACGAAATATTTGTGTCATATTTCTTGTCACTTTAATCTAAATAGAAACGCCGTTTCACGTTCAACTTTTCAATTTGAGTTTTTGTTGATGCATGCCCATTTTGCTTGACTTTTTATGTACAGATAAGCCAAATGATCTTATAACAATATGCAATCAATACATAAAATGGTTTAATGTCCTTCGTCGTTTCGTGAATAGTAAAGTGTCGTTTGGTTTGATAAATACAGTATAAGACTCAAGTTGTCGAGTTTAGACGTAAGTCGCGACATATAAAATATAGAAACACTATAAAATATTCATAATCTTCAAAAAGCGGTATTTTAGACAGATATTTACTAACAAAGTTGTACGCAATTAATTTAAAATACTGCTTTATGAATTTCAAATATGAATGATCTTGACCAGGTATGCTAATGAGATCGTGTGTTCGTCACACATCGAATCATAATCAATTCATTCTTGGTTGGTGACTTATCGACTTTATTTTGTAGGAAACGTTAATAAATATAATGTTAATATTACCTACACAAAGTCATATGGTAATTTAATTGAATGTAAACTGTCGTTTTATAAATATTTACTGTGAGATACAATAATAATTGTTTCTGAACATGTTAAACTGGGCCAACTGTTTATTTATTATTTTTACACGATGACGAAAAAAATTAACACTGCCTGGAAACCGACCCCAACATAGTTGGGAAAAAGGCTCGGAGGATGATGATGATTAAATTAATTAACAGTTTTGTAACAAAAATAAATAAATTTAAATAAGTTGATTAGAAAGTAAAAACAAAATATTCACCAAAAAATAGGGTTTATCCAGTTAGTAAAATTATTTAGTTGTTACGTCGAGCCTACAAGATAAACGAATTTATCGAGTCATAAACGGTATTGATAACTCGATAAGAAAGTAGACAGTAATCCTGAAAACTAAATCTCTAATATAAATTTGCGTTATCAATGTTATTCATATCCCACGTAAAGCTTTATCTATGATACATTGAACTCTTAGGCTTTGACCAAATTCTTTACAAATTATTACCGCATCTGATGATGATGACGATTGTATCATCTTGTTTTTCAAACTGTTAAAAATCGTGGTAGAATGTATTTTTTGCAAAAAATCATAGTTAGGTTTTGTTGTAACATCACTAATTACTAGTTCTCCCACTACCTGACATTTACCCGTATATGTATTGTATTGAAAGAATTAACTGTCAAGTTTCATTAAAGTATCAAACACAGACACATATACTCACTCACAAACTTTTGCTTTTATAAATCTTAATATGACTATGTTTTAGGTCACATACTGCAAGCGCAGACGATGGTGGCAGCAGTGCCGGTCATACAGCTGCAGTTATACGTGAACCCCATACTGCACTACCTGGTGCCGCCTGCCATCATCTGCCTCATTGTGCATAGATCTGCTACTGCTAGAGGTAAGTGCCTTACAACAGACGATGGTGAGCAGTGCCGGTAGTACAGCTGCAGTTATACGTGAACCCCATACTGCACTACCTGCTGCCGCCTGCCATCATCTGCCTCATTGTGCATAGATCTGCTACTGCTAGAGGTAAGTGCCTTACAACAGACGATGGTGAGCAGTGCCGGTAGTACAGCTGCAGTTATACGTGAACCCCATACTGCACTACCTGGTGCCGCCTGCCATCATCTGCCTCATTGTGCATAGATCTGCTACTGCTAGAGGTAAGTGCCTTACAACAGACGATGGTGAGCAGTGCCGGTAGTACAGCTGCAGTTGTACGTGAACCCCATACTGCACTACCTGGTGCCGCCTGCCATCATCTGCCTCATTGTGCATAGATCTGCTACTGCTAGAGGTAAGTTTCCAAGTATAAAACTAGCACTTCTGTCATAGAAACTTTACTAGATATTCAACTAAATGACAGATAATATAATGATCAGCTCATAGATCAAAAGACAACTAAAGCTTTATATGGATCAATGATATTTCGTTCGGGCTAGGTCCAGCCATTTATTTACTGCACACAAAATAAAACTTACATTATTGTATAAAAACTGACACTCCTATTTTATTTATTTGTATATTTGCGTATTGTTCAAAAGTCTAGTTTATTTAACTGTTCATAATTTCAGATCGTTTGGAAGCCGATTACCACCGCGTACGAAAGTTACTCAGTCACGAGTTCTTCCACTTGGAGAAGGAAGAACCCAACGTAAGTACCTATGCTTCACATACAATGCAAATGTATTTTTAATTCATTTTTTTTTATTTTGTCATCAGATTTTTGTATTGATGAAAACATATTTTTTGAGAGTCAATTTTGTGACCTTCGAGGACTAAAATTAAATAAATGATTCCTTTGCAGACATTCGCCAAAGCGTTGGAGTACTGCATACAAAACAGCGTTATATCGTATAACGGTGAGTTGTACGCGCTGGGTGAGGACACGAAGCTGCAGTACCTGCTCAAGTGGTCCGTATGGCCAGCGCTTACTTCGCTGTTGAAGTGCGCACAAGTTATGACTGAGGTAAGAGATATTACGAATTTTCGATAATTACCTACTTAAAGGCTTTTATTTAAAGACGAGCTGTTTCTTGCGTTCTGGGAGAAAAAACTTACTCCCGTATCCGGATAAAATATAACTTCCCGATAGTGAAATAATTTTTCAAATTAAATTGGCAGTTACAAAGCCTTTAGGTTAAACTGAATCTTTTTGTAATTAAAGGCTTAGATAATGAAAATATACGTCTAACTAACTTTTAACAATGTCATTTACTTCCAATATTTAGAAGCAGCATATCTTTTTATAGCCAATCCTAATACATACTTGTATGCCGTAATTCTGGAAATACAAAAATATTTTCATTTTTTTTTCCTTTCAGCAATCAAGTTGTGCCCACAAGCAAGCCCTGAAGCTGGTGCAACAGCGGGTTGAGAGTGAGCGAGTGCACCCATACTGCCTCAGTTTGGAAGCCACCGCCAACTGCCTCAATGGACTCGTCGCAGCAAACGCCCTTGTTAGAAATAAAGGGTAAGAAAATATTTTATTTTGGAGATTCGATTCTCGCTATCCTTGCCAGAAAACCATAACTTGGAGATACCATACTTGTATGACAACGACAATATATTTTTCATACATTGTATGAAAACTCTTTTACAAACTGTCTTATGTCAAGAAAAAAAAGTTGAGTTAAAAACCCTTATTTTGAAAATACAGTTCTTCATATACATACAGTTCCCGTCAAATAGTCTAAATTCTCCTTCCGAATAGTGTAGGTGGAATTCAAATGTATTTCTCGTTTATTTCAGAGAGGGCGACATCATTTACGAATTGGTGCCTCATAAAATGCAGGAGTGTCACAATCTAGTCAGTTCTATTCTACCTACATTTAGCGTAGACTTCACGAATAATGCCGTCGTTGTAGACCATAAGGCCTTATCTAGGCTTTAATAAAACATTTCTAGTGTTAAACTAGCGGACAATGGATTATTACAACACAATGGCATACTTAAAATTTGTATTATAGAATTTTATTTGTATTTCCAAGTGTTCAAAAGTATTGAATTTTCGTCCAATTCCAAGGACCCGTGGATAAGAATGAAACGCAAGAAGGCGATTTCGTAACTCTTGGTGGGGTCACCTCGTAAATGCGTGTAGGCACGTATAGTTTAAATAAATTGTGAGTATTAGTTCCCACAAATTAAATTGGGAGAAATAGAACTAAATGCTTTTATTTAGTATTCATGTATTTGTATAGGCAACAGCACATCAAGCTACTACTATCTGTCAAATTTCTTTGATCGAATTTCTACGTTATCTGTGAGCATACGGTTGAATGTTGATTGGGAAAATTTGACAGACCGGAGTCTGTACATAAATGCATTTTTTCTTTGCTTTTACTACGGGTGCAACATTGCGGAGTCTCTTATTATTCGAGTGAGAATACTGGTTACCACTAGTTATTAACATTGTATTATTTATTTTAGCTTAAAGACAGGTGATTGAATGAATTGTTATGTAAATATGGGTTCTGTATATATTAAGTTCGTAGGATTAGTAACTTTGTATGTAATGTTTGGTCTTGTCAGGTTGAGAATACAGGTAAATATTTCTTTTTATCCTTGATACGATATTAGAAGTACATTTTATTTGTTACCAATAATAATTCTTGAAATTATTCTGTGATTATACTCAAATATAGTCACTGCAATTAATATTTTATCACCATATGTATAAATTGCTATTATGGCGAAGATCATTCTAGTCTTATTCACATTATTGCTTGTACTTATTTCTCAAACAAATCTGCAGTATCAATTAATTATGTACTTGAACATTTTTCAGTTAAATTGTGATATTATTTTGCCAATTATATGCAATATTACATTGTAAATATGGGCGATTAGATTAGTTTAGTGTAGTTAGTAAAATTTGGATATTCTTAAGTCGGCCTTCCGAAAGGAAACGAGAGGGTATGTATTCAAATGATTCCGAGACATTTCCATACGAATGACTCGTGACGGATCCTCGTTGCCGAACAGTACTTTTACAAAAGTTATAAGTCAATTGCGAGAAGTAATTTAACTTGATATTGTTAATAAAGGATAACTTGGTCATTTGTACGCTATTTTTAGCATACTCGAGTATTTCCATTTTGAGTATTGATTGGTAAAAATTGCCTACACTTCAGTATATTTACGCATTTTTAACACTGACCTACAGTTAGTATAATTCGTGCATTTGAAATATTATTGTTTATTTTTCAATTCAGTATTATGCACTCAAATCTTAGTATTATTTTCCTCTGAAACGCCATTTGCTAAAAACATTTTGTTTGCCATTTCTTTTTATCAAGTGTTAACTTTGTACATGGACAGTATTTATGCAGTAGTTGTTATTTTATGTTTGTGATTGTAATGGCATAATATTGTTACAGGTTACTGCCAAATTAGTAAAAGGAAAGATTCTATACTTTTGAAGTTTTTTTTTATAAATGATTCCGTGCCAAACTAGTTCTAGAATCTGAACGTTGTGCACAAAGTATGGTATCTTTCCTTTTATTTATCAATGGTTACCATGTTAAGTTTTCAATAAATAAAATTTCGATGCAACTGTTGTTTTTTTAAACGCTGGGCAATCAAGATACATCTAACCCTGATGTCTCGAATGATATGAGATGATAAAGAATATTATAAACATACATACATACCAGATTTCGAGACAGTCTGTTAAAAATAAAACAACAAATTAATCCATTTCAACACAGTCTCCTATATTTACAACGATATTTTCAAATTACATTTAAATGCATGATAATCAGTATAATACAAATCTCACTAATATTTTACATAGATAAAACGTTCAAAGATAAAAGTACATGGAGTACGTATTTTTTAAATTAATTAAAATTGTGATTTTCTTACATATCTGAGTGGCTGAACACGTAAACGCCATTTTCCTTCAAAAAGGAAGTTCCATTTTTTAATTTGATACGCTAAATACGATTTGATTTTAGCACCGCATAAAATGATGTTTAAGTATTCGAGCCATTATTTGATTGGTTATTGAGATCTAAAATAATTTCATTACTTTGTATTGAGTTACATTAGACGGAATATAAAATTGCAACAAATATACGTCGCAGTGGACATTTTTTTAAATAAGTCAAAATTCGGCCTAGGAATACGCTTATAATATGAATTAAATTATAACTGCAATCATTTGTGCTTTAAAAAGAAAAACTAAACGATTATATATTCGTTTTTCGCTAAATAACGTCGACGGAACAATTTGTGAGTAGATACATCCCTAATTACACCATATTAATATGACATGTATAACAAATACATACATGGTGGATGAATATATGTTTATATGATAGTGAACTGTTAAGTATTCACGTGCGCTTATATACAAACCTTAACATTAGACAACTGGCTAATAGCGACCACTTAGTACATAGTTGTCACTCAACTTGGCAGTATTGTGTATACGATGGTAATAAACAGTGATTTTAGATATAAGAAACTACATAATTAACTTAGGATATCCTAAAATACATTCACAAATTCACAGCTGTTAAACAATTTCCTAGCCACTATCAATTGCACGCATTTTATTTAATTGTAAAGTTCTTGCGAGTGGCCCAACACACATCCAAAAAATGGTACATCATAATTCTAAGTTCTTGATCCTAAAATCAAAAATAGTGGAGGTTTTAAAACTACATAAACTTAAAAATAACGTATTTTTTTCTTCTTTAATATCATTTTGTGACATCCGATAAAATATAATATATTACACAAAAATATTTGCAATAAAAACAATGTCAGCTTATAAACTAAATAAATATTTCTTAGTTAGTGGTAAACATTTAAATCCACACAACCGTACGCAATATAAAATAAAATATCGACCCTTCTATACATAAAGGTACGTTTTTAATGCCAGCTGCCGACTGCAACTGCCGACCGCACATGCCTCGACTGAATTATATCGGCCGCAGCTGCACTGTTTCGCATGTATTTACATGAAACCGTTTTGGATTCATGTAAATGGCAGTAATTCGTGGCAGCACATGCAGTCGCCCTCAGACATCGACCGATTTCATGCAGTCGCTGCAAGTGCGGTCGACAGTTGCAGTGGACAACTCGCATTCAAAACGTACCTTAACATTCGTCTTTATATATTTACAGTTCATATTGTAATCTGGGGCAATTTTTGACGAACTGCATAATAAAAATTACATCATCATTTATCATTCACGGACAATAGTTAAACTCGCAACTAAGTTTACAAAAAAAAAAACGAATAAAACGATACCTTAGCGAATGCCACTATCATCATTGAGGGAAATTGTTAAATTCGTTTAAAATAGACGAGCACTGAGATTATTAATATGAGCATTTTTGTGCCAAATAACCATTGGGTTGATTTCAACCAAATATTAGATAGGTCGTCATTACATGACAACATTATACACAGTTTATTTAAAAATTACAATTACTTCTACATTTAATTATGAATAGTTAAACATTCAGTCAAAATGTTGTATTTCCAATCTCCTAAGAGGAATATGTTACGCTTTCATTAACTTTAATACATACGACAATAATGATTGAAAAACTTAGACCATTATTAATTGCATTTCGATACTACTTCTTGTCTTTTTATTTCTAAGTTTATTTGAGTAAAATAATGATTCATTTGAGTAGCTCAAAAACTATAGGTGATCATAGACATAATATGTAGTAACAAGAAAAAATCCTGTGTATGTTTTTATCTATTGAAGTTCAGTTACCTAATATTTGAGTACCTCTTAAACACTTACATATGTTATCAAGTGCGTTTAACAGACGAAATTCGAGTTTCTTCCTTCTCACAACTATTGTAGATAACTAGTATTTCTTATTAAGAGTCTGATTTATGAATACGGACCTCACTTCCATGGGACAGAGCGTGACCACGCCGCTCGGTAACGGGTTCCGTACGTTCACGAATGTTAGAGAACTATCGTATACGTTTTCTGCAGATACATCTACTAAATCCGATATTGGCAGCTGTAAAAAAGAAACCATTTTATAAAATAAAGCTATTTTACTTTTCTTATAAAAGTAAAAAAAACATGAAGAAAATTGAAATATTTTAAAAAATACCATAGCGGATGTTACATTTTTTTTGCAAAATAAAGCACAAATTGCTGTAACCCACGGTTTCACCCAGTCCCAGGAAAACTACACCCCGCAAACGGGTAAAAATTAGCCTACTTCCTTTCTCAGCTGTTTGACTATCGATCGGTGCATTTTGCGTACCTGCAAGACAGACAGACAAGGAATAATTATAGAATTCAAAGTATTACCTGTTCATCTCCCGATTGGTACCACTTGGAGATCTCTGGGCTGCCGTAGCAGTGCTCGAGGAACACTCGCTGTAGCGTCATACCCATGCCGTGCATCACGTCGTCTTTATTCTATTAACAAATATATATTTTTAATTTAGTTGAGTTGCTAAGTTGCTTTTTAACCGCGGGCTCAATTTTGATGATCGAGCAAGCGAAGGAATCTTAGAAGAAGTCTTAATAGAAGGAAGGAAAATTAGAATCCTGAGCGATAGCGAGGGAATCAAAAAAGCACAAGGTGAAAATATTTGCACGCGTAACTTTTCATTCTACCTCATCGAGGAAATTACTAAGATTAAGAACATGGCGCGCGCATGTTAAATTAAAAAGATCCTATAAAAATTTATTGTTTTAAAAACTCAGTTTAAAATGTAATGAGATTTAAAATCGATCTAAAAACAATAAAATAGAATAATTCCACCTCATCGAGGAAATTACTAAATGCAAAAAGAAGAAAATGGCGCGCGCATATGCCTATCAAATTAAAAAGAAGTACCTATTATAGTTCGGCCGTTCAGAGAATGCGTTCCTGACACCTATCAGTTAGTCAGGACTAGTGATGGGCACAACATAACACTGAGTTCGTTACCGTTCCCCCAAAATAAACCGCCGCATTATTTTAAGATTATTTTCGTTTTAAATTGGCGGAATCATTTAAAATTTATATTTTAGTTATTTAAGTGGAAACCAAAAAAAGGTAATATTCATATAATAAAATCGTTTTATTTATTCTTTGTTACAAAGTTACAATCTGTATTTCTATGCAATGAAGTAAGTACATTGAATTGAATGTGCGTACAGAATGTTAATCAGACTCCGATTCGCTTGAGGAGGTGGTGTCTTCATCATCATCTTCGCCTACGTGTATATTACGTGTATATTAGGTATTATCAATAACAGAATCAATCCTGATATCTCGGTCAAAATCTTCCAAAATCAGGTTTTTAGAGCTCTACCTCACTGGGACGCCATGGCGACGTCGCCAGCGGCACAGGTCTGGCTACTTCTGGCATCCAAATGTCGCCAAGTCGAGTGGCCATGGCGTCTCGACAGTCAATTGTTTACGTCGTCGCTCAAGAAATTGCAAGCTGACTGGCGACCACATTGGCGACTGTGTGAGGGAGGTGCGCTTTACCGTGTACATTATAGTGGCTACTGTGGCCACGTCGCCAAGTTGCCACGGTAGCCAGAAGCCACATAGGGAACTGTAGCTCGTGGCCACGCCTCCAATTTGGCGACGTTACCAAACCGTCGCCAAGTGAGTTAGGTTCCATACATTTCAATACTAACTGCTTGGATACGTAGCCGGCGACGTCGCCATTGGCGTCCTAATGAGGCAGGGCACTTAGTCTTAGCGCACGAAACGACAACAAATGACTATTTAGCGTCACAAAATGACGGCCCATGATGCCATTTGGGGTTACCATTTTCAACCTAAATATAAAAATGCTACTTTCTTTCGCGCGTTCAGTTTGATTATAGTTTTATTTTTATATTTCATAAAAGTTATCCTATAGTCCATTATTTTCAAATTCTTAAAAAGAAAAACAAAACGTATTATTTTATATTATAAGTAAAACTGTATAAGAACCATCAACCAGAACAGATTACGATACTTGCCTGTTATTTTTAGCACAGCACTACAAATATAAAGCGCTGACATAACCTTGTAATAGCGCAGTATAGATTTAGAAAAATATTGTTTACCAAGTTATTTGACACTCAATTTGGCACAAAATTACAACATTCATTGATTATTATTGATATAATAATGTTGTTTTAATGCTCAACAATTGTTAAAACGATAAACAACCAGCAAAAATATTTTTATCGTACTGCAACGCCATTACAAAGTTACGTCGTCAGTTCAATCGCGATGTGTCAGAAACGCATTCTCTGAGCGGCCGAACTATAGTTTGTTTATTTAAAGCCTCTTTTATAGACGGAAGACATACATTAAGGAGAGATTTTATCTATTCAAAATCAAAATCTATTCCTTATGGGGTTAAACTAGGGTTTAAATTCATAGTGTACATAAGGATATACATAGGGGAGTTCATAGTGTACATAAGGAAATACATAGGGCAGTTCATAGGTACCGGTTTTTATTGTACGTATGAATAAACAACGTGCTTACCTTAGCAGTGACATGCGAGTGGAAGGCCGCGAGCACGAGGTCGGCGTGGTTGGCGGTGGCGCGGGAGTAGGCCACGCGGCCGTCCTGCTTGCTGGTGTAGTGCATGGCTATGAGCGGCTGCAGCAGGTACTGCTGGGATACGTGAGCTCCTAGTGTCAGCTGTCCTGATGGGTGTTCTGATGGGGTTCGCTTCTGGAATTTAAAACAAAACTTGTAATCGAGAGTGGCTAGTTTAGGGAGTATGGAGTCAGACAAACTGCTCTTTACGGGGTAGCTCTTTCGAACAATCACGGTTTCGGTGGTGCGAAACAAATGAGACCACAAGTGGACAATCTTACAACGGGCTGTTGAGATCCGCAGCTTTTACACCGACCACGATGCTCGAACAAACGCACTATATGATTACTTCGATTCAACTTTACTTTGATATAATCGGAGAGCAATCTAGCACTCACCATGTCATTTTAAAGCTATATCATGTAATTTGAAACTTGTTACTACTTGTTTGTTATGTGCTTCTATGTTTGTTTTTAGTGTACAATAATGAATATTCTATCTATCTATTAATAACAAACGACTTTAATTCTCGTTCTTAATTTCTTACTTTTGCTTTGACTTACCTCACAAGTTTTCTTAGCGTTCTCAATAATAAGTTTGAATGTGTGTCTGGTCCTTATGTTGTCGAGGACACCCTGCACCAGTCCTCTGTTGTCATCTCGACTCAGTCTTCTGTCTTGCATAATCTGGACGAGAATATACACATTTTCATTCTAATTGCATTGAAAGTAACGTTTTTGACAGTTCAATAAAAGTATTGTTATGTATGTAGGCTCTACTGGGTTTTCAATAACACTTTAATTCATAGAAAACTTTGACACAACACAATCTAATAGTAGCGGGATAGTATTGTTACGTGCTTTTTTCATATCTCATTAAAGACCCCTGTTTGGTAATAAAAAAACATCCGAACTTGAACACCACAAGAATACGTTTTTTTTTATTGCTTCCTGTAACTGAAACACTTTTGCAAATCTGTTCAGAATGACCTCGACTAGACAAAAATTCAATCTTCTGTACATAATGTTAAGTTATCAGATTCAGATCAATATATCTTACCTCTATCTGACCAGACTGTAAGGCGGCCATTCCTAGCGGCGTTGAAGTAAGCACCGTGAATCTAAACTTGTCATCCTCTATATAGGCAGCGGCCGGCAGCGGGTAGAAGTTCGCTTGTAGTGGAATCTTCTCGAAGTAGCGACGCTTTATCATCTGTCGGGCAAGTAGAAATTAGTACATATTATGATTTGAGACTCAAGTTCACCGACAACATAAAGATAAGTTTTCTTAAAACATCTATTTCCTATGAATATTCACGTTAAAATTTTCGAAGTGAACAGTTGTTTTAAGAAAAATTGATGTTCAGTTATCGGTGAACATGTTTTTTTTTCTTTTCTCTTGGTGAAAAGTCGTCATATGACCCCTCCACTTTTTGGACAGGCTGAGAACTTCCTTCTTAAGCCTTTGAATACTAGTGAGTCCTACACACAATCCAGCAGCCCCGGTCTTACAGAACTTGGGCTTTAGTCAACGGTATATATCACAGAATAACCTCTGACCTGCATGCCATTAAGGTCTGTATAGAAGACGTCTCCATTCCTGACGGCGGTGCGCAGGCGCAGTGCTAGTTCCAGGTCATCCACCGCCGGGTCTATCAGTAACGTGTTGCTGATCTCCACTTCACTGTGTGGCAGTGAGGGGTTGTTGTGCACTGAGGTCTCATCATCACCCGAGCCTTTTCCCAACTTTATTGGAGTCGGCTTCCAGTCTAACCGCATTCAGCTGAGTACCAGAGCTTTACAAGGAGCGAATGCCTACCTGACCTCTTCAACCCAGTTACCCGGGCAACCCAATACCCCTTGGTTAGACTGGCGTCAGACATACTGACTTCTGACAACCCGTAGCGACTGCCAAGGGTGTTCAATGATAGCACTGAAATCTAGAGGAAATAATATTAAGTGTTACAACTGACCTGCATGCCATTAAGGTCTGTATAGAAGACGTCTCCATTCCTGACGGCGGTGCGCAGGCGCAGTGCTAGCTCCAGGTCATCCACCGCCGGGTCTATCAGTAACGTGTTGCTGATCTCTACTTCACTGTGCGGGAGTGAGGGGTTGTTGTGCACAGCCCAACTATGTCGGGGTCGGCTTTCAGTCTAACCGGATTCAGCTGAGTACCAGTGTTTTTACGGAGCGACTGCCTATCTGATCTCCTCAACCCAGTTACCCGGGCAACCCAATACCCCTTGGTTAGTCTGGCGACGGACTTGCTGGCTTCTGACTACCCGTAACGACTGCCAAGGATGTTCAATGACAGCACTGAGATCTAGAGGAAATAGTGAATAGCAAAGTATTACAACTGACCTGCATGCCATTAAGGTCTGTATAGAAGACGTCTCCGTTCCTGACGGCGGTGCGCAGGCGCAGTGCTAGCTCCAGGTCGTCCACTGCCGGGTCTATCAGTAACGTGTTACTGATCTCTACTTCACTGTGTGGCAGTGACGGATTGTTGTGGACTGAGATCTGAGGAGAAAATGGTTAAATAATACTTAATACTTTTACATATACTTTTTAAATAAAAGAAACAATAGGAACTATAGGTCACAGCTCAAAAACTTGAGATTGCATATTACAAATAAAAATATTCGGTTGCTTCATTTCTTATTATTTTAGACTTGCCTAAGCTTTACTTTCTTGTGGTCAATAAACTTATAAAAGAGTAGGGTTTAAACCTAAATATCAGTTCGTATTACTATTGATGCTCACAGCATTGTTCTGCCACATATTTGTTACAAAAAGTTACAGTTTACAAAAAAAACATATTTTTTCAGATTTCCCAAGCACGAAACAAGTACAGCTAATTGAGTAGGTACCTACCTATCACACTAACATTAAAAAGTCGAAAGTCCGTTTTGTACTTGTAGTAGTCAATAATTGTTTGTTGTAACCCCTATAAATAAAGCCACAACCAACTTTATGGTCATCTTCAAAAATAACGGATTATCGGCACGAACCTTGAGCTCTGACCTACATCTGCGCAAAAGTGATTTATTAGCAAAGAACCAATCCCGAGTGACGGCTTTGACGCGATGCACTGCGGGCCAATCACCGCTATAGCCCGTCCCCGCTCCTCACTTCATACCACAAAAGGGACCCAATAAATTACTTCTGCGCAGGTGAAGGTCAGAGCTCAAGATTCGTGTCCATAACTATACAAATGAACTCACAGCGAGCACAATATCGGCGGCTTTAGGCGAGTTGAGAGCTGCATACAGCGTGGCCTTGTATATGCCCTCCGTCACCACGATCTCGGGGAAGGCGTCGGGCTTGAAGTCCGTGGCGGGGCCGGACGGGATGAATAGGTAAGCCCCGCTGTTGTTGTCTTTGCCACGCTGGCTGTCATATCTGGGGAAATTTGTTGTAACTTTTAATAATGGAAAATGTATAAGGAACAAGAATATTATAACTATCATATATATACAGGAATGATTTTTATTCAGTGCAAAAACGTTGTCAACTTATAGTCAAATAAGTTTTATAGAGACGTATATTTTTATTTTGTTGTGTCTTAGTACAAAAAAGAATAGTAATTGATAGCGAAAGATGTTTATTTTGTTACCAATTGTATGGTCACAGTCATCATAGCAGGCACACAAACATCTTAGTGGAATTTTGTCAAAAGATACTTTGTTTGAATCACCAGACAATACACTCTTTCAACTCCTAAAACCTAGACAACAAAAACTTACTGCGCAAAATCCATATGAACCGGCACAGTGGTGCCCTCTGGTGACACGATAGCTTTAATCAGTCCATTCATGGTAGCCACCACTCTGGTACTGTTGCCAGCTTGTATGGTAATGTCTTCCATGAGACGGGCAGACGGCTGTTCTATGGGGAACATCTTCGGTAGGTCCACTGTCCAGTAGTCTGCGTTGTATACTCGGACGCGAGAGTAGGAGGTGTATCTGGGGGAGTAAAGGTGTTAGTGAAGTTAAGGGTAAGATAAAATCGTGTATCGTGACGTAATATCTGTGAACTACAGCTTGGTATCTGGGAACTACAGCTTGGAATCTGGCAACTACAGCTGGGTAAGTGGGAACAATAACTGGGTAACTGGTAACTACAGCTAGATATTTGGGAACAACAGTCAGGTAACTGGTAACAACACCTTGGTATCTGGTAACAATAACTGGGTAACTGGGAACTAGAGCTGGGTAACTGGGAACTAGGAACAACATGGGGTCTTCTTTTACCCTACTACTAATAAACAAAGTATACTTACTTATTAAGTCTAGTACTATCTCTTAGTGCCACAGTGTAGACAGTGAGAGCTAGCGGTTCCACGACGGCTGGGAAGGACAGTTGGTACTTGTTGGCTGCGAATGCAAGGCGCCGGTCGCCGGCCCCTACTGCCCATATCTCTTATAACATTCTACCAATAAACTAAGTATACTTACTTATTAAGCCTAGTACTGTCTCTAAGTGCCACAGTGTAGACGGTGAGAGCTAGCGGTTCCACGACGGCTGGGAAGGACAGTTGGTACTTGTTGGCAGCGAAGGCGAGGCGTCGGTCGCCGGCAACTACTGGTGATATTTGTGCCATCATCGGATTGCCTTCGGGGTCGAACACCTAGAGAAACAATGCGATTATGTTTCATGTATCTACACACCTTTATAAAGTTAAAAAGTTTGTTGCAAAGTTGCTATCTCTGGAACCATTACCAAATTTTTAAGGAGGTTTAAATAGCCTATACTTCAACAGGCTAAGTTAAATGCCTTACAAGCTTCCAACTTTTTTTTTCATGTTACGACTTTTAACAACCAAGTTGATTAATCAAAAAGGTCGAGGGCTGGCCCAAATCGTGTCTTTAGGTTTATTTTATTATCAAAACTATCTATTTTTCCACCCATCTCAATTCCCACATTTTTCCATTTTATATAAACAGAATCTATAGGTATTCCTTTTTCTTCACCCCACTCACCTCAACATGCGGCGACGAAACCAAAACAGTCATGATCTCATGCCGTTTAAAAGCCAGCGCATTATACAGCACAATCCTTCTCGAAGGTGATACCGCATCCAAAGCTATGGTGATCCTGGTCGGAATCTCGTCATGCGACCGCCAGATGTCGTCCACGTCGAAGTAAATGTCTTCTTGAGGCTGGTCCACTATTAGCGGCTGGTTGAGAAGGTAGTAAGCGGCTTGTTGGATTGCGGATTGGCTGTATTTTATTGCTGTTAGTAATCTGGGAAATAAGTAAAAATGGTTAGAATTTGAGTATTATACGTGTCCGTCATATAGTGTCTGGAATAACTCTGAAGGGTCTCAGACTTTTCTAGTTAACAAACATTCATTTTGCAACCTCTTTCTTTGTGGCATTTTCATATGGCAAGCAACTCATCGACGGGAGTCGAGTGGCCTTGAGACCAATGAGGGTTTTCTCTACTTTTTCTGCCACAGGGTGGCGCCACGTATGCGTCTGGTCCAAACAGCTGTCAAATAGTATGGAATTGTAGGGTCCGAACTTATTGTTTATTGAAATTCTGTTATATTGGAAGTGTTATTGATTTTATTAAGGACTACGGTCAGAATAAGGTTCCGAACTAAAAATTGAGCTTAGAAAGAGGGGTGCAAAAGTCACTGGTGCTAAGGAAAAGCTTGTTGAAAGGCAGATAACGCAATGTACTAGAATTTGTACACAATATGATTTAGTTTTTTACCTACTCAACCGCAATTGTAAAACATTAACGCACTGCTTTAATTATACAATATAGATCACTAAAATCGTTCACGGTTCATAGTAAAGATAAGCACTTTGACGGGTACCAGGACTGGACCTGACGCCTCGGTGCTGCCACCTCGTGGACGCCATTTTAGAAAACCCTCATTGTTGAAAAACATGAAGTTATCTCCTCAATAGACCCACATAAGCATAAAAAGTACCATACAACCTTCTTCAAGTTCTAAGCTACTTCCCCACCACTTTTTTTTTATTCAAAACTTTCTACACATTTTGTACGGTGGCGGACTTTCAGTGCTTTTTTTATCAGTACTTAAGTTCCTACTGACTTCTTAGCATAGTCCTCCCGCACATCGTCCCGCGAGGTGCCGGTGACGCCGTCGTGGTGCTGGAACAGAGCCAGCGCCCGCCGAGCCTGCTCCACGCGGTCTCGCAGCTGTAGCGACATTATGTTGGAAACTACTCCCGCCGAACAAGCTTGACCTGTTATTATTTCTGCTGCCCTGCAAATCGTGAGAAATGAGACATTAGCCACATCAAAATAGATTTAAACTTTTGAATGTACGTTTTGGGGGCTGTCATTTATTTTGATGTGCCAAAAGTATCGATTTATCAGCCTAATTTGATAGGCGCGGTATGCCACCAGTATATACAAGCAGGACTTATATGTGCCACCTCGATGGAAGGTCAGCACCTGAAATGTCGCCGGCGGGTCACAATACTAGGTCATTAACCTCAATGTCTGCAGTATCACGGCCTGCCAGTTTCAATACCTATTTTACTTAAATTGATAACATAGTGATGCAATTCGACTCAGTTAAGAAAACCACGATGTGGTTACGGGATTAAATCACCCCTGTGTATTGTATAGACTCTTTTGTCTACCGAAATGCAACATTCTTAATTTTGAACTATGTGGTAAATAAAATCAAATAGCCAATCTTACCTGACATAAGCCAGCAGCACTCTATCCATGTTCTTATAAAACGGCCTAGACGTGTAATACCCGCTCCAGTAATGCTGGTTCCTATCAGCGTAAGTGAAGAAATCGCCAGAAAGTACGGGGAAGTCGCTGGCTTTCACCTCCGCGTGAACCGCCTTGAAGTAGTCTTGGAGAGTGCCGAATTGTACCTGGAAGACGTTCGAAGTTTAATTTATTCAACACTTTTAATTTATTGGGGAAAGGCACACCCGTAGAGTATGTAATCCCTTTCGGCATACCAGGTCTTGATAAATGGTAGAGAGGGACATGTTTTACGGATGACCACTTGACTCTTGAGACTGCATGAAGGAGCTGTTACGACAAAGAGACATTCGATCGAAGGCAAAGTCAGGGCTACACTTTTGTTCACGTCTTTTCCGCTCGTTTTTTTCTTTTTCGTGAGGACATATTTCGAGTGACAAAAAACTTGTCGCCCGGTTTCACGTTCTTACTTTAAACCGCTGTTGTCAAAATTGTCGCACAGAGCGTGCGATTCGTTATGAACAATCGAACGGAAAATCAGCTAGTGTGAAAACGGTGTTACAGTCCATCTTGCTAAAACTGGAGTCATACGGTATCAAATGTTTTCAAAAAATGGGTTTAGCATAATTTTAAACTTCAGTAGAAAATAGCACATAAATAATCGTCAAAATGACCTACCTCAGCATTCCAAGCATCATTATTATTGATAAAATCGATGAGTATCTCATAGTTCTGGTACTGATTGTCCCACTCGTTGGACCGGTCGTATCGGAAGTCGTCCCCGAGAGGGAACATTACCACGTTACTTCTGTACAGCTGGGCCTTTTTACGCCATTGGTCCAGGATTGTTTGGGCCCTGAAAATTATTTTATGTTTATAATTTCACTGACTTATGTAAAATATTAAAATAATAATTTTGGTGAAATGACAAAAATCTAACAGTCGTCTTGACAATTGATTAACCAAATATAAAATAATCAATAACATACGAACTTTGTAATACTTAACACTGTTTATGTTTTTGTTACAATGTATAATAGGGAATGATAAATAGGGATTGTTTATAAATTAATTGGTTGATTGGCATAGATTTTGTATACAATTTCCTTATACTAGCATATTATTTGTAACTTTATATCAATAACGATTTTACCTTAAACACAATTCTATATAAACAAAAACAAATTGTCTCGTATTTACCTTTCTTGTACATTTTTCTCAGTGATCTTCCTTGGTGCTACACCCCACGGACATGTGACTCCGTTACCCGGCAGTCTTTTGAAGTCAAATTGACAACACACCTACAAACAAGACAGATTTTAATACAATATTACTGCATATTTACATGACTTTATTGCTATACTAATAAGGAGCATTTTTGAATGAAAATAAAGTACTGATGAATTAACTAAATAAAAGCAAATCAGACAACTCGGAATCTGATAGAAGTCTGACAGCCAGTCTTATTGGGTTGCCTGGGTAACTGGGTTGAGGAGGTCAAATAGGCAGTTGCTCCTTGTAAAAATCTGGTACTCAGCTGTCTCTGGTTAGACTGGAAGCCGACCCCAATATAGTTGGAAAAATGTTCGGGAGATGGGATTTAAATAGAAGCAGTAAATATGCATGCACAAATTTTTTGATTTGTATATTTAGACCCAAGTTACGCCAAGTTCTTCTCAAAACAACTGTTTACTTAAACACGTTTTGTTGATTGTGAACTTGGGCCCCAAGTGCTTATTATGATAAATAGTTAATTAACCTTAGGATTAGGTCCACAGGAATGAGGTACGTCGTAAGAATAGAAAGGCATCATATGTGTAAACATGTCCGTTTTACCGACACCGTCTGCAAAACAAAACCTATTGAATTATTGGGATTAGGAACAGGATTTTCAATAGAAGTGGAAATAAAGTATGTATGTATAAGCTGTGAAATGTCACAATTGCTATTGTATTTGGTTGGCAATAGGAAGAGAGAGGGGAAGCGTAAAAATAGGCCATGCTATTTAAAAACATAACATAAGTTTTAAACAACAATATTCTTCTTTAAATCCATTGCTGACTCTTTGTCAACAAGTTAAAAAGTGTAAGCAATACATTTAATGAAGCTTTAATTTTAACGGAGCTTTGTGCAACTGACGGTAAGGACATCTAAATTAGGGACTTTATTCTCTCGGCTCGCTCACTGCTCAAGCTCCTCAAATACATATCAGAAAAAACAACATAAAAATTGAAGATAACATTATTATTATTACATTAACAACAACACTTACCCCACAGTTGCCTCCACTTAAACTCCAACTGCTTATTAGAAGCTAATTCCTTCTTCACTCTATAATGTACCCTCTGTATTACCGAGTTCTCAAAGCCAGCTAACTTGAGCAAATACGGTTGGGTACTAGAGTGACCAAACGGGTCAATGGCCCAAGCATTCTTAGGTATATAGCCCATGTTATCTATAAGCCATTGATGACCAGTTGTCAGTTGACGAATGATGGAAAGCCAATGGGAGTTAGCCTCGTCGTTCATAACCCAACCGCCTGTCACTATTTCTATTTTGCCTGATTTTAGAAGGCTGGAAAGATAAAGAAATGTATATAACTTAAGTGTATATGTGTGAAGGGTGAGAACTGGTATTTTTCGAAAGAATTACGACACATATTTAGTAGGGTGTAGTCTCCGGATGCAATTAAACTTAACTTGTCATTAAAAAATGGGTAAGTTCTTGTTAAATTAACGGGTAATGTGACAGGGTTATATGATGTTTATAATGGCGGCAATAAGGCGCACATTGTAGGGTCCCCACTACCAGCAGTGTACAAACAACATATAAAATTCTAAGAATGATGCAAGCAGTCATTTATTACTGAATCAATTTCGCAAGAGAAACAAACAGTATTCTTTCTGTTGTATTAAGATCAATTCAATTGCATAAATACCTCAAGAACGCAGCCTTATCCTTTTCCGTAGCGTCACTATTCCACCAGAGCGACAGGAAGCTGATCTCGGCCCATATAAACTTCCTCCCGATGCCTTCCGATAGCTTCTCCACCATGTTGTTGAATATCGCGCGCGTTTGCGTCTTGTAGTAGTTCTCGAAAGTCTTTATCCAGCCTGCAATGTTTTGTCAACATTATGTGAAATAATCTCTGAATCATTAAAAGATTGACAGATTTTTTTTAACCGACTTTAAATATGGAGGTTCTCGGTTTCATCTGTTTGTATGTTTGTACGCGACACACGTTTAGCTGAACCGATTGTGATGCGGTTTTCAGCATAGTATTTTTCAAATGAGATCCGATATTGAAGTCAGTTTTATTTTTTGTAACGTCTTTTTTTGCCTGTATGGATCCCCTTTTTAAACAACCGCATATATTTTTACTTCGTTTAGTTTGCAGGAGGTGCTTGGAAGCCTGTAGCATGGAATGACTAAGTTTTTGTTCTAAGTGTGATATAATATTTATAGACAGGCAAAAAGAATTGGATAGATGTAAAAACATAAGTGGTACCTATTGTAAAAAGCTCGTTCATGGTCAGTCAATCGCAAATTTTATTTTAGTTTTAACTAAAATTTTCCTCAACCGAATTTACTTGATCTTTTCTTTAGATGAATTATTATTAAATAAACAATATTTACATAATATGTACTGTTCGTCACGCGATAATACATAAAATTTAATTATTCAGTATTTTACCTAATATCTGGATGCCTAATTTTGCTGTGCGAAACTACATGATAACAGACCACCTTATCTTGTACAGTGTAGTTCAAAATTAATGAAACAAACAAATATATTCCTATGCAAATTAACAAACTTGCAAATACTTATAGATGCCAATTTTTTTTTATTTTTAAATCCTAATATGGTTGTAAAAGCTAGCGAAACCAAACTGAAAATGATAAGTGTACATGGGCATTGAAACATTTCTCAATATTTATAACTCAGCCTGTAAGCATGTTTTTTTTTTTTAAGTCTAGTTTAATTTCCACAGAAAAAGTTTGATATCAATAGATAAACCGTCAAATTAACACATGTTCGGTACAAACACACCTGATGATCGTAAACTTAATTATCTTTATCGTATTACAAGAGGCAAGATAAGCGACGTCCTTCGGTTATCTGCGCGAATAATACAGCTGTAATTTATAATGCGTGAGAATGCGTGTCTGACCCTCAAATTCTGGTCGAATTTGGATATCATCTTAAGATATAACAAATTACATCCTCATCAAAATAAGGAAGTCCTTATCAAAATAAGAACTGTTACTAAGCCAAGAATATTATTAAACTTTAAGACAAAAATCAGGTTCTTAGATATCCTGCCGGGGCTTCGGAATGATTCGAAAGAATAGCCAAGGTCCTGGTACACAGAGGGCTACAGAAGGAACAAAGGTGGGTTTCAGTCAGTAGGAGTCTGACACTCCCTAGCACTACACCTATAGTGGGTGGGGTCACCCCTGATGATTTCCCACCTCAAAAAAAGAATTGAAGCAAGATATTGCAGTAGAAACTAAATTAAGATTGTATTAAGGAAGCACTATTCACCTCCCCACTCAGAGACATTTAATGATTACCTAAGCCATTCCTTAGTGAAGGATTTGTATGACATTCCGTCACTAAGGAGTAACTTAAGTAATCATTAAATGTCTCTGAGTCAGGTCAGTCTTCATCAGTTACTGAGTCACATCAAAATACATACACCACGTTACCACGCAGTATATTAAACCATTTATTTAGGTGATTTAGGTATCCAATAACGAATCTATATTACGATTGTAGTTGACCGTTCTAAACACGTAAGATTTATAGTCTCTGTGGCAGTGATGCGAAATCACGTTTGATTTAAACTTGGCTAATGTGGCGTAGCAACAAAAGGAAATAGATAAACAGCTCTTAAAATGACGAGCAATTTAATGAAAATGCACAGTTTTATTGCATAATCATTATGAAAGCTTCTTTTGGAGATTACGTACTTAGAGTAAAAATGGTCCTCTATTACTAAGATCCCGCGTTCATCAAATTGGCTATCTAGCGCTGTTTTATTTTTATTTTATTAGAATAGACAAGGAGGATTACATGAACAATAAGAATTAATGAAATATCAGGCAATTTACTCTGGTATTATTTGTATTATTGAAATTTTTACTATTCTAAAATTAATTCTTAGAAAAAAAAACAATTAATACTCTAACAGCATTTGCTTTATTGTATTGGACATATGAATGTCTGCATAGAGTGGTTCAATGTACGGTAGGTATATATTTAAGACGTCGTCAGAATTTTATATTTATTTTTTATTTAGCTCGGCGCTATGGGAAGCACTTCCCGTTTTATAGCTTGGTAATAAACCGTTAACGTTCTGAGTACTACTTATCATTAGGGACGCACAGATTTATGACAAAATCAAGTGATGATTCGCTACAGTCCCACGCTTTTAGTACTTACATTCAATCTATTTTGAGTCACAATGTTTTTTAGAAAGTGATTTTCGGTTCATGGACATTGAAAATGGACAGTGCCTTTCATGAAAACAGTCAGAGACAGGCACTGTTTTTATATCATTGCTTGCGTTTTCCTGAACTGTTATTTTAAGTTCCTGTATTTTTCCTTTCCCTAACCATAGGTACATAGTACATCTATGGTACATACTTCAAATTCCGAATAAAGAAATATTTTATATTCACTGAAATAAACATAATATTAATCCTTTATATATCGGGTGTGTCGTTCACAATCACATTAAATGAACGTCCTAACTTTATCTCTGCTTTACACATGATGTTGTAAATTATAAAAACGAAATATGACTTCTGTGGTTAAACCACTGAATGGTTTTGTTTTTTTTTTACAAATCGCCGTAAAGTATATGCGATAGAATTTAATGTGATTGTGAATGACACACCCTGTATATTAGTAGAATGTTACCTGGATCATTATGCGAATGTGGCACAATGAAAACTTTGAGCTTATTCTTCTGACTCCACTGGTCCTCTTGATAATCTATTTCCCAACCCTGCTTCCAGACACCGCCGTCCAGATCATCAAATAAGATTCTCTCATACATTGACAGCATCTATAAAAAATATTTACATAAAATTCAAGGCACCTTGATGAATAAAAATAACGCTTAATAGTATGGAACTAAAGTTGAATGATGAACCTCCTTTCTGGGAAGTCAGACTCAAAAAAAAAGTCGATTAAAAATCAATGTAGCAAGTTTTTGTACTATCTACAGTTCTACACCAACGTATTGTATGGTATAGAAGGATGTGCAAAACCAGCAGAAAATAAAAATGTGATCACACTTTAAATTGATATCCATATACTTTGCAGTCTCTAAACTTTTGTGAAAAATTGACTGTATTTGTATTTTTACGGCGACATACAAGTTGCACACGCTCACATGCTACATACAACATTTTCGATTTTATCTTTATAATTGCCTTATTAATACTACTGATTGGCTTAAGATAAAAAATAGCTACTGAATAAAGTACCTACTATTATCGGAATCAATTTCACTTTGACATTAATTTAAAATTAGATTAAATACAAGCATGAATTTTTAATTAGGCACATTTTTCATTCACGCAGCTCTTGCTAGAGTTACGATCAATGAATACCAAGTATATTACGTTCCTGCATCAATATGTTAGGTAATATAAGTTTGTCAATTTGAATGGCTAAATCATATTTTTTTTCTTCTAGCTTCAGTTGTCCAACTGCTGGGCAATATTCTCTCTCTATTAACTAGCACAAGTACAAAATAAGTGCTCTGTCTAGGGAATAGATAGTTCTAAATAAAACAGTACCTGTATATCTGTCTTGGGTACAGATAACTTCTGTATGGGACACGAAGACTCGTTGAATGGAACTCTCATCTTCGGTGGCTCATCTCCAACTGCCTTAACTTCTTTAATCTTCTGCGGTTCCCGGTACACAATCTCTTTGGGCCTCTTCTGAGGAGGATGGTACTCCTGAGACTGTTCCACCATCTGGTCCACGGCAGACTTAATTTCTCCGACAACTACATGGTGCTGGTTCAATTCGTTCTCTATATGACGCAGCTTGGATTCAAACGATGACCATTTTGTCTAAAATGAATGGATTTTACTTTATCAGGTACATGATGAGTGTAATTTTATTCTCAAAGCTTATTTATTATTTATTTAGTAGATGGAACTATGGAGAATTAATTGACCACATTTATTTACAGAGGGCATACTATAACATTAAAGAGTTTCTCGATGAAAAATATTAGATTTTATTTGCATGCCATGGCAAATGGCAAACATGTTTTTAAGCACATATTCAATTGTACCATCTTATATACATACACCTGCGAAGGTATTTTTGTATACATATGTTTATGGCAAATAAATTATTCTATTCTATTTGTTATTGCACCTGATACATAAATAACATTTTTCTTATTGATTTTAAAATAAACATTGCACATAACAAGATGAAACAATACCTTTAATAAATAGCTTGAGAATAAAATGGGCATAAAATTAAAATTTGGTAATACAAAACTTATAGGCCCTAATGATCTATACAAATATAATGAAGACGAAACATTTTTTTATAGTATCCTGAAGGCTCCGAAACTACTGAAGCGGTTTGACTTTTTTTTAATTGTTGGAAAACTAGACTCTTCCTGAGAAACATAGGCTATATTTTATCAAGGTATGGACAGTAATCCCACAGGATATCTGTGAAACCATGGGAAAACAGGCTAGTGTTTTATACATAAAAATCAAGGAAGTTGTTTTACATAAATAATGAAAATCATAAAATAAAAAATGATGTAAATTTGTAAAAGAACTTACTTGTGTAGGTTTGAAAAAAAGAGAACACTTTATTTTCAGAGTACCAACCAAATAATTATGAATTTTGAAGAATGCCAATTTTAAGTGGAAATAGGTAACTGTATAGTTTGTACAACGTTATTGCTTTGATAAGACTTGTTTACGTGTGGCAATTTTTTACATATTAAATTGTTCAATACCATGTTGTTCTTAACTCAACTATTGACAGGCTTAGAGTAGCTTGTTAAAGAATTATTAAAGAATATGACCTTTTGTGGGCCTAATAGTGATGTTGTGATACCAGAGATGATTTAAATAAAATAAAATGTTATAGATGACTCACAGACTTGCTGGTGAGTGTGCTGACCTATTCAAGAGTAAGAATCACACAATATAACATACAATAATATAGACATCATCATGCTCAATAAGATTAGAAAGTAACTTGTAACTAGTTGCAAAAAATACTTACATCAACATCGGGTGCTGGCTTTATGCTTGGCAATTTGAAACTCAAATCGGTCACCACATACAGTATAAAAATAAACGCAATTATGCATGTTGTCCAAAACACAGCTGATAATCTTCGGATCCTCATCTTTCTACCTAATAAATAAAAAAACAATGTAATCGGACGCAGCAACATGACGAGTTCTATAGTTATTACTAACAAAACTACATAATTTTGTTTTGATAACTAGAAGCGAACTTCAGATGATCGTTAAAAATCTTTACCAATAAGCTTGCAGTAAAATACAGTCAAAATACAAGACTGAACCGTAGTAGAAACACGTAAGGCGTCCACGACATTTGGTTTCCAAAAAGCCGGTAAACTATTAATTGTAATGTTCCTACAACATTGATAATAACAACAAATAATTACCTTGCTATCGCAGTTATAATTCTGGCTGTTTATACTGTTTTATGACACGAAAACATAATTCTTTCACCGCTTACAAAATATATGTCGCTTATTATGACGTTTAGTGCTAAATAATTGATAGATAACGACGGTGTTGACACTTAATTTACACATGTCATTATATGGTTTGCTATCGAATATGTGAAATCGATTTGTAAACAACTCAAAGCAAAAATAACCGCAGCTACTATCTACCTAAGCACATTGAAAAGTAATGAACGTTTATTAAACGAAAAGCACATACATTTTCTTTTGTGCTCTGGCCACACTTTCTCTGACATTTTATCCGCGTCAGACTCCTGTCAGACTGTCATATCATTTGTCATTGCTGCGCTGTCAATGTCGTTGCGGATATTCTCATTTTTCAAACAAACAGACGAAGTGAATAATTCAAATTCAGACACAAAACATTTTTGCGTGAAGTAAAAAAAACTATCGTAAATCAGTTATGAATGAAAGTATGAATTTAGTTTTGTATTTTAGGCTGGTCATGCAGATTATAGGGGAAGGCGCTTATTTGAATAAACAAGATTAAAGTAATAATTTCCCAAATACAATACCTACCTACTCCCAATTAGGGCATGCAATACCGGTTAACCGGTTTTGTTTTTACCGGTAAATCGCCTATTTTTACGAGTTTTAAATTACCGGTAAAAATAATATGAAACCGGTAATTTACCGGTTTTTACATTTTTCTGATAAAATATAGCAATTGTTCATTTAACGTCAAATCTTTGTTATGTAGCCTCAATATAATGTAATGTTGCATACATTACGTATTGTAAGTGTTAAAAATGCTGTTTTTTAGGAAAGTAAACTTGTGTGTGTGTCCTTAACTATCTCTAGGTTAGATACAAATCTTCTTTCTCATCTTAATTTATAAAATCTAAACAAATTGTATTCATTCGTTTATTTTGTTTATCCTCATAGCTGTCAGCTCATACTAGGTACAAATGTAGCTAATGCTTATTTTACCTACTCTATGACCTTACTGAGCAAGGGCTTTTACTTCACCACCATGCGGACAGCTCTGAGGACTCGGTGGAGCAGCACAGTCCAGGTGTGCACTGCCTGGGAAGGGTACCGCCGTGTTGTCGTCGAGGCAATAGGCAGCGGCGACCTTTCGCGTCCTTCCCTGGTTCAAGCCATGGTCCGGAGCAAGAGGGAATGGGAAGCCGTCGCCTCCTTCTGCGAAGCAGTCATGCTCGAGAAGGAGACGGCGGAGCGACTGCGAGTAGCACCTCTCATCCCAGCCGCAGTAGTGGACCAGGAAGACACCACGGACGCCAAGGGTCGAGAGACGACTCCCGGCCACCGTAGACGTCGGTCTGTGGGCGGTGAGTTCGGGTGATAGACAACAGACCCGTGTCAGCGGCGCGCGTTGTTCCACGGGCTCCTCAGGGAGATGTCAGCAACCCCGGTGGGGCCCAACAGGGCCAAGGCCTGCCTGGGCCGCGGGATTGTTCGAAAGAGTTACCGCGACCCTGGTCCATAAAACGCCTTCTAAAAACATGGGTTTTAGACAGAAAGAGTCTGTCATTTGATGATTTGCCATAAAAAAGGGCTTTCACTTCAATGAAAAATATATTTTTTCTCCTGAATAGACATCTTCCTCTTCGAGTTCGCAGATTTTCATGTCATTCATTACGAGACTCAACCACCACGGTTTCGGCCTGCCTTTGCGTCTTTGACCGGGTATATTGAGATTGAGTATCACATTCACACTGCCGATGTCATCAGGCGTCACTCCTTTTTACATGTCCGTACCATCGCAGCCGTTTCTCTTGCATTTTGTCGGTGACATCGCGCACGGATAGTACTGACATGTTTTTTGTTACAGCCCACGTCACAAAAAACGTTTACCACCTTATACTTTGCATATTTATTTAGTTTTTGCTTTAAGATTACCCAATCTTATTGTTATAATAACACATTAAAAAAAAAATACAAAAATTACCGTTTTACCGGTTTACCGGTAAAAATATTTTTATTACCGAATTTTTACCGGTAATTTTTGTTTTACCGAAATTGCATGCCCTACTCCCAATACCATGCACTCTCAATACCTTGTCTATAAAATAAACTAGATTTTATGAAAATTAACTATGTCTGTTTAAGCTTAAAGCTTTAGCAACAAAAGGCACTGACATGGTTACACGACAACTGCATATTAGGTATGCAAGATTCATAAATGTGGGGCATTATGTAACTATACCAAGTATTCAACGGCTACACCGAAACACTAACTGTTCATTATCGACATATGATTTCAGTATGCGGTCGGTAGTACCTATATAAAAATAAAGTCTGCATCTATTGAACATGCCTTAGAAAATTTATCATATATAAATTATGGTTTGAGAAACAAAACAGAAAACTCTAGTACGATAAGCTAAGGCTTAAAACTTTTGAAGGGACAAAAATATTATTACAATCATTGGCGTATCTCATAATTTAGTGTGGTATTTGTTTACCGGTACCGTAACATTCAGGCTATCTATCGTATCATTTATGGCTGATTCTAATGATGAATACATAGTAACTTTTATATTATTGTGACTCAGGTAACATATTAATTACGAATTATTTTCGAAGTACAGGGGAAAAAGAAGTACAAAAAGTATTATTTTCTCTGAGAGTATCCGAACTCATCCAGAAACCTTGTTATCGATTTTTGTAGAAACGTCAAACTAATTTGTTTGTGTGTGAAAGATGGCGTCAAAGGAGTCCCTGGACGTGAGTATTAATTATTTTCTTTGGATTTTCACTTCCGTTTTGAGTTTGATTGAGTCTAGATAACATTCAATATACTAGGGAATATTGTTAGCAGAAACTTGCATTGATCGATGCCTTTAAATCAGAACTAGTAACTGTAGAAGACCACGCCCCTGCCGTTGGTTTCGTTTTTAATTTGTATTTGGTCGTTTTTATAGAATTATTTGATTTCATGTAAAGAATAACGTATGAATTTAACGCACAATACTTTAACAATACATCTTTTAGTCAATGAGTTTACAATTTAGATATTTTTAATTCATGATTAGTTCTAAACTTTAATTATGCATTAGGAAAACAAACCGGCGTACAGTAGGTACGTATACAAATTACAAATTGGGGAGTTACCTGCCAAAACAGGTTTCTCATAATACTTAATTTATTAAATAATTTAGGATCACAGTAATACTGAGCATTTTATTATCTAATTAGAAAAAAAAGTCTCATTGCAGTAGTATTGAACAAAGGTTTTTATTACATTACCTGGTACTTATTGAGTAGGTACCTACACAATCCAGAAACTTATCAAAAAAAATATGCAACTACTCTAGTAGAGAATATAGTCACCATAACCAGTATATTACATGAGTAATTTCAATTTCACTAACAATGAAAATTCAGCGAACCCCAACATAGTTGGGAAAAGAGCTCGGAGGATGATCAATATCAGCTGATATAGATAAGGGTCTGTCTGGATTAGTACTACTGAGTCTAACTCTTAATTAAATTGATCATAATATGTTATGTGACAATGTAGCAGCTAACTCTTACTCATGATTTTCTGAAAATGATGATTCTGAAATAACCGAACAGAAATCTGAGCTTTGTACCCCTTACCGCATGCATAGCCATATATGGATGCCAAACTTTATGATTTTCTTTCAGATGATTTTATACATATAGGTACTGAAAAGAAATCTTCAGCGTCTGTATATGGCTTTGTTTGCAGTAAGGCTTTAAGTAGAAAATTATCTGTTCTATTGGATGATCAGTAAGACATCTCAGAAGGACCTCATCACCATCATGATCTTCAAGACTCATCTACAGTCCAACAACTTGAATTTCCATGTGGTTTTCCATTGTTTTGTAATTTTATATTTCCCACTGAATTACTATATTTATATTTTAGGAGATTCTAGACTTGACTAGTACTATGTTGATAATTTTATCGCAACATCGTCCTAGAATGTCTAGATTTAACTCTTACAGTACATTATCACATGCAGGAAAATGGGTGTGGTCATCAGGTACTCAATAGATAGTCCCTTTAAAATCTGAATTTTACAGCAATATTTTATAACGCCTGCAATAAAGCAATCATTTCAGCCTCGAAATATTTATGTTGTGCTTTGACTTGTAGCCGTATTTCTGATGAATACTTGATTACTTTATTTATTTATAACCGACTTCCCAAAAAGGATGAGGTTATAAATTCGGATATTTTTTTATTTATTTTTGTTTGCCCTCTCAGTCGTTTTCTGGAAAGCTACTTACAATAACAGTCCAATTTACTATGTACAATGGTATATCATATCACTGTAGTTTTAATCCTATAACTTAGAAAATGAAATGCCGAGGTTTCAATAGTTGCCAGTAGAGGGGTCCTTTCTCCTTTGTTCTTCTTCCACTGACTGATGAAACATCGCAAAAGTGCGGGAGTGCAGCCTTGCGTGGTGTTTAACGCGGTTCGATAACGGCCGCCTCGCCAATTGAGCGCATCCGCATTTGTGTCAAAGGACACAGCACGCGCTCCAAGACGAGCTCATCTTCATCCAAGGTTACCAACACATCCGTAGGCGAAATACTCCACTGGATACCCACGTACGCTAGCTTTATAGCGGAAAAATACCGGCGAAATTTTGCTCTGCCCCTCATATAGCATGACCTCACGTATCCTATTCCTTATTTAATATAGGTTCTCTTGTTGTTTTCATGTTGTTATACAGTTACTAAGTGATGTTATTAATCAAGTCTGTTGCACCCAAAACCTAATACCATAAAATAATTATTAATTCAGTTGTTCCGGCCCCAACTGAACAATTTGTTATAGCGAGACTGTGACACAGAGGAGCTCTATCCTGATAGATTAATAGTATAAATCACTCATTCAATGTCTAGTACATACTACGAGATTTGCAAATTGTAAAGTAAGGTTACTTCCTCATGTGAATGAATTGATGGACACTAACCAGGGATCGCCGGCTAACATATGAATAGTTGGCCTTCCACACCCGTACCAACATTGTGCCATTCGCATTATGGCTTATGAATGAGTGCGCCTGAATAGTCCGTGCGTCTCATTTTTCAGCATCATTAGTGGACGTACTCTCCTATTCAAAAGATTTTCCCGCACATCGTTTCATGCTCGGTGGTACTGGAAATATATTTCCCCCAGCGCGGCTACTTCCACCAACTTGTAATCTATTGTACCCCATTCCAGTTAGCGCATAAGTTTCGCCTAATTCCGAAAGTTTTCCTGCCCCACATATAACACAGATCTCGACTCGTATCTTTTAGCGCCCGTAATAGGCAGTCGGCTGTGAAATTAGAAAACAGCCTTGCGAATATGGGGCACGTCAAAACGGAAACCCTTTTAGAGATAACTCGATTCAATTCTCAGAGATCTCCAGAGTAAGTTCATTAGATGCAAACCCGTTCAGAGGCAGTGTGAATTGCACGTGCCAGGAGAATTTCCATTTACAGCCCCGCCCTTAACTGTTTGATGGCGAATCAGTGCTCTGAGTATTTACGACGAATGTCATATATCACACTTGCAGTCGTCTGAGAGCTCGTCTACAACAGGCTAACTATAGAGTGAGGCTAAGGTCCTGCACGATGCTGACGCAAGTAGCCGCACTTCCCGCAGGATGTCGGGAATGAGAGCGTGTCCTCATAACTCCTGTGCTGTCGTGGGTGGCGTTCGTCGTAGACATTGTGTAACTCCTTGTCCTAATGAGGATATTATTCAGGAGTATCTAAACATTTGCACAGAAACGCCGCGCGCCTTTTGTAATGCTTTAATTACATCGCTGACGGCGGCCACCTCGTTAGTTCTCGACGAAATAACAGACAGATTGTTCCATTAATTAAATTGAATCATCAGTGGCTGATAAATACGTCTTGTCATTTATCTTACAAAAGATTTGTTATTGCGAATACTGTATAATTTTGTAAATTAAGTTTTCTTAATTTACACAAAGCGTTGCAAATCTTTATCAGCACTTTGGCGGACATAAGAACAACTACTAGGTACGTACTAAGTAGTTTGGCAATTAGTTTAACATATCTGGCTCGATAATATCGGACCGTAATTCTGTATTCAATATAGGCCTTCTGAAAAAGAAGAGAAGGAAAGCTTGGCATTGTTCAGTAAATTGCGTTACTCGCCGAAATATTCGCTGCTTATTATTTTTCGTACATAGCCTGAGGACTATCCGGAGCGATGTCGACTTCAGAATATCGCCGGCGAGGCGTGAATATTTATCTCGGTTCCAAGCCCGTCGAACGTTGTTACTGGCAACATAATGACCGCCACTTTAGGGTGAAATCTCTTTCGACGGGAATTTTCTTCGACCGAGAAACTTTTTAATACTGAAGGTCACGCTGCTAAGTTGTTAAATATTTCATAAGGGATTGTTGGAATTTACTTAATACGTAGGTATATTTAGACGTCTGAACCAGTTAGCAACAGAAACAGTCTAGCTATTACTTTTAAAAGGGTAGCAAAGCACTGAAGCTGTTACGGGCGTGGCTAACAGCTTGTATTTGTTACATAAGCTTCGCGGCGTACGTATGTATCGGAACTTATAAATTTTGCAGTTATGTAGAATTATAAAGGGTAGACGTTGCGTGCGCTAACCTGGCCGCGATAAGTTGCCCCACGACAAAGAATATTTTGCAAAGTATACTGAGGCCACTGGCAGGGGAATAGGCTCGTAATGGGGCGCACACAGTAGGTACTAGGTAGTGCTTCGTTATGACAGATAGGGATCTAGAAAACCCGATAGTTGTCGTACGCCTAGCAACAAAGCTCACGTGATTCATGCCATTTTAATTTAATGGGAAACTCCTTTAGAAGTTGCATTGTCGGTAATTCATTTAAGTTGCTTCATTACAGTATTTAATTCCTTAGCCTTAATGAGTATGGCTAAGTAATCTATTGTAATAATGTCGGCACCTGCCCAATTTTAATTAAGCTTAAGTTTCTAATTACTTACGAAATCAATACAGGGCAATGACTTCCCTTATTTTCATGGAAGGAAATATACGATGCCTTATTTTTATTTATCGTGTTTTATAAGTATAAACTTGCCAATATGTATGTACGTAGTAAGCATGTCTACGAGAAAAATACGCCCAACTTACGTCGTAAAAGCGCTTTTATTACCCGGTTTATCTAATATTTTCTCCTTTCTTCTCTTACTGCGTTCAGGTATCTTACATTAACTGTTCGCTCGATATCGTCAAGGACTGTACCTACGTACGTGAAGCCAGTTAGAATTGATTAGTATTTCAAAGGTGCTGGCTTTCGTGATGTGCCAACATTAACCAAGAATTTCTATGAGAATTAAAAACGGTAATATATGCCGACTTTATTTATTCTAGTCGCTGAATGTGGTTCAAAGATGTCTTCGACTATTTTTGGTGTCGGTGAAACCAAGGATATCAAAGCTCGTTTCGTAATAGGACGATGAGCCTTGATGCTAGTGTAGTTTTAATGCTAATTTAAGTTATATTTGCGTACACAGCTTTACGTAACAAACTAAGAAAAGAAAAAAAAGAAACAGTGTATATCTACTGCGGCTAATAAGCTTACCAAATTCGCTGTAAGATTTTCTGAGACTCTAAGTAGATAGCATCATTTTTCGCGCAAAATTCAGCATCTCTTTCGTGGCTCCTCAGAGATAACGTTTTGTGAGAGCAACTCATAGCCGGGAATATCACCTTTTGTTAACGTTAAGATATGGTCTTCGGATGTAACCGTCTTTTCCACGGTAATGGCATCTTACATATTTTTCTAGAAGGTCAAAGGGACAAAACTGATAATTTTGTTACGTGGACACACAGTACAAAAAATAGATTTTCTCTACTAAGCTTTTTAAGGCACTTCAGTAATCGATTTTGTGGGAATGTCAGCAACAAACTTCTAACTTTCGACCAGAACCAATGCTTTTACTGAAAAAAAAAAAGAACCGGAACGTTCGATATCGGTTGTTTTATTTTTGCCGTCTCGTAATATCCTTCCTTTACTTTCTGAAATGGCGAAGTCTTCATCTGCCCAGCTTGACTTTGTATAGGATTACCACGATAAAAGTCTTGTTCGGAAATGTCTAAAGCTTTTTTATTTCGTACAACTCAACTGAAGCGAAAAATGTTCGATCATTCAGACGATGATAGCCGCGATCGTTTGTATCGATTCTTTCATCGTATCTCAAAGGCCTGCTTCTAAAAAGTCTCGTATTCATTAAAAAGCCGTTTACTTTTAAGTTCATCTTGATATCTTTATCGATCGACTTGAAATCTGAGATAATTTTAGTGTTAAAATATTTTCAACAAGGCGTGACTAAATATTTCCTTCCTAAACTATTTATTATGTATCATCTGCGAAGAAAATATAAAAAAAAAATAGATGAGATCTCCCAATATTTTACGCCACATGTCTATTTCCACACAAACTGACTGAAGTGCAATAGAGTGTAGATAATCCAATTTCTGTCACCCACGTAATGCCGCAGAAAGATAAAGTTCGGCTTGAAAGCTTTCATCTATTATGAGGAAACATTTTCCATGACGACAAATTCACAAAAGACATTTAAAAAGTAGTTTAAAAACTAGATCGGCAATCCATATAAGACCTGATTTAAATCGAGGCAACTTATTTCTGTAATGTAACAAAGCACACGCTACGGTTTTCCCGGGCAGTTAACTTGGTGCATTGGTCGCTAAAGAGGTCGCCATCGATCCGCCCAGGTCGAGCTGCAAGTTTCATAACTTAGATGCACTGGCGCCAAATTGTTACCAATTTCTGTTTACGCGTTTCAAAAGCCGAGCCTTAGGAATAAGCACGTTTGAACTGCTTCCAACTTTTATGAGAGTCATTAATAATTATGACGAAATGTTGTTGTTTGGACTTGTTATCTCTATTTTAATTAGGTTGTGAATAATTCTGTTTACTCGTTCCTTTTTTAGTCTTCCTTTTTTGGCTTTCTATAGCAGTCGTAGTAAAATTATATTGTTAGTATTTTTCCAGCTCCATTTCGCAATCGATGGCTTACGTAACAATGATAACGAAGTCGGTCCCACATTGTATCATCCATTATTCATATAAATCGTGCCTCGTACAGGGGATGAAGGAACTGGTCAATGGTCATGCGTCAACTAATGAGCACTCAACCAGTTCCGTTCCTGAAGCGAAGCTGTTACTGGCAACCAGCCAAGAAAATACTCGTACTAGTGTGAAGCATTAGTATAAGTTAATCTCGAATAACGATACTAGCAATTCATTTATTGGAGCTTGTTTTTAACAAGAGATTAGCACATAGTAATTATTTTCGCACGGTGTGGTATTAAGTGCGGCAGACTGAATTACTGCTACTACTTCTGATATATAAAGGCGCTCGTAAACTAAATCGATAGAAGTATTCCGATTACGGATTATGTGCACTAATGTGCAGACACTCTTGGTTTTTGCCTCCTTTTGGTTATCTCGGAAACTCTTATCTGAAAGCTCTTTTACTTAAGAGGTCAGTACTGTGACGAAACTGAAGAAGAATGTATTATAGTGAAGGTTTCGCCTTAACACATAAAGTAGATATTACCTACTTTAGGATATTCTAGAGCGCTCGTGTAGCGCGATGCACGTCACTTCTGACCTCTTAGGTGATTTACTGCAAATTGTCAGTGTTCAGTCTGGCACGCGACTTATGCACTTAGTATTATAGTGGTTTCATAAGAATATCAGCTGTCATGAAGATCATTTTACAAGCATTTTTATACATTTAAACTCCACGTGGATAGAGAACTTTATCCTGTCAATTAAGCTACTTATCACTTCTATTAAACTCCATGAAAATGGGCCACTTTTCTCCAGTAAAAACAATGTCAGCAGATCAATAAGGGATTCTAGATGAATTGACATTTCAAAGCATTGTGGCCGATGAGTTTTACTTATTATGTTGGGGAGACAATAAGCCACTGGAAATTGAATCATATTATTTGAATGCTCTTTGTTTTTGTGTCGATTGGTTGACTTGTATTAAGTTTGTATGCTCCAAAGGCCATAGGTGAATTTAATATAGTTTTATGTCTAAACTAAACTGGTATTAACCCGAAGTTCTTACGTAGAGCTTCGCTGCAGCGCAGAAAATAAAAATTTATGGTGCAATCCTTTTTAGGTGCGATATACGTGCGCGTTTACATGTGTGCAAGGTGAAATGGGTTGTTAAATTATCTTATGAGGATAGGGATGGGAAGTGAGAATCCTACTGGAAAGATAATGTCCAGAGTAATATTGCTTGACAAATGCTTTAATTTTTCGTCAGTTCGCTGCAAGCTTTTGTAAAGCCTGTAAAACCAGTCGAGATATGAACATAGTGCTTATATTACTTAATTAGGGACAGATATCACATCACACCCAGAGAGTTTCTAAGCTGCGAAAAAGAATCGTATAGTTGCCTTCCAAAAATAAATGAAAGAAAATAAATCTGAACAGGAAAGAAAAACTGAAGACTTATCCGTATGCTGGAAAATTCCTGTTCAAAAAATATCCAACTTATGTCCAGGATTTATCTGAAAGCCTTTCACATAAAAATGACTAAGTTCTTCCACATAAAATAAGTATAGATAGAACATTTTCTAAGGTAATCCCGGGGTTACCCGAGGGTTCGCTAGGTACGTAATACACGGGCAGGTAACATTCCAGAAGATTCCATTGGGCGTGCCTAGATATACCTAGCTTAGAACACAATGTAGGAAGTAATGGACTGTAACAACAAAATTACATAGAATCTCATGTCGTAAAACCTGCTTCAATTAAGGTTTTGTTTACGAAGATTAAATAACTTGTGATGGAGTGGAAAAGCGGAACCAATTAAGCGCGTGAAGGTCAGTTTACTTTCCCGATTAATATTTCTTAGGGGAGCGCCAGCATAAACTAGGCTATTAATAGCGCCTATACTATTTACTCAGCATCTTAAGTACCTACATAATATTATGTATCAAATCTTCTATTCTAGAAAAATATGTATAATTCATTTTAACACCAAACTGAGCCACACCAAAGAAATAAAACCTAAGAGCTTAGAAACGAAGGTAGCATCTTCCAAGTATGTTTACCCTCGTGATATATCTTGGAGTACAATAGCGTTAGTGGGGCTTTAGAACAACGCTATTCATATCTATTGTTAACAACGACTTTGTAGAACTCAAGTGCTGCGCAACATTCCAGTCGAGAAAACATTTAATTGGAAACTTGTCGAGCGGTGTCTTGTTAAAGGTGAATAAGTGGAGTCTAACTCGCATACGTTTCCAACTCTGATTAAATAACTCAATTAAGTTCCAGAAAGGGAAGTTAAACGAAGAAATTTCGAGTTTGATCATTGCGAGCAGTCGTGTGGCGGAATAATCTTGTTTGTAAGTCGCCTATACCTAAAGCTGCTCAGTATTCCAAATTACGTTTGTTCTAGAACTTTCTTACATATATGTACAGAGTTATCCTGGTGGGGTTGAGAGCTTCGCCGATGTTATTCAAATGTTGCGATTTCATTATGCAAGTAGCTCTCGCGTACATTGTCATCCTTGCACGTAGAAATAACCCCTGTGGGTAAACTAGATCCAATGAAACATTCAGTAGTTTTCTTCGGAAATGAAAATTTTATTCTTGTAACATTTTATTTTGTTTTCTTTTTAAAATGGTATGAGAATGATCTGACTATACATTAGGCTCTGACTGTATTCATTATTAGAATTGAACCTTTTTAAACCGTCGAAGTACGGATAATCTTATTAATGTTCGTAGCCGTTGTATGCCTACGAGAAATCTGGCGTAGCCCTAGCAATACGATTTTAAAGGCATAGCCTCAATTATTTTAAGACCTTCCACGCAATATAAATACTTATGGGCTTAATTTTGACCTTGGCACAGTAAACATTATACAAAATATGCCTAATTATTCTGATGGATCTTTTGATACACGCACAGACGCATTTGTTTGACCCTCCTTTTTTGTTGTTAAGTACATTGTTCTCCTTTTGGACAAAGATCTCCCCATGCTCTGCCATCTTTCATCATCAAAAGAACAAAGTTTTCCTATTTTCGTGAAGGTAATACGAAATAAACATTACCTACGTGTAAAATATTTTCAGTATGCGCTCGTATTATATGTATAAATCAGATTGGCTTACGAATCCGACATACCAATGTTCCGTCTTTCTATTTCGGCAAACATTTTTATTATCAGATTATACGGGTTCGAGGATACTCGTAGCGTGAAATGGTCAGTTTTTCAGTATTCTGTAGCAAAAATTGCCAAAACGGAACGTTTGTACAGCGATCCCGACTTTTGTCTGTTTGCCTTTTATAGCGGAGAGCGTTCACGAAAACCCGGGTTGAACAAAAAAAACCTCACCGTTTTATTTATACGTCTCAAGTCGAAACGAAATCGAGCATTTTCATCTCAACTCCTCCTTCGTCAGATAGGAATGGATCCATCAAGGTATTTTAGGCGTTGCAAAATTGTCAATTTATATGTAAATGAACGCCGCCATTAGGAGCTTCCAGTCATCGACCATTTTCAATATCTGTGTACTTAAGGTATCGATTTCCAAGAGTCCGTAATGTATCTCCGGTAACCGTACGTTCGCTGTATCGACAAAATGGAGGACGTTTAACCTGTAGGTATATAGCTAGCTACTTACCTTTAATTAGCAGTGTCTGATACCTTACGTCGAACTTTTAGTAGCTGTAAGAAAGGTCATAGAGGTATTGCGTGTCGCTGTTCCAATATATTCGTGTTTATGACTGGGGTTGCTGAAGAAAGTCCTTGAAACAAAATTCAGGGTATCCTTCACAATGGGCTTATAAGGTTACGTGCGTGCTTGTCATTGACACATTTACTAGTTGTACAATATTGCCTAGTCCCATCATGTGGCACACGAGTAAGGCTGCGTTATATATATGTATGTAAAGATGCGTTTTATTTTTCGTCTTACCTTTTTGCTGGCCCATCGCCAAAGTTTCCTTTAAGAAAACTATTCGTGTGCTTATCAGTAAGCTCACTCCTAGCTGTTCGACGTTACGAAGTTTCTGTTTTCTTACGGAAATATGCTGATGGTTTCTTTCGAATAACACTAAGATAAGCCCTTAAAATATCAGCCTGCATATTCCAAAACATCAAAATCCATCCTGCCAATCTACTTGTATGCCTGCAACATTAATAAAATGCCGACTAAAATAAAATTATCCTGGCACAGTAATTCACAATAATAAAACGATAAAGAATATAAAATTTAAAAATTTAATGCATGAAGAAATGTTGTAAAGCATTTCAGAATTGCCATTGTCACAAAGAATATTTGATTTGTGGCCTGTTTGTGCCAGAGAGAGAATGCCAACGCAAGTAATAAAATGTACTATACATTCCTTATCCGAATATTGCCCTGCATTATTATGAATGTTCCCCTCATTTTATAGACATTCTACACAAATTGGCTTAGCCTAAAAATATTCATTCGCCCATCCATCCAAGAAGTTACAAAGGCAATATTAGGCAGAATAAACTATTTTTATGAGGTTTTATTCAAATTATTACGCACTTAACTAGCACCATATTTTCCTCTACGATCGGATGATGAAATATTCTATAAAATATCTGAAATTCAGCAAGGAAAATGGGTGCGGTCCGGCATCCTACTGCAGCCTTCTAGAGACAAGGTTTTTAAAGGCAGTATTGTGGTCTCTTTGTGAGGTAGATACCCTAATTACATAATTTTACCGTCTCCGGGGAGTGTAGAATTTCAGACTCGTGCAAAATTTCCTACAAAAAAGAAAATACTTTTTTCGTTTTCCTTTTATGAAAAGCATATTCAGTATCCAATTACGTAAGGAGAACAGCTTTTTCGATACATATCAATTTTGGTTGGCCGACACAGAACCGAATCAATTCGACCGATATCTCAAACTTGAATCTAAACGGCCACATTTACACGTGATCCTATGAACTTAAAACGTCAAAACGGGAACGGCAACGTCAGGCAGAGTCTGTGCCAAGATGGTAGCCAAGATATCCGTGGAGGAGAGCGCCTCGAGCTTTTTCCCCGTACATTGGCCCTAGCATGAAGTGCCCGGCGCCGTATTGATTAGACAGGACTGCTGAATGTTACATAACTACGCGACGCGCCCGCAGACTCGCAGACTGCAAGACTACATTGATTATTATACTATATCGGTTTGAAAAACTTCATCGACCAATTCTATAATACGGACTTATAAAAAATCTGCTGCGTATTACGTTGTTAGTTCAACTTGGGGATTATATACCTAACTTTGATTTCCTAGTGGATTTAGCTTTTCGATAGAGGAGAGCTTACAGTCTTCAGAGAGCTTCCAATCTTAGTTTAATTAAGTTTCGTTCATCCAATGCCCTTTGTAGTAGGAACTGTCATCAGGTAGCTTCTTATCTACAAGTAATTATCGAATAATGCTTTTAGTGAGACCGTTAAGCTAAAATCTAACAACCCATAATTACCCATAAGTATGTCACGATCGTAGGTGGCTGATAAAGCTTTTTCCATAATTGAAGTAAATGCTACCGCACCTAGACTTGATGCGCTGTTGAGTATACAATATACATAGATTCTTTTCAAGGCAACTTATTTAGGAAGGTGTAGTGGTCCATTTCCTGAGTGTGTTATTTTTCTTCTATTTTTTCAACCAAAATAGACAAGCATATCAGAATCGTATATTATAAACTAAACAGAGAGTCTCTCTAAATAAATGAGTTAGTTCACCTCATTGTTACGACATGAGGAAAGAGGGTGGTGATTTAATTCTAGAACGTTCTTACGATTCCGCTGAACGTCTGTATAATTTATGAAGCTTTGAACACGTTCTCGTTCCTATTCCTCATAGTGGAACCTATTTTGTGAGTATAATTGTGCTAAATCAATACATTGACTGCTGCTAATGTCTTTCTATACGTAGTTTATAAATACTTTTCTTATAGTCCTTGAGAATTTTCATGCTTTCATTTTAAATGGGAAATTCAATATAGAAGAAGCACTCAATATATCCATTACGGAATCGAGTGACGTGATACAGTGATGTGACGTGACGCCCACGCTACGTTTTCCGCACAATTGCAATAACACTAAGGGGTATACCTACATGCTTAAAATGTTCGCGATGTACGTCGCTCCTTCAGTTCAATAGAAATTCAATTTATACAATGCAAAGTTGCAAATGGAGATACCGCAATTCAAATCAAATTTCTTCTTTAAAATGAGCTCTGAAATGGTTTCATTTCACTGTACAGGTTTAGAATACAAGTTGTGCCGTAGTATCGACATTTTTATTAACAAGATATTGAAACTGCGAACGTTCACAATGCTTTCCTTTCATTTCTTTGAACTGAAATGTTCTTTCTGTAACGAAACTATTTTACCTCCCTTTTATTTCCATTTTAAATGGCAGGCAACCTGTTATTACGGACTACTCTATAGTGTCTCCGAAATAGTTATGTTTAAGTTCGTCGGTTCTTCGTCGCTCTATAAAAAAGATCTTTCCTCTTTATATCTTTGAATAGGTTTCGTATAAATTCGTCTAACTCTATAAGCTTCTAACTGTATAGTTTCAGTACACAAGTAATTCCAGCTAAACGCTTAAAGTCAACATGGCGAACGTAATTATGTTTGCTCGGGTCTTGTCGGAGACAGTCTGATATGCACGCTCAGCGTGATAGAAACCTTCTGTCTTGTCAAGCTTACGACACGACATGCGTACTGTGTATGCTGCTCCATTTCGCTCACAGAATTATTAATTCCGCAATATTAATGATGGATTTTCTGGCTTAGTATCAAAGACTTTGTTTTGGTTTAATTTAAGAGGGATGTCTAAAATATCAAATCTTCCATCAGGTCTGTTCACTAATTTGTAACGTCGTCTATTATCTATCATTCTTTGATCAGCAATTTAGATCGTTACTGACAAAGGAGGTAAACAATATAAATGCTACTTTAGGATTTACGTACGTATATTGCTTGATTGGCGTGTAAGTAAACGAACTCCGCTGTTCAAAGAAACTCTAAGAACAAGGAATATAAATTTTGTTTAGGTGTTAATCATGATGTTCTACGGTTAATTTTGTTCTATGGTATTAGCAATATTGGTTACATTAGGTGATCCGTGTAATATCTTATCTTAAATTACTGCTAATTGATCTGAGCAAGTATAACTTATCAATTTCGCCCGTTGTGTGGATTCCATATTCTAGATTGCGGTAATATTTCTTAATGAACTGTGAATTAGAAGAATGTAGGTCCACCAACTGGCACGTTAACGTCGTCTCTCGCAATTTTAATTCACAGAATTATAATAAGTTTCTTAGCTACAGCCAGTTTTGAAGTTATTAAAACATGGTAAAATCTTAACTATGAATATTTATTATATGAAACATATCCCAAAAATCTGTCGTACTTTCAATAAAATTATTGGATATGAACCCCCAATACACGAGGAAAATAATTCTAATAGCATCATAATTTACACAGGCAGGTACAGGCATATACCGATATTCCTCACGTGTCTTTAATCTTATTCGTAATCGATTGTATGGCGCAGGTTTATCCGAAAAAATCTGTGCACATCTAACTGGTTATGCATTTCTTTTGCTCTTTAAAGTTCATTGTTCTGTTGACATAAATGTGAAAATGATTCTAGTTTTCTCAGGCCGATTCACCGCTTTAAAGAAGTTAACGTTACAAAGGTCGTCTGAGTTCCATCCTCACTAGATAATTTGGCTAATTTAAATTAACAAACCTAAACAGTTCTCATCCTCTGACTCAGTCTAGGTACGCAGATTACCCCATTGAATAGGTTCAAAGGCCAAAATGAAATCCAGCTTTAACTGCAGTGTGCCCGCCATCCAGTCTTGTGATTGTATGACTAATGCGTGTGTCTGACAACGTATGCATGTGAAGCTACCGCTTTATTGTCATGCCTTAGTGTAGACTTACGTATTGTGTAACATTATTTATTGTTGTTATGTCATGCCTATCATCGGCATTATTTCTTTACAATATTTGTAATGGCATGCAGTTTTTAATCACCCACTTTCAACGAAAAGTGTTAAAACATCCTCCATGAAAACGGCACTCTCATGCCATTGTGAACATCAAAATTTTCCTTTTTCCCCTTTTGATTTATTAGTGGCAGTTTATTGTTTCACGCGACACGACTTAATTAATTTAAAAGCAGGGAGATAACGGAGTATAAAACTAGCGCTTTACGACGCCCACATCCAATTTCTCGCAAACGTTGCTATCCCGCCAGTGCCGCACATAATGATACCTAAATCATTTAGTGTGACAGTTAGTTTTTGTACTGGTGATCTTATCCCTTCTTTTTCTAGAACCCTTTTAACTGTAAGTTATGTGCTCAAAACTATTGCTCGTTTTTCTTCTAACCATTACCGTTTACACCTAAACTACGATCAAACATTTAGATCTCTACCATGCAAATACTATAAAACTTGTATCATTATAATTCATGAAAGGCCCCGTGTCCACTGCTTCACCTGAAGAAATGCTGGGACGTGATCTAATATGGATCAAATACGTTTGCATGTAAGAAATAAAATAGCTCTAGCAATACAAAGTCACATATTACAGCTGTTCTTACAAAGAATAGAAATAGTAAACGACTTTGTACGTAAAAGCTTCCTGCGATGTAGTCTTTACTTTGTCGGAGAAGAAAAAGATGTGACAAGGAGTGAAATTGAAATGAAACCCTATTACGATGATAAAACAGGTGTAATAGATAGCTTTCTCAATCCAGATTCTCGGACAGTTTATTAAATTAGTCAGCAATACAAACAGTAGTGGTGATTATATTTAATAGTAGACCATATCATAATAAAGCGTACGCACTAGAAATTAACTGATTACTATTTTGCGTGACTACTTTAGTGTCAAATGGAAGTAGAATGCTATTCCACAAATGGCTGGTTAATAAACAGCTGTCACTTTTATCTAATCGTTTCATCATTTGACAACTTTTTTCTTTACACTAATTTCGCCATGAAATAGAATTAAGATTTTAGAAAAAAAAAACCTTCCGGAGCATTTTATTCTGAAATGCTGATTCCTTACATGTTCTGGTATTTTTTTTTTAATCTAAAGCTAAGCGTATTACGTCCCACTTTATTTTAGAGTCAACGTTTTCATTCTGTGCGATTTGCAACTTCTACACTCATTTAAAACCCACAGGGAGTGCAGCAAAGCCCTGGAAAAATTAAATTTGCAATTCTGCAAAGCAACTAAGGAGCTTTACATAAATCTCATTTTCTCGGACTGGTGCTTGCTTCGACGATTTGTCAATTCGTGTGACGCCCAGAAGGGCATTTAAATGAATAAAAGATAACTGATAGCTACATAGTGCACTTTAAAAAAGAGTGAAAAAAGGGCGGTGTAATTCGATTCGGACTACTCAGCTCTTTAATCGAGTTACTAATAAAATCCGGAGTGCTCAGGCGCTGATGACCGTGCTCAGGGCAGACGCGAAATTCATTCATACTCGTATACTTCGCCCACGTCCAATTGGACCAGCAAGTAGTTAATTCTGTAATAGGGAACGAACTTACCTGAAACTTTTCCGCTATATTCGCAAACTTCCAACTTAGTGTTTCTTGGAAATTGCTCGTTTCTGTATATGTAGCTACGTAGCTCGTTATCTTAATTAGCTAATTTTAGGACTACGTTATTGTAACGAAATCATTAAGTTGAGGCATTAGAACGAATTGTATTTATTTGAACTGGAACTGAACTGGACTCTGACAGCGTTACAGAAAATCCATTAGGTACAGCGTGTTTTAGACATTAATGTTCCTTTAAACCGAAATTAGTATGCGATGCACGTTCTCTACGGATGACTGGCTTCAGTCTAATCTCACATGAAATTCAATCATATCGTAATTTTTGGATTACGCGGAATCTTCTCGGAATAATAATAAAATTTCATTACTGAACTTAAAACCGTGTATACCGATCCTGATTACATTTTCATATCAGTGTGTGTGTTTCTAAAACGTAGTGCATTGAACTGATCTAAGCGGTGTGGTGAACGGAAATCGCGCGGGGTCTGTCCAGATTCACCGGTGCGGACCGCCTCGAGCGGATTTTACCGGCATTAGCCAGTAACGGTCAAAGGATAATCGTTTAGATTCGGTTAATACTCTCGTATGCACGCGAAGATCCTCTCGAGTCCTTTCAGTACCTTTTTACTGCGCAGAGCAGTAAATTGAATATTTAATTTGGGATTTATGACTCTCTTGGGTGATGACTCATTGTCAACCTTTCTGAAGGTAGATTATTTATGAACACCCCTTCAACAAGGTCAATTTGATGTCAATTTTGAGATAATTTACCCGAGATCATCTTACTTTCAACTTCATACATGTTTATCGTGCGATCTTACATATTAACACCGTAATACCTTCGGCAATATGTTGCCGACGTGAACAATAAAGGCAAATATGCCTATAATCTGAAAGATTAATACCTACTATGTATGCGATAAAAAGTTATATCGTGACTCCAATATGAAGGTAATGTAGCTATGCGGTGCCGTCAGGCTCATAATTGAGTTATGTGGAGCGCGGCAATTCTCACGTGCACTTAACACCGGTTGATTCGCGAAATACCCTGGAGCCTGTTTAACACACCCGACTCGTCGCCAATGCCAGGATTAGCTAATTAGTGCGAAATGAATGGGCATTACGCAACACCGATACTGATATTCATGGATGTACTAAAATCATCAATACCTCAAACATCAAACTCGATTGGAACACAATACATGTTAACCTGCTTATTTTCTGAACTCATTTCAAAATTTTAACATTTTTCTGCCAAGTGTTGCTTGGCTCATTGATTATACGGGGATATACCAGTACTCCAGTACTGTCAAACGCATAACAGGCTTTCGATTTGATTCCCATTTTTTCCAGCGTCGCTACGACAGAAGGGTGAATAGCGAGCTTTGAAATTCAAATTTCCCTTCAGACTAAAAGCTGCAGATGTCAGTCCACAGTGAGGTATTACGCAACGATGCGTACTTTTTTGTTCTGTTCCTAAAAAGGTTTTGTCTCTGACTCGTACCCTGTTTGCTAATCCGCTGAATGTTAATGCAGCCCTCCTGCCGCAGTTCTCAAATGTCAACCGTATAGTCACACAAACATTTTCAAACAGTTAACCGGCTTCGTGGTTAACTAATCCTCTGCTCCATTATTCGGAAACAATATATTTTGTATTTTGTTTCAAAGGGCTCAAAAAAACATAACTGTAATGTAAACTATACGGAAAACAGAGTTGTTAAGTACTGCAACTTGTCGGCGTAACTAATATTATAAATATCGGTAGGACTTTACAATTTATGCTGCAAATTTTGTTGTTTCTTTAAATATTACATTTATCATGTTACCAAAATACCTCCAGCGAACCTTGTTAAATCGCTACTCTTCAATGTTTCCACCAATGGAGAGTGGAGTCGAGACGTGTGCAATTTTTAGAATAGTTCAGAGAACTATAAATATTATCTGCCAGTACATATTGCTAAACTTCCTTCGTCTTCACCTTCAGCCTGTACGCTGAGCCGAGTGAATCAACAGCACAGGCCGTAGCAACGACTATGACGTCCGATGTTTATACTTGCTCATATAATGTTTACTCTGTAATAATTTCATTGACTGTATTTCGTGGAATACGTATTTCACTAAGCAGGGACACGTTTTTGGCATAGGCACGCGTGATCTCGCTGAATCGCAGCTTCTGATCGCATTTCCTCCTCGAAGAACTTAATCTCGTCGAAATTTAACCTAATATCCGCGCGCACGCCTAATGTCATTTGATACGAGAATTCGGCGATTTTTATGGAGGCTCCTTTCGGGATATGCCTTGATCCCAGAGTGGATTTATTGAATTTTCCGTCACCGGAATCGACATCTAGGTACGAAAGAATAGTCGTTTATGTATGTCTTATTGGTACCACTATATTTTTCTATTAAATATCAAAATATTCTACCGTCACTGTATTCAATAAATCTTCAAAATATCGATCGAGATGCCATAGCTTGATTGAAAACACCATTTGACTAATGCTCTAGCTGAGATTTGGAATACCGTCGCCTCACTTCTGCCTGTAGGCAAATCTAATATCGGAAATTGACTCGACTCGACGGTTTATTCACTTTGACCTCGCTCGACTCGGCTGGAGGTGAGGTAAAACTATTATCCCACACCTCAGCGTTAGTGAATCAAGAGCCCCACTGGCACAGGCCCACATCCCACTTTACTATAGCTTCTGGAATATTCCACAGCGGAACACACAGGGTGAATAGCCCCCAACCTCTAGATACATTAACGAGATTATAACATGGAAATTGCACCTTTTCCGTATTTTTTCCTTCGCCGCTTAGAACAGTAGTTTTCCTGCAATATTTTTATTGTTTGCCAATGGTATTGGAGTCACGTTGTCGACGTAAACGCGTTACTTTATTCTGCACACATGAACTTGCTACCTATCATCACATAAGCGTTTGTATGGAAATATTGACGCGACAACAGCAAGCTACTGCTATCGATCACATGTATGTAATTATCTTCTTAAAGGCGGTTTGAAGCGGTGGCAGTTCACCAGCTATACAGTTATCGTTGGTTATTTCTTGAACCAATTGAAGTAGGTAATACTTGCAATAATTATAGAAGTACCAGTATTACAATGGAACGTTCCAGGAACGAACGCACCAGCGTTCGCTCTCGCCGAAAGACGTTGCTTCCAAAAAAATCTTTAGACTATGTATCTAAAATGATTTACGTCGTTTATTTTGTGAGCAAATCAATAACATTCCAACCGCTTCGTGATGTTCTTGACCGATTTTTTCATATCCTACCCTTTGCCTAGCTACAAAGATTGAAATAGACCAAGACCAATAAAAATATGCGTGAATATCATGATTCATCGATAGACAACTTTGAAGAAGGTACCGACTGTAAATTTTCTGAATTCGCCTCGAGAAATTCTACTCTCCACAGACTATTTTACTACTTAGGTATTACACTGATTTCATTGCGTCTATTCCATTAAATATGAGATGTATCTTTCGTCGTTCTGCCATATCGGCTGAACCAGCCCTAAATTACTCGAGTTGGCAGAGCTCAAAACCACGTGTAGCGTAATGTAGCGTACCGGTTTCCTTAGTTGAATATTAAAATGTGGGACTAATCGTTTGTCTTGTGAAGACATGCTATTTCTAGCATTTTCTATGTTAATGGCATGCTACTTTGTATTATTGCCCACTTCCCGTCCAATCCTGTCAACCTAAACCTGAGTCGGTCAAATCGGTGCCAAAATATGCTCATATTTCGCTGTTCATGTTTGTATATTTTGATTATTTTAATTCTAGACCATATACAAGCTTTTTATGACTTCTAAAAGATATTTTTCATCTGTCTTTAGGGCCCATTACTAGCCGTTTAATGAGAGTTAGTCCCCTTATAGTAGCATTTATTTGAGTATGTTTTTCATTTAGATACCCCGGTACCTACTGATTTTTGTTTCCTTCGAAATCGAGCGATTCAAAAGAAAGAGTTTCAGGCTTAGATTTCGTAAACGTTATCTGAAGGTGATACACAATATTGACGTACAAATATTTTACTCTACAATTACGCTTTACTAACAAAATTTGTTAACTATCATTACTACGTAAATTCCCCAAACTGTTTTATGTCTACTAATAGTGGAAGTAAATTCTTTTTTAACAGAATCTCATTTACAACAATCATAGCTTCGGTTGAGAGGAAAAATAAACATTACATATATTAGTGAGAAACAGATCTCTTTGTGAGAAATGTTTGTTTTTACTTATGTATTTAATAGTGTTTACGTGATGAATATCAACTGTATAGACTGCTTTATTAGGATGTTAATCACTCATTTGGTTTAATTGATATCATCGGCTTCTATTTCATGTGCAGATTTTGGTGTGTTTGTCTATATCTTAAACGATTTTGGACTACGAAAGGATTATTTATGATTATGAGGTAAAATAGTTCCCTACGTACGTATATATGAAAGTTTGCGGATTAAAAACATGCTATTCCAACTAATTTTGCCAAGAATTGTACTTCAAGATTCCACTTCAGACTTTTAACCTCAATCTCTTTAAATGCTAGCTATCAAGTGGTTTACAATAAGATATTTGCATAAACACATTTCGCCAACGAATATAATATTTTACGGCATACGTCAACCTTCTTGCTTGTAGACGAAAGTTTACCTTATATCCCAGCGTACACTCAGGCCACGCTATTTCTGAAACATGCGGATTGCGGTCTAGGTATTTTGCCTAACAATAGATGATTTACTATGTTCCCCAAGAATACGTTGCTAACAGATACGAATATGTAATACATCTCTTCGGCTTTGAGATTGATTTCCAAATCCCAAGCGCAGAAAACAAGAGGTATGAAATATTTATCATCTGAATCACTCGTTCGAAAGTTTCCTACCCCAGGCCCATGAACTTTAATGTAAAAAGTTGGTCCAATAATTCACTCAAAATGCAAATGCCCAGGATTCCTCAGAGACCGATCAATTTGTTTTCCAGTTTGTTTTGGAAAATAAAAATAAAGAGTTTTTAATATGATGAGGATTTTTACTACTGTATTTTATTTCCGTAAGGATTACTTCGTCTATTACACCACCCATCCATCGATATCTGCTTGCGTAGAGGGAGGCTCAATTTTCTCACCGGAGATGAACATCTTCAACTAGTTAGCATTCCTCGCTTCATCGGGTGTACTCGTCAGTAATATTTATGCGCCCACTTCAGGCCGCTCCTCGACTCGGAACGCCTCATTATAAGCTTTCAGCGTAGTTTTAAAATTATGAGCCGTTTGAGATAGCGCTGACTGGCAATTTATGGCACCATCCATTCTTCTTGAAGATGGTCACTGAATATCTTGAGAAAGCATTTAAAACTCTGATAATAACCTTTACAGTAGTAGTATAGTCCTGTTTACTGTACATTTTATATCTTTGTCCTGAGTTACGTAACTTGTTCAGGAAAGATCTAGGATGTCTATACGCCTGGGTATGCTAGAATTTAGTTTGCCCAATATATCTTTCCTGATCGAATTGCAGGCTTGTTGTCCCAATTGAGATGTTCATAGTCTTCAGGATTATCTAAATAGTTCCCATATAAGAGGCGATTTGGAAAATAATTAATGTTGGTGGGGCAGTGTGCGAGACGCGTTAGGTAACTGGCGGCGCGCGAGCGAGAAGGAAGACGGCGCGCGCCGACTCCACTATTGATCGTGGAGAATGACGCCCGGGGTGACCCAAATAGAGCCTCCGTGCACCCTCCGCCCCCCTAACCGAGCACCCCTCACTGACACCCCGCCCGCCGGCCGCTTCACGACGAATTTTCATATCAGCCGGTCTTTCACGACGAAGGAATGGCCCGCTGCCCCGACTTTGATACTAATGCTTTACATAATATATCATGAACAACCTAAATTATCTGCGTTTAAAATCTCTTTGTCGCCCTTAACATTTTGATATGTATTTTATATAACAAGCGAACCTTTTGTTTCTTATTTCCGATGCTAATTATAAAGGAAGTCTAATTTAAGTACTACGTTATAACTAAATTTCAGCAAAAAGCCCTCCCTAACCTGTAAACCCAAGCTATAATCTAAAATAAGTGACATAACACGCTTAACTGATTCCAGTTCATGTGATGTTTAAAGCGGCTTAAATTAGATCTTCAAAAGTATCCGAAGTTGAACTTTATTACTTGTGACTACATAATAACAGTACAAAATTAGACTCTTTCAAGTAAAGCTAATTCTAGATGGAACAAAGGAAATAGTTAAAAGTGCATTAAATATAAATTCAACCCCATGCCGTGCCGTGTTGGCAAGGCACGGTAACTGACCTATGCCTGGGAACCACCCTGCCGGTCGGTGCATGCGTACTATATTATTCACGTAGCTGACATATTGCAATTATATTGATCGGCGCCAGTAAATTTTACCTGGTTGTCTGTGGCAATGTACTGCTAACAGACTTATGTAATGACATTTTGTCTTTAGGTCTTGAAATTGTAGTACACCATACAGAATTAATGATAAAACAGACAGGCAGAATAATTGCTCATTGGATTAAACCTTGGGCTGTGTACGGAACTTTCCATATTATGCTTGAGCCTAGAGTTTTCCCCCGAGTTTAATTAATCCTCAGCAATTACGCAGAAAAACTGTTGGAATGCTCACAATTCTAGATCAACTGAAACAATGAGTGGAAAAGTCCTTTTGTTTTACGTCCCAGTCCAGAGCTAGTAAAATGAAAAATACGCGCACAGGCGGGGCACGATGGACGCTGAAATTGAAAAGTGTGCAACTTTGCGTTTTATTGTAACAGGGAGGCATAGGCTGCAGGAGATTGCGAATAAAATGTAGCAACGATTGCTTCAACGCATTTACGATCGAGTTTTTCAGCCGACTGTTGCTAAGTTGCAACGGAGGAAAACATTTATTGCGGTCGTCTGGCTCCAGAAGTAAAATTCCCTTATTTCTATTTAATGCTTTGGGATCTTATTAAGGAAGGCCTTTCATAAAATGTCGTAGGTCAAGCCATGCTTATTATAGCGCCTACCATTTTAGCATCATTATAATTAAAAGCTAATGTTGTTCGAGGGGTTTTGCGTGCCCAAGTGGGGATGTAGGGTCTAGTCGCTGGTTGTAGCGCCGACGATGTGTCTATATTTGCTGACGTATAATTACGCCAGGCCAAGCAGCGTCAAGTACCGGAAATTAATATCTGACAGGTAGCGCCCTCCGTGTCGCGGAAATTTATTCCACAATAAAAACTTAATGCCTTAACATCCATCCACGTCATTTTCACTTTTTGTTGTGGATTGCTCATATCAGTACACTTTCTTTAAATATGAATTTTAAATTCACCCCTGTTTGTAAAGGCCATTCCGACGTTTTTTTATGTAGTAACTATTATAGTAGTCACGCAACACGCGTGCTTATAATGGCGTGTTTGAGTTGGGAAACCCTTATAAAAGAGTCATTGTCACAGCAAGTTGACGAATAGTTAATGACGTCAATATTGTATAATCGAAGATTAGCGCGTAGCGTATGTTTTAGTGAGCGTATCTAATCGAGTAATTGTGTCAAGAGCTTTTGTATCTGCGTGTGATGTAGACAGGAATGACGTGAAAATTGATGAGTTCTCACTCCCTATCATTAATCCCTTCATCTCGAATACCGGATGACTTGTAAAATTTCGAATAAGCTTACATTTACAATCTCGTTTTCAGCCATCAATATCGCTGCAAAAAATTTTCAGCGTATTTTGTTGTATAGTTTCATGTGTTTTCAAACCTATATTTTTAAAATAAAGAAATATCTATGTAGTGTCTAGTGTAGGTACCTAAAAAAGTATTTTATCAGTGTTATCTAATTTTAAACTAGCGAAGGCTGTTCTTTAGCAAGATCGATTCGTGTTGTTGTCGAGTATAATAGGATTATTGGATTAGCTAGTTTAACTTCCTGCTTAAATAATGTTTCCTTATTAGGAAAGGCCGAAAGCGTTATATCTGGACATTTTGTTAAACTAAAATAAAGTGTAAATCATGCAATGAACCGTTTTATAGTTAAACCACAAATATTAATAGACACACCGACTGAATTAGTACATGTTAGGTACTAGTTAAACCGAAAATACTTTTAATACCAATAAATACCCTTTTGATCTCTCTGGCAAAAAACAACAAAGGATTTGTAAACCATTTCGGCTACGTTATGTTATTCCGTAAGGCCGAACATTTTTTTCTGATCTTTTTCCTATAACCTTTCGTTCGCTGATTTATTTATTACAGCCATATTTTTAAGACATCAATCATTTATGCAGACACTAGTTCGCAGTTAGTGCTACGTTATTCATGGCTCGTCCTGGTTTCTAGCCAATCGGATCGATCACTACTTGCATACAGTAAAACGAATGAACCACAAAGAGGCCGATGGCAATTTACTTCATCGATTATCTAAAATTAGCTTCGTAAATGCATCGGTGGTTCTTCGCTTGCAATTGTTTCCAGCAGGTTATTGGAATATTTCAGGAACTTTTCAGAATTCATTGAACCATTTTTTTTTTAACAAAAATATAAGAAATATTGTAGCTTACGTTCGCTCAGGAAGAAAACAATAACTGTAACGCTTATAGATACTATACACACGTATAGTACTTCGCACAAAAGATTTAATGGTGCCCATATAATGTGGCTAAAGCCTCCTTTTTGAAGGTAATGCGGGTTTCTAGTCCGCGATCAAAAGTAATAAATTCTGCGTGTGTTTCAGAAGCTGAAACCCACGGATTTAGCCGACCGGGGTAGTTGCTTTGGGAGGGCCACTGACTATAAAACATTTACGTCTAGAATTTATTTATATGCGGAGGTTATGACATTATCATAATACGAATGCAATAAACCGGACGCAAATGTATTCACTCGCTATAAAATTTATTGGCCGCCCAAATATAAACTGTTGGTTACGTCTGTATACCATACGAGAACCACGAACTTCGGTCAAATATAATCAATAAGTTTGTCACTTTAAATGTCCGTCTACATCTTATTTTGGTGATGATAAGCGCTCTTCCGCGAAGAGTTTGCCCTCGAGATAAGACCGTTTGTCAATAAGTTCTCAATATAGTATTAAAGCTGGGCGCGCCGCCCGCCGAGACGGCCTTCCGTCCGCCTACGTCGCGCGCCCAACCAACAAACGCTCATAAAATGTATTAACGCTATGTTCTTTTCGCACGGGTGGCTATAATAATACCTACCCCATATTAAGGGTATGTGAGACACTCAAATAATATACTTAATAAATTCAGAGTGGTACAAATATTTGGTAGATAGTATCGTTGAACATGCGTCTCCGGAAAGCTGTCGATCAGTAGGGGCTGTCAACGTACCGGTTGTGGAAGGTTACGAGCGGGGCGGTGGCGACAGAGGGCGCCGCGCGCAGCGGGTTGCGCGCGTCGCTGGCAGCGCGGCGCTGGCGTCGTGACGCAGTGTGACGTCAGTGCGCCGTCGGCTCAATACGCGCCGGCCCCACCGTCAGTCGCCGCCCGAAGCAGGCCGCCGAACGTCGCGCCCTACGCGCCTCTGCCATCCGCGCACCTCTCTCATACCGGGTTTTAGTTTCGTACAAAGATGACATAGCCAGTGCCGTGCCACGAGACTACGTGAAAGCGCACACTTTTTAAGTTTTTACGTTGGAACGAGGAAACCGTAACGGTCCCGTTGTTGCAGAACTAGCGACGACCCACCCCACTCCGTTGAGGGAAAGAGGCGAGACCGAGAGGCGGCTTGTTCCTTTTTATCCGCCTTTTCATAAAGACTAGCGAAAATGGGCGAGGTGAGTGCGGTGCTTGCAGTAGTGCTTGCCTTAGCCTTTACAGTAGCGTGCCGAGTCGGCGAGACAGTGCTTTCGTGAAGGTGTAAGTGCATGTCGCAGACAGTGAGTGCGGAAAGGTAACCGACGAGCCCTCAGCTGCTAGCGCGGGGCTCGTCTGCTCGTGAACAGTGCTTGCGATCATCGTCTCATGCCTCTGTGAAACCTCACCACAGGAAGCTATTTGCACGTTACATCGCCTTTGTTCTGATACGAAATTTCGACCGGTCCATTATCCTGTGCACGTAGTCAAAAAATCGTCGTTTTTCTCCTTTTAACCGCTTAAATTCCTTTGTCCATATGAATTATGATTATGCACTGAATGTCATTCATTTTGTAGATATTATATTTTGTATAACGGTTATTTAAGGATAAAATTAATTGCAAAGTAAGGGCGACTGAAGAGGAGCAATGTATCGGAGACGGCGCCGGTCGGGTTGCGTAACTCGCCGTATCGATCTGTGCGGAGAGGGACACTCCGCTCAGTCCCTCATATGCCAGTACTGAAACACTTCCTTGAAATGTCCTGAAATATTTTCATTTACTATTTCACATGAAATGTCCTCAAAAGAAATAGGTTTTATCTTTTCTAGTTGAGATTAAAACTTAGATGCATTCATGTTGCATTCCATGTAATTCGCTTTATCGAACTGCATTTTTGCAGTTCCAAAAATTTTACCCAATATTTTTTTTTCACGAATTGAATCGTCAATTCAGTTAATAGCAATTCAATTAAATATTAAATAGAATTTCATTGTAAAATAGATCTCTTGTAGATTTTGAAAAAATCGGAAAATATTAAATTACAATATTTTAACTTAATTCAATTCAAGTTTAATAATTACTAGATCTCCTAGCGGTAGATATGCTTTGACAAATTGCCTTCCTCCTAATTTCATAAAAGGACTTAATTTATAAAAAAAAAAAACTTATAAAACAGGATTGTAAAAAAACAAAGAAAGAAAAAAATATATCAAATCAATTTAAATCCGCAAGTCTAAACGATTTCGCAAAGCCAGTTCGCATCCAGGAAAGCTGGATATTGATTTCTCAGCGTGCCCTAGTTACCTCACGCCCATTTAGGTCGAATGTCCTGTCTTTTACAAACGTCATGTCCTGATCGCGTGATCATATTACTAAGGCAAAAAGACCATTCCTCACTAGGTGTTCTGAAGGAAGTGGCTAACAGGTTGTCGCGGGAGCCAACCGTGCTTCGGACACGACAACTATAAGAGTACCGAAGGTTTATTAGAAAATTGCCTTGTCATTATGTCATTTAAATCGCATAGAGTACCGTCGCTCTATTGGAGTATTTCCTTTATCCTTTATGACGACAGCACGCATCAATTAGGATGCTAGACGTGGTCCTTGAAGGTGTTTTCTAATGTCTTCTGACTTATGAGTTCTTTGGATATCCCATACTATTTCTTTAGCATGGGAATCTTTTAAATTAAAATCGAAACAGGATTTTAAGAATCTGCATTCATTCATTCGGTTCTTGTAGTCTTTAAACTCCAAATTCGCAAAAAATATTTTTTATCGCAGATGTAACTTAAAACTAATTATCAAGATTTGTTACCATGTAAATGAGGTGGACAGATTTAATTGTAACCGCGATTAATGCAATGCAGTGTTTATGCATTGTGACTATAGGTAACATGTGCAGCAGATTGTCTCTCTGATAGTTGCCACCATTTGTTGCCACGGCCACAGCCACGAGCTACATGCTCTGGTTCCATGTATTACGTAATTACTAAACCATTGCCATCCTTTGCAGTCTTGTCTTAATTACTTCCGTTTTCGGCAATTCCTGGTAGACGTTCTCGGTCCTTCGACGCGATAGGGTCCCACCGTTTTAATAATACGTAAAAGTCTCTCTCAGTATTCGATGATAGTTCTACTACTTACTCTTCAAAATATTTCTCGATTAGCATTTCATTTTGAACTCAAAGTTCAATGATCTATAAATAAAACAAAAGCATACTTATGACTTTATTGTTATTGATTTGTCAATTGGTTATCAAGGCGTGCATAGGTTAGCAAAACATGTCGTGTAATTAGCTATACTTATCTCAGAACATTTTTGACAAATAAATATCAGTATTTTATTCAACTCATGTAACAAGTCATCAAAATAATTTTGTATAAATGAAGATTTAGTGCATCTGCTGAATTTGAAGCCAGACTCACATTGTGTTTGGCATAAATATACATGCACACTTTAAAAAACTTAGCCACTAAAATGAGTCTGTTGAATAGGCTACTTTACTTAAATAAATGCCATAACAAATACTGAACGATTCTCGCTTGGTTTTAACGTAAAGATAAACAGCTTTAAGCGTCTCAATCAATCAACTGGCGCTGCTAAAGAAACATTATAAAATAAATGTAATAGCTATAAAGTTTTCGTGAAGTCTAAGGAATTCAATGTCGACTCGCCCACGTAACATGTTATAGTTCCTTATGCTCGTCTAGATCTCCAGATAGGCCGCGTGAAAGTAGGGTTTAGATAATAATAGTGTTTTGGCACCGTTCGAGGATCGCTCGGCGTCACGGGGATCCGGAGGCACGTCAGCAACGCCGCGTTTCATTAATGTTAAAAATAATTGTCTCATTCACGCGTCACATCTACTACAGTAGTAACCACAAATTTTCGGTGTAAAGCAGTTTTGCGGCCGTGGCAATGAATCTCCGCCGGCTGGCTGACATATGACACGGCATTTGTGTACTATTCATTGACTGAATGGGATCTAATTTGTTTTGGTTTTTTGTGCCATTTTCATTTGGCTCCTCTGTTAAATTGCAATAATTATTATTGTCTTCTCGGTTGTCAGAGTTGAACGGTCCATTAGTAATTTAAACTCCGTGTAAAGCAGTTGTTTTGAGACCGTCGCAATGTTCACACTCCACACTCCCCAAATAGTTCCACTAGTCTACTTTCTATAAGATATTTCTGCGTTAAAAAGTTTTGCTGCACATGATCCCGAAAGTCCCTTCCATAGCGTGTCAATCATCTAGTTTCAAGGTTTGAAAAGTGGGTTAATCATCCCTTTTGCAGACGATCGTCGTTTTATTCTTGTTGGAACCAGTTTCGATTTTCCATCAGATATTCCGGTTTAACCTTTATAGAGATTATAAATGCGGTCGCCGGGGCCCCGGGGTGGCAACCTTGTCTTTTAGCTATTTATGTCGAGGGTAGTGAGCGGGGGGTTGGTCCGCAGTGCGCATGCCCGATGTGCGCGCCGCTTATGTAACTCGGGACACGCCGCCGCACCGCCTCCGTCGCCTCTGCCGCATGTCAGTCCCAGTTTGGCCCCTGCCTTGCACCGTGCGGTGAAAGGCAAGAGCCAACTCGAAAACACCCTATGAATATTCCGTTTTCATCATTCTCTCTCGTGCCACGGTTATATCAACACCACTTCTGTTAACTTCAGTCCATCTTGGTCATTCATTATTCATACGTCTTCCACTCGCAACGGAAGTCGGACTTCTCTCAGTTCGCTTAAACCGTTCCCTATTAAACAATCCATTACTAGTAAAATTTCACGGCACGAGTGCATTTCACAGCCTGTTATTCTAGTTATTCTCGCGATAACCTTCACGGGAATTCAGGGCGCGGTTTAATGAGGCCTGCTATGAAAACGTTCATCAATTATCGACGGCGACGGCCGGCTTGTTTACGGCACCGGGGACGCATTTAGACTTTGTGACATTACTCCCCTTTAGCGCATATAGCGCACTCGTTTGTTACGTAAGAACCCATATCCAGGCAATTTTAACTTTGAGCTCGTCCATTATAGCGTGACTAGTTGGACAGTTAACAATAACAGACACTGACGATAGGACGTATTCCCTGAAGTATAAATAATCTCGAACACTATGGATAATGTGAGTATTCAGTTGAAGTATAATATGTCTAGTATTATACTTTGGTGCTTGAGGTTCTATGTGTGAAGTCGTCCAAGCGTAGAGGTGTTCGCCTGTGCGGTGTCCTTACATACGCTCAGGTTCGCACGCGCAACTAGTTCAGACCAATTGAGCGCCATTGAGCCGTTGGTCCCTAGCTCTATAGAGTACTCGGTTGGCAAGGTTATGCCTCATACGCTCTGTTGCTGTGTAATGCTTTGCAATTGAACGCTTTTCAAATGAATACGTAATTGAATTTTTCCCCACACACCCTTACAAATTGTAGTATATTACATCATAGTTTAGCACAATCATACTTAGATGCAATTTGGATTAGCGCTACCTTTGTCTTGTTTTAACATCAACATGCATTATTTTTTATTTTGATCAAAGTGACTGGATTGCTTCTTGTTTATTCATTGAAGATCAGTATCCAGATACTTTAATATTTTTCTTATACATACATATGTTTTATTCTTGAGCATCGATATTGCATGCATCTTACTTTGTTCTTCATGCATCTCATGTGATTTTTTAAGGAGGATCCATGCGATATCGTTGCTCTTCACTGCCACCCATACATCATGAGTGCATGGCCCATAGGGCCGCCTAGTAGAATGTGTCTAGCCCCTAGTTGTGTTTACAGCATGGCCGTACCGACTCGTACCGCGTCGCCACCATCGGACCCATTAAGGATGATAATAGAACCGCTGACGGACAGTACAAGGTTTTTATTTACATTTCCATCTTTCATTTTAATCTTGCTAAGTGACCAATGACGCCAGCAGTCGCAAGACAAGCAGCTGTCAACATAAAGTATTGCATGGTTTTCAATGCATTTTTATTTCGCATTGCATTTTGTATTTTCATCATTTCGCTTGTATAAGATAAGCGAATAACTGGTCTGTTGATAATGTGTTTTAATATAGAACCGTGATTTGCCTTTGTCACTTACTAATATGTTTCCGATGTGAAATTACAGACACGCCGGAAACCCCCCGCGAAAAAACGGAAAGCAGGAGACTTAGATGATCTCAAACAGGAGTTGGACATCGATTTTCACAAAGTAACACCCGAAGAGCTCTACCAAAGATTTCAGACACATCCAGAGAATGTAAGGCTATAGACAATCAATTACTTTTATATAAATCTATCATTGAGGTGTACTTAATAATTTATTCTTCTTTCAGGGCCTTAGTCACGCGAAAGCGAAAGAGAACCTTGAACGAGATGGTCCAAACGCACTCACGCCACCCAAACAGACGCCCGAATGGGTGAAGTTTTGTAAAAATCTGTTCGGTGGCTTCGCATTATTACTGTGGATTGGTGCTATTCTTTGCTTTATTGCCTACGGAATCCAGGTCAGTAGCAGTGCGTTGTGATGATGCTGGCTAAACTTAAATATTTAAGTGTAGAAGCAGTCCAACTGACCCTGACTCTTTGAATCCCCCAGGCGAGTACCGTCGAAGAACCTGCGGATGACAACCTGTACCTCGGCATCGTGTTGGCGGCTGTAGTCATTGTTACGGGCATCTTCTCATACTACCAGGAAAGCAAGTCTTCGAAGATCATGGAATCATTCAAGAACATGGTACCTCAGTTCGCTACCGTCATTCGTGAGGGTGAAAAGTTAACGCTCCGCGCTGAAGACTTGGTGCTCGGTGACATTGTTGAGGTAAGTAGTTCGTCACAGAAAATATGTATAAACATATGTTAATTCATTTAAGCATGTACCTTTAATAACTTATGTGTAAAATCTTCAGGTGAAATTCGGTGACCGCATCCCAGCTGACATCCGTATCATCGAGGCGCGAGGCTTCAAAGTAGACAACTCAAGTTTAACTGGCGAATCTGAACCTCAGTCCCGTGGCTCCGAATTTACTCATGAAAATCCTCTGGAAACCAAGAACTTGGCATTCTTCTCTACCAACGCGGTTGAAGGCACGGCGAAGGGCGTTGTTATCTGCTGTGGTGACAATACGGTAAGTTGTGAAAATGAAGAAAACAAGAGACTTCGTATAACGCGATTAGTTAACCTCTAGTTATGAGAAGATTAAAGGAGAAGCATCACACAAACACAAACGCCTTAAACATAAATGTATTTACTTTCCAATAGGTGATGGGTCGTATCGCTGGCTTGGCTTCGGGCTTGGACACTGGAGAGACCCCCATTGCCAAGGAAATCCACCACTTCATCCACTTGATCACCGGCGTGGCTGTGTTCCTCGGAGTCACTTTCTTCGTCATTGCCTTCATCCTCGGCTACCACTGGCTGGACGCTGTCATCTTCCTTATTGGTAAGTGTAAATTACCTAAAACTTAATCCATTTGATATTGTTGCTATGTAAGTGCATTGTTTAAAAATATCCGTCTTTCCTCCAGGTATCATCGTAGCCAACGTACCAGAAGGTCTGTTAGCCACCGTAACTGTATGCTTGACCCTGACTGCCAAGCGGATGGCTTCCAAGAACTGCCTGGTCAAGAATCTGGAGGCCGTCGAGACCCTCGGATCCACGTCGACCATCTGCTCCGACAAGACTGGAACCCTGACACAGAACAGGATGACTGTCGCCCACATGTGGTTCGATAACCAGATCATTGAAGCTGACACCACCGAAGATCAATCTGGAGTTCAATATGGTAATTCACCATGTTCAGCAGTTACTTATTTGAGTTTATCATTAGTAATAAGCCCTTACTAATGTTCCTTTTCTTCTCAGACCGCACCAGCCCCGGATTCAAGGCCCTCGCCAAAATCGCTACTCTTTGCAACCGAGCTGAATTCAAGGGCGGTCAGGATGGTGTCCCAATTCTGAAGAAGGAAGTTGCCGGCGATGCTTCAGAGGCTGCTCTGCTCAAATGTATGGAACTGGCTCTTGGTGATGTCTTGTCTATCAGGAAGCGCAACAAGAAGGCTTGTGAGATTCCCTTCAACTCTACCAACAAGTACCAGGTGTCGATTCACGAGAGCGATGACCCCAGCGACCCTCGCCATCTGCTTGTGATGAAGGGAGCCCCTGAAAGGATTCTGGAACGTTGCAGCACTATTTTCATTGGTGGAAAGGAAAAGGTACTATATTTCCCCTAAAGAAATATACAGCATTAAATCTGATCGCAAATTCTAATACTATTATTATTTGTCACAGGTATTGGACGAAGAAATGAAGGAAGCCTTCAACAACGCTTACTTGGAACTCGGAGGTCTTGGCGAACGTGTGCTCGGTTTCTGCGATCTTCAGCTGCCCTCTGACAAGTACCCCATCGGCTACAAGTTCAACACTGACGACCCTAACTTCCCATTGGACAACCTTCGCTTCGTCGGACTGATGAGTATGATTGACCCTCCCCGCGCTGCCGTGCCTGACGCCGTTGCCAAGTGCCGATCTGCCGGTATCAAGGTACGTCTCACATCAAAGACTCGTACATCATTTTCACACTATTTCCTAATCTTGAACTCCTCATAACTATCATCTGTTTCCAGGTTATCATGGTCACTGGTGACCACCCTATCACTGCCAAGGCTATTGCCAAGTCTGTAGGAATTATTTCTGAAGGCAACGAGACCGTCGAAGACATTGCTGCCCGGCTCAACATTCCCGTATCTGAAGTGAACCCACGTGAGGCTAAGGCTGCCGTTGTCCACGGAACTGAGCTTAGGGAACTGAACTCTGACCAACTTGATGAGATTTTGAAGTAAGAAGTCACTTTTTACTCAATAAATGACATCTAAAGCAATATAAACAGATACATAATGTTCTATATGATTTTATCAATCAGGTACCACACGGAAATCGTATTCGCCCGTACCTCCCCGCAACAGAAGCTGATCATCGTGGAAGGTTGCCAGCGCCTTGGTGCCATTGTCGCCGTAACTGGTGATGGTGTAAACGACTCCCCCGCCCTGAAGAAAGCCGACATCGGTGTTGCCATGGGTATCGCTGGATCTGATGTGTCTAAGCAGGTATGTGGCAACACTGGAGTTTTTTAATTTTATTATTTTAGGTAATTGAGTGGGGATGACATTTTTTTTTTCTTATAGGCTGCTGACATGATCCTGCTCGATGACAACTTCGCTTCAATCGTAACTGGTGTTGAGGAAGGCCGCCTGATCTTCGATAACTTGAAGAAATCTATTGCGTACACCCTGACCTCCAACATCCCTGAGATCTCACCCTTCCTTGCTTTCATCCTGTGCGATATCCCACTGCCCTTGGGCACTGTTACCATCCTTTGCATCGATCTTGGAACTGACATGGTAAGTTCGACCTTATTTCAAGAGCGTTATGGTCTATTTAGAGTTTGCTACATTGTCAGAGAGTGGACGCACTTGGTTTATTACATCAAATGAGAAATGTATACAAAGTTAACCGATTCTAAATCGGATTTATAATAATAGACTAAATGTGCTCTAACAATGTAGCATACAACATAACAATTTGTAAACTTATGTAACGAATAATGATATTTCACAGCACTTGTTCATCGGAACAGAAAATTCCTCAAAATTAAAATTTATAATTAAAATTGGCAAAACGAACAGGATCTGTGAAATACACTTATTTTCTATAGATAGTATTTTACTTAAGTATTTCAGCTGAAGTTGACTGGAGCTGGTATTATTGTTTATTTTAAATAAGTGATTGACTTAGGTGCCAGCGATCGCGTTGGCCTACGAGGCGGCTGAAGCGGACATTATGAAACGTCCGCCTAGGAACCCATTTTGCGACAAACTAGTCAATGAGAGGTCTTTATTAAGTGATTACCTACATAATGTTATGTTGCCATATAATGACTACTAACTGGTTTTCAGCTAATAACGTCGCTGTTGTCTCGATATCGTGACGAGTGGGTGTTTTTCTAATGTGTACTTTATTTGCATAACCGTAAAGATCAAATTGCCCTCTAAAATATTTTGCTGAAAATTCCAGTCGTGTAAAAACTTACTATGATACGATTATGCAAATAACCAAATTGTGTTACAGTGTTATAAAAATGTAGAGTCATGCATGATTCTACTAAAACAAGCAGACAAGCTAATAGGGTACATGTCTACTAACACGTATGTCATACCGTGTCTCCGACTGCTTGCTGGAAGTATGTACATTAGGAATGAGGGGATGATTCGTAGATGTGTTCGACCTTATAAACAACTAACATCTTGCTGACATCCTAAAACTACTAGCCATTGTTTATAAGCCCGAGGCGGCAAGTATGTGACGCAGAAAAGGTTCACATAATGTCCTACAGTTAGACAGACACAACACACTGATGTTACCACAGTCATTTCACCCCATCACCATCAATTCGATGAAGTCATAGAACATTGTGATTTATTTTTAAAAACATACCATCACCCATAAACCATACGGTTCATTTTGTATTTTTAAGTTACAAAGAGTTGTCCCGTCTGCCACAACTGAAGTCATCTCATGATCTACATTTTTTGTGTTAATTTTATTTTTGTGATAGTTTTAAGCGTGACTTGTTGCGAGCATACGCTACTGAGCCCGGCAGGAGACGCGGTGTGAGGGCGGTGTGAGGGCGTATGGTCGCACTTGTCGCTATATGTTCGATGTTGTACACATGTGACATGATGCACCACGCTTTCGTGCGAGTGCGTGAGCACCGGGCGGCGGGCGGCGCGTCTGCTCGCCCGCGCTCACATCGCTAGTGTTTGTGTAGGTGCCCGCCATTTCCCTGGCTTACGAGGAGGCCGAATCTGACATTATGAAGCGACAGCCGCGTAACCCTTTCACTGATAAACTCGTTAACGAGAGGTAAAACATCACGAGTGACGAGACTCGTTCAAAGATATTATTCTATCCGCTACTTGCTTGCTACCACGTGTCTAGTCTTCAATATTGAAGTTTGGTTGTTGCCTGCAGTGTGGACGGTGTCCAGTAGGTACACGATTCTAGAACTCTCTGTGTGTGGATATTGAAGGCGACAATCGCACCGCTCCTAACTTTGCCTTGCGATGTCTTTTTATATATTTTTCTATACTAACGTATCTCCTATTTCTTTAACTATGTAGCTTGATGTGGTGATGGAATAACGTGTTTCGACCCACGGCGTCGTGCTCACAAACCAAACGCATTGTTCCATTGTTTATTTGTGGTTTTATTAATATCTTTTCCGCTATTTCTGTGTTCGCGTGTGAAGGTAAGTTTGGTGTCTCCCTGTCTCTGTCATTTGTCTTTCGTGCATGTATGAACACACCTCGACGTCTTTACAATATAACTGATTATTTATTTATTATATTCTTATTGTATTTTGACTTTCTCATTTGTTACCTCTCATATCTCATGACACGATATTGATATCACAAGTGACATCGTTTCATTCGGTATTCTGTCACGTTGACGCAACAGGCTTCATCACACGCATTACTCATGTCTCCGACACTACCGTATACCTACGTTCTATATACTGATAGGTACAGCGACACTGTAATATACTTACATGATATAACATGCTGCTAGGGCTTATAATTTGTAACTTCTTTCACTAGCGTAGTATTTCAGATTATATTTTGTCTCCTCAAGGCTAGTACCAGCTGCCATAATTTTTGAATCTCAATCACGCCAATTTTTCCACTTTTATATTTACTAGCTAATTTATGCGTAATATAAGTACCTACGATAAAATTAGTTTTATGTATGTTTTTGATATTAATTAATTTCTAATAATGCTAGTTGTAGATATAGGTTGCGGCGTAGCCGAGGGGTGTATGTACGTATATTTATTATGTATAAGTACGTGCGTGCTGGTCGCGCGAGTGTTGGTTTGTCCTGATTGCTTGTGTTACCGAAGGTGCCTGCTATATCATTGGCGTACGAGGCGCCCGAGTCCGATATCATGAAGCGGCAGCCGCGGGACCCTTACCGCGACAACCTCGTCAACAGAAGGTTGGCCCCGCACCCACCCGCCACCGGCCGCCGCGTCACCACGCGACCGCCAAGCTTACTAGATCTCATTTGGGTGTTAACACAATGACTAGCCCACCCTTACTTGTACTGCCACCGGCTCCTCGGTGAGATTAAAGAATGTTGAGTGGTGCGGCTACTTGTGGTTCAACAGTACCATTTGAAACTGGATGTGGAAGAGTGATTATGACGATCCGAGCCCCTCCCTTGACCATCGTAATGCAATTGGCTGTCAACCCAATATTATCTAAATTAGACAACCCCGATCCTGATAGATCAATAGACGCGACGCTTTCAGTACATAATACAAAATAAATATACCGAATTCTTCACAGCAACAGTATTTATTTTAATTAAAATCTATACCTTGTTTAAATTTATCTAGATTTATACAAAATTGCCTTAGAAGTCTCTAGAACTAGTCGAGCTAGTACTTTCTATTTCTGTACAATCTTCACTCTTCCATATTTCAATTAGAAATTCAATTATAAGTTAGCGATGCAATTCTGTGACGAAAAAAAAAAGTTTGCACGTTTAGAGAACAATTAGCGAAATGTTTTAGTCTCTGGCATAGAGAGCGCACTAGTGATTATTATTATTGTGTGTGAGTTTGCGTGTTAGCCAAAGTAGAACATAGTGGTGGTCGAATGGTTCATAACTAATATTTTGAACAAACGTTTTTGTTAAAGGAATGTCTTAGGCGACATGGAGCATCTTTTATATTGTAACATTCATTTTATATTTTCTTAAAATGTATTTTATGTATACGTTTTATTTTATGTAGTATATTCGATAGCTGAAGCACGTTTTACTGCAGAGATGTCACGCTACTAGTGCTTCCAAGCTCCACATGATTACATACACCACGGTTAGGCAGTTCTGTACAGCTATCGTTGATCTTCTTTTATATTTATTTTCTCTTCTTGCTTCTTCTTCCTTTATTTCTTATTGATTACTTTACACAAGTGTACAGTTGAGGACTCGCTTGAGCTTTCTTCGCCTACTAGTCGGAAATCTGCATGCTTGTGTGAACCTTCAGTGGATTGCTAGAACCTTAATCCAAAATTGTAAATATTGAATGCTTGAAAAACAGAATACTTTTGTTTAAAGCTATTTAATTATGTATTCTGGTTTTCAAACCACAAATGATGATTGACTAACATGGCCATGACAAATAAGACTGAAACAACATCAACACAAGAAAAATAAATTAAAACTTGAACAAAAAACAAAAGAATATTTTCACATCAATTACACAACAGTCTCGTTTGTCAAGCTTAGGTGTTACTTGCAAAAACTAACAATACACATTTGATTTGGTAAATTGAAATCTGGTCTGATGTCACTCAAAGAAAAAACTTTCAAAGCATAATTACAAAATTCAAAGAAAGCACAATTCAAATTAATGCATGTTTGATATGACTTGAAGTAAAATTTAGAAGGACCAATAGATTTTGTTTGTAACTTCAAGGCAATCTTGTGAGTTCATAAACTGATACCATGTTTGTGTGTATACAGGCTTATCTCCATGGCGTATGGTCAGATTGGTATGATCCAAGCCGCTGCTGGGTTCTTCGTGTACTTCGTGATCATGGCTGAGAACGGATTCCTGCCGATGCATCTGTTCGGCATCAGGAAGCAATGGGACTCCAAGGCTATCAATGACTTGACTGACTCCTATGGACAGGAATGGGTAGGTTTACACTTCTATTGAAATACTTGTCAAACGATGAGGACAAGACGTTGTAATAAGAAGAAGTTTTCTCAATTGTTTTCCTATTTGCATGAGTTGTCATCTTTTTTCCTTTTTAGTTCCTCTCTTGATATATTAAATCCGACATTCCAGACCTACCGCGACCGCAAGGCTCTGGAGTTTACCTGCCACACCGCGTTCTTCGTCTCCATCGTCGTAGTACAGTGGGCTGATCTGATCATCTGCAAGACGCGCCGCAACTCCATCATCCACCAGGGAATGCGCAACTGGGCTCTGAACTTCGGTCTCATCTTCGAAACCGCGCTGGCCGCGTTCCTCTCCTACACGCCTGGAATGGACAAGGGATTGAGGATGTACCCTCTCAAGTACGTATACTCGACCAGTCCGATATCCACTTTCATGGTTCGTTGGATGAGTATTGACGGTGTTCTCGCTCGTCCACAGGTTCGTATGGTGGCTGCCTGCCATTCCATTCATGCTGTCGATCTTCATCTACGACGAGATCCGACGCTTCTACCTGCGCCGCAACCCCGGCGGCTGGCTCGAACAAGAGACTTACTACTAAACAGCACCGACCACTGTCCACACCGTCGTGCATCAGATAGTTACTGCGTACATAAAAGTTCATTTGTGTTCTTATATCAGACTGACAGAGGTTTGCGGTGCCGTTCCGGTATATGTGTAATCGCTGTCGTGTACGCTTCTCACCGCTTGTTACCGCATCGCTCCGCACAGGGGCACCTGTGTCTGTACCTGTCGAGTGTTCTATATTATTCTGATGTTTCATTGCGTAACGTGACCGAGAGGACGCGGCTGCGCTGGCGCCGGCCGGGCCCGCGCCCGCCCCGACCCACCGCACACTTTACACTATCGTTTCTAACGAACTATGTATGTATATATGCACAGTGGAGAATGAACTTGATATTTGTGATGATATAAAAAACATTTTACACATATTATTTAAAATCGTGAATCATGTTATTTTTGTATCGAGATCGTTTTAAACGTTCGAGTATCTCGACTGTCATGCGACAATTTGCTGAATCTTTTCGATATGTTGAATCTCTGGCTGACACGTAACGCTGAGCCGCGTGGTGCCGGCCGCGGCCGCCGACGTCTCGCGCCCGGCCGCGGCTCCGCACTCCGACGTCACGCGCAAGCGGCCGCCGACTCGGATTCATGTTACAGTAGTACGCCTCAGTGACACTGATGACATTATAACATAGATTAAACTAAAACTAATAAAAATTGTTTTTCACATACTTATGTAATAAGTAATAAATTATCGTTTAGCGGTAGTTCATCGTTCGTGAATCGAGTGGGCAGAAAGTATGACGCCCGCCGCGCTCCGTGCTCGGCGGCCAACGAAACGCATTTGTTGTAAAATTAACAGTTAAGAAGCCATTATTATTATTATAATTTAAGTGAATTAGATTTAAGTTGAATTTTTCGAGTGAAAAAAGTTTAGTTGACGATTCGATCGGGTGCATGGTGTATGAGAGGTCGATGTGGAGTGCCTGAGTTTTAGTGTACTACTGCTTACTGTTAGGTAGGTAGTTGAAATTTTGATGCCGTATTTTCAATTGTAAAAGTAGATAAATAAAGCATACACAGTCGCGAACGCTTAGAGGCGCGGGGGGCGGTGCGCTTGCGCCGCTCCGCTACACGTTCATACAGCACTGCCGTCGACTATTGTTCGTTCGTCTCTCGTCAGCCCGGAACCGACGCCCGGCCCGGACCCGACGCTTTTCTTTTCTAAAAATAATCAGATTATTAGCGAATTTTGTCAAATTTATTAAAATAGGCTGCTCATGGTAATTACGTAAGATTTTATTTCTTAATTAAAAGATAATAACAAAACGTAGGGATGCGTAATTAGAAATTTTTAAAATTATACAGTTATGATAGAGTGATCTTGTTTTAGTCGGCACTTGGCCCTTGCGCGGCGCGGTGCCGGCACGAGCGGGCGCGTCGGCGTCTCGCACCCGCCGAGGACCAAGTGGAGCGATTCATTTCAATTTTTCGTAACGAATACATATAACATTATAATAATGGTTACAAAAGTAAAATATAACATTATAGCGACTAATAAAATCTAAATTATATGAAATGTTTATAGATTTAAATGAAGTTCGTTTCTTTAGGGTGACCTTCTGTGCTTGTTTGATGAGAACGATGTACATCTCACTGACAATAGTCGTTGATGATATTATTGTAATGATCTAATCTTTGTAAGCGGTTTGTTTAACGTACACTGTAGAACTAACATTGTTTTGCGTTCGACAGTTCTTTACACCGATTCATTTTATAGTATTACTCTGTTGGCTAGGAGCGCTGTAAAAATGTAAGTGTTAATAAAAAAAACATTTTCAAAATATTAACGTGGTGTTTCATTATTGATTTTTTATATTTTTGTTTGCTAACCTTTAATCTTTTTTAACTAGCAACACAGTTTGTAAATGATAGGCAACACTGGTACCATCACTAAACTGGACCTTTTCACAAAGATAAACATGAAAGCTTAAACATAGTCGTATAAATTCCTATTTTAATTCGAATGTGTAAAAGGCTTTTTACTGCCTGAATGCGTATCAACTAATGTTACTCATATGTAACGTACAAAAACAAAATTTTGAAAATAGAAGTTATGAAATTGGTTAAATCCAAGATAAAACAAAAATTAATTATTTATTATATTATTTCTATTCGACTAGTGAAGTACCTAGTCTTGGTTGTTTTATCAAATAATTTATTTAAACTGCTGTTTTATAATAGTGAAATAAAATAACACCTGCTGCCGTCACTGTAGAGGTAGACCAAGAACAAAATACAACTTTTAGAAAAATAAGACGGAGGCTTTTAATACCTATAGAAATACCTTTTTTTTATATAATATTTGGTAGGAAATGAAATGAAATACACAGCACCTACCCTTGATGGTGTTATGTTTGACAAAAAATCATAAAAATTACTGTTATATTAAACTGATATTAATAAGATTCAAAAACAAATTATTGAACAAATGAAAGATGATATATTTGATCCTGAAAGTGTGATCTAAATATTTTAAAATACACGGAATTTCCTAATAAGTAAATCTGATGATTATCTACAAATCTAAGTTATTAATTTCAAGTCACGATTTGTGTACAGAAAACCTTTAGATACTGAGTAATTCCTCTATTGGAAGCAACGCGCTTTGAATTAAGTCGCCATACATTTTATAGCATCGCATTTAGAACTAATCCAGAAACAAATGACTTGGATTTCTGTAAACAGCGTACCTAGAGGTTTTTATTTCATTTTGTCTCACACGTGTCTGCTATTTATTCCAAAGGGCCATGTATATCCAATAAGAATATATTTACTGATTTACACAGAGCCTGAATAATGTTTAATTTGCTAAAAGCCTTCCTCACTCACTGTATTGTTTATTTTATATTTACATAAATCCTCGTCGGTTTAAGTGTGGGTGACGTGCTATACTGCAGTTCTATAGCTCTGGCAGATCTCCAATGTCCTAATTGCAACATTGCTGCGATGTAGGTATTAAGCGTATGTGCGTATATAGGTGTATGTGTACTCATAGGAATTTCCTTTAATTTTGCGAATTATTTATGGCAGTGATGTTGCCATGTTCTTCCCAATTATAATAATGTAAATTATTATCTATGTATGTACCTTAAAACTAACTCCGTCCTAGATGAGTTTATTAACGCCTTCTAAGTCGTTACTTATGCAAACCTTGTCAGTCTGCTCCTGTCATATTGATGTAGGTACTATGTATAGGTATGTATAACGAAGGGTGCGAGGGCACGTGCCGCCCTCGGCCTTGACGACAAGCTCCTCGAACTATGTATATTTATATAGACACGAAGTACACCTGTATGCGAGGTCCTTCGTCCTATAGCCGCGCAGAATATTCCACACGCCCCGTCGTGCCCCTCGCGTACAGCGCATGTGCACCACTTTGACAGCCCGACCGTGCCAACACGTCCCAATTATTTCCCTCAGTTCGCTTTATTGTCGCATTATATCGAAGGAATATATTCGTCGAATGTTTGAGAGGAGCGTGACTGGCAGTGCGAGCGAGGGCGCGGGAGCTGGGCGCGCAGCGATGCGGCCCGCGGGCTCGCAGTGAGCCAGGATGGTGGCCAACATCGGCGTCATCAACCCGACTAATGGTAAACATGTTTGTGACAAGGTCGTGCTGAAGTTGTTGGCGGAGTGTTGAGCGAGGCTTGTGTGCACAGTGGAGGCGACTGCGTACATAAGCGCGGTCGCGGCGTTCGCCGTGGTGGTGCTGGTGGTGCTGCTGTTCCTGGGCCGGCGCTGGTGCTACGCCGCGGTCTTCAGCCGCAAGTGCTGCGATGACATCCTCGCCGTGAACCCGCGCCAGGCCGCCCCCTGCCTGCCCCTCGACAATGCTCAGTTTGGTAAGCACTAACTCTTTGTTTTGCTTCTGTGTTACTAAGCTACTGTATGTCTTGTCATATCTCATTAGTACGGTACGAAAGTTTTCTTTGTCGCTAACTCAATAGATGTTAAAAGTCACATTACTTATAATATTTTCCTCTTTCAATTCCAAGTATAGAAATAAAAAATCCTTCACCTTTATAAATAAACCTATTGCTATTGATTTTGTGATTAATTATTAACATTTGGATTTCGTTATAGAGCGAAGTCATTTGTGAAAGCGTTATTGTGTAGTACATAGTGGACTAACATTCATTTAGTATTTAATGTACCTCCAAGGGCGTCGTGTGCGTCATCAAGGTCTCGTATTAATTTCTTTATAATTGTTATATATCTAGGTGTTTGTTTACACGCATAGAAACGTAGAAGACGTTACCTTCTAGAACTTAGCGAAGAGCTAGAGTAGTTTAGTTCGGGTTAGGGCATTATTGTATATCGATTGACGTTGTCCGTACGTCTGTGTTGTTATAGATGCTTTGTCGAAACCGAACCATTACCCCGAACGAATATTCACGTTCGAGGCGTCCGACTCGGATGAAGAGCTGCGTTTGCGCATCCAACAGGTGAGACAGTAGACAGTTCGACATTTTCATTTCTTCCGCTCTGTGACTAGTTTCATGCTTTTATTATGTTAATGTTTGCATTCCGAATTTGTTAAGTCTTCATAGAAAAGCGACCGGAATTTATTAGTCATCCACCGTCCGCCGTAATGTCAATTTTGAACAGTTAATAAACCGCTCACTTAACAGCGGTATTTAGGCCAACCTACACATACCCACCCGTATTAACTCAAACGAATATCCGGATTTAAACGGAGTTGCAATAATTTACATAATTTAACTTCCAACTGCGCAATATCCTGTTATCCTGGTTGCATCAGTTGGAAATGTACGAAATTCCTGTATCTGGATTATAAATATAGCCCGCAGATTTGGTTTGACTGAAATCCGCGCGTGAAACGGACAAATTATAACATCGCGGCATTTATAGCAATAATTTCTCATTATTATTATTTAACACTGTATAAATCTCTTCGACGGATAAAATCAGCTCTCTCAGATGGAATAGCTCACGATGAGGGATTTCTCTGGAGAATTCCTCAGCCACTGCGCGATAGTCATGAATTGTAAACGAGATATTCATTAGAAGACCTGATAAGCGCTGCATTTTATAAGAGTTTCTTCACATTATTCACTATCTACGTAGCATTTTAGTTTTACAAAGTTCTATAGCATGTCAATTTTCTTATATTTCGTTCTTTACACGTTTTCTTGTCTGTTTTTACAAATAAATGTAATCACTTCTCACGTCTTAAAAATAACTTGGATTTTTGAGCTGTCCATATATTTCCTTAGAATACTGTGTCTTGCAACACCCACCAGACCTACCTTCAGCGGTCAGGATAACAATTTTAGTAAGACTTTGATCTCTTACAGCAGCGGGATAGCGCCCGACTAACCTGTAGCGTTCATTTGTATCTGTTATCAACGTTCCAAGTCTAAGATGTTGCAGGCCGCAGTATTCCACCATTCATAAACATTTCGACAGCCAGAGACTGATCGTAAACAATCATCGTGCAATTCGAATTTAGATTCAGCACATTTGGAGCAAAGACTATTGAATAGTTACATCGGCTGCGGTAAATGGGTAAATCTTACAGCATTCCTACTTGCAGAAGACCTTTAAAATTGCCAAATCCTCAGGATAAGGAGGAGGTGGAATGCCACTACGAAGAAAAGAACGAGAACGCGGCAGCCGCGAAGCTCGACGTGGAACTGGTAGAGACCAAGCTGAGGGAAACCAGTCTTCGGGAGACCACGCTCCGAGAGACCAGGATCGATGAAGTGGTGCCGAAGAGGACCGAGTATATTCATACGTTGGAGGCTCAGAGCAGTGTTGATAGCGATGTTATTGCTCATAATGTAAGTTCTTATTGTTCTTTCATACTTTAGTCTTGCCATGATATTGACATTGACATGAGTTATTTAATTATTTATCTATTACGCACTTCTAATTTGGTGTTCATTTCTGATTTCTGTGGTACACTGGATTCCCCGGTTGATGTATTGATTCCGTAAATGACCTCAATTTCTTCCATGTCTTTCTATCTTCGTCCTGCAATAAGTCCTACGTTCACTGTTCTATTTTCAATTCTGTACAACCACATTCACATTTATCGTCTACCCAATTGTCATCTTCCACAGGACACGTCCCTCCTCTGTGGCGAGAGCAGCAGTTCCCAAGAGCGCGGCTCGCTAGAGCTGACGTTGCTGTACGATGCTCCGGTGCGCAGCATGACGGTGCACATACTGCAGGCCAGGTCACTGCCGCAGAGGAGTCAAGGACAGATACTGCAGAGCCAGGTATTGTGCTAGTTAGATTGAAGGAGGGAGGAGGTTGATGCAAGGATGGTGTTGTGTTGTCTGAATCAAGACAATTTAGTCAACAAATCCAGAAATACTTTACGGGTTTAATTGCCTCGTTGGTCTCGAGGTTGATTTATGGGTCAGGCTGAATTCAGCCCGTAGTCTGGAAGTTGGTAGTAGATACACCTGTGCATCGGAGAGCACGTACCTGTCACCGTACCGTCAGTCCTGCGCCTGATCTCTCTCCGGGGGTATCGGATTGTCGTCCCATTGGGCTATGAGAGTGGAGAAATAGTGATTACACCGGTGTACGCGCAAATGCTCGTATACTATAATATGTCCTGCGCAGCTGGCCAATCTCCGTATATGAGAATAGCCGCCGTGGCCGAAATCGGCCACGCCATTAATAATTAGATTATTCTACAACACTGTTTCGCCTTGACGATTAATCCTTTGCCATTCAAATAAGAACCTTATTTCTATTTTACATTAGGTGGTAATTTATATATTCCAATTTATAAATGCAATGATTATGGGAACAGTATGTCTTTTCCTTATCCTATTGTTTTCAGGTTCGCGTAGTGCTTTTGCCGTTGAAAAAGCAAAAATACAAGTCGAAAATACGAAATGGCGAAAATCCACAATATATGGAGAGCTTCGTGTTTCATAAAATTAATCCAGGTAAATAGAAAAAAAAAACAGTATTTGAAAACTTTCCTTTTCCTTTTTGGCAAAAATCACGACAACATTTTGTGTTTCATGCTGTATGTTTTATACTTTTGACCGTCATAGTTTAATTATGCTATAGGAAATTTAATTTCAACCGAGCTACAACATAAACATATTTAATCGATTAAATAATTATTCATATATCTTGAACATTTAGTACGTTTCCAGGAATCTGTTTGTTTATACTAAAATCAGTAAATTATGAACACAAACATACATGTCTGTATTTATAGAATTCAATGTTTGTGGCTTCAGTCTTGTCTCTGTGGGGATTTGTATTGAATATTATTATGCTGAACTAAATCTAGTTGCCCTTCAAACTTATTTACATGTAAGTGCAACAGAATACCTTTGTGTTGAAAATTAATTTTAAAATTACCTGAATCTTGGTCATCCCCTTTTGATTCAGAGTTAATACACCACTTATCATCCGTTTAATGAAGATACTAGACCCGAAAAAAATCTATTAGTCCTTCACCAAAATTTCATATACAATAACAAAAATACATTCTTTAGATCCTATATACTACTACAAATCTCTTTTGAAACACCCACAGTATGTAACTCTCAACACAACTTCACAATTTTCTCACAAAACTCTAAATATCCTCTCCCCCCACCTCCAGAGGATGTCCACGGCCTCGGTCTTCGCATCCGCATCTATGGGTGCGAGCGCATGCGTCGTCAGCGTCTACTGGGCGAGGCAGCCGTCAGCTTCGCGACCCTCAACCTGGAGCTGGAGAACAGCTTGTGGATGCAGCTGATGCCCAGGCAACATCATCAGCCTAGCTTGCAGGTTAATAAGGTAATCCTTATTCATTCCTCAAAAATCCTCATGGACTATCTTCCACCTAGGGTCGGTGGAGGGGAAACTTAATTTAATTTGCGTTGATTGCTGTTAAATAACATTGATAAAAGAAGATAGAATGCAATGAAAAAAAACCTTTGGTATTGTACGATTTCACATTTTTTTTTTTTTTATGAAAAATATAGAAGTAAGATGTACAAAGTAATCAAAAGATGATCAAAACGCATTATTGGCCTTCTTAATGCTGGAAGAGACAGACAAGGAGGTCCACGAAAGCATCTTATCTATCTATATAAATAAAAATAAATAATAAATAAAAATCTTTATTTTCTCTTCAATTACAGTGTTAAGTACATTACAATACAGGTTGCTTTTGTAAGAGAATGGTGTCTGTTTAAGGTTACCCCTGTGTTACAGATGTCATACATAAAATGTTCTGAAGTAATAAATATTTATTTACTAGCTGACCCGGCGAACTTCGTACCGCCTTTTCCTTATTTGCTCACCGTTTAGACCTACCCTGGACTACGACAAACATTTTAAAACCAAAATCAGCTCAATCGGCCCAGTCGTTCTCGAGTTTTAATCAGACTAAAGAACAACAATTCATTTTTATTTATACAGATATGTTTGAGCCTCATTGTTTATCAAGTTACTACTAGCCTTTTAGCTTATTTTTTGTATTAAAAAAATACCGGCACATTCATTCTACATTTACTATCACCAGCTCCCAAAACTCGAGCTGAACCACTCCATGACCGGAGTCCTGGCCAGCCCGTCTTCCATAGCGACGGTGACCACGCCGGGGGCAGGCGGGCCCGGGGGCGAAGCCTGTAGCCTGGCCCGGTCAGACTCCGCGTCTTCGTGTTGCAGTGCTAGGTCAGCACCAGAACTGCTGTTGGGCTTGCAGTATAATTCTACTACAGGACATCTTTCTGTGGAGGTGTGTATAACTAGAAGTCTGTCAAAATCATTTCAGAAATGGAAGTTATTATCTGTCAAAAGTCTTATTTACCTGTATTAATAAGATTATCATTCTGTCATCAGCCTATTTATTACTACCCCGTTAAAAATTATATTGCCATCTCTTTGAAAATGGCACACCGACCATACGAACCAAGCGTTGCTTGGAAAAACATGCTGTAAAGCTGTACATTTTCTACTTATAAACTCTTTGGTATATAGCACATGGTGGACTATGTATTTTTATCATTATTATTTCTGCAGTTTACCTTAAAATATCAAATCTTACACCTATTTTCTTTGAACAGAATCATACCTGCCTACCAAATCCTAGCAAAAGAGTGTGTTACTGGTTTTTTTGAGTTAAACATGAGTAAGAGACCTCACAGTCCACCAGCTCACATCTCTAAACAAATTACAGGTAATAAAAGGCACCCACTTCCGCAAGCTGTCCCCCAACAAGGCTCCGGACACGTACGTGAAGCTGTGCCTCATCAGCTCGCTCGGCATGGAGATGGGACGCTGCAAGTCCACCACGCGCCGCGCGCAGTCCAACCCGCTGTACAAGGAGCTGTTTATATTCCAGGTACACTCAAATAAAGAATACAACGTAAACATATTTTTTAACCATATTTACATTTTAATTAAAACCGATTCTATTGAAAAAAGCATAAAAAAATTCGTCTCCATCGCTGTCGTACATAATTTAATCATGTATTTATAATTTTTATAATTCTTGTTATTAATACTGCTACTTATATTCTTCCTTACGTAGTTTCTTTAGATACTTCTTTATGTTCTCCCCTAATAAAGTCAGTTACGTATTCCCCCTATATATGTACTCCCTTATGAACTGCCTACCATATCGCTCCGCCCCTAGATAGGAGAGGAAGGCACTTTTTCACAAATTATAATTTTTTTTTTTATTGTGGCGAAAGCTTCCTATGCGACCCAGTCTGGGAACTCCATCAAATGTCTCTTTTAAACACCATACTTAAAACCGGTCCAAACACGATGATTTCGGATGTTTTTGACTGAACGTCTTCTTCAATATGTTTTGCAGGTAGCTCTATTCCAACTGACGGAGGTGACTCTGATGGTGTCGGTATGGTGGCGGCGCAGCGTGAAGCGCAACGAGATGGTGGGCTGGTTCTCGCTGGGGCACAGCCCCTCCGGACGCGAGGAGGAGCGGCACTGGCAGGAGCTGTGCGAACGACAGGGGGAACAGGTAACTAGCTATCAAGAGAAATAGGCTCTTTCATATGATGGATGGTTTTTTGTTGGATATTTCCCAAAAGCTGAAACTGTAAATGTGACATTTAACTGCAAAATCATCTCCTCCCGAGCCTTTTTTCCAACTTTGTTTTGGGGTCGGCTTCCTAGTCTAACCTGATGTAGCTATGTACCAGTGTTTTACAAGGAGCGACTGCCTTATCTGACCTCCTCAATCCAGTTAACCCAAGACACAAAACAGGTAACTAGCTAACAAGGGAAGTAAGAAATTAGCTCATTCATGGATGGTCTTTTTAGCAGATAGTTTTTTTATTTGATGTTTCCCAAAAGTCCACACTGTAAATGTGACATTGAACTGCAAAAAGAAGGTTCATATTTGGTGAACTTTGATGCCAGCATCAGGTTTGTCTCCTACAGGTTCAGCGCTGGCACGTGCTGCTGGACTCCTGACGCTCGGTGACGTAGCGCGTGGCGGCCGCCCACGCCTGAGCTCTGCCTGACCGGGGACCCCCCCCACCCCGCGCCGCCGCCCCCACCCCCCCGTGCCCGGTGCGTGTTCGCTTTCGTTGTTAGCACGAGGACAGCTTGCGTCGGCGGCGCCGGACCGCTCACCACATGAGTGGTACCAGCGAGTATTCAATCTCAAGTAATTTCTCAAATATATTAAAAGCTTATATTATTATATTACGCATATTAAGTATATTGAACGGGAATTGTAATGTCGAATACGGTATATTGTTTCACGGGAACCTGTTTCTGCAAATACTTGTTTTCGAAAACGTTTTAGAAATTAATTTTCTTCTGTATTTGAAAGTTTGAAGGTTACCGTTTTGTAGTATTTATAATGATGATGAAGACTTGGAGCGCACAATACTTGTGAGATAGAATAATGATACTAGAAAGGATATTTATTGAATATTCATATATTATATACCTTAATGTACAGACGTTTACTCTAGTATATCTTGAATATACTCTTCATAAAAATGTTACTGTAAGGATGCAAACAATTTTGTAACTGGTTCGAATACATATTCATTCATAGATCGGATTCATAATGTGTCATGTAGGTATGTATTACCAGGAACGAGTTTATTACCAGGCACACGGTGAATACCTCCTTGTAATTTTATACACAAAGAACGAACTGAAAGAACATTGATTCGTTCGTGATCTGGTATGGAGTGATACACCGTAAGTTTATAAAATAGTTCGCAGTACATTAATCACAATCCATATAATTCCAATCACTCATTAATACACTCAAAATATATGAAAAGTTTACGTATAAAATAGCTTTTGCATTTTTCAAGAGAAAAAATACATTATTAAATTAAATTCGTTTCAGTACTTCTGCAATAATACCAATTAATATTTCTAATAGGAGGATACTTTTAAATAAATGTGGACTTTAATGTTTTTTCAAAGATATTATGTACGTAGTTACCTTTATTACGAATCTATTTTACTTATAATATTGAATTATAAATTGTTATATGTCATCGCTGATATAATTAAGATTTTATATATATTATGTAAATCCTATAAAATTATTTGAAATAGACAATGTCAATTTAAGACGAACGCACTAAATATTTACAAAATCTATACAAGTATATATGAAGACATTTTTACTTATAAAATAATTATTTGAATAGAAATTAGAATACGAATATACTTATATCTCGAAATTATACATTTCATACAAAATAAATAAATTGCCTGCATGCCTAACGTTGTATTATAAAGTGTATAATAAATAGTTGTAGGCAAAGAGACGAAATATTAGCTTAAATGCGGAACAAGTAGATATGATATGAAAATATATAATAACACCAGTGTAGAGAGTCGAGAATTGTCTATGAAGGTGAGATTGAAAAATCTTTATTGTAGAAATACTTTGTCTATGATGACTTGGAAAAGAATGATTATTGTTGTAATATTAGCGTTTTATATATTAGGGGAACCTATTTGCCTGCAACTGTAAATCTATAATTTTTCTGAAGTCTGTATATTATATGATTATGATTTCAGCAGTTTGGGCACAGCTTAAAAATATGATTTAAATAAAAAATGTTTTATAGAAAGAGACCGTCGCCGTAATAATATAATTCAATGTCGCCTGTCGTGTTGCAATATCTCAATAAATTGCAATGTCACAATTATACATAGTTGTAAAACGATAACACTCAGAGTTGTGTCTCATAATAGAAATACATTGTACATCCGAAATAAGATAAAAGAACAACGTTATTTAAAACACGTGTATAAAATGTCCATTAAAACATAATTATTTCAAATGAATTTTACATAATATTTTGCTCATAATAGGTTAAAACAATATTTTAAAAAGTTCTGATATTCTTCTTTCTCTATTCAATATTCAGATTTCTGTATTTACTCATAATAAACTGGTATATTTTATATTGTAACAGTACATACCTATAATAAAATAGTTAAATTATCTTACTCAAAAGAAATATATTAATTTCTCGAATATTAAACTCAAGGGTTGCTCAGTTTTTGCGGCTCAACTTCGACTTTCAAAATGTCATTTAGCTTCATCAATATAGGCTTAAAGACGACCAATCGACGAATTGTAGACATCACATAAGTTATAAGAAATTTCTTGAACATCCAGTATTTAATATAACATTATATTCATATAGAATAGTTGAAAAGTTTGCTACATGAGTAGTGTGGAAAATTTGTTTCCTCCGACTATCATTTCTTATTTTTATGGCCATACTCTTCATATAAAAATCATGAAAGCCAAAATAGTACCTGCTCTAAAATATAGAAAGTACTAATTAAGTGTCTGTAAACAAAACATATATAACTACAATTATATAAGCTCCATCTGTTAATAATGCGTATTATAAAATGTGATAAGAGATCTGAAGATATATGAGTATATAAAGATATATAAAAAAGTATATATACTGAGTTATTTCAACGAGTTCTGATTAGTATTAGGTGGGTGTACTGCGGTGCATCCTTTATTGCAATGTATGTCTTTGACGTAAAATGTCCGGGTACTTTTGCCCTTTCTAATAAAGACAAGATATTTGAGTGTTCTTAAGTGTGAATTTTAATGTGTATGTAAATGTCGCACACCACACTTGAGTGGAGTTTATAATATTATATATTATAAAAATAAAATATTTACTTCTTTTGCTGTAGTCTTGGAGATTTAGATCTTGACAAATTATAACATTTATTTACAAATATTGTTGATGCAATAGAAATATTTATATTAGTAGAAGATGTAGATAATTTTCTGTGCATATATTTTCAACTAGTATTCTGTGAAGAATTTTGATTTCCATAGCAAAAAGTATATTGTTGCTGACCTGAAAATAGCAATGTATAATATGTATGTATGTATATATAATTTGAGCAATCAATGTTTGATGTGTTTGCGTTGTATACGAGTGATGATAAAAGCACCGTGTATTCATAGATATATGTATGTATTAAAATATTGTTTGGAAATGTCAACAAAACTTTAGAACATTGTTACCTATTACAAAAATATGTAATGAGAATTTCTCAATAAAATCACTTTATACATTTTTCCTATATGCTGATTTTATTTAAACCCATCGGACTACAACAGATGTACCTAGTTTTTAGAATATTCTCAAAGTATTTATTTATTTTTATGAGTTTTAAGTTTTTCCTTTGATATTATGAGTAAAGGCCAGAACTACAAATTTTAAAACGTATTTTACCAATCAAAATGCATTAACTTAACTTTAAATCAGTGACAGCTGCTGATTCCCAGCAGATATACAAATTACAAATTATTTAATTATTCATATTAATTAGCTTTCGTGTCCACAACGTTTTAACATTTCCTATATTTTAATTATTTACTGATAAAACTTAACATTGAAATGCAACCATATAAAAGGGGGAACTTGAAACATTTGAATGTCACAGATTATTAAATATCAATAATGTTGGAGGAATTCTGGCGCGCGTTGCGAGCTTACTGCTTACAGAGCACTGTAGTAGGGCTCAAGTACTTCTACTTATATCCGGATATAATATCAAGGTATTGTCTATGTTCCTCTATATCTAAGGTTGATTATTGCAATCATCAACCTATTAGTTCACCCATTTTGTTTAATGAGTAAGCTCCTACAAGTTATATGACTTCTGAAGCTACTCATAGGTAGGTTGAAGGCCATTAGAAAATTCTTATCTCCGTATATAAATGCACTTAAACCACTGAACTGATTCGATACACAGATAGGAGGCCACTTAATAACCTGGTGCGTTAAGTAGTTCCAACGGGACGGGTGGTACTGTGGCCAATAACTAATATGCTCTTCTGACTTATTTCTTTTTATCGTCTTCGCAGATGCTTTTGGTTGGCCAATTTACTAGTAGCTTTAGGGATGTCGTACACTCTCGCTACCCTGCTATACAAGCGCTTCGAAGAGATGCCGACAAGAGTGACCATTGAGAGCCAGTTTGAACCAGTCGTGAACTTGCCTTACCCCGCCATCACCATTTGTACTCCTAATCAGATGACGCTCACGTCTTTGAAGGATCTCAAAAGGAGTCTTGTGTAAGTGATCTATTTGACAGTTTAGTAGCAAGTTAGTATAGTTTAGTAGTTTCGCCATATAGTACTACCTATAACTCTTAAGACTGAGGCTTTATTGTTTTCTAAGATAATTCGGAAACACGGCGCTAGAGACGCTCAATATTCTTGATTTAAAGCTCAAGCATAAATATTTCTCGAAATTTTATACTTCACTCAATGCCAGTTCTTTATTTAAAAATATATGTTTACAGTGATGGCAACTTAACAATTGACCTGGAGGCCACTATGCCTCTCCTATTAGGATTCCATGAAATTGTGAATAATCCGGACCTTACGGTGCTAAGACATTTAGAGGATCTTTTTGAAGCCAACCGGTATACTGTAAGTATAAAATGATCACAAGTACATAAATACATAAAATAGGTAGTCTAGGTAGTAAGCTGTAAAAGGATTTTTCGTGTCAAAAATTAAGTAACTTAACAAATATGAAAAAAAAAATATAAGAGTACCCACTTTTATTGATACGCCACATTCATTTCTATGCCGTTTGAGAGTTGACTATATGTGGAGGAGACAACTGTTTAAAAAACCTCTAAGTAGGGAACAAAATAAGTAGAAATATCTTCTAATTTATAGATTCCAGAAGTGATGGGAACGTTGCCGCAGAGTTGTGACAGATTCCTAAAGCGTTGTTTTCTGGAAGGAGTGTTGTATGCCAACTGTGCGGACCTGTTCCAACCGATCCTCACCGGTCATGGATACTGCTGCGCCTTCAATAGCTTGTACATGTTTAATGGGAAGAGGTAATTGTATATAATTTACCTAATCTAGGAGCTGTAGAAAATTCTAGAAGATATTAAGACGTACATAAGTACCTATTCCGGTCAGTGGCTCGTCTTAGGGGCGGAGTTATTGTAGTTATTGTAGTCCTTAAAAGTGTGGTTATTGTAGTATTGTATTGTAAGTATCATTATTGAAGATGAGGAGAAATGTATTTGTTCGCATTCGATGCTGGTGCTTTTTAGCCCTGAGACATTGTTTGTCGTACATAAGACGTCTAAAGCAGACAGATCCGTTAATTTGTCCGAATATTTAGTTAGTTATTTACTCAAATAAATAGACAAAAAAAATAAAAATCGGTTCGTAAACCAAGAGGTAAGTACCCTCATCTCTTAAGTCATAATTTTTAACAGTTTTCTTTCAGAACAACCCGCACGTGGTACATGAAAACTACCTACCCAAAATCTAACAGTGGTCCCTCGTATTTCAGAAACATAGCGAAGCATAACTTCGAGAACCGCACGGTGAAACACGCGGGCGTGACGCATGCGTTGGTGGCAGTCACAGACTATGAGGTTGACGACGCTGTGCCTGGCACTCTACTCAACGCTGGAGCTATTCGGGTATTGCACTCATATTTCATATTTAGGGCATATTATGATAGAAATTTACTAACAAAATAAAAAAAATGGTATCAAGGCCACCTGTTGGATATCGACAAAATTAAAAAAAATTGGGGTCCAGGCCGATTGTTGGATGTTGCGGCTGATCCCTGTAAGGAAATTAGCCAACTGCGTAGGATATGATGTCCTCTTTGTCGATGATTGGCCACGGTGGCTGTTCTCATATAGGGAGATTAGCCAGCTGCGCAGGACATGCTCTAGTGCACAAGCATTTGCGCAGACACAGGTGCGCTCTCTATCCCCTCACTCTCATAGCGTGACGGGACACCAATCCGACTCAACCGCAGAGACATGAACGTGCACAAAAAAATCATCAACAAGTGTACCTCTGTGACAAAATGAGTCTTCGGTTCTGATTACCAGGTAATGTACACGGATTGGACGGAGTTCCCGTCAGACGATGAGACGGCCATCGTGGATACGAGAGGGGAGTCGTACCACTTCCTGAGCGCCACCTACACATACTGCTCCGATGAAGTACAGTCTCTACCAGTTTGGAGGTGGGTTTTGAACTTTGTAAAATACTGTTCGTAATAAAAGGGTGTAGGCGGGTATAAATTGGTGGCGTGCTGCCCAAGACCTGGATGGCTCATTGGGGGAGGGCTACTTTCAGCAATTGACGGCAATAGGCTGATATTATGATGATCAGCGTATAAAATATTGACCACAAAGTTAAGAAGTTAAAAAATTTAAAGACTAAAAGTAGCTTTCAATTTGATGTTAAGTTACTGGTGTCTGCAACTTATAGACCAAACAAATAAAGAACCAGACCATAATTCCTTGTAGTTAAATGAGCAAACTCTTGGACTTCTTTAGTTGTTCTCTCTTAAGAAGGAGGTATATAAAATGCGCATTCGCTCGCTTGTTTTTAACGCGACCTAACGTCTTGTAATTTTCCAGTCGCAAATGCTACTTCGAAGACGAGCGGTTCCTACCCTTCTTCAGAAACTACCACAACTCCAACTGTGACCACATGTGCTATGTGGTGGCCGTCAAGCGAGCTTGCGGGTGCTTCCCCGAGTTCCTGCCCAATGTGCGGGCTGACGATGTCTGCAAGATCACCAAGATACCATGCATTATTCAAGTCAAGCGTGAGTTTGTCTTAGATACTTTTAAAGTTACTTAAGTAGGTAAGGCTAGGAGTTTTAAGCACCGTATCCATGGTAAAACTTTTGTTTACAACATTATTCTGGATGAGCAACAAGAAAATTGCTGGAAACAAGTACTTAGCCTTTTATTATCAGCCCAACATCAAACATTTTACTATAAACATATTGCCAGCAACTCAGCAACATGTTGATGCATTGATAAAAAAAACTAAATGCGGTTAAACAAAAGCTAACACATTTAAAATGTATCTTTCTAAGTACAGTTCTAGCCAAACTTTATGGCAGCTCGAAATTGCGCCATTCGCTGCGCAGAAACCATGTCTAGGTATCTGATGGAGGTGGGCGAAGGGTATCTATAGGCCACTTATGCATGCTTGCCTGTGTTCTGTATTTAGTTGCGAGGCGTCATTGAGATTGTCGATAGTATGCAATGGGAAATTAAGAATATAGCAATACTAGCTGGTGCCCGCGACTTCGTCTGCGCAGGTTTAGTATTTCGAACAATATGTTTACAAATTGTAGCCTATGTGTTATTCAGATGTATAAGCTATATTATTGTAAAGTTTCATTAAAATCCATTCAGTAGTTTTTGCGTGAAAGAGTAACAAACATCCATACATCCATACATGCATACATACAAACTTTCACGTTTATAATATTATAGTAGGATTAAGAGTATGTTTCTTGATATTCCTGTGCCCAATCTTTTTGGTTGGTTGACTAATCTTGCTTAACTGATTGATCCGTTTACAATTGACTGTTTCGGTACCAATTAATATTCCGTATCTGGAGCTTGTGATGTGATCATGTGAGATTACATCAGTAATTATTGCGCCTATCAAATGAAATTCGTACAATTGTGGTGCAATATTTACACAATTTTATTTGAGTTTCACATTTGCCCATGAGGTCTTTATCCACCTAAAGATTTGAAAGATTATATCTGTGTTAATAGAAGACCCCGTCTATCTATTGACACAATAGTGGAAATCAATTCGATTGATACATAACATTTTGTGCCATATTTATTTATTTTATTATTATTTATTTTTGTGCCTAGTGGGTAATGGACCAACCTCTCAAGTATGAGGGCGCGGGTTCGATCCCAGGCCAGGCAAGTACCAATGCAACTTTTCTAAGTTTGTATGTACTTTCTAAGTATATCTTAGACACCATTGACTGTGTTTCGGATGGCACGTTAAACTGTAGGTCCCGGCTGTCATTGAACATCCTTGGCAGTCGTTACGGGTAGTCAGAAGCCAGTAAGTCTGACACCAGTCTAACCAAGGGGTATCGGGTTGCCCGGGTAACTGGGTTGAGGAGGTCAGATAGGCAGTCGCTTCTTGTAAAGCACTGGTACTCAGCTACATCCGGTTAGACTGGAAGCCGACCCCAACATGATTGGGAAAAGGCTCGGAGGATGATGATTTTGATCATTATTTTTTCCCATTAGTCTATAGAATATTCTTGCATAATGTTATGAAATATCCAACTATTGCAAAGTCATGATGACAATTGACAATTAGCTATCTACACTCGAAGGTTAATGCACTGGAGAGACCTCACAAATATAATACTTATGTAACAATTTTCCTTGGGGACAATTTACATTTTTAAAGTATTCATTAGGATTAGAATATTCGATTACAGTCTCCAAACCTTAGGTATATGGTCCAGCCAGTTTTACCGTAGAAGGACATGGTTTTGAAGGTCATTCAGGGTGCATTAAAAAGTTTTAAGCTAACTAAACTGTTATTAAGTAATATACTAGTTAGTAATTGTAATGAGAATTAAGCCAGTTAGCAGCTAGCTAGACATACTAACTACTAATGACTACCTTAAATAATTGCCCTTATTTTCAGAGGATATGCAAAGCTGGCTATTTGACGACTATTGCGAGTGTCCTCGTGACTGCGTGTCGCGCAAATATCGAGCTGAGATAACCGTGGGCAACTTCAAAGCATTGAAAGAGGTTCTCAAGAACCCTTAGTATGTACCAACATTTACTTAAATATATTTTACTACATTAGGTAGGTGAGGAGTCTCAAAATCACCCAAATTGCGATGGAAACTAGAGTTTATATTTAGATACCTACTAGCTCTTTGACTGCCTCTGCTCTCTCTGACTGCCTCGTTGGTGCTAGTAGACAAGCGCAACTGCTGTACCTGGGGTCTCGGGTTCGGTAATTACTTCCTATATCCGCATAAAACATTCCTAACCAATAGCAACCGGGAATAGTGCAGCTTCCAAACAGTAAAATAATTTTTCAAATTGTTCCAGCAGTTTCAGAGCCTTTACAATATTAGTAGTATTAGTAAATTCTTTTATAATATTAGTAGAGAGAGATTACTTTTGATATATATTTCTCTCTCATTGTAACTGATGCTTTGTCACAGTGTGGGGTTGAATTTCAACGACAGTACGAGTTCCATGTCATTCTTCTTCACGAACCCGGTGTACGTCAAGCAGAAACAAGAGACAGTCATGTCTATCATCAGTTTAGTATGTAAGTGAAAACTTTGCTTGCTATTGAAAAGCGTACCTACATACATCCAAATTGAGAACCTCCTTTTTGGGAAGTCGGTTACAAATATCGTAATTAATGTTAATGTTAATTTCGGATTAAATTGGACGCCATGAAATTTCAATATTGGATGGGGACATAAGTAGTAGTTCTCGTTTAGTTCAAGACCTATGCATGAGCACAACTTTTGTGGTTTTTAAGACGGCTAACTTTAAGATAATTTTAAAAGTAGTTGGAATAGAGAGAATAAAACGGGCGTAGTCCAGAAAACTGCGTTACTATTATTAGAAATTCACCAAGTCTTCTTGCGTTCACAGCTAACTTGGGTGGCGTGTTTGGCTTACTAATGGGCTGCAGCTGCATCAGCATGTTGGAGCTATTGTTCTTCATCTACATCAGGTTCAAGACCAGCATCAAGGCAAGAGTGCACAGGTGGATGCATGACACTGTCAGTACTAATGGATAGGTAGCACCAGGTAATTTACAAACATAATTTAATTGTATTTTTAGCCATTTGGCTTTTGATCTCAGGTTTTTAGGGCTTGTCAAATAAAAAGCAAGATTCAAGTGTATGTAAACAAATTTATATTTTCAGATTTACATATATATTTTACTACATCTGCTTCATTTATTCCAATAAATTTTATCAAATATATTGCTTTGCTAATTTTCATGAAAAAATACAAAAGTATTCTACAATTGCGTTAAGAAAATCTTCTAGAAAAAATTACATCTCTTATTAATCCTAGATGTTCATATTATGCGTAATAATATTTCGATTGAGTAATAACTTCATAGCAAAAATTGTCGCTTATAAACCATAGGCAAATCTGCACTATTGCACTAGATACAATTCATGCTGGTTCATACAATAAGTCGTAGATTACTAAATAAATACTCTCCGCTCTCGGCGCGTAGACAATAATACTTTAACGGGAATAACTAAACCTAAAGTAACGACATAAACTCAATATTTGGCTTAGATTTTAATTACAACTACGATAAAGCACATGAAGTAATAATTTGGTCTAAGTTATGCATACAAATATATAATTAAATCGTTAAGTGCCCTTACACTAATTATTGCCTTAAACTAATTTATTTTTATTCCAGTGGTATCTACCGATTAGATAAACCTAGGAAACTCATGCCACGGATCCGTAGTATCATAGCATTATGTATTACAATATTATAATAATTGACTTATATATTTTATTTACTGTAACAATTGTATTAACTGTAAATGAGAAAATAGTTAATTTCATGTAGTTAACATTAGATAATGTGAGTATAAAAATGCAGTCTGTGCAGCATGTTGTACGTTCAACGATATACAATATGTGATGGCATGAGTTACAATACATATAGTGTACGGTTCACAATCACTGGACGTATCACAAAAGGCTTAACAATAATTTTACACTACCAGTACCTAATCCAATGGAACGGTAAGACGTTACATCAACATTGAGCTAACTTACAATCAATATATTAATTATTCTTTAAGTAATATTGCTGTTAGTTTATGGTTAACTAAATATTTCGTACTCGTAATTATTGTATTCCTGAGAGTAGACGTAGTAAATGGCACGAGGTTTATTATGACAAGATACTTTGAGGATCGTTCAATAAATACATTTTGTGCCGAAATATTCCAAAGTGAACAGTGTAAAAGAGATCTTTTACATATAACCTTACAATATAAAACGCACCGTCTATTCTAGCCTCGCTAGACATTAAGCACAACACGAAAATAAATCCCTGAAATGCTTCAAATAAAACTCTGTTTTATTTTTTTCGATCACAATTATTATTTCTGCAGAAATACACATCTAGTTATAAAAATATTTTTTTCTTTAGAATGTTATAAAACAGCTCGTAAATTGACTTCAGTAGGGCGGCGAGCCGCGCCGCACTAATTTTAACGATATAAATACAAAGCACAAGTGAGCAAGTATGTTACCTAAAATATAGCTCTCAATAAATAAAGAGAAGAAGAAAGTTTCGATCGCCTCACAGTAGACCGAAGGGAGTACAGAGTAGAAGACGAGAAAGAGTAGGTTCTGTTCCGACGCTCAGGCAGGGAACGTATAAATAGGTGAAGTCGAGTGTTGAGGTGAGTAGGCGGGCGACAGCGGTCAGAGGCTGACGAGGCTGTTGTGCGAGTCGGGCGAGGCGGCGTCGGGCGCGGCGCGCTGCTGCTGCGCGCAGGGGTGCGGGTGCGGGTGCACGGGCGTCAGCCCCGTGCCGCCCTCCATCAGGCTGTCGAAGTTGAACGGGATGCCGTTGCTCGGCGTGCTGATCTCGATGCCCGCTATTTTGTTGTTGCCCAGAGCTTTGCTGTTGTGTAACTGGAAAGAGAATGGAGCTGTTAGTTACGTGTGTAGGTGTTTGGATAGGTCAGGCATGGCTGTAGAATATTATACGGAAGCTTTTAGAACTGATTTAATTTCAAATCAGTTCAGCAGCAAAGCATCGATCTTTTGCAATATATCGATATGGATAGTTAATGACATACAAATTATAGTAAGGATTATGAATTTTACGATTTGGTACTAAAATGTACTAGCTATAAAAGCCAAATTACCTCAGCAGGCGTAAGTCTGAGCGGCACCTGTAAGGAGTTGGGTCTGTTGGGACGGGACAGCACGGGCGGAGTCTCCAGCGACGCCTGCGCCGCGCTCGTCACCACCGCGGGGTTAGCCGCCGACAACATTATTCTAGAAAACGAGATAAAACATGTTAGTTCAATGTCAAAGATATATTTGGAAATTGCAAACAAAAAAACCTAGTCAAGAATTTTTGAAGAATCCAGGTGGTCTTCAAATACTTGAAATATATGAATAACCAGCCTTTTTAATAAATTTGAATGTCAATGAAATCGATTTGAATTTTAAACAATATTTGCTGAATAAAAAAACAGAACTCACTTCTTGTCGTTAGCCGGCGAAGTAAATATATTGTCCAACACCATGACGGGGTCCACTACAGGTTCGACGACTTCGACTTTGACTCTGACGCCGTCCTCGGGGATGTCCGGGTAGGCGGCGTACTCCTGGAAGGGCTTCACGTCAGGCGGACTCGCGGATCGCTTGCCCAGCGGACACGATATAATGTGGCTCTGCAGGATCGCCTCCAACTGCTCCCGATCATGGTTCAATTTGCGAATCTCCTCTTGAAGCGACTGTTTCTTCTCTTCCAATTTCTCGGTTTCCTCCTGCAGTTCGTTTGTGTGATCGAGTCTGCGTTTGCGGCAGCGAGCGGCGGCCATTTTGTTCCTTTCCCTTCTGACCTTCCTGCGTTCTTCTTCTTCGGGGGAGAGGTCAGTGGGGGCCTTGGTAGGTCTCCGGCCGCCCATGTTCCGTCGTTTCGGAGTGGGTAGGCCGGGGCTACTGCTGCTGTCGCCGCTGGCGGAGAGCGGGCCCGGCGACACGTGCAGCGCCGTCGTCGGGCCCGAGTCGCAGTACCCCACCGAATTCAGGATGCCTGGAATTGACGAATAGATTTATGAGTTTGATTCTTAGCAAAAATACTCAGATCTTTTTAGACATATGTTACTGTTACATCCAGATTCTTCACCTTACAAAGTCTTGACTTCTAATCCCATTTTCTGTATGTTGAGTGCTAAAAACAAAATCATCTATCTACTTACTATACATACCGTAGTTGTTGGCGTGCGTGACGGAAGGTGGTACGAAGCCGGCGTGCGTGGTGGGCTCGCTGCGGCAGTTGGTCAGCTCGATGTAGGTCTGCTCGAAGTTGCGCAGCTGGGTGGGCGTGATGGTCGCCGTGGTGCGGGTCGGGACCCCCGATTGGAGGCCCTCTAGGTTTGCCAACTGGAATAGACAAAAGAAATAAATGAGTATTGGATGTAGTTTGCAAATCTTTGAAGTGAATTTCCAAAAAGTCTTCTCTTTTGAAATAGTTTCTTTACGAGAACAGATCAGGATTCTTTACACTATCATAGAGATCCAAAGCAATGATTCTATTCAAACGTGTTAGCTTAACTTATCATCAGATCCGAAATTGTTCGAAAAGTCAAAGTATGTCTGGATTCAAAGTAGGTACGAAAAACTTTTTGTTGTCAGTTTTATTATTGAATAGATAGTTTTGATTAGCATTGGGTAATTGGGCATGTATACTAAAGAAGCGCGAGTGTCAACCAGTTACAACTTGTTTGCCTGAAAGTAGACGAATTAATTAAGTAGGAGGAGCATCGTCATCAGTTTGAGAACCCGACCGATATATTTCATACAAGTTCAACTATATAATTAAATTCACTGATAGTATTTGAAAGTTTGCAATAATTCATTGCAAAAGTGCAATATTTGTTATGCAATATTTATTGTTATGATCTTTCTGTTGCTTCCACATTCCAATCGCAATTTATCAGCAAAATATTTTCACAACACAATATGTATCGTAACAACAACATAACAAAATAACAACTTTATTTACATACATATTAATTTAAACATTCTTCCGTAGTTGTAAATAATTTAGTGCTCTTTAAAATGCCTTTTTTATTTTTATTCCATAGTTTTGTTTATCTGAAGTGTCCGAGTAAGTTTAGTGAAGTGAGTACGCTAATGGGTTGTGCGTTGAAAGCCGACCAATAAATCTGTCACCTAAAAACTGATGCTCTAGTAACAAACGTACTGCTCTCGTTACTTGCGTTGCAAATTACTTGATAACAATTTATTAACATAAATTAATGTTGTTCTAGTTGTACCCATTTGTGTCGCATTGTTAATGAGTTGCTAGCTCAGGGATCCCTTTACTCAATATTTGTGACACCTGTAAATGGCACGAGAGCCAAATGTCTGTTTACACGAAAATATAGAGGAATGTGGAGCACACCGACAGGGGGTAGCGGCGGTGGGCGGTATACCTGCTGGCACCACAGCTCCGTGGCGAGGATGTTGGCGATCTCCAGAGGATCAATGTTCTGCATGTTGCGCTGCTAACTCAACCACGTTTATAATTAGACGCTTACTCTATTGTGTTGCGCTTTTTGCGACGCGACACCTTCGTGCGGTTCGAGTTTGTTAGTCGATTTGTTCGTTATAATCCGCCCTCGCAAAAGTGCAGTAGGTATTAACTACGTGAGGTCGATCCGTCTGTGCACCGGTGAGATTGATATCACGGGACTTTCGTATAGGGGTCGGCGTAAACGCGTGTTTAGGGGCGGATCGTAGGTCGTATGTCGCGAAGTATCGCGTGGAGTATCGTGTGCGCGGGAGTGCGGGTCGTTCGTTCGTTGCGCGCGCGTACGGCGGCCGGCCGCGGCGGATCGCGCGCTACTGAACGCCGCGCCCGCTCACGCTCGCCCGAAATCTTCGCCCACGAGCGACGTCGAATCATTTATTAATAGAATACTCCTCTAACTCCGGAAATATTTCGCATCATTTCGCATCGCACGCGGCGATGGTTACTTATCTGAGGTAACGCTTTATACTCAAAACAAAGCCACTGCACTCTAGCCATCCAAGAGCTTTCAAACAAAGCTTCAGCATTTTCCGCGAGACAATACATTTTCATTTGGCTTCAAAAGTAGGGACCTACATATTTTCAAAGACGGGGTTGCGCTATTTCGAGCTTAATATAGTAGTATCGACTTAATATTGTAGGTTTATGATGAGAGCGGTGACGCCACTGGTGGGCGGGAGGCTTGGTCGGACCTTGTCGCAAGGACGCGGTGGACCCGTGGGCGCGCTCATTACGGCCATAGACGAGCGTCAATACTACCTTAAAAGGAGCGTTGTAAAAGTGCAGAAATAATTTTTGAACATAACGTGTTAATGTTTAACCCAACATAGGCATTTAATGGTTAGTTAAAATTCCGAGCGAGCTTTGTGCAGACTATTAAATCATCGTATAAGAGATATCTGACATAGTCGACCTCGTGCATCAGTGCAAGTGAGGAGACAAAGCAAGCGGCGACTGCTCCGGAAGGCGCTCTGCCCGGTCAATTACTACAATTGCTTAAATGAAATTCGTCTCAAATGCGCGCGCGCATTGTATAGCTTACATGTACGTTAATTGGTCACGGTGCTTTACCTAACAATTAACCAACGCTTTATTATCACATTCTTGCTTGTTAGTCGTGGTCATTTTGTTTTCGGGTGTTTGGATCCCTGTTCGCATTTCTTCAAGCTTCCGTTTCTTGCGAAAAGTAATCGGAGTCTATCGTTTGGTGAACGACAAAGGATTTTGTAAACATGTCACGAATTGTCTTTGTGTTGGAAGTGGAACTTCGGACCTTGCATTTCATATTTCTGTCACAGTTTATAAAGAAATTGTCTCCTTGACCTATAGACTGCGGTGCGTCATTTATGCGTTATTGTGTTATGTCTTTGGTTTTCAGTTTTTCTTGGAAGCCTAGCAGCATTGCCAGTTTGTGGAGCCCTTGCGGGTTCTCGGAGAGCGTAGTACGCGTGTTATCGCTTCTAGCACGCCAATGAGATCACCACTATATCTAGTTGTGACGTATCTACGTACAGCGCTTCTCTGATGTTTTATTCTGTTACACTTTACCATTATTTGAAGCACAGGTTTTTTTCCACATGACAGGATTATTTTATTCATGTGGTTGATCTCAATTAGGGTCTCGTAAATAATGTTATTTTGATTGAAAATAAAGTTTTTAAAGTTCAAGAAGAGCCAACTAAAGGCCATGTAAACAACCCAGCCTATAGATTAAGATTTGCACAATATTTTCACAAGAACGTACATTATGTTGCCATACTTGTTCTTTGGTTGCGAAATGCGGATTTTCTTTTGTCTAACTAGGTGAGGTTTGTAAGTTCAGTTGATAAGGCAAACCGTTATCCGCACGTGTGCCTTCCACATAATGCAATATATCTAATCATGTGTGCAATGTCCACATGCATCGAGTTTCTCGGATAACTGTCCTCACTGACCTAAATTTAATGGAACTTTGGTGCTTTATATTACTATCCATTAGCCATTAATCATCCAGTCACACTTATCTTAAGACTTCTTGAAATGGTACCTTCAGTTTTCCTTCAACAACTGAATTCTATCATTTTCCTTATAGATATGATGGTAAATGATTACATTGATATCTACGACGTATCAGTGTAATCATATGAAAAGGTGTTGTGAGGAAGCGTTCATGTTTTTGTCTATTTTCCTGTAATCGAAGCTGTAATGTCGCATGTTCCCGAAATGATGTCGTCACAGTTTTATTTAGAGCTATCACAAGGCGAGGTTAGCCGCGGTTTTCCGGGAACGTTGCCCGATACTACATCTGCACACTGTTTCGCATTTTATTGTCCAAGTACAAATAAAAACATAATTTTGTAAACTAATCAATGTGTATTGATTGAAAACAGACAGTAATTTCCGTAAAAAAAACTCCGTTTGACTTCTTGTTACATGTTCTGGTTTTTATTTTTTTTTAAATGTCGAATTGCTGCATAGTCTTGGTAAAATGGACCTATGCTTGCTATCCAATAAATATTTAACAATTAATCAACTATCCCAAACAACTACAGCAATATACCATTTATAATAAACAAGCATCAGATACAACCAAACACGAGATCAAAATGTATAAACGTTAATATTGTGTAAACGACTGAATTATTGAATACAAAGTTCAAGATGAAAAACAGATTTTGCATAGCGTTGCCGTTTTAAGCCTCCGAGGTGCAAAAGTACGACGCACTATGTCAATTTATTTGACAACAACAAAGCGAAGGTGTATGACCCCTTAGAATAGTGCGAAATTAGTATTCGGATAACATTCTCGTGTCATACATAAACGGCACCGCGTTTTTATTGGTTCGTATTGTTGTCGATAGCATGAGGGTGGCCTTTTCAGATAGATTTTCTCCATAGATAATATTGTTTGAGATCGTGATTCGTTTGTTGATAAGATGCAGCTTGATAGTAACGCTAAAGTTTTGCAATTTAGGGCTACAATACTTCATTATTTAAAGTATTGATACCACGTATTTTGCCAATCTGGCAGAAGCTTACAAAACAAATAACAAACCACTATAAAAAGATTGAATTGGACCATTAAAAAAAAGAAGGAAGGAATTGCTACAAAATTCGCAAAATTCCTATTGCATTACAGAAGACTTAAATTACCCTAAAAACTTGGCCTATATATGTGCAATACGTGTAAACGCTACAAGGCATGGGATCGGTATGCGCGTCGCGTACATAGAACATGCGCGTGAGCACGTGGCGGCCGCGTGATGCGACAGGTGAAGCACGCCCACCGCGCACAATATTTGGTCACCATTGTAATGGGGTTACAGGCCAGCTGGACACTGCTGATAGTTAAAACATGTCATGCTAGAGATAGTTTTTTACCCCCATTTGCAACAAGGAAGAAAATAAGCGTACTGAAAATATTGCTTCAGCAGTGAGAACAACAAGATCGTTTTGCCAGGGAGAAGAACTGTTACTTCAAAATAATGCAGACAGCACAAGAATATTACCAAGTCGGCACTGCCGTTACCATTAACATGAAAGAAACAGCTAAAAGGGGTAGAATGTTCGAAGTAAACAACTGTCAGGCTGCAGAAAGCTGTCTACCGGCGGTCGTAATCGGCAGCTCCAGCGCACAAAACTACGCATTGTAAAATTCCTAGCACGCCTTACCAAACCTTGAGTTGTTCAAAAACTGACCTCAATTCCATGGAGATACGGAACTTATTGACATCGCTAACCACGGGCGCCATAAAGCACTCCCAGGCTGTTACCCCATCAACTTTAAGTGCCCAGCTATCCGTCAAGAAGTGTTTCTATAGCCGTCTCTTCGTATCTAGTCGGTTGTCTGGGAGCTCATTAACGGAACGCTAATTGCTCATACTAATAGCGACGCTCCGGCGAGTTAGAAAATTCCTTGAACTGATTCTAAATAAAATAAAGAAGTGCTTGTGTTGCATTACTTTATGTGATGAGGATAATTTGGAGCGTATAATTAAATTTAATGCATGTGACTACAGGCAATTTATTTTATGCACTTTAAGTATAAGTGTTGTTCCAGTATAAAATATGAGATTGAATTTATAATACCTTAAAATCTGTGCCAGAGCCAGCAAAAAATCAAATATCCTTGATGAATTGTTCGTCCGGAAAGGAAAGGTGCGCGTCAAGGCTCCGTTAGATAATGATTTAAGTTTTCAGAACGCTGTTTATAAACCTAAAACAAGCAGACTCTAAACTGATACGTTACGTCGACTCAATAAAGACAGTGACGGTCATACCGGTCAATAAAATGAAGTGATCACACATTGGATTGATACCAATAATAGACATTTAACATGTAAGTTACAGCGTATAATAAAACTTTAAACTGTAAAAATAATAAGAGCAACACATGCAACCGATGTGTGGCGCCGCCGACGGCCTGACGCGACATTGACCGCCACCGAGCGAATAATAAAATAAATCGACGCCCTGGCACCGCGCCAGCGTCCCTTCACTTTACCTTTATTGTACGAAACTAACGCTCGAGCGCACACCATCGCTGCACTCGCATAAACATGGAAAGTGAAGTCGAACCTGAGCAGCAATGAATGTCATCCCTACCTAGGCAGCAGTGGAAAATTAGCGCTTGCCAGGACGACGCGATCGATGCACTGTCGCTTTCCATATGCACCCTTCGCACACAGGGACTTTTAAAGGACAAAGGGTTACAAATAATGTTATTGAAAAGTTCTTTGTAATGTTTTTATACCGTAATTCCAAAGGGCGGAGTTGTAACTATAAAGAAAATTAGTCTTTGTTGGCACAAAGGAGGTGGTCATTACTGCGCCTGGCCAACCGGAGTCGACCTTCGTTTTCACGAAAACTGCTCCATTCTGTATTTCTCGGAAAACCCGTGTGAGTCACCGCCACTCGCTCTCTATCGCGGGTCACTACGATCGCGTATTTACATTCGTCGTCGTCGGCTCAATTCAAAAACTCGATTACGTTGAATGATTCATTCTGAACTATGAATCATCACGCGACATTGGTGAAAATTAAAAAATATGAGGTTTCAAAACACGGATTCAAAGAATTGCGTAATGAATATTACGTTTAAAATGATAGACAATTATCGACTGAAATTCTAGAAAACAACGAAGTAACAAAACGATAAACAACTCTGAAAACTTGAGGAATATAATTGATTTAAAAGTAATTTTCTTTTATTTGTGTACATTGTGTGTAATGAGGAGATTATGATGCGCCTTATACTATTAAAGATAAGGTTATCTAAAGCGCTACGTATGGCGCCGAACCAAGGACCGGATATCGTCCGGAAATGGCAAACATTCCGCGCGGCGCCGACGACGGCTAACCGCACACTTGTCGAAAAAACCTCGCGTTTTTTACAGACATTGTGCTACATACAAATATTGTTCTCAGCACTAAACCACTTCTCGATTTTAGGTCATCTTTTGTTTCGTAGATTTTCGCAAAATTTTGGACAAAAACCAGATAATTAAGATTGAATAATGCAGAAGGGCATAACGGGTTATCTGCAGTGAGAACTGTTTTAAATCGGTATTTATTGTTCTGCGCCGATAAGGAACTAGCAGCTGCACGAATGCGGTAGAACAAAGAGGTATAATCCTAACGCGTTAAATGGCAATGCAAATTATATCGCCGAGCTAATGGTTATTGTGACTCTTCGCGTGGTCAGATTACGTACACTTATGTGCATTATCTCGAATTAATTAGCTGGAAGGAGTGACGCAATTACGAAATAAACGTGATGTAAACGCTAAAATACTGTACCAAGCGTAATTTTGACTGAAGCGATACGATTACAACAAAAATACTAATACATAGGTACAATTTAGTCAGACAAAGTCCACACTTTATACCTTAATATTTTGGTCGTTTAGATAAAGTTTGATACGTTAATCGCTTTGGCGTGTAATTTACATTTTATATGGATGTTATCGTAGTAAATCTAAATGATTGGTGGAATATTCTCAGCAGTCGTTTCCTAATAACTTAGTTTTTACAAACAAGGGACTTATCTTGTACTATAAAAGATTGTATGTCCATTGAGCGGTGGTGAATTAAATTAACATCACGTATTATTAGTCGAGATCCTCGGTAACCCGTCGCCGCGTCGCGACTGCCGACTTCAGACCGACGCCTACGCAAATGTATTCCTTGTTTTATTCATTTTTTAATTGCGTCGCCTACATCGTCAGTGAAGAAATGGTCTTTGTAAGTAATTCTCAAAGAGTTCATTTAAAGTTCAGAATCTGTAAAAGTTGACATATGCTGTTGACTTCAGCAAAAATTCAGCTTAAACATTCCAATTCGAAACTTGGAAATAACACGATAGTAGGTACAAAACTGAGAATTAAAGATTCGGAGCGCGATTATAAAGCAACGCCTTATGTGGGTATGGCATTTTAAATAAAATGCATACTAAAGGTTAGGTGAAGCTGATAAAGAGTAAATTCAATGAAGGCAGGCATAAATTTTCAACCAGTAACCTGACTGTCGGTCAGTTGAACATGAACTCCAGCAAAAGTTAAGAGCAAAGTTTACGTCACTCATACAATTTAACGACATAGTGAACAATTTTGGAATCGCAACGCAAAGGTATGACCTGTAATTCACTTTGTCGGTGCAAGTTTGAAGTAACGTTGTAAAACATAACGAAACAGTTATAGAAGGCGACGTACAGACGGATAGTCAGACAAAGCCATTGTCTCGATGCTCGCTGTGTTTGGCGGCACTTATGCTAATTTCTTTTGAGGTACACTCGAGCCTTCATTGCGGACTGACAAAGTGGTTTATTACCTGCGATGTTTTAACTAAAAAGATCGTTAGATTTGATATCTAGAAATGACATAGGAGGCTATTTGGAGAGACAGGAATGCCTTAGAAAGGAACATATCTTCTAAGTACTTCACACACAAAACGTGCAATAAAAACTGATAAAACAATGATGCAACTGCGAAATCAGGACATAAAACCAGACGTCGGGGATCCCGTTAATCTGGTGTAAAGTGGACCCATGCGCACGCGCATTTGAAAGCATTTCGGTTTATCAGTTGGGTGCGGAAAGGCCGCCACTCCGCCGTGGCCCTGGCACCGCCTAGCACCACCCGAGATAATTGTACGCCCATCATATGACGTCACACAGCATTTTGTTGCGTTCAAGGAAAAACGCGTTTTTATGTTTCGACATACAGAGGTGAGGCGTGGAAATTCCAAAATGTTCTCTTCCTCAGACGTAGAAAGTTCTGTTTGAAGTAATTGTACAGTAATACAATTATTTTAGTTCCAGAAGTCACATTCTTTTTAGTTTCAAGAAATAAAAATTGAATTGATATAAATTCTAATTGAAAATGCAAATTTTCTAGACAAGACTGAACTTGATACCAGTTTCTTTAGAAGCATGAAATTAAAATTCATCAAAATAGACTAATTACTACCGATTCTGTTTTTAATATCTGTTTAGTAACATTTTGTTGCTGGCTTCTAAATACATAATAATTGTTTTATCCATCGTTTGTTTGTCCGGGTTACGTCTCAATTTGCAGGACTCGTCCCTTCGTTATCAGCGCAGATAGCGGCATCCCAATCGGTGCCTACACCGGCACTACGCTTATCGCGTTCCACGAACACTTAGCTGCACAAACACTTGCACTTATCGCAAAATGTTTCACAATAGCTCTTCTACAGAAAATACCGATGTAACGGGAACAACATACAAATAATATTAATCCTAACTCGTGATTTTGTCTGTATTGAATTTGTTGAAGCCGCTTCAGAATTCAAACGGGTGTGGATTGAAGATCTTACTCTCTGTTGAAAATTGTTGTAACATAATTGCAAATTGCTGTTTATTTAATTGTTGATTTGATACATAAAGATTCACAGTACTAAATGTTTTTCTAGTCTTGACTTTCAGAGATAAAGAGATAAAACACAAATAATATAGACGTAGTGAAATCTAATATAGACACACTACTGAGTAGAACGAGTATTAGAAAAAATACGGTTCTTTGAACATTTTATTCAGCCCGTAAATAACAAATGAGACGTAATTTCAGATGTAGTCGTAATGTGTGTAGATTCAGCGTCACAAGTTACTACAATACATCAGACAAAGTGTACAATCATGTAACTGACATCAGCTTGGCAGAAGCCCAAGGTTTTGTCAAACGTACTTCATATCCGTGTATCACAAAGCAGACAGTTAACCGATTAGTATGTCATAATTTCTTTCTACGCAAGTTTATTGCATTTGAACACCTGAACAACAAATCGAATTTTCTACTTCTGCTGTGCTGGAATTTTATTTCTCTTTGTTTCTTTTCACTTTGATTTGACGCACATGTCGTCCATATAGATAGACAATATTTTGACTTGTCAACTTTTGACCTTATGATCTTTAACAATAAATTCAAATTAATTTTCAATATAAATCGTAAATTGTTATTATTTTATCAGTATTGTCATTATGATGCAAAGTAATAAAAGTGTGCCTCAATACTTAACTGGTGATATTCTATATGGATGTCTTTAGAAGGGAGACGCATTAAACACGCGACGAATAATAAGCCCGCATAAAATAGATTTTTATACATTTTTATGTGACGACGAGAATAATGCCTCCTGTATAAAACTAATTTGAATAGCGCAACAGGATGCCATATTGTGCATGTATTGTCCCCACATTTGTCTTAAATTACTTTGATAAATATTTATTTTATGTTGATAGCTTATACTTAATCTTTAGTCATTGTTGTAAATAAAGATTTGTTCGTTGATATTACTTCTACTATGACGATTTTGTTTTACAATTTTAATGGTACATCATACAGCATGAACTGTCGCCACCTTTATTTGTTTGAACGATATCTTAATGTCCTAATGTTACTATTGTGTAAAGTCGGCAATCGATGGCGTCAATAGACTAGACTTTTCAGGTAGGTGTCTTACGTTTATCTTATCATCAAAACTATTGTAAATGTTTTGGTCGTTTGAACAATTGTAAGGTATACTAGATTCTCTTATGAGGGATATACAAGTTATAGTTGTAAACATTTTTTGCTGATCCAACTTAGTTACAGTTGCACAAAAATGTTTAGAGTTAAGTGTCAATAAATAATTAGTGATTCAAGGCCTAATTTAGAAAAAATGCTTATCTATGAAAACATTTTCATATCATTAAACAAATGTAAAAATATGCCACAACATAGTACACTATCATGACTTCAAGGAATGATGGGGCATTCAATAAAAATTATCAGCAGCGTCGCCGATAAAATAGAAAGCAAACAATGTTCCACAGTTTTCTTATCGTGATCGCAATACAACCGACATGAGCGTCATTCTAAAAAATTGCAAAGCCTGCAAACTTGCTAGGAGCTATGTCATTTTTGGATATTTATTTATGCGATGTGTCTGGATTCATCAACTCGATGAGACAATTAGAGGCTCACTTACGGCCCACAGTGGGTACAATGGCGATGCAAATAATCGCGATTATGGCAAGGTTGACGTCGGTCGGCGGAGGGTTCGTTCAACTGACCGCGAGCGATGACACGGGGCGCGCGCGCAGCGTCGCGGCGTCACACGAGTGCCTGCGCCGTACCGCCTCCAACACGCCGCAACAACCATCTCAACAGCGATCAGAACGCAAGAACTCATGATGTCGAGGATGATCCTCAAGATCATCTCGAATAACATCATCGTCAACCCTTACACTTACGAGTTCAAAATGCCTGAACATGATATGACGATAATGCAGAAACAATAATGAAGATGACGCAATAAAAATTTAATAATGGTAAACAGTATAATCTGTTTGCGGTAGCGGCATCATTACAAAACGTCAAGGGAATTCCCAGTTTGCATCGCAGCATGTAGGCCTATAACAGATAAACACTTACCGATTTCCTCTAACTGCAATCCAAATAAAACACTTCACAATGCAACAGGAAACTTCATTAATAACTTCAAAAACTTGTCGTAACTTGATACAAGCAAGCGCGATCCCCGCGTGCGCGCAACGAAAACAATCGTTTGACAGATGTCGGTCGGCGTCGGAAAACCCCTCAGAAACTACGCGGCGCAGAGTGTAAATATTATTGCCTCGACTGGACAAAGGTTTTTGTTATCTAAAACTGGTGTCAGCGAGCGTGCACGACACGCGCGGTCAGCGGTAGAACGTGGAGTGAGGCTCGCGCGCCGGCCCCGCCACCGTCTGATAAGCCTGGCGCGACGCCCCCCGGCGACGCCTACGCCCCACTCGGCGCCGCCGCACCAGTGCATCGTAAACACCACCGGCCGCCCCTCGGCACCCGGCACCGGCGGCGCAGCCACCGCCGCCGCCGACCAGACGGGCCCCCGCGCATTATGCACCGCACCTACGCACAATTTCACAACTGCAAGGCACCTCGGCTCGTTGCAGAAAATCAACAACTTTCGATTCCTTAAAAAGACGAGGAAACAGAGACCTGCCAGTTGCGAAATTATGGCGGCAGCCCAGATACCGATGAGAACAATGAGGCGCAAACAAACGCAGCACCTTTTTAGTGTCCTCCTAATTGGGCTGGTGGTGCGTCGGGCAGAAATTCTATATGCAACGCGATCGGTACGTTACATAAACGGAATAATTGAATTAGTGCGAGCATGTCGAGCACGACCAGCCAGGCCGCCGCCACTACCCGACCACTGCACACCTATGGACTCGATCATTGATACTAATAACTGCACTGTATTAAAAGCTAATTACAAAACTTATCTAAATTCGCAAAAGCATAGTAAATCATTCATAGAAGCTGATTCGCTGCTATTCATTTTATTGTTTATGAAGTTATGATCATAGAGGTTATGGTGGAGTCTGCTATCAAATGTGAAAATAAAACAAAGGATAAATATTCTACAATGTGGATCGGCTGACTTTTTTACGATCCACGTAATCAAAAGGAAAAACGGACCATTTATTTAATATGATGCGAAGTGGTTAGCATTGAAGAGATATTATGTTTTTACAACAAGTCATGTGCTATGCATACAAAACAATAGTAACTGAAACACGGTGTTCTTTCATAATAAGTAATCAGAAGCGTGCTACGGACAAAGTTTATAAAAGTCGTGCAATAATCAACCATGCATGTGATGAACTGTTTCCATAAGCGCGCACAGACGAGTAATCAACCATAAATTGGGCAGCAGCGAAAGAGATACATTGAGGAAAATTTTGATTTTTTTGTTTATTTAAACAAAAAATCGGATTAAAACATCATTTTTCATGTGAACATAAGATCAAACAAAAAGATCACAAATGGTCTAAAACTTCATCATCCATGCGCAGAGGGTTCAATGACCTGCTTAGTTAGAGTGCCTATCTACAGCATAATAGATTCTGAACAACTACCTTGTCAAAAATCTTTTAATAATAAATCGTCTCGTTTTCAGGAAATTATCAACATTTCGAATGCTTATGAAGCGATACAAAATGAACAGACAGAAGCAAAATCCAGTAACAACATGACATGCGACCTTTTGCAAATGTATCAGAATTAAGAACTGCGTAGGTGTAGTAAAATACAAAATTGGATTCGAAGAATTGCGGCAAGTAAGCAGCCATTCGAAACCCATTAATTCAGTTATTTACCGACATCCCATGTTATCAAAACAATTTATTGGACGAACGTTCACCGCTTCGGTAAAACCGACTTGGTGACCGAAATAATAACAACCAAAACATAATTATTTAAATGAAAAAAAAATCTGCTTTAAAGATTTTTTTTATAAAAAGATTCGCACAGTATGCAATCTTCGCTGTCTCTGGAGGTCACAACGATAAAATCTTGAGGCGCGTACGCACGTACGAACACGAACATAGAGAACACAAACACCAGACCCGAACATTTGGTTCGTACGTATGGACGGCATATTCGAACACGAACGCAAACACAGTTCGAGTCGAGTTCGCGAACAACAGTCGTGAACTCTATCTTAGTAGCCATGACGGCGCCGTTGGAAGTGGTCGATTGTGAAGTTATTAAAGCGTTTCGAACACCGTCCATACAGAACACACTACAAGGATCGCCGCGAACATGTTTGACGAACAGAGTGTTCGATGTTTGATAGTGGTACGCACGTGCGAACCAAGTTGTTGCATATCATGTAACGCAACAAATTTGTTCGTACGTGCGTACGCGGCTTTGCACAAATTCAATGGAATGACATAAAAGTAAAATATTTATCATCGATAATCCGTAATGGCAAAGCCGACGAAGGAATCTCAAAAAAATGATTTAAATAACATTGAAAACGCAGCCACAGTCGTAAACATTTACGAGTACATTACTCTCAGTAAACTGGCATGCCCGTGCAAATTATCCGCCCGACAATTTATACCACATTGGAGAATTACGTTCTTTGATTAATATTAACCCGAGCAGTTGAACACGGTGAGCCGAGAAAGCAAAACAATAGCGATCAAAATATTTAGAGCACAAAAGCTATTCTGTACCAAACGAGATTGTAGAAGACGTCAGAAAAAACGAGACCCATATTTCTTTGTGAGTTACATAAAATATAAAATCAATGTCGTATAACTCTGTCCATCAACCGAGAAATGTGTCGGGGCGCGTTATGCCCACATAAATAACGAGATTAATCTTTTCAAATAATTTGACCTTTTCATCTGACGAGGGTTCATTAAATAATGGCGTCGGTATTGGTAGTGCGGTTATTGTGCCGTCTATCACGAATTTTGTTGTGGGCGGCAGCAGACTGCCTACAATTCATAGCCCTATTATTCGACGAGTCTTCCAGGGAAGAAATATGATTCTTATGCAGATGATGAGGCTATCTACATTAACAAATTGTAGATAGTTTAATAAGCATAACTGTGTGCATTGTGGATTTTACTTAGCAAAATAACTGTATCTACCTGGACGTCTATTGTTTTAGTCGCAAGTTAAAACATTATGCTATGCAATTATAATTAAGTACATTTAATTTATGCATCAATGCAATAACAAGCTGCGTAGCCAATATCAGGTTTCGAAATCTTTAATTTTCCTTCAAATCCTATTCCGCTAACGGTAAAAAGGTCGATCAAATCTTTTGTGCGTAAATATTTATAACAATAATCTAATGCAATTAGTTCGCCTGCAAGTTTAACTATGACATCTTTTAATAAGGCACTCGAGGCGGAAACGTGGAAAATGTCAGTAATCTACGGAGCGGTAAGCACGATTCTTGCCCATAATCGGAACAAGGACTCTGCAGCTGTTGTAAATATCAGCTCCATGCTTATTATTGTGACGTAATTATTATTGCTTCGTGAAACAAAGAAAATTAAGCTCGCTAATTTATACAGGGAATCCTTTGTTTAGAATTTATAAAAGTTACCTTACTGCACTTATGTAAATGTTTAATTGTAGAGGCAACCTAGCTTCATAATCCCGCGATCAAGATAAATAAACGGTATGGACAGAATGTCCGGCGGAATGCCGTACGAGCCAAACGGGTGACTCATTGGGTACCCGTGGTCAACCGCCGGGATCCTTAACTACCTTTAACGGATCCCGATACAGACAGAACTCGATGCAATTATTGTTGCACCGTTACAATATCTCCAAAAGAGCTCCAAGAAGCAATTTCACTGACAGGCTTTGCGGCATTATTTGTAAATAGGCTTCTCAAAATTTTATGGCACCACATTGTCAACCAATTGTGTTTGACAAAACCAGTGTTGTCGGACAAACCCAACAGTTAACGTAAACAATAGATTAGAAGCCAAAAGCTGCGGCAGAACCGAAGAAATGTTTCTTTTTTTTCTTTATTAGTTTACGCTAGGTTGCGTGCTTGGCTCTTTAAGCCATAAGTAGCCGTAGCTAAAGACGCGATGGGGCGCATCAATCAACCGCGACTTTAAGAAATTCATTTACATTTGGAATGTGTTACCTTATGAAGTCTCATTCATTTTTTTACGCTACATTATTATCCTATCAAACACTAACCCGCTATACAAGTATGCTGTAACCAAAACACAATAATTCTCCAACTGATTTATGAGACAATGAAAATCATGGGAAGATTTATCAGGTTATGTCAAGCATAGTAGAGTTTATGATCGAGGAAGGGGTAAGAATAATACAATGCCATAGACTTTGTACAATATTATCACATTCTATAATAAAACTGATGAGCTTACACAAACAGGAAATTTTAATATCAAACGGATAATAGCAGTCGAGTCGGTTACTAAAATAACTTTATTTGTATCTATTTATTCGTAATTACTACTAAAGACAAAAACGTTTTCCTGTTTCGCCTTAGATTGATGGTCGTCACACTAGTTTGGCGTATTTGTTCAAAACCTTATTTTTATTAAATCTATACAAAAATATTAAGCTTCACACTTATTAGTTTTATAGTAAAGACGACCTTGCGCTGACTTTCTCATGAAATACACAGAATTAGGTATGTGGGAAGTACCGTTTAACGTTTTTCCTCGAAATACTTTATGCTATCGCAAATTCCTCGCTTAAGACATATTTGTTCGCCGAAACTTAGGTATTAATCTTTTTATCTTTCCGCTTCATTTGCATTTTGGTAAAGCCTAATATCCTTCCCAATATTTTATTGGTACATCTTTTAATTTAGATAAAATCAAGACAACAAATGGGACGAAACGAATGCCTATTCCTTATTCCTAGAATACTATTTCTCTTGACAAATACACTACATTTCAATTGCAGACAAATATTAGAGTTTACGATGCTTTTGATACGGATAAACGTCAACATGACATTGTACAACGTGGGTGGTAGGTTATGGTGTGACAAGCTGAACCGGACCGCATGACTTAGCACCACGCGACGGCTACCATGCTCTAACAACTTAATGTGGCCGACATACCTAATCGATTCGACTACAAGCATTTTGTGCAACTAAAACGATTAGGAAAAGAAACAAACACAAGAATAAAACAATACACTGGAATTTGGTAAAAAGCTTCCATCAGTTCCATTAAAGAAAATAATACACAAAAGAAGCTATAACATTTATAATTCAATAAAACTAATTAAGTGGTTCTTTAACTATGATCAGAGGGAACAATATTATATTATAAGCAATCACGATAAAATCTACATTCATTTATTGTTAAGTTACCTTGACTTAAAATTTCATGGTTGTACTTTACAGCTTTATTTGCAAGTCATTATATTTGCTGCAGACACGTAGTCTAGACTTAAGTTACAGTTAAGTATAAATGCCAAGATTTATATCCTAAACTTAGTCTGTGGAATAAATTCACAAAAATACTTTGCTAAGCTGGGCAAGTAATGTGACAACTTTGTCCACCATCCTTAACATAATTTAAGACGTAGAAAGTGATTCGGACCACACCTTTAGCTGCCTCTACAATCTTGTTCTCCCGTAAACCTTGAAAACGGAATAATTGGAAAGCAATGAACACGGAGACAATGGAAAACACTTTATGTAATGGGTCAAAATGGATAACGCAGCCGTGTTATCTTTTAAAGGTAATAAAGAAGTCAGCTTTGGAGTTTATTGTGGCTACTTGTGCAACTGCATAAAACCTCGTTTTGTACCACTACAGCTATCACTTCGTAATATCTTATTGTGTTTGGAGTGCCCAGATTTAATACAGCCAGTGTCCGAACAGTTACAGACATAATACTAAAAGACAAATGAAAGAGTACTACCAAGGAAGAAAAGAATTCATGGCGTGGGAAGATATGTATGCAGTGCGGAAAGAAGTCTTAACTTCAGAACGAAGGCAAAGGACAAATAGTTCTTAATAAGGTAATTTTCTATTAAAATTGTTGCAAGCAGACAATAAGTTTCACATACTACAACCGCGTGCTTTATGCCTGACGTCATCCTCACAGTGCGCGCAGGTGTGCGGGCCGCGAATTTTTTACCTACTTTGGAGAATTGCATCACAACATCTATCCAATGCAATTTATGAACATGATAGAGCTCGTACTGTACCACAAAGGACTATTAAATAAAATATCAGACTGGTTACAAAAACGTACCAGGAATAAAGCTGATCAATTGGATACGCCAAGTGAGCCAGTTACTTAAAATTATATTTTAATTGTGCATGTATTCATTGGATACGTTATGTAAGAACTAGACGAAAATATTAAGTTATGTTAAGTATATTCTATGAATGTATAATCATAAATAGCTTATATCAACATCCAAGTAAAATGTTGGTAATGTAGACATAACCTATCCGAATATGACGCATACATATTTAGTGTTTCCAGATGAGAACAAAAAAGTTAATGTAAAAGTAAAAAAATAAATATAATTTACAGCACGCTTACAGCTAACCAGTAATGGTACAACTATTTGTCATGTCTGTACTAAAAAATATGGCTTACCTACTTCCGATGATTCACTATATTCTTGGAAAACTCTGCGTGTATTAGTATAATGAAGATTATCTAATCCGTTGTTACACGATAGTATCGATAATATCTACTATATTACGGAGAACCACAGACTTGTATTACGCATTTTACTATTAAAAGGACTTCAGAAGATAATATAAAGTTCTGATTTACAACTAAACTGGCATTCAATAATTAGGGTAAAACCAGAAAATTCGCGTAGGTACGATCAAATCCTCGCAATGACTGCGTATAAGCGTCTATTGTCCTGTTCAACGAGACAGAGCTAGAAAGCCCAGACAGCGGTTTTCCTCGACGATATTCAACTAAGACGGATCCCGAGTTCATTACAATTAAAACAAATTGCCTACATCCGGCCCGTATTGACAACAACAGTTTAATAGGTGTTCGTTAATAAAATACATCTGCTCAAGTCAACGAGGTCAATAAATACTTAAAATCAGTTTACACTTCGAGACAATGCATCTGCACGTTGAATTACAGCTGAAGACTTACGTAAAAGAAATAGGTCACCAATTACAGGTTAGATTGCTCCAAATGACAATAGAATAACAGTAATGGTTGTAGTTAATTGTTAAACAATTAAATAAGGCAGGTAAATGGTACAGTGTTGCGTTCTAGCGTGTGGGGATTCCCCAACCACAGGCGAGTTCTTGGAAGCAGTCAGGCGCAGGAGAAATTTCACAAGCACGCGAAGTGGGTCAAGTCAGCCGGACTTGACGTTTTCGCTTCGCAAAGGTTACCATCACCACTGCGCCTGCCCCGCCGCCTGGCAAATCCGGTTGCGCTTGCGCAACTGATAGTCTCGTTTATCAGATCCTAAAAGATCAGTTGTTTCTACAATGAACATGTATTTTATGGACCATTCTAGAGGGATAGGGCGGCTATCAAGGTGTTGAAGTTATCATCATCGAAAGAGGCGGGGATAAGATATCCCCACATATATCTCGCCCCGCCCATGTTGATAAATCTAACAATACGCAACGAAGAAAAACCTATTAATATTCATTGGCGTGTATTGAAACCTTTTAGGTATGATGGTTAGGTATAGGGAAGGCTCACGTAGTAAAGTTACAGTAAGTATTGGGGAAATCCAAGGATTTCATTCATGCATGTTGAAAGTAAACAAGTCTATAACATGACGTCATTGGTAAATATGTTTTCATTTGTTCTGTCCTCTTTTCTGAGTGTTGTTTTTTCAATGTGTCTCCAATTAAAACTAAATGTTAAATGAAATTAATAAAAATATCATGCAACATTATGAAATTACTACTTTAGGTAGGTACCTATCAAGAACGTGTTGCTTAACTAGATGAGTCACTAGAAAAAAAGGAGGTTAAAAACCGAGTATGCCTACATGCACCACAGGCATACGTGACTGAAGACATATCAAGGAAGATATTGGACAACGTGAATACCAATCTAACAACTGTTTGACCTAACAACTTTGAACAAACCTTAACAAAGTTGGTAACATTTCAAAACCTCAAAGAGAATATCCACAGTTTTTATCGGCCGTATAATGATATTAAGTGATCAATAAAATAATATAAAAACTGTACAGTCGTTACATTATAATAATGGTTCAGGTAGCGATGCGAGTTCGTGGAACTTCTCAAGACTCGCGCACTGCGCAGTGGGGCACGATGACGTCATCGCATGACGTCATCCAGTCGGACCACAAATGTGACGTCAGATACGCAGTGATAAGGAGAAAACCTTAGCACGAGACGTGAAATTAAGTCACGAGACTTTTTTTTTATTAAGAACTATTGTATTGTTGTTTTATACATTTTATTTTCCTGTTTGCATGAAATCGTGATACTGCAAATAGAGAAAATTGATAATTATTATCTCTACTGTATTATCGCATAGTGCTATGTTCGTCCTATCTCGAGATAAAGCGCGCGAAACTGTGAGTAGCGCCATCTGTTTCAAACCAACTGAACTGATTACGGCGGTAAATAATGAAAAAAATTGTAACAATATATTTTATTGTGGACGACCATACTGCTCGGAACGTTAACGTTGCGTCATTATCTAAAAATAGGAATAAATTATAGTAGCAATGCGAGTTACAGACAAACAACTCCTGGAACTGCTACTGACGTAAAGATTGTCAAATGTACATATTAAAATACAGACAGGTGTTTAACAATTTCATTTTCTAGAATATTCCATACTAAAGGGAAAATTAACAATGCGTTATTGGACGGTTCATTTACATAAATTTTAATGCAAAAGTGAAATTAAAGTATGTAAATCAGTTCCGAAATAAAGAAAAGGAATTCAAATATTGGCCAACGTGATACAAGTCTCGTTAGATCTAGGCTTCGTCCTTTTCGCACAAGCAACGGACCAATAGCGTTCTAGCCAGTTCCAAGCGACAGGGACCCTATTATTGGTGTCACAACAGTTAAACTATTGTTTTAATTAAATGAGCTGAATTATTTTACACAATAATGAAAATAAAATATTATCCCAAGATTAAAATACTAGAAGGAAATGTATCAACTAATAAAGACCTAGATATTCATGACATTTAAGACAGGATTTCGAATATACTTCAAGGTCAACCAGATAGATAGTAAAAAAAAACTTCAAAGTACATTATAAAACTGACAACAAAAAGTAAAGAGATTGCACCATTCACGCATCGAATAACTGTCCCCAACTTGAGAAAGTTGTTTACGAAGTCACTTCACGTAGTGTCGCGCAAAACTTTGGCTTTGAATGACGCAAAAACAGACGAAAACTTGGGAGGCCTAAAAACTCACCATTGGCTTCTTATATTCATCTGTCTGGTAGTCAAACATGGTAGCGAACATCAGACTGTCGTCTTGCTCGCTGCTGTAGGGGTGGTATGGCACCAGCTGAGACATGAAGACCACTTTCCACTAATATTGTCCAAACTAACGATAAAACTATCCACTAAGGGCTTCAAATGCAAAAGTTCACAATGAAAAGAGTTCGCGAAATTCACGACGCGACAATTCACAATATGATAAGAGTATGAGTCATATGAAGGCTTCTACAAACTGTAGACGTACGCGTAGCTAGAATGTTTTATATCAGACTGAGTCAGTTGGCGCGCTCGTGGCCGGTTTTGTATGATACCAAGCGGCCGCACGGCGCACGCGCAAACAACGCCCCGAAACCAAAACGACGTATGTTCAAACATTTCAACAATTCGCTAACCGAGCCAAATACATTTTTTACGGTTCTTTGAATGAAGAGAAGTTCCAATAATTCAGAGCATAGTTTTTCCATGACACGAGGTGTAAATATTTTTATGCAGTTAAAGAGTATCAGTTGGCAAGAGAAAGAAAACAACTAGTGGGATGACTAAATAATCAGGGATTTCCATTTTCTTTTTATAGAGGTTAGTAAGGAACTGAAGCAATCGAGTTCACAACTTTTTGAGCGCTAAATCTAATTGAAACAAAAGTTTTGATAGAAACCAACATGGTTAAGTAGGCTTAGATAGAAGTACACAGCAAACAAAGTGTAGGTACTAAATATTTTACAGCCACAAAGCCAACAATTATTACTTAAATGAATCATCGAGCAGAACAAAACAAATCGTATTGTATTGGGACTGTTACAATTCTATAACTTTGCAATGGTTGTATGCCAGTCTTAAAAAGTCTCGAAATAAGACGGGAGATCAGTTAGTTAAGGCCATTAACTCAATAATGTCCATCAGAATTCCGAAATAATGAGGTTGTATGCGGCAAACTGCAGCTGGCTGTAGCAATAAGTAACTTATCCGAGGTTCCAATCGATTTGCCCGTAGATATTTAGAACGGCATTTGTTAGAAACGTACACAGTAAGAACTACATAGAATAGTTTGAGACTAAAACATTATTAATCTTATTTGCAGTAAGGATTTTGCTTGACCTACTATCTTACATTGCAAAGAAATTGTTCCGAAACTAGTCTTAATTTTTGGAGTCGCACAACCTTTTTAGGCTTTATATCTTAAAAACAGAAACTTGATGAAGATAATAATAACAGAAACTTGAATTTTGGAATGTAGATTTATCATACATATTTTTATTTCAAATAGGCCTCTGTTCAACAAATTAGAATTGGAGTGATCGAAGTTTTCGACAATCAGGATGAGACATTCTGAATATTCTGATGGGATTACAGCAAATAACAATTTACTGCTCATGTCTTTAGAAGAACACAATCTGTGTATCAAAATGAATTTATTGTTTTCACCTGATCATCACATAGAAATACCAAGATGTTTAATATGTTGAAGGAATTAAAAAGTTATTTTATGATTTCTATCTCGACGACACTAATAGCAACTGGAAACTTTACGCCGACGAAATTGACGTAAATATTACCAACTAATTAATTAATGGAATAAATAATAATAACCAATTAAATGAAATTACGTTAATTACGTATGATTATCTACATATAACGAGCGAATATATAAATAGTACCCACAGTCTGATGTTCTAGTCTATGTTGACAAAAACATCGTATGAATCATTTAAACGATTATAAAATTACAAAACAAATGCTATCTTTCTTCAGTATCGCACAGAACTCCACACTTTTGCCTTAAGATAATTACGCAGCATGTTTATATATTAAAAGAATCATCAGTATAGATTTCAATGTAGATAAAGCACGTGTTGATGTAAATTAAAGACAAATAAATACTAGAGTTAACATAGTATATGACACATCCGTTATTATGGTGTGTGAGTACAGCATGGAAGGAACCACGCCGTCTGATAACCACACGACTGGTCATTACATAAGATCGGCTGATAAACATGACGTCAGCGCTCCAAATGAAACACACCTCTTATCATTTTCAAGGGAAATCGAAGTCAAATCATAAAATACGCTGTATTTTGATAACACCACATGGTGCCCTTTTCCTCAGGAAGCAAACAAAATGAATTCATCGAATCGTCGCTTTCCTAACAATTTGTAGATGATGTCAATTTCAAGCGTGATACAAATATTTTTTTCCATATAATTCTGGAATTTGTTTGTGGACGGTACTCATATCTTATCGAACTTATCAAACAATTTGTTGCAGCACAGTGGTAATATTGCGAACTACGCAATTATCCTTCATCTTTAGACTGCAAATAAAGATCACCTAGAAGTCTTCACCGTGATTTTTAGGACTTCGGGAGATGATGGGACTTCAAGGTGTCTTGCGCAAGGGAGTATGCCAATATTTCAATCGAACCAAATCCAAAGATTGTTCCAGAACAATGATGAAAACGGTCATTAATCAACACACAAGTGTTCAGCGACATAGCATGAGCCTATCGTTAGATCGTGCGAGATAGTTACAAAGAGCGTGAGTCGTTCAACTCCCGTGGCAGTTCAAGGGCCCGTCCTTGAGCAGCAGTCACGCGAACAAATGCTTCCACTAGTTCAGCCCCATTTTCCACGAAAACCGTCGATGTCATGGTTTGAAATAAATATGGTCTCATATTGATATCGTATCGCATCGGATCATTTCTATAATGTTTTTCATTGAAACTTGTAATAACATTTATAACGAATGGTTATAAATTTTATTCTGAAAAGGTCATGGCATTTTCGAAATTATAATTTTCTATTACTCCGAAAGTTAATTGAAAGTGGTCGGTGTTATCAAAAAGCTATTTTTTTCACATAGGTTACAATAAAACCCTATTACGTTAGTTTGTATCTTTTCTTCGTAACAAAATTTCATCATATCATTTAATTTATTCATTCATTCTGCCGATATATTACTGTTATGTTTTCTAAACTTACGACCAATGCTGATGCATTTTTTTATAAAATTATGTACAAAACTTTCTTACTGATGTCTTAACTGAAAGTATGTACATCTTCAGATGCTTGATGACAAAAAGACCTGGATTGGGTGGAATATCATTGTGGGAATGACATCTAAGTCAACAACAAAACATTTGAGCAACACAAAGGAAGTACCAGAACCATATTTGTCTATGTACTCCATCTTGAAATCATTTACAGAAACAATAAATCAGAGACAGTGGAGGTGTGAGGTGCTTGCCCAACCTGAACCCGCGTTAATTGACTTGCTAATCAATGTTTGCGCAGCCCACTAATGCGATACAATTCGATTCTCAATTCCTATTTAGCAGCAAAATATACCGTTGATTGTTTCCGACCAAATAACATGCGTGTTCCAAACAAAGTAAAGGTCAAAGATTCTGTGTAAAAAAAAAAAATATAAAAAAAATAGTTGCCAAGAAGAAGAACATACTGATACCTAGTATTAATTTATCTCAAATTAATTGAATCTAAAACACGTCATTTTATTACCGTCAATAAGTTACAGACGAATAGATAAGTGGGTCATACAGCTCCACTTGGCATGAACGTCAGAGAACATTTAGGTATCGCATATTATAATTGTTTATAATGATGTTGTTTTGGTTATGTCATTTATAGGGCACAGTCTAGTGTTTTCGGCGAAAGACCTAGACTGATTTCTAGTCAATAATTACAATTTATACTTAACAGACCACACACACGACCTATGCTAAAACACAATTTGTAATTTTAATGAGTTAGCGGAAAGATGTTTACTTCTGAAGACCGAACATAATATTCTCGTTCGCTATTATCAGCATTCTTATTCTAATTAGTTAACAGATTTCCTTCAGTTCGTAGAAGTAGATCAAAACAAGCTTAGCCATATAGATTGTAGGTCGTCTTTTTGCTTGTTGTACATTGCATCGCCTTGAGCCAACACATGCCACCGTTGAAGGTCACAGCGTTAAATCGTACCAACCAATTCTACGAACTACGTCTTCTGTTTTAACGATTACGTTATAGAATAATACCACTATAATGCTGAGGATGATGTTTGCAGCCAGTCAATGGTTCCATGATGTGATCAATTTACGTTCATTTGTTTCGAGATTGTTGGTTGGTAGAAATGCGCGTGCGACGCGTGGGCTCGGGACCCGAGTTTTCCTCGAATCGCTGACGTCAGCGCCGAGCGCGGTCATCGCCACTCGACGTTTTCCTGCTATAACCTTTTTCAAACGTGTAGCGGCACCAGTTTTATGGAAATTAAAGTAGTTATTAATGGTATTATTTACCCTAATGTACAGGTAAAGTACCGTTATGTTAAGAGGAATGGACCAGACATTTGCCTTGAACAAAACTAGTGCGTTAAGAACTAACGATTATACAAGTTTCTATCTACATCTTCAGTTGCAAATTGAAACTGTGATCCCGGGGCTGGGCTCGTCAGTTTTTGTGGCAGGCATTCAATCATCGGTAGCAAAAACATAATTGGTGCAACGTGCTATTTTGCACGAATTCAAACTTCTTATGCACCAAGGGTTTCAAACAAACAAAAGTTACTCGTTTGGATTTCTACGCTGAATCTTTGACCTTAGTATATTAGTGGTTAGAATCAAAATATTTTTAGGAGAGCCAAACATACTATTTCCTAAATATTACTTTAATAGGAAGTCTGCGACCATGAAGCTTATTTTGATATTAAAAATGTCTTTTAATTATTGCTATTATTGGTGCTAACACTGGTTCAGGGCAAAACCACGATAAGAGTAACAAACAAGTCGAACGGAAAAGAGGGGGAATACATGCCTAACTAAGTTTACATACATAGTAAGGTACCTACTGTTTTACAGAATGACAATTAAAAATTTGATAGGTATATTTTTGTTATTGAGGCTATATTTTTTTTTTATTATTTTTGTTAATAAGACTTCATCCAAGATCAAAAATGATCCAAATGCGAATAAAATACTTTTTACAAAAATCGAATCTAAAAAGCAAAAATAGGTATACAATACACTTTCAGGAGCATTACTTTAGAAGACGATGTATAGCTAGAGGTTGCAGCTAGGTTTATTAACCACTTTCAAATATTAGATAAACATATTACAGTTACAGCCTTTTTATCGTCCCACTGCTGGGCACAGGCCTCCTCTCACACGGAGAAGGATTGAGCATTAATCACCACGCTTGCTCAATGCGGGTTGGTGATTTCAGACTATATTAGTCCAGGTTTCCTCAAGATGTTTTCCTTCACCTTTTTATCAGCCATTGGTGTCCAAGACATACAAACTTAGAAAAGTTGCATTGGTACTTGCCTGACCTGAAATCGAACCCACGCCCCCATACTCGAGAGGTTGGTTCTTTGCCCACTAGGCCACCACGACTTACTAGGCCACCACGACTTAGATAAACATCCGAATCGAGAACCTCCTCCTTTTTGGTTTTACTTTAAAAGGGTGTTTCTCTTGGTCCTGTAAATCCATTTATCTATTGTCCTGTTGTTGCAATATATTATGGTGTAGTTTCCTATATTATAGGTCATTAACATCAGTAAGCATGCTCCTTTAGAAAGGCAATAGTAAGTTCGTTGTACGTGAACTTCTTCACGTACACCTCTTTGCGATATCTAAAGAGAACTTTGGATATCGGTGGGCAAGATGTGGAAATAAATATATGAAGTAGCATTATTTTTTGTAGCACACACATGTACTGTGTTTATGGCAAAATATTTACTCCCGTCAAAGATCCCACTCGCGTCTAATGGGAACTCTATCGCGCACTCGGATAAAACGTCTTCCGCGATACATGGCTCTATGATTCTGAAAGATTTTTGAAAAACAAACCCTTGAGTAAAACTGAAACATAACTTAATGCTAACTTTTAACCACCTCAAAAGTTTCGTACAAAGCTTCTACAACCCCTACCACTTTAACCCTGGGGGTGTTCCGAGTGAGAATTCGTGATTAGGTACAGTGATTAGTCATCCATAAGTTGCCTTCACTATTTTACTATTTTGTTTAGTCTTATCAACGCAATTTATTTTTAACTCAATTGGTACTTATTGATAATCGATGTAGCACTTATACATTATAGTATTGCGTATCATATTGTTTGATTACTTAAACCAAAATGAATACTGAAACCGTGTTACGATACTATATCCGTTCAACGCAATTATATATAACAATTAAGGATATATGTATACTGAGATTTACATATTGGAAAATTAATGCCGATGTTACGCAATTAAGGAAACACCATTGTTCAAAACAAAATTGTTATCATAACTCAGCAGTATTTGTTTAAGTTGGTACAAGGTACACTTACACGTGTTGCACTTAACAAAAACAGCAAAAGAACTAACAATCACAATATTTTTTATGGTATTTTTATGGTTCCGTACCCAACAGGTAAAACGGGAGCATACCACTAAGACTTCCCTATCCGCCTAACATCAGTTTGTGTTACATGCACTATGATAACTAGACAGTTGGAATTATTATATACTTATTTATATTTCTGTTGATGCTATAGCAAAAAATAATTCAGGTAGCTTGGTGGCTTCTATACCAAATAAATGTGATACCTCCGCAATTTTAGCCCATATTTATAGCGGCAACAGGAACAAGAAAATGCTTGGAATTTTTCCCAAAATATTGAGTTTTTGGTTGTTTCATGGAAAATTGTATGGGACCCTTCATGTGCGAGTCCAACTTGCATTTATATTTTTTTTTCATAAAGGCCCTTACAAAAAATTTTCTAAGCACAAGAACCTATGTCATGTCCTTAGCCATAACACCTTGTCAAAGAACTTGTGGAACACAAATAAATGATATTATTATAAATCAGCCGTAAGTGCTTGTAAAGCCCTAAATAAATAAATGATTTGACTTTGAATATGTTTCGTAGTTTTTCTTTATCCACACATTTTTTTATGTTTCCTTATTACTGCAATAAACCGAATAATTTTACACATAACATAAATAGTAAATTACTGACAATATTGTGCCCCTAAAAGGAGTCCTTTAGCATTTTCCTGTCATACAAATATTTTATGGAAGGAAAAATATTTAACAATAATTTTTATAGGTTTGATATGACAATATACAATGCACCAATTATTTACTAATAGTACTTATAGTATATAGCTATGTATATTTCCTTATGCAGGCAATATCTTTTATATTGGTGATTTTAGAATACTTTCAACTACTAGACAGGACAGAGTCATGAGATGATAATAGATTATGTCAATAAGAAAAAAAAAATGCTTTTAGTAGTGTTTGGCAAGCATAATATTTTTTCTACTTTATTACCTTAATGGTTGGTTTTGAAATAGTTTTGAAAGGATTCTTTTATTTTCAATGTTATTTTAAAAATAATGTACTGTTGAACTTAAAGTATTTTGCTTGTAATTGTTTTCAAAGTGACTATAAGAATATATTTTATACATTATCTGAGCAAGACAAAATGGCAACATCTCTAGAGCAAACTGTGTGATTTCTGCGAATGTTATCAGAACTAAGGTGTAGCACGTTTGCTATGACACAGCAACTAAAATTAAAAACCGTGACTCACACTGACGCATATGAAATATATTTTATCAGCAGATATAAGATAAGTGCTTATCAAATCCACAAAAACAAGTACATTATTAAGATATACACTTTCAGGAAAAATAACAGTACTAAGCCTTGTTTATAACTATTTTTGCATAAATAAAATTATTGTATAAACAAAATACTGTCTATAATTAATTGCTAACTGATCTGCAGGCTAGACTTTTAAAGTAATAGCAAGCAATTTAGTAACATATTGTTACCAATAATGGGAGCAAGCAATTTTCTACTCTATTTGTTGGACTAAATGGTTGGTTTTATGTTGCAGATGTTAGGAGATTACTGCTAATTTTACTAAAAAGTATTTGGCTTTATCAGTCAGTAAACTGGCCATGAAGCATATAATCTTATAAATGTTATGGCGGTCGGTGTTTCCCGCAGTCAGTATTTTTTAATTTCTTTCATTTACTAAACAACTCTGCAAGTAAAAATCCTTTAAGATATGAGAAGAAGGAACGTAAAAACGGAGGAAAGTTTGTTCTGTTTAGAATTCTAAAAAAACAACATTGAATATAAACCTACTAATAGACAATGGATAATACCTAATCATCCTCACACAAGTACTTAAAAGAATGAGTTTGTATTATATAATTTGTATGTTATCAAATAGCGAGGACACTGGCTTGTTTGTTTTCCTTATGCAAGATATTTTAGTAACATATTGTTTATGTTCTTAGAAAATAGTTGACATTGTTTTTTACCTACATACTTATTTAGCAGGTAAGGTAATTTCCTGAACACATAAGAACCTCAGAACACTGAACCTTTTTGGAATTTATGTTTAGACAACAAACATAAATAATGCAAGAAAGTACGTTCCCAAGTAGGTACAGTATTCTTGGAATCAATTGGTGTTATTTTGAATTATAAATCCATGTTGGTGAACAAGGAAGTAATATAAAACACCAAGGTCTTCATTAATTTATACAAATGATCAAATACATCAACTTCATGTTGTAAAATTACAAACTTTTGTTTTGTTATGTCTTTTAAAAAGTCAATTTCTAGATAATTTGTGTATTGCTATTGCCTGTTCATTAGTATAAACAACAAAACAGAAAGTTTCATAATTTAAGACACTCTGAAGTTGTTTGGATCTTTGTTTGTAGATTTATGTCATACGATCAGCATTAGGATTGTGTGCTTACGAAGTTACTCACCGTAAGTAAGGATCGGGAGGTCGGCACACGCACAGAAGAAACGAAATCATTTGTAGAAGAATCCTGCGAGGATTGGCTATCATCGCAGGAAATGTCCGACTGGTTTGATTGACTATCACTGATTTCTAGCTTCATCGTCATCAGTTCAGATTCACTTATGTCCAAGCTTGAACACTAGATGCAATTTACGTAATTTGTACGACAAACAACGCGTATTATCAATGTGATCTAGAACTTCAAACAAAGTTTACAGTTCCGCGTAACTATCAAAATGCTGCGAAGTTTCTTGTGACAGTTCACTAATGACAGCAACGGAATCAAAATAAGGCGCCTTGGATTGAAAAAGATTATCCAACGAGAACACAACAATGATGACTCATCATTGCAGTTTGCACACAAACGATGAGTCGGTGACGTCGTCGTCGGTTTGGGGATGCCCTTCTCTCCTTAGAATTTGTGACGTTCCGCAACAAAACGGCGTAAGTGCCGACTTTTATCATAAACAAAATTACTTTTTGGATATATCGTCATACTTCAGCCTAAACGAAACTGAAGGGTGATCTCATCGTCTATAAATACAAGATCGCGTGATATTCGACCAATAGCAAAGCTTCTTTTTCATGACGTCACTGAAATTTGGCTGAACAAGGTTGCTTGAGTCAGCTGTGTGATACCAAGAAAACTCACTATCTAATCGTTTCAAAATCATAACAATCGTAATTTTGGGGTAATCCTAATTTTAAGTTATATGTTAGGCTCTTAAGACATCGTCTGAAAGGTTACAACGATAAAGTTATATACAATGGAATTTAGTTAGTTTTTTGAAATGATGGTAATTAATTATTTTACTCCACTAGGCGCTTCCTAGACAATCGCACAATATTTTTATTGTAATATTATACGATGATTCTGCATGATGAAGAGCTCGTGGCTAAGCCAAAGTCGCGCGTATAGATCGATCATAAGATTGGCAGTTGTTATGAGTCGGAACTCGGAAACTCTAACAGCCAATCTTACTAAGGTGTATCGGGTTGAAGAGGTCAATCGCTCCTCGTGAAACACAGTACTCAGCTGCATCCGGTTAGACTGGAAGCCGACCTCAACATAGTTAGGAAAAAGCTAGGCAAATGAGATGATTGCACATCATCATCATCATCATCTCAGCCATAGAACGTCCACTGCTGAACATAGGCCTCCCCCTTAGATCTCCACAGATGATTGCACGTTGATGAATTATTACAGTAAGCGAGGCTTTGTAAAGAACATTATTTCTGAAAAGGGCATTTGATTTGAACACGATTTGAGGACGAGCTCTCGACTCGATTTGTATTTTAGTGAAATAGTTCTACTTATGATATAAAAAATAAATATTACTTCAAAAAAAAAACTTCAAATAAACATTACATTACTATAAAAAAATAGTGTTTATTATATGCACCGCTCTAATTGATCACCTAGGTTCCCGCTGTAGGTTTTGAAAATCTAGTTAGTTACTAAAAATGTTGGGAAATTATTTTTATTTTAGTTTGGGTCCATATTAACACTAAAAAAACTTGAACAGCACTATAAAAGTCATATAGGTGTCACTGTCATTCTCTACTAAGTAAACGTCATTTTAAATTCAATTTCGCGTTTTCCAATTTGCCCTGCCACCAGTTTTTCTGTTGATGTGTACCTTTATCACCTATGTTGGTCTTTTTCTGAAACTCATGGCTTCGTACAGCTTCGTCTTATTTTGTATAAAGTCATTCCTGTGGTAGAGTAGTCGTAAGAACCATCGCGATCGCGATTGGGGTCCTGTATTTTTACTACCTGCTGAGAAATGAAAAAGATTATTTTATGTTTTTACCAAAAAGGAGAATAAAAGTGATTTAAGCTATTACTAGATCTTAGAAAAGGCTTATATAAATACATACATGTTAGCCTAGTTGTTAGGTAAATAAGTAAAAGGTATATAAGTTATATATTTCTTGTTATTAAGTCGTATAACCTCCATGATATCAATGTTTACGTTTCTTTTTTGTGAACAGTAAAATGTCTGGGAAGAAGTGTAAGCACTGTGGGTCCTCGGACATCGAGGTGGACCCGGCCCGCGGTGATGCAGTATGTACGAATTGCGGTTCTGTGTTAGAAGACAATATTATTGTAGCAGAAATAGAATTTCAAGAGAATGCCCATGGTGGAGCATCTACTATTGGACAGTTTGTGTCTGCTGAGTCTAAAGGAGGAGCTACAGGTTTTGGAAGAGGTAAATATTACCTTGAATAACTAAATAAAATAAATATGTAGGAAACTTTGGTGTGGTTTGTCCCATAGCCATACTCAATTAGATTGGATCTTTTACATTATAGTGATAGTATTATTCTACCACATACATGTGATACATAGTGATACAGATACTACTTCTAGTAATTAGTACCTAGATAGGTAGCTATTAAAAATTAAATTAAAAAGCTCAAGTAATATAAACTTCTGATTTCTGCAACTATTAATGCCGATCCAATTTTGTTTCTGCAGCATTCAATGTTGGTATCGGCCAGGAGTCCAGAGAGGTGACACTGAGGAAAGCCCGAGAAGGCATCACGGCTCTGTGCCAGCAACTGCGCCTCAACCAGCAGTGTATAGACATTGCCTGCAACTTCTACAAGATGGCGCTGTCCCGACACTTGACTATTGGACGGCCCTCCAGTCATACTCAAGCTGCCTGTGTGTATATGACATGCAGAACTGAAGGCACAGCCCGTATCCTTTTCATATAACACAAACTATGCTTAGCAAGACAATAGTTACTAGTACTAAGTATCTAGATCGTTATGTTTGTCCAAATGCTTTTACATATAGAGCTCTTAGATTTTTTTTAATATTTTAGATGGACTGTTGGATCTTCTTAATAGGACCTTTTTGTTGGAACCAATGAAACAGTATGTCTTCAGGTAAGGATTTTTTGTTGGAACCAATGAAATAGTATGTCTTCAGATAAGAGCTTCCAAAAGTTCTACATTCAAATAGACCTTTAATTAATTTTATTCGCCAAAGATTACATTAGAGAGTAGATGGATAAGCATGTCTGATTTTTCATAAAATAAGTCATACACACTGTAAGATTTTTGATGTCGAAAGATGAAGAAGAAGAGAGCCTAACCATGAGAAGAACTGCTACAGCAGTTGTATTAATGGCCCTAAGTGTCTTTTCTTGATTTTTTTCTTAACTAAATTCCTCCAGACCTGTTGATTGACGTCAGTGATGCAGTACCAATCTGCTGCTACCAAGTCGGCCGAACATATTTCAAGCTATCCAGAGCCTTGTGCATCAACATCCCACCAACTGGTGAGTACCTAGTAAATAATTGTTACTAGTAATTTTTATAGCAACAGTCAGTCGGTTTTGTTACATGCCAGAGTTATATACTAAATGAATTACTTGAGGTACCAACTTTGGACGTTTGAACCAGCCATCCAGCTAGAAAGAATCTTCATTCTTTACCCTCCTATAATAAGCCTTGAGGGGTTTTGAATTGTATAACAATTATGAGGTAAAAATTGGAAGAATTTTCTTAAGATAAACAAAAGTAGAATGCTGTATTTTGTTTGTTCATTGTATTATTCAAGATTTAGAAGTGATAAAAGTTTTATAAATGGATGAGTGCTGACTGAAGCCTCAATTATCTATCACTTAAAGTAATAGGTTAAAACAGACTTTAAAGACTAACCAATTTTTTCATTTTGTATGTAGTGCCTGGATTTTTTTGGCTGGACATGAAGTTTTCTCTTTTTAACTAATTAAATGTTGAGATGTAGTTGTGTTCCTCTGTATGGTGTACTAAAGTGTTGTGTCTTATCACACAATTAAAATGTCCTGAAAAAAAGGAGGGGAAAATGCAAACAACAACAAATTATTAAGTAATAACTATAATATATTGCAATGAATTTGTATCAGAGTAGGTCTAGAACCTACTGATTTATAGAGAGCTTTTACGACACCCATATCACAATCTTAAGGTACGCATCTTAATTGCTAGTCAAGTTCAACAATATACACAAGAACTTTAAAGTTTTCCAACATAACAATTTAACGTCAGGGAATGGTTAAGTACCTATAATAAATTTTTAATTTAAAATTTTGATCAAATATTATCGATTTCTAATGTTCCGATGACTATACGGAATAATAGTTAAAAGGGCGAGATCTAGTCAACTGTCAGTCCTCATTAGTGGTTGTGTTGGCCATTGAAGTGTTGACGGTGGGTCCATAGTAGATGAGTTCTGGTATCTGTCCTCCTTGCACTCCTGTGCCATTTGTACTCTCAGAAGAACAATGGAACTGGAAAGTTACTGTGCCCATATACACTTCACTTAAACCTTCCTGTCCAAAATAACTTAATTCACTCCCATCAAGTATTGCTGAAGCAGTGTAGAAGCATTCTGGCTCAATCTGTATTGGGTTCTCAAAGTAAACATGGAAAGTGTTACTTGATCCATCAGAGAAGAACTTAGTGTTGTTCTCAGCTAGCACTCTGCCCAAACGTTTCAGTTCAATCTTAACATTATAATCTGCTGCTCCATTAGAGGATCCATAAAGTCCAAATCCAACGACAAAAATTCTCTTGTCCACACAAAACTGTATTGAATCACATCTTCCGCGATACCTCCACTGATTACTCCTGTATGCACATGACTGGAATCTGTGGCATATCTGCAATGCAAACAAAAAACATTTTATTAGTCCTTATTTTTTAAAGTGGCAATAAACTATTACCAATGAAGCCAAAACATAAAAGTTACCTGAGCTTTCAGACCTGCTCTTGCCTTAATTGGATATGCTAATAAAGGTTTGCTTGAAGCAGTAAAATGTAAAAATATGTCAATTGTCTCCTGTGGAGTCAAAATGCCAATCTGAGCTGCACTGTTTGCAAACTCTTCTAGTGACATAGTGGGGAATCTTATCAGGTATATGGCACCACCCAACATAACTCTTTTGTTTGTGGGTGTAGGATCTATTTCTCTTCGAACACATTCAGCATGTGCCCACGCCAAAGCTGCCTCAAATAAGTTGATCTCCTTGCAATTGAGTGTTTCCCTTGCTAATACTGATTCTAATGTTGACACATCTATGTCAACAAAGCCTTCTGACGTCAGGGCCATCTCAGCCTAAAATGAAAATAATAATGTGTTATGAAGGTGAAGGTTAATTGAAACTGCAATACAATTTGGTCAAAAGTTTATTCAGATCTATATTTTTAATACATTAAAAATATTACAAAATTGTCATTTAAACAATTACATGCATTACACAACATACATAAAGTATGTACAACATACCATTGCATACTAGATCAAGCAAACTGTATTGCAGTTAATTTACACCATGTATTACTGTTATGACTAGAGATACACATAGAGAGCTTACTGGAATGTGAATTAATAGAAATCTATTTACATAAAATAAAGCATAATATGTATAGCATAACATCCTTAAGCCTAGATCACAACCTAAAATTGAGTATACAAATGCATTTTGTGGCACAACATATTTTAAAATAATTTTACTTTGATAAGACAGTTTAAATAATTTTGATTTCTTTATAAATTCAAGTGTATCTGATACGTTTGATATACTGAGTTTGTCTCCAATGTTACATTAGTTATTGGTCAGAAGAGATCAGTCAATTATGGATATAATATAACAACAATTCGATTTCACTAGTCATTAATTGTAAATACCATGGATATTTTCCATGCTCTCTGGACTAGAAAAATTTCGACTGGACGATTCTGATAGTTCCATCAACAGACTGCTGTAGGATGATGATGGTTCGAGACACATTGTGGCGAGATTCTCAGTGGATTCACATACCTGGGCATCTATAACTTCCCAGCATCTTTGCATCAGTTCTGGTTCCTCAAACAGACGGGACTGGCTGAGGAGCAGGCATGCATTCTTTGCTGTCAGACTAGTTTCCAAATAATTGACACAAGCCTTTGCCAAATGTGGTACAATGTACTTTTTGGCAACGTATAGAGTTGATAATACTGTATCAGCTTCTAGCTGTATTTCATCACAATAAATGTACCTGAAATCAAACAATGATATACATTAATTGGATGATAAAGCATATTCAAATTGTTTACATGACTGTTAGTTGCATACAAAAAACTCACTTTAGAAGTGTAAGAAAAGCAGATGGTTCAACATCGGGGACTTCAATCTCCTGCTTGCATTCTGCTAATCCTCCATAAAACATAGCATAGAACACTGAGCTGGCGGTAGCTAACACATACTTGTGGGCAGGTATTATCTGTGAATGTCCTGGAACATAAACAAAGCCACATGTTAATCACAATTAATTTGTTTGGGGAAGTTACTGATAAAAATAATAACAAATGTTATCAAAAACAGCATGTTCGCTATACAATTAATTACTATGTAGTTGTTATTGTTGTATTATCAGACTAATAAAAGAATTAAAATATAAAAACAACATTGTTATAAATATACATACCAGGTCCTCCAACAATGAATGTGACGTCTGACATGAGCTGGTTATTGAACATAGCTGCATTTCTCTCCCGCACTGTTGGCTTAGTAGCTTGCCAATTAGGGTCTAAAGTGGCTGTGCCCGGCGGCGGGGCGGGGGAGCTCGTAGGGGACGGCGTCGCGCTCGCGGACCCGCACGGGGACGGCGGCCCGCTGTAGCACTGGGACACTTGCGTACCAGTCTCACGTTGCGACACCGTGTGTGGTGGTGACAACGACAGACCACCACCATTGTTGATATTCTCAGCTGGAAAAGAATAAACACCATCCTTATGACATTGTCCACAAGTTATAAATACAACAAGCAACAATATTCAGGTCGCGGGCTAAATAAAATGTTGCGAACCATGACACAAAAATACATTCGTTAAACCAAACAACCGTAATTAACCTATTTGTTGACCTCTACATTCATTTATAAACACTTATTTAAATTGACACATGAATAAATCAATATTTACAATGCTTCGCGAGCTCACCGTTCATCCAAGCGTTCGTTTGCGCTACAGACATGCTAGGGATACCGTCCTGTAACCTTTTCGGAGGTTTTGAAACGATTCTAGAACACAAATTCGACATAGTGATTATGTGACCTCACAATATTTTAAAATTCTATCGCAAACATTTGGGCCGCGAGCTTCTAGGCACTGACGTCAGCCATTTTGTTTGCTGGCAGGCGGAAAGGTAGTGTTGTCAGACAATAACATTTAATACGTACAAAATTGTATTTATACGTTTTTATATTTACGTTATGTTTTTTACTACTCATATAAATTGTAATTTTACTAAAAATAATAAATAATAACTACAAATTTTGTGGTATTAACTAGAATCAGAAAGATAAGGCTAGAGTTTTAATGTTTTTATCGCTTTTATCAATACAAACAAAATAAAGAAATGTATTGTTACAACATGTATCGTGAAAATCACATTATTTTCTGCAATAGTAGAATATTCGATCAATAATTTTTAATTGTGCAGTTATTTATCTGTAGGTAGGCAACACTGTCTGTCTCGGAACCGAGGTCGCTGCGCATGCCAGGCAGAGAACGGGCAGTGACATTTGGTACGTTCGGAAACATTCCCAAGTATGGATTTTACATGAATGCATTCTTGCAAACTACATTTCGTTTTGTAATTTTCAAGGATGAAAATATGAATAAAAATATAAATACCTTGAGCAGGCTGCCGTTGTCGCGGCCGGTAGCCTCTCTGCGGTTCTTGACAGTTTAACTCGGCGAAGCGCCCATCTTCGTCTATCAGACTTTCAAAGAAATCCACGCTGCTGTTCATCGAGGATCGCACGTGCAAATGATACGCATACCCAATGAAACTGAAAACGAATAATAAAGACAACGTGAGAATGTAAATCATTATAATAGGTGTCGATCGGTTAGCTATCAGTCAATAGAATTGGTGTAATTCGTTCCACCAATTGAAGTAAAATAAATGAAAAAGACCAATTCAGTCATCTATTTAATATTCGCTAGGGTACCGTGCAATTCAAATGTACATTTTATTTACCCGACTATAGCGAAAGAAATGATGTATTTACCTAAAATTTTTAAATTTAATAATTGTCAACATAATTTTAGGGTTCCGTAACCAATAGAACATTACGTCTGTCTTTCAGCGAGGTGTGTCTCCTGAACCACGAAATAAAAATTTGGGTACAGCGTGGGTTCTCGTCAATTTTCGATGCGTACGGAACCCATCGCAATCGGCTGCTTTTATTATATCTATATAAATAGCTGTACCCGCCATTCCTACCTCCCGCACCAGGATAAAAAGTAGCCTGTATCATTTCTCAGGCTCTAACCCATTGGTTTGCATACCGTTTAAATTGGTTCTGTAGTTCTGACGTGAATGAAAGACAGGCAGACTCACTTTCGTATTTATTTATAATAGTACTTTGTAACTTGCTTATGTCTTTACTTTGCTTGTGTGCTTGATCATGTTATTGTTAATAAAAACAGTATTGTTTTTTTAACTAAAGGTATTTACGGTAGGTAGTAGGGACACGTTCACATTTTATTAATAACGAAGTAAATGGGACCGGTTTGGTACTATATGAGTTTGTTGGAGCTTGTTCTCTAAAAATGGTATCTCGCAAAAAGTAAAAATATTTCTTACTAGCTTCTGCCAGTGGTTTCACCCGCATCCCGTGGGAACTACTTCCCGTACCGGGATAAAAAGTAGCCTATAGCCTTCCTCGATAAATGGGCTATCTAACACTGAAAGAAATTTTCAAATCGGAAAAGTAGTTCCTGAGATTAGCGCGTTCAAACAAACAAACAAACGCTTCAGCTTTATAATATTAGTATAGATGCGATCTTTTGTTAGGAGGCAAGTCTTGTTGTCCTGAAATTTACAAAACTTGTTACCAACTGTTATTTTTTTTTTGCTATTGTCTCCGTCTATTACTATTACAGTACAGTCAACGTTAAAAGTGTTTCTTTCTGTTTAACATCAAATATATTTTCTATACTCGTGGATATAATTTTAAGAAGATATCTTAATTATTTTATCGAAAACACAATAGCGTTGTTGTTTTAGTAGAAGGAACCATTAATTAACTTATACGATTATGGTTAGCTACACATCGGGAACATGGGAACACATTATCTTACCGTGTATTTTTTTCTTATTAAAAACTGACACAATAGTGTGAGTTTCTCAACAAGATGTAACTTGAAGATTTTCTTTAGGACTTGTTTATATGCAGTTGTTAATTTTCTTTGCAAAAATCACATATGTTTTTTCACAATTATGACCAGACACCAATATTATGCAAATTCGCTTTTTCCTAAAGGACTTTTGATGCTTAGGTAGGTACTGAACATTTGCACATAAACACATGTCTAAAAATAAATAATATACAGTTTAGGGTATGGTCGTTAAAAATCTATTAAATAAGTATGTAGATTGTAAATAATAAACAGCTGTATTGTTAATACTCTTCACTGTTTTTAATTTTGATCAAAATATAGGTGATATCTTACACATCTTGATATCAACTATGGGTGGTAACTTTTGGACTGAATAGATTAATAATACAGATACTATTTAAGGGAAGTTGATAGAGACATTAAATTAGAATAGGAAAGCAGTACCGACCGACAGTGACAGCATGATTTTAAGTTATGCGTATTTTCACGACGGTATGGCCAAGCTGGGGTCAATATCATTAACATAAACAGTATTCTATACATGTCTATTGTCTTTTGTTTTCACGAAAATACCTACATATAAATAAATATGCCGACAATTTGAAGGTGTTTTAGGTCCTCATGTGAAAGTTGTAAGTTTTCCAACTGTGATTTGCCTTTATAGAGCTCTTAGTGTGGCAGGTCATGGTTTTGCATTAAACATGATTGATGGATGGAAATGTCTTTTGTACTTAGGTACTGTTCTGCTATGGTTGATAAATAAACAAATAGCCGTTTTCCAAGCAATTAACTGATGTCCTGCGGTTTCATCCGCGTCCCAGGGGAAGTTCTTCCCTTACCGAGATAAAATATTATAGCCTATTTTCACAGGGGATAATGTAACTTCCCAACTGTGAAGGAATTTTTAAAATCGGTACTGTAATTTTTGAGTTTATCCATTACAAATGAACATTAAAAAATCCTCTTTATAATATTAGTGCAGTAACAATAAAGCAGTGGTTACTTTAATACTGAGATACCTAATTATGCCAAAACAATAAAATTCAATTATTACCACTGCAGGAAGAGAAAACACGAGGATATTTTTTTAATCAGTTTTCCAAAGTTATAATAAAGTTAAAGTTGATCACTGACTCTGAAAGTCATAATGATTGATCAGAAGGTTTGTTACTTTCTCGAGACCATTACAATGATTACAGTAGAAAAAATCGTTTTCAACTTGCAATTACGATTTCTGACCTGAATATGCTGAATTTAATGTGAATTTTGGTTTTGTTTTCGGCGAAGTAATATGGGTAACGGTAAAAAACTTCAGAATTGCCTCTTTTGTAAACAACATTATAATCATTGATTTATATTAATTGAATGAATTGAGGTAAACATTAGTTTGGTATGCAAATAATTGCTTTCTGAGTAACAATAGCTACGAATTACAAATAGGAATTTGGAATGTTGTAGACCTTTACTTTGACTGTTATTGTTAAAGACAATAGTTTAAAAACATTTCGTTAAAAATAACTGGAACAGACTGCACATACCTTTATTTTAATGCGATGATTAGTTAACGGAATCAATTAAATACCTAAACAAAGACAAGTGATTTTGTTCTCAAAAAAAATATATCGTGAACTATCACAGACAAAAAAAGTAAAGTAAGTCTATCTTAGACGCCAATGGCTGGTAAAAAGGTTAAGGAAAACATCTTGAGGAAACCTGGACTATAAAGTCTGAAATCGCCAACCCGCATTGAGCAAGCGTGGTGATTAATGCTCAATCCTTCTCCGTGTGAGAGGAGGCCTGTGCCCAGCAGTGGGACGATAAAAACGCTGTAACATTTAACACACATTTTATCACAGCCAGGCGGCTAAAATGGCTAACGTTTAAGATCACATCACGAATTTACAGTGACAAAACATCGTTTAGTCTATGTCACTTATTTGACATTTGCACAAAAGACCGATTTAAAAGGCTTTCGATTTTCTTAAAGGAACAGATGGAACCTATTTAAAGCCTTACCTTATACGTTTCGACACTTAAAAACGCTGTCATTCACTGTACTTCAAATTAACTATGACTCTATAGTCTATCTATAAAACAGATTAATCTATACTATCTATGTTGCTTGTTTGTTCGCTAAAGGCTTCATAACTATAGAACGGATTTGAAAAATAGTTTCGCTGGAAAGCTACACTCTTCCCCAGTAACATAGGCTATATTTTATCCCGGTACGAGCAGTATTTCCCGCAGGACGCCGGCGGTGAAACCGCGGGAAAGCGGCTAGTTTGCCTTACTTTTATTGTTTGCGCTTTATATTACCTTGTAAATGTTTGTAACGTAACTTGTTTATGTGCCAAAAATAGCAACAATGTTGTTCCCCATTTATTTTAACTTGAATGGCTCACTAACAAAACTAGTTTAAGCCCAGTAAAGTACGAGTAGATTTGCGTGGGGTTCCGTAAGTTTGTATGTACTATGATGATAGCTTTTTAAATAACCAAAAAGTTATATTTTATATGGATCGAGATTTATTTTGTTTTAGATTCTCGGCAAGTTGCATTTTTTTAAAATAACTACCAGTATTTTGTTATTTTATGACTGCGAAGCTTTGATTTAAAAGCAAGTATTTAGATAGATATTTACAGGTCTATGTCAGATCTAAGACCCAAATATTAAATAATGATTTTTTTTGTACGGAACCCTCATATAGAGAACGTTTTGTGTCCGCCTGTACCCAGTGTTATTGAAGTTCGGCGTGGTTCGGTTATGAAATGATTATTATGAAGTGAACTTGTGTGTCAAAATAGTTTCGGTGTAGCAACCAAGTGCGTTGCTAATATTAATGGTGTTTGGGTTGCTTTTAAGTACACGTTGTCTCAAGGTACGTCTTTTACTTATTTCCTTTTGTAATCGAGCGCAGATAATACATACATATGATCGCATTAAATAGTAAGGTTGGCTAGAATAACGTTCCCAGAGGACTTGTTCGTTTCATTCATTCATTTTTCTATTCGTATAGGTAATAAAGAGGAATCATTTTGTTTCTTTCTTTATATTCCATAGGCTCCGAAACGATTTGAAAATTCTTTCACTGCCATTTTTTTACAGATCATAGGTAGTTTGCTGCTCTTACTACTACTATTACTCGATCATAAAGCCATTTCCTCTTGGCCCAAGTTGTTTTTGGTAAACAATTTAATTTCTTCTGCCTCTGCATCAATCAACTATTAAAAGAAAACGGAGGCAGAAGAAAAGTTTTATTGTGTCTCCTTGATCCTCCTCTATCTGAGCTCTACTATTAATACACAATCGTATTAAGAGCCATTCTCCTAAATCTTTCGTTCTCGTGTCAAAAATACCAATGTCCGGTGGTCTCACAACACTAACGAAGTTAAATCAACTAGGCACCTTAGAATAAATAAGAAATAGATCGACCTATCAGAAAAATGGCTGACAAAGCTATCAAGGAAATGCGTTTATGTAAATTCGATAACGTAGATTATGTAGATGAATCTGCCATTATTTATTTATACGGATTACAAAGGCAGCATGTAAAAACACGCGTCAAGCACTAGGAAGCATATTATATCATTGATAACAAACCGGTAAACAAAGAACACGAGGTCGGCTTTGGTGAACAGCCACCGCAGGAGGACTTTCCCCAGCACCACTGGAAGCTTACTAGGCGCCCTGGAACTCCTCCCCTTCATTTCATTCCTTCGGGATACCAAAACCCTTGCAGCATGACCACAGGTTTATCGACAAACTTGTCACAGGTCACAACACTATTTATTACACTATTAACAAACGCGGGTTAACGAACTAATACTCGTGAGTGAACAACGGAACTGTTTTGGTATTTTCGTGTGGATGAATGCGCTCGCGCCGCTGCGTCCGACCGACTGCGCCCGATCTCGCGGCGCGGCTCACGAACACCGGCGGCCCACTCTTGCGCAAGGCCACTAGGGACACCTGCCTCTGCAGCCAACTTGGACTGAGAAAGTAGATGATGTCATAGTTTATCAATGCAGGGCATAATGCAGTTTCTGTTATCGAATTCGTCTTGTTGTTATCTCGATTCGATTGCGAATTGTAGATAGATAGAACACTTCGTTTCCACTTATTTCCTTCATCATGCTTTGTTCTAATGAATCATTTGGTTTTACCAAACATCACGTATGACCATGAGACTCGAAATCGATAGTCTGCGGTTTAAAATTTATCTCTCGGTATGGCTAAATTAAGATTAATATTTTCCTTGTCTTTGCTGTAAACCGTAATATATCTTTCAAACCGGTATATCTATTTCATAAGGTCTTTGTTTTGATCTCACACATGTTTTTATCAGGTTATGCTTGGTTATTTTTATCACTTCACAGAATAGTTAAATTAATTTCTCACAACCAATACGAGCAATATGGTTACCCACAGTGAAACGATTGATTAAATTAATTAACTCCAGTTAGAATTAAGGTATGCGCAATCTAAACCATTCATAAAATGTTAGATTCCTGAGCTATCTGACTAAAATACTTGCGGCATAAGCATTCCACATATTATATTGCAATTAGTAAAACTATAATGGGGTATTGTTAGGTAGCCTACGGCAAAAATGTGTACGCAGTGTTGACGAAATTCTTCTCGTGCCGTGAATTTTATTACGTCTAGCGTCTCCCAAGAAAATATTTCGCCACACACGCACGCGAAAATCGTTGACAGTAGCTAAAATATTACAACGAGAAAAAAGTTGATAAGTATTTGTGTTAATTTTCAACATATTTCAGCCTATTTTTTGCAATCTTGAAGTAGGCGAAGGTGTTCTTGCTGTTAACAATGTATTAAAAAAACTGTTTTGGCTATGTCAGTTTGGGCGAAAAAATGTTGTACGTTAAGTTAATGGCGTTTTTGATGGTTCATAACAGTTAGTTAATGGTCTTTTGTAGTTAGTAACCTCGTAACAAGTTTATGAGGTACGTGTTACTAAGTATCGCAAACGACTTCTGTTGGAATTTATAAAAATACAGATGCAAATGTGCTTTATGAGATGATTGGGAATTGTGGCATAGTTCATCTAGCCTAGATGGACAGAACAGTTTAAACAAAGCAATACTGTGTCCTAGAAATTGGAAAACGTGTGGCACCTTTTTGAGCCTGTAGCTTTGGACCCAAACTTGTATATTTTTTTCAATTAAACGTTTTATTATAGCTTGCCAGACGACATTAAGTCATCGATGTAAACAGTTGTTGCCCTTAAACAACTGCCCTTCTGCGTTTCGTGACATAATTTGGTCCAAGACCCGAAATGCGATTTTGAAAGCAAGCCAAGGTCCGATCGCCATCATTGAAGTATGTGAATTTTATGTTTATTTAATTCACACCTCATATTCGTACGACGAATGAGGTTAGCGCGGGTGGCATAAAGAGCCATCGGCATTCAAGACGCGCGTACGCAGCCTGTAAGCAGACCATATACATGCTATTGCTGAGCGAGATCGCTTTTGTTTTAGCATCAAACACGTTTCGCTGTGGACCCGTTATGTTGTCTGGTTAACAGATTTAAAATAAATAAAAAGTCTCTTACTTATTTATATACCAAAGTCGTAAAACAATATTCGTTGTATCGTTCTACGTTGTCCTATTGGTTACTACGTTATTCTATTCCTTCGAGCTCATATGCAGAATTGCAAAGTTATACTAACTGATGACCGTTATAATGTCAATGTCATAAAAGCGAAGTACCGATTATTTTGACTCCTTACAAAATGTTGATTTCGATGATGTAAGTTAGCCGGTAAAACCTCTCGGATATAACTTGACTCATTATTTGACACTCAAACTAGGCAGTGTCACATACCTATGTTGCATGGGCTTTTCCCGTAAAGTGATTAATTCTAAAAATATTTGCAATCATCGGGATCGAAAACCGTATAGAATTGGTAAAATCTAATAAGCTTGAACAGTCAAGTTGCATCTTGGTGACAGCAGCTAGCCTGATGGCTGGCATAACACGGTAAACTTAATCGGTATTGCCAATATTGAGATTAGGCAATGATTAAAAACATAATGTTAGTGCAAAACAGCAGACTCGTTTTCATATTGATGGAATAACAACATCCATTTAGGTTGAGTAAGTTATCGTGAACTGATTTTAACAAACAGTCAGTTGAATAATATTGCGTCAAATTATATCAGGTTGCAATGCAAGTTATTGCAGAGTTAGATAATTTTTGTGAAGTGTCTGCTCTGATAAATCAGAAAATGAAAGATAAAAAACGGAGCAAGTAAGGAGGAAAACTTCGTATCCTTTTATCTGCAGAAGACGTTGACTGCTGGGAATCCCAACACCAAAACAAATGACCTTAGATTATGGTGTCACTTATTCTAATCCGTACGCGATCGATTCGCCTTATTGACGTGATTCCCATTGTAAACGGCAATAAGGCCATAAAGCTACTACAGGAAAACTGAGGAATACACCAGCAAATCATTGACGAGGCAGAGGTCAATGGAAGAAAATGAGACCCCAAGAATAAAGGTATTGCCATTTCCTTAAACGAAAAGATCCGAGAAGTGTTCACAAAAAATAAACGAAGGAGTAATTGCCTCACATTCATTAAAGATGTCTGAATATTTCTGATCGAATGCGATTATAAATGATGCATTTAAAATAATTAAATAAGAAATGGATCGAATGTCACAAAACAGTAGTTAATTGCACCTCAATCGTCCTAACCAGTCTTTTCAAATCTCTTTTAGCCAAGCCTTGGATTGTCATTCTCCCAATTTGAAAACTATAGTTTAGTTCCGTTCTCGAGTCTAGATACTAGGGACCATGTGTTTTATTGCCTACGAAGGTTTTGTTCCAATCAAAATTTCCTCTTCATCATTACATACAAGGTTGTTTTATCAAACGCTTATTATGATTCATGATTTTTTTACTATTTTTGCAGAACCTGTCTCTAAAAACTTCCGTTTAAATTAATGAAGCTAGTGATACCAGGAAATGGGCAGGCTTTATATCGTCATCTACGATAGCAATCGTCTTGAATCTTGATTGTAATTATCCTTCCTCGAATCCTTTCCTTATCATAGTCCTCGGATTAACTGTTCTGCAGTCAACCATGCTTTAATGCTTTAATGTTTTAAACCATATGATGAGCAGTACTTGTGAAAGATTTTTATGCAACTGGGCCCGCTGCTAATTAATTTGCCACGATTTTTACAAATTCACCTTGAAGTTGTGTTCACTTACGCAAATCGAATCAATCGTTATGTGGTGGACTTTGAGCTCTTTTGAAATTGAAACTGTTTGTTTGGTGGTGGTCACCGAAGTGTAGAACAAGTGTTGTACTTTAGACAAATTAGGATGGAGCTTGCGCGATTTGTTCATGAGTCATACGAAGTTCTTGCTTTGTTGTGATGATAATAGTATTTTTAAATTGTAGTATTTTTTATTAAAATCTGTTGGGAACTCAACCATGGTTTCTGAGTATCTTTACTGGTATTTTATCTTTTACATAAATAGGCAATGTAGGTGTTTGGAAGTAGGCCCGCAAACAGATCACTAAAAATAGGCACCGTTCTAGAAGACATTATTCTTGTTTTGAAAATCAGAAATTATTTCTAGATGGTTCTCCATACTTCATACCTTCTTTGTTTTTATCGGTCTCGCAGTCTTAAGCCGCAGCTACAATTTCTGCACAATTCCTAGACTAGGTACGATGTCTATCGCGTTGCTAATCTGAAATACATGAGGCAGTCCTTGTTAGTCGGAAACGAACGATCTAGCTTGTAAGGTGAAGGCTAGCTATCTATTGTTCTATGCTATATTAGGGTAGTTTCCTAAAAAATAATAATTAGTCCGTCTTGTAGATTGTCCAAAATTAAGCGATACGTATTTTTTCTTTTTTAAATTGGATCAGAACTTGTTAAGATATAGCGTGTTAAAGTTGAGTGTGATGTCACAAGTTGCTACAATTTTCAGGAGACTGTGACGTAAAGGCCCCACTCTAATTTTTGAAGCGTATTATCTTTGTCATTTTATGTTTAATTAAAAAAAGAAAAAATACGTATCCAATATTTTTTGATTATCTAAAAAGCGGACTAAATATTATTTCATTATTTCGACCCTGGAAACTACCCTTTTCTAGACAAGTGAGTTCGGGCTGCATACAAAACATTACTTCCTTTGCTATTAGAGATAGTAGTAGTTCCGACATGTTAACTGTTTTTGTATTAACAAGTTCAAGGATTATGATAACTGTAATTTGATTTGGAAATGTGGATCCTACGTTAGCTGGCGGTAGCTTTAGGTGAATAGAGGAAAAACATAAAAATATCTCTAAAAATAATCATCAGCCGAACGTTCTTGCCAGAATTTTACAAAACTTAACTTTCCTTCAATTTAAAAAGGGCTTACTTAAATGATTTGGTAATGATTTAAGATGACAATAGACAGGAAGGCGTTGAAGTATTCATATTGGTCCAGTAATAAAATAAGTTCGAAGTCTGCTGAGGAATACCTACAAGGTTCTGTATCACAAAATAAACAAGTATTACCTTCTTGAAAAATCCTTGACCCGCCGTAAAAAACTGGATACATTTTGGGTGACTTGCATCTCGTTTTGCAATACTTCGAAAAGGCAATATTATGCGATTTTTATTGAACGCGCTGTTCATTTACGTACTGCAAGGTTCTACTGCAGTGGCCTTCACTGCATGAATACGAATTCAGCATGCAAAATTAATTGTCATTAAGGAGACATTAAAATTATTCTGTTTTGGCGCCAATTGCAGGTTTCGTAACAAAACAAAATGGCTCCTTGCACGGGACTGCTCATTAGAAGTCAATTAATATTCTAATTATGATTCAGTTTTACTGACATTACCTAACTATTTAAGGTTCAAAACCTATGGCTCTTATTAAGTAACGATAGGGTCGAAGACTGGTATTTAACTTTAATTGAACTTGTAATAAACAGACACCTTCTCTTTAAAAAAATATGGCGGAATGGTCTCCAGACTATAGTGTTATACATATGTATCTAATTATCTATATTTTATACAAGATGTTGATTATTTTATTACTATTGCCTCTCAGATCTTGTGAGATGTAGGTATGAATTTGGTATTGAAACTAGCTAATCCTTTGTGATAAAAATGTTGGCCTCTCTGAGTACTATCGAACACAGCACCTGTCAAAAGCGCTACCGTTTCTATGCAAAATGATTTATCCCTAAGAAATATAAAAGTTGTCTAATGACAGCGTTGCTCACAAAGCTTCATTTAGATTAGAAGTACTACTAATCAGCATCATTCTTATAGATAGGATAAAAACTATTAGTACGAAAAAAGGCTAAACCGACGGAAAAGGTAATGTGTTATTAATAAAACTGTTTGTCCTAAAAACAATACTTTGCACACCTTCTTATAAATAAACATGACAACAGAATTAGAAATAGGTACCTATACTAAAATAATTTGGTGTGATTAATCGCTTTTTAAAGGTGTCTGGTTAAAATATGCCAATGTTTTGCCTGATTAATGCTCAATCCTTCTCCGTGTGAGAGGAGGCCTGTGCCCAGCAGTGGGACGATAAATAGGCTGTAACTAATGTTTTGTCTACTATTTTTAATTCTCATTTTCCTTATTTATCTAAATATATACCCAAACCTATTAATTTATTTGCATTCAACATATTATTTCTCACAATACCTATCTATGTACCTACTTTAGTAGATTTACCAAAATCGTTTAGATTTTCTAATGTTTATTTAGTTCACTCACGTGGTCAGTCTGTCCATAGAATTAGCTATGCAAATATAAGCAATATTGCATTCGATTTTAAAAAATGCTCGACAGCATCGAATCTTATCGATGAAGCGTCCAGGAAGTAATTTACGTATTAAATACGTGCAAAAATGCATGCCATTGTTTTAATTCTTACATAAGTTACATTTTCGTGGAATCAATTAATTTACTAAAGAGTTAGTTTTAGTATTGTAATCTTTAACGCCATAAGGAAGCCATTTATTATCGGATACGGATATCCTCGTTATGTTTTACGGTAAGTCAACACCACCTACGTTCGTAGTGGCCCATCGCCCACGACAAGTTGTCGTTAACCCCAGAAATATATTTTACGCAAATGTAAATTTTGTTATTGTCATCAAATGACGTCTTTTGCGTCTAAAATTAAAATACTGGTTAAGTTTTAGGTTGATTTTTGTTTTTTAAATTAAAATTAGCTACTAATAAATAAACTCATTGATTCAAGTCGACAACGTGAGCTCGAAATCTACAAACAACTTCCCTGTTAAGTTCTTTCAATAAACATTAAAATACAATCGTGGGAAATGAGCAGCAATGTACACGACGTCCAATGAATTGATAACCAATTGAATCTTCAAAACAATTTTGCCAGTACCAAACTTCAGTCACGACATTTATCTACTAATACCAATACCTACCAATGTAATTGCTATACGGTCTATAATGTGACTTTTCATACCTGCTCAGTCACGCTACCTCGCGTGAACCCATAAATCTTAAAACCCAGCGTATCTAGTATTCGAGGACTTTACAATACCAACATTAAATGCCAGTGTGCCAACAGGAAAATGCTTGAAGACAAAATTAAGTGTCACACGCAATCAACTGGTTCGTGAGAACAATAGTGTCGTTTGTCTAGTGTGCTTGCTAAACAAGGCTGTGGTTTATAGTCCTGGGTGTAAGAAGGTTGGTCACCTTCAGGTCGAAGCAAGGACAAACTCTCAACGACTTATAACATGTGGTCTTTTCTTTAGGTTTCAATTCTGGTATATGTATATTTTTCATGGGGCGAAAACTGCTAATCAGCATCTGAATCTTACGCTTTTAATTTATCTTTTAAAAATATATATCCCATAATTTTGCTTCTACTATTCAGGCAATCGCCTGCCCTCTAATTGAAGTGTCTCCCGTAACATATCAATTAATTAATAGCTATATTGTACCTATAAAGATTTGTAGATTTCTTTGGTTGTACCCTTTACAAATAGTTGGCACAAACAACGTTCAACAAAACACATTATGCAGTCTACACGGTAATCAGAATCGCACGGTTTTACACCATTACGCTGCAATGTAGGGGCGTTGCGTCATGCCTGCATACCTTATTTATTTAAGGTGTTAGAACGATTCAATTAACAGTGCCTAGGTCTTATTTGGATATCTAATGAAGTTAAATATAGACGCTAGGTAAATAGAATTTAACATAATGCTGTTCGGTTTTCCTCTAAGGCTTAGCTAGGTATTATAATATCTTAACTTTGCATTTACATAAAAAGTTCTCATTTGATTCATCAGACTCGAAACAGAAAATATTGGGGATTAATCATAGGGATACCCATTGGTTCTCCAACGCAGAATTTCAATCATAGAAATAGTCAGTATCTGATTCCAATCGGTTACCTTTATTTTTGCAGATCCATGTCTCTATATCCTGCGGTTCTCATCACAGCTGCAGTTCGCGGAGAAGTCACACGAGGTCAGCATGACTGCGCTGCGACTCGTCCAGCGGATGAAGAGAGACTCTATACACTCTGGCCGAAGACCCTCTGGTATTTGTGGAGCTGGTAAGTTATGGAAACTACCCAAAGATTTGATTGAGGTTACCATTGTAAAAAGTGTTGGGGTTGTCCAAATAAGTATATATCCAACAAAACAGAGATCACTTCTGGACATCTTCACTGATATCATGGGCTTCTTTAAAGAGACGGAAGAAAGACAAAACGATTTGAAGGCTCAACAAGTCACTGAGGTAATTCGATCGTGCCGATGGTCTTAGGACTACAAGAATAATTCAGAACATGACATAAATTGCAACTTAGTTTAGCAGTTACAGACATCCAATTATTTATTGCATGCTACAAACTACATAGATGCAAGTGAATGATAATTTATGAAATAACTAGCTTTTGCCCGCGACTTCGTTCGCATGGAATAGTGACTTCCGGCATATTTTTGGTTTGACCAATAGATGGCGCTATATGTCTGGAATAAATTTTGTTTTTATTTTTGAAATAAAAACTATCCTATGTCCTTTCTCAAGTTCCAAACTATGTCTGTACCAAATTTCACACAAATCGGTTCAGTAGTTTAGGCGTGAAGAAAAGACAGACAGACAGACAGACAGAGTTACTTTCACATTTATAATATTAGTTAGGATGAATGACAAAAAACTGTTTGCTAACTGTATCTGGTCAGTCGTAATAGTTGTGCACGGAAGTAAATTCTTTTATCCGCACAGACGACCCTGGCGTCAGATAATATTTAACTCCTTCTGCTTTGCAGTATTTTTGATTGACACATTTCCTTATAGATGCAAAGATAAGCGGCCATATGCAGTTACATTTGCTGCCTACATGTCGATGTTAATGTTTAAATAACGGCTTTATTATAATCTTGCAGATGACAAATATGCTTATATAGTTTACCGTAATATACTTCAATACTAAGTAGGGTAAGTTTAAAGCGTCATTTGTCAAAAAAAACTGTCTTCGGTTAGCGGTCTTTTCCAGTGAACTAGCGGAGATGACCCGAAGAATCCCGAAGCCTCGTAAATTCACTCGTAACTATTTCTTTTGGTCATGTCCACCGTACGTTTTTGACGTAGAAGAAGGCGCCTGACCTACCTGCATTACGGCATCTCCGCTCATCTTTCCTTACTTCGTGGTTTCAGTTCATTTTGTCATGATAAAAGCAGCCCTTTTCTTTTCCAGCGCTGCTCATAGCGGCTCGGCTCCACGAATTCAACCGAACGCCCGCCGATGTTGTCCGAATAGTCAAAGTTCACGAGTCTACACTACGCAAAAGACTCCTAGAGTTCGGAGACACGCCTTCCAGTGCTCTCACTCTTGAGGAGTTCATGACAGTGGACTTGGAAGAGGAGCAGGACCCACCAGCCTTCAGAGCCGCGAGGAAGAGGGATAAGGAGCGGTTACAAAAGGTAATACAGGCCTTGTATGGATGCCTTTTTTCTTCCTGCCCTCCATCCATCCTCCGAGCCTTTTCCCAAACTATGTTGGGGTCGGCTTCCAGTCTAACCGGATTCAGCTGAGTACCAGTGCTTTACAAGAAGCGACTGCCTATCTGACCTCCTCAACCCAGTTACCCGGGCAACCCGATACCCCTTGGTTAGACTGGTGTCAGACTTACTGGCTTCTGACTACCCGTAACGACTGCTAAGGATGTTCAACGACAGCCGGGACCTACAGTTTAACGTGCCATCCGAAACACAGCCAATGGTGTCTAAGATACTTAGAAAGTACATACAAACTTAGAAAAGTTGCATTGGTACTTGCCTGACCTGGAATCGAACCCGCGCCCTCATACTCGAGAGGTTGGTTCTTTGCCCACTAGGCCACCACGACTTCTGCCCTGCCCTGTTCCCAATTTTATTTGGGGTCGGCTCAATGTGTCTTCCGCTTCCATTTCTCCCTGTCACTCGTCTTACTGACACTCCTTATTCATAGGTATGGATGCCTAAAAATGTTATACCTACTGGTAAAAGGTATAGTGAAAGCTTTTTATAGATTCTTACTGAAATACGATATGTATCAGGAGCAAACTCCTTCAATTAGTACAAATTATAATTTTACTTTATTCTTTTAATATAAAAGCTTAACCTGTTGTTAAGAGGTAAGCATTTGATTAATTTTCTTCATGGGCTAAGTAGACACAATGTATAGTTCCTACTTATTGTACGGTTATTCAGAAGTAAAAGTATTATTAGTCATTGGCACAAATAACGGTTGAAAATCAGTAAAATATGCTTCTGTTACGGCTATTAAGAGTCTAAATGACCTTTGTCCCCCAGATCCACACTGTAAACACACAGGCCATATATTAAAATACTAAACAGCACATTGACTTAATGGATTAAAATATATTTGCAATAAAAAACAGGTTTCATAGTTGTTCCGCATTTATTCATCACCATAACAGACAAAAAAAATGGTACGTCAGATAATGAGGAAATACATATTATTTTATATTATGTGCATAGGTAATGAGAAATAGCGAAGCACCTTCATGAAAATATTTTGAGAAAAATAATGTTTTCTTCATTTTGCATTTAATGAATAAAGAGGTTCAACACAAAACTAATATCACAGATTACTAAATAGTTAATCCGCTAATATTTCTGGTTTTAAATATTTATCTATGCTTTATAGATATTATAACGAGTAAGAAAATGTTTTTTTGTTTGTTTGTAATGGAATAAACTCAAAAACTACAGGACCGATTTAAAAACTCTGTCACTATTGGAAAGCTACACTCTTCGCGAGTAACATGGCTATATTTTATCCCGGTACGGACAGTAGTTAAGTTACCATAGGTAGGAGGCGGGTGAAACCGCGGGAAAACGGCTAGTAATTATAATCATATTTATTTTTCCCATATTTTCAGTTAATGGAAGAAGAGGATGGAGAAAAGGAACTGACAGACTTGCAGAAGGAGATAGAACATCAACTAGAAAACGATAGCAATAGAAGAAGAAAAGTAGCAGCTGTTATTGGGGCATCTACTACTGTGTTAGGAATTGGTAAGATAAGATCACTCTAATATTATATAGGTGAAGGTTTCTGAGTGGGTATGCGCATAAACTCCCAAGCAAGTTTGTTATGTTTGTCAATAGTAACTAGCTGTTTTCCCACAGTTTCACCCGCGTCCCGGGGGAACTACATATTACTATCGTAAATTATATATTTTATGATGTAAAAGGCTCCGAAACTACTGACCCGATTTTAAAATTGTTTTCACTGTTGGAAAGCTACGCTCTTCGCTTATATTTTATCCCGATGCGGGCAGTAGTTCCCACGGGACGCGCGGAAACCGCTGGAAAGTGACAAATACACGATAGACATATTTGTCCAGAACACGAGTAACAGGCATTATTAAATGTGGAAATGTCTCTTATAATTTTCTTACAATAATTTCAAGAAATACCACATTATTTCAGATGAAAATTCACAAGAAGACGCAGAAGCCTCTAGATTTGCCGCAGAAGATGCATTGGACCGCATCGGAGAAATAGCGAAAGACGTGCAATATAAGGAGCCTATAGATGGACCCAGCTATAGTGAAAAGCCGAGACATGAAAAAGGACTAGGTAAGTTTCACTTTTCACTATATTACAAAGCTCAGTTTGTTTGTTTGTACCTACGCTTGAGCGTGCTTATCTCAGAAGCTTAAAATAAATGTCTTTATGTTTTCATGTCAAAAATAAATTGAACTTTAAAACACGGCAGCAGTACTATAACTTTACATAAAGGTACACAAGTTGAACCTTACTTTATCAAATAAAGTTACTTTATCAAATAATATACGTTTAATGTTTATTTTTTTATATCAGAAATACCTATGTATTCCTTTTAGTTTCACAATTCGAGATTATTATATCCATGCACCAGACTGAAAATTTCATTTAGCTTTTGTGTTCTTTTCAATTGAATGTATGTGATTGTTTTATACAATTCTCTAAGCAGAAATACAAGCAGGGTTTTGCTTTTTTAATTATTCCTATTTATTTACCTTTCATGATTTCCAGGGCCAGATTTAGCCGTGATAGGTCTAGGCGGGCCCAGCTCAGAAGACAAATCAGACAAGTTTGTACGCCCAGAACCGAAGCAGAAAGACCTACATAATGCCCACGAGTTGGTGCTTGATCAGAAAGCTGAAGAGTATATCAATTCCCTTATAATGAGTGAGGAAGAGGTTAAGCATAAGGCCATGTTGTGGCATAAGATTAATGCTGGCTATTTGAAGGAGCAGAAGAGTAAGTATAAATGTTATATTAATTTTAGTAGTAAGCGAATGCATAGGTCTCCAGTTTCGTTAAGTTGTGCCCTACCAGGTTCATATTCCTTCTATGTTATAAAAGTACCAACTGTTCTGTATATTATGAAGTTGTTGTAATAAGATTTTTTTCTGATGGCTGGAACATGTTTCTCTATACTCGTACATGTGTCGTACTATTATCGACTTTATGGTCATTGAAATAAAATCTGAAATCCAATTGCGTCTAGTTGCATATGTGAATCCGAAGCTATTTGCCTGGACGATAAAAACGATTATTTGACTGGAAGAATTCCATCTAAAACGGTTCTCTTTAAAAGATTTTGGTGATAGAGAATAGGCCACTTCAATTTCGCAGTCTTTGAAATTCAAAATTGGCTGCGGATGTACTAAATGTGAGAAAATGACTCTTGAAATTCAATAAGTATGTAGTATGGAAAAAAGGTGAGGCGTTTATATAACTTACTTTTGATGACCAACGCTATCAAAATCATTAGTAACAATTTACAATATAAACTTAATTTATAGTCAATACATGTTTAAGTAAAAGAAGAGCTTCGTGCCAAAGAACGAGAGGAAAATAAGGACAAAAAGAAGAAACTTCGCGGTTCTTACAAGAAGCGGACTCCGTGCAACGCAGCAACTGCTGGGGAGGCCATTGAGAAGATGATTGCTGAAAAGAAGATTAGTTCTAAGATTAATTATGATATTCTAAAGAGTTTGGACAATCCAGGGGGTACGGTACCACCTGCAACGCCTAAGCAGACTGTTGTTGTTGAGTAAGTAGCTTTTAGTAGAAATTGTTTATTTTTTATGGTCTCTGTGTCGTTTTTTTTGGGAACCTTTCGAAAGTAATATTATAACGTATAATTTTTCTTTACATATGTTACACCATGTCATTGATTTATGCTGCAAGGGATTTTTGAGAAATACTTAGTCCTATTTTCCATTTTTCTCAGTTGTAAAAAGTATTCTTAGTTATTTTCTTCTGTAGTTTAAATGTTATCCGCTGTGCGTCTTTTTGTGTGAATAAATGGTTTTTATTTCTCCTTTTTTCCTCCGTTCAATTTCATTTTCAAAGTTCTAAAACTGATTATTTTATAAAAATATCATTTTTCTTTCAAACTCCCTTGTTTCAGTTACTAACAACATATAAATATTTCCAGATCCAAGCAAGCGACGCCATCGCCCGCAGTGCCGGCGTCCCCCGTCCCGCGGAAACGCAAGAAGAAGACTCCCACCGCCGCGTCCCCCGCGCCCGCGCCACGCACACCCGCCACTCCCGTGCCGCCTACACCGCAGCCTGTTGCTGGTAAATATTAGCTTCTAGTTTGTGTTTTGTAAGACTGATAGCCGGTATCATCGGTAACTGATAAAGGCTCTGGTAGCTTGTAAGGAACTCGTCTACGATAAGTACTATTATAAGTTTTGGGATGACAGATCACGGTTAGCAATATCTGGCAGAAATTATAAGCAGCCTTTCTTTATCTTGCAGATAACATCAACTATCAGATAGATAGCTTTTGCCGCTGTGTTTTCCTATTCAAATTACTGTTTATATTTTTTTATCGATTACATAAACTTTTAAACATAAACTTTAAGTAGGTATGTAGTTTGGACTATAACAAAATATGGTGGATCCGACGATCAATAATAAAAACGATAATCACTAACACTAGAAAAGTACCTTATAGTTGTTTCCACAAACCTGATATAAAATTAACCCAACCCAATTATTATCCTTTTCCAGACATAGCAGATGATTACGAAGACGAAATAGAACCGGAGCCAGTGGACGCCGGCGACGAGCTCTCTCTAGCCGCCATGCTACAGAACGGACAAGACGACGATTATTATGACTACGAAGAATATTGATATACATAACACAAAACCCGTTGTCTATGACGGGAACAAATTTACTTATGACCATTCCCAATATTCTCTATCTGTTGATTTGCTTCCCAGAGCTTCTTTTTTTAACAATGGCAAAAATCATCAAATGAGCTGTGGGTTAGCAGCGGTGAGGGAGTGTCACACTTTTGCTGACTGTGGCTGCGGGATAGTTTGAAAGAGTTACCGCGGCCCTGGTACATACGGGGCTTAAGAATCAAAATCAATTTGTTTTTATTTCAAATAGGCCTATGCAGGCTCTTATGAAACGTCGAATTAATTGCACGGTTCCAAAAAGTTGGTCTCATGGAGAAGAGCCGGCAAGAAACTCCATAGACACTCTTTTAAAAAAAGAAGAAAGCAGAAACAAAATGTGTTTAAGCAAAACAACAGATGGATAGAATATTGGGATTGGACGATATTTTATTTCGAATGTAGAACTTTCTGGGAAGTCGAGTTATGAGCCATTAATATTGTCTATGGATGCGGCAGTAATAGAGCCTCCTTGCTGCCGAGATATTCCGCAGAAAAACAGGTTGTTAAAAATCCTATGTAATCCTAAAATATTACAATTTGTCATATATCTTTACAGAGCCAGAAATCAGGAAATAAGTACAACATACTCTTTTTTTCTATATAAGTTTTAAGCATAACACATAGTATCAGTTTACTAGGATCTCTTTGGTTTAGATGGGATTTTTAACACTAATGTAATATATGAAGAATGAACTTAAAACTAAAACATAGTTTAAAAAACTAAAAAACACGGTTGACATGTATTGTCATCAAAACTCAGACCGTGTGCAAAAGTTCATCTTAATCTAAGACCTGGAAGTGTGTCAAATTAAGATTCCAAGATTTTCTTACATACATAGTTACAAGTGAAGCTAATATTACATGCAACTGCCTATCTGGCCTCCTCAATTCAGAAAGGCTGAAACTGAAGCCACTGCCGAACATTCGGTTTTGGCTGGAAACCCAGTTTCGGTCGGAATATAGTAAATATCTTATTAAAAATATAAATAATTGCTTAAAAAAGAGTTCAATAAGATATAAGTGGGGCGCCTCAGGATTTGTTATTGTATCGAAAAACAGTTTGACTCGGAGAAATAGCCAAATTCGTTAGTTTCCGATTTTTATAGTAAATAGTCTGTAACTGGTAATTTATTATACAATTTCATAGTATATAGCAGTTTATAGCTTAGCATACCTTTGTTATAAATTAAAGTAAAAAATATGATAATGTTTGAAATAAAATAGCATACACAATATGTACAAAAATGTAATTAACAGCAATAAAACACCAAAAACACAGCCTTATTAAACATATATAAAAGCATAGAATTTTTACCTCGCAAAAATATGATGCAAATTTGAGATACTGCAACAACTTTACACAGTAAAATTAGAGTATTTATTATATAAACTTAGAATAGATATTTTAGATCTAGAGGATAGAATGTTTCGCTAGAGCAGATTATATCTATGTATGTATGAGTATATCAATGTCTAATACTTAGCGCCTGTCGCCTGCGAATTACAATAACCGATCATAGTTTTTCGATAACAGATTGAAATCCATACTAATATTATAAAGCTAAAGAGTTTGTTTCCTTGAACTCAAGCCTTGAACGCGCTAATCTCAGGAACTACTGGTCCGGTTTGAAAATTCATTCAGTGTTAGATATCAAGGACGGTTTTTTTTTAGCCAGATTCGTGGGACGGGATGCGGGTGAAACCGCTGGCAAAAGCTAGTTTAACATAATTTATATGAAACTAATGTAATAAAATTCAATCTCTAATCGCAAAATTACGAATGGATCACTTATTGTAGTCCACAGTAGAACGACATCGTGCCGAAGCAGTCGTGAATCGTATGTACATGCTACATCGCACGAATTTGCTGTTAAACGTAAGCCCAACGCATACTAATATAATTTCGTGCAAAGGGCATCTTACCAGTTTGCTGATGGCTAAAAACGTTTTATATGGAACTGTGCAAATACTGAGTAAAAAATATAGCATTTTTATATGTATCACTGTCGTTAAGTACGTCATGAAAAACCGTTACTTTTTAATAGTTTTTGAATATTGTTATAGAGACCACATGAGCCAACCCAGGTATCAAAATTACATAAATTATGTAAATTCTTCTGAGAACATAGCTAAAGGAGGTATTATAGCTTTGTCATTTGCCTACTTATAATTTTGGGTATCGATAGGTCAGGTTTTTTTGGTCCCGTACCCAGAGGGCAAAACAGGACCCTATTAGTAAGACTTTGTTGTCCGTCTGTCACCAGGCTGTATCTTAAGTGATAGCTAGCTATCACTAAGATAATGAAGTTGAATTTTTCACCAAAAATGATGTGATTTGTGTTGCAACATAATTGAAAACTAGTAGTAAAATAACTATTTTAAGGAGCTACCAAACAAAAATGTGATTTTTAATGATCTTGGTCCGGAACCCTTCGTTCGTGAGTGAGAAACATACTTGCCTGGTTTTTTGTGTCATTATTAATATAATTGCAAAAAAAAAAAATAGGTTTAATGTCAAGTTCGAGGCGTAAAAAACATAGGAGATCTCGTTTGTATTTTTTTTCTTTTATCGGAGTGAAATCATGTTTTTAGGTTTATGTTGTTGTTATTCTAACTATTGTGTAAGTCTCTCGACACAAAGCGCTAGTTTAACACTTAAGTATGTATTACGTGATAAAACATTGTGACAAAATTCACTGCAAAAAAATGTAATCTCGCTTAATTTTGGTCACGTTTCAACGAGTTATTAATATTTATGGAATTTTATTAAATTATTATAATCTGAAATGTATGGAAAATAGGTACAAACACGTACCAACGTTTGGACTGAATTAATTTATTGAAATAATCAAATCTAAACTCCGTTTGAGTAGGCAAAAATATCTGTAATTGCGTAAACAATCTTGATTGACTTTCTATAAAAAAAAAAACAGCTGTTTAAAATAATAATTAAATTGATAAAGTAACTGCTAATATTTACTAACATTGATTTTTAACTATTTTTTTAACACTTGAATAAGAATAATAACTAACTATCAAAATTTTTCATCAAATACATACTCAAATGGAGTATAGATAGTTACAAATAGGTTTAGTATTTTTTTTTTTTTCATTTTTTTTTAATAATACTGTATGTATGCTATCCATTATAAAAATAATTGTTATTAGTAAATACAACTAGAATACTTAGATTTAGTAATTTTAAGAAAGAAGAAACAAATCGTTATTTTACCATGACCGTGTTTTAATTTTAACCTTTTTTGTAATGGACTTGATACTTTTCTGAGAAGTCATGGTGGTAGTGGCCACCCAACGCGCCCCTCGGGGAACTAAAACGCAGGAAGTGTAGAAAATACCTTTTACATTACAGATATACAATTCAGCAATTGTTGGCGATAGAAATATTTAACCAAAATAATTTACTATATGAAAATGTAGTTACATGAAATATGCAAAGTATTGAATAAGATCAATGGATCCACTGTTTGTATTTAATCTAATTACCTATTTACTTTCATGTTAAACTTAATTATTTAATATATTTAGCTTTGAAAATGCGATACACACATATTACTTAAGAGATGTATTAATATTTTATAGAAATCTGCCTTAGACCACAAGTCGCAACCTGACAAAACGAATGCATATTGTTGATGGTAACTTCTGATATATAACAGTGTATTTAAATGAAGCAATAAAGGACCTGTTTGATAAATTAATTTATTTTATTTGATCTTGACTGACGTTAAAGTATATTTTTATTATTAGGAAACCTGTATTCGTATCGAATGCGAATGATCTATTCCTGGACTAGGGTTACCATGCGTCTGGAAATACCGGGAGGTTCTTATAGAGAGAATTCAAGGAGTGAGAAATATGTATCGGTAGTGACACATCATCATAAAATGCTCAGAATCGCAACTGCGCAGGTTCATAATGTTATCGCAGTTTGTTACAATTTAACGACGCAAAAGTAACAAACAAAAGATGATATACAAGTGTAGCTACAGATAAACAGCGATGAGCTTCAGGAAACAATATCGATTAAATTCCACAATAAAATTCAGTATCGATACTTATACCTAAATATCGGCCCCCACTGCGCAACATTATGCACTGTGCGATTACATCACAATCCTGCCACCGCAATGATAATACAAACATTCAGACAGGTTCGAACTTGCTTAGAGCGCAGTTTTTCCTGCCAGAGACTGGAGTTTCGCTGTGTCGAACCGCCTTTATAATGTGACTAAGCAACATGCGTCATGGTGTAGCACTATGCACACTGTGCAACTGTGTGTCTAGTATTGAAACGTCCACAAGTATGGTAAAGTGCATAGCATAAGTATATACGAACTAGTGCTGTTCTAGATGTTTTGAGGCTCCTTGCTTCGTGGCAATCTATTTTGATCGTGAACTACCCTCTACCTACTTATTTATGCGTATTTCCGTTGTAAGGTGTAGGCAGAGAGATAGGCGCTGGCGCCATCGTAGCGGTGATAAAATAGAGGCAGACATTCCTTTGTTTTCAATCAGCTCAGGATTTCTCTATGTTAATATGCTTACCGACCCTCAGTGCCGACCTATAAAAGTTTGAAATAAATTCATATTACCATAAGTGATCGAAACTTTCTACCAAATATTTTATTGATGGTAATAAATCTTGTGCCTTGCCTTGACCCAACGAACTTGTTGAGTTACTTTTACTTGCGTTTTACTGCTTTATTTTTGTAGTCAATAATTTAAGCCCAAGTTTTATAGGAAAAAAAAAACACTAGTCTCTTATTTGTCTCCTTATAATTTGTTATAAGTGAAGAGAAGGCTAACAAACTTTTTGAATAAAGATGATTAAAAATTAATCCGTCTGTATACTTCTTATTGCTTATTTTTTTCCTGTCTAAAAGCGGGTAGTGGTGCAAGATAAGTTTGATTTATTATTCCAATGATTGCCTACAGACGGGACTAAGCAAGTGCTCGCCTGTACAGCACTATGGCACGAGACATGTCGCTACACGACCAGCCGACCCCGGTGTCCGATGCGAAGTCGCGGCAACTGGTTTACTATCAAATTTATTTTGCACCGAACAGTGCGGTACATAAGACTTTACAATACATTCTAGTCAAGAATTCAAGTGATAAAAATTAATATATTCTATATAAAATTAAATTATTATGGGTTTCTATTGCAAATCACAAGAGTATAAAGTCCGTAAGATATCGAAAAGTAAACTTATCGAACGAATTAATAAGACTGACAAATATGTTTGCGTTAAAACAAAGCACGGAAAAGTTATAATAAAATCAAATTACTTACGTTTTTTGATGGATGCCAGTATCAGGTCACGGTTAAAGCGGTAAGTTCTTTTTTATTATTTAAAAATACCCATATCATTAAAATTATAGGTACCTATAGGTACCTACGTATCATATTTGCTCCTTCAGTCAGGCAACCACGATGCGAAGAATATTTTAGGTAATAATTGCGTACCTATACGATTATTGTTTCTTATCTAGACTAGACATTCATAATTTTATTAATATTAAAGAAAAGACACTGATTATGTTCCGTCCTGAATACAAAAGAAATGTAAGTCCTAAATATTGTTACCAACTTATTAAGGCACAATATGAGGTGAATGACCTGAATTGAAAAATATAATTAATTGTGTACATTTTTATATATCGCAAAAGCGCAATCTAATTTCAAATAGCGCGCGCATTTTAATTTCGATCATTTCATTGCGTGCGTTCAAAATTAGTAATTTACTTAATAACAAGCTTGATATTCTCGATAAAAAGTTTACTAAAGGCGCATTTATATATACAGTAAGTCATAACGTTAGAGCGAGGTAAAAAACAAGGAGAGATATAAAAACAAGTAATAACGTAAAGTCCTCTTTTGAATAAAATTGAAGAAGGAAGACAAACGAAGCATACCTTTTCTAGGATTATTCAAGAAATGTGCATTATTGTATGTAAAGCGCTTCCTAGACAGTGAATTAAATTGAGGGCTGCGTGGTGTTTTTTTGGCTACAAAAATGTTAATTGCCAATTTTTTTTTGTGACATTGCACAATATTCTGTATACAAAATACATCGAACGTGGTGTACATGCCTTTAGCGGGCGGGTGCGTTAAGCGAGAATATCAGTCGCTACTACTAAGTCTATGGCAGTCATGTTGGCATAACTGATGCCACTAACTTTGAAATCAAGAAAACTGTATCTGTGATTTGCTAACTATTAGTCGAGTAAAAAGAATCTTAAATGAAAGAATAATTATTTTTCATTTAATTTTCAATTTATAATTCTTGATATCATTTTATTGTCACCTAAAAACATTAACATTCAATATTATGTCCTTTTCTTTTGTCTAATGTTGGTAACACGTAATGTTTTTGTCGTCGTCGGTACACACTGTTGTGAAGTTCGTGCTTTTGTAATCTAAAAACACATTTTAGTTTTAGTTTGTGTTTATGAGATTTTGATGTTCATCAAAGTGGAGTGCGAAATATTCGGAATTAGTGGAATTATGAAGAAAAGTGTGTTTATCGCTTTGTAGCGATGTGTGAATTTTGTAAATTGAATTGATAGTGATATAATAAAATTCATGGTGTTTCCGATATTGTTAGTGCCGTTTGTAAAGTATAGTTTGAATCATAGGGTCCACAAACGAGGAGACGGATTCTATCATGGTCGTAAAACGGTAAGTTATTGTCTACAACGTGGTGCCTTTTACATAATTGCCTCGAAACGTATAAACCCAGCGAGATACGCGTAAATGCAAAATGCTTTGTTTCATGGGTGGATGTTATGCCCTACAAAGTAGACCGAATGTGTGTTATAGGCAATGCTAGTCGAATAGATAGATATTTTTGTTTGTTTATGTTTGGTAGCAATTCGCAGAATATGAAGATTACCTGATTTCAGTGTAAAGTGATGTCGTAATTAAACTGACCATGCGTTTTACTGCACGTATTCAAATGCAGAACGTGGTTACGATGCGTTTTTGTCAGAATTATCGATTGCTAAAATTCGTGCGTTTTATGTTTCGAATGTGTTTTTTTTTGTTCTTATTTTGCACAGACTTGTGTATTGATTTTCGTAGTGATTCGTAAATTCACGTAGACAACTATCTACTGGATATACCTAGCTCAAAAGTATAACCTACCCTTCTACGTTTTTAAATTACTTGATTTTCTTGTGTTCCAATTTTTAACAATAATTTATTGAAACATCGCATGTTTAGAAGGAACACTAGGTAAAGGAAAAGTAACTGTTATTACTATGCCAGTTGAGTATCTGTCAGTTATTTTCTAGTAATGTTGTACAGCTTTGTATGTCAATTAACATGCAGGCCAGACAATAAATGAGGTTCCTTCCTTCCAAACACATACTATTACTTACCTACATTTTACTTTAAAGAAATATATTCAGCCATTGGGTACCCTTAAATAGAAATACTAAAAATTATTTTTTATTAAAAAAATATTTTTATATTATTCTACAACATAGAGGATGTATCTATAGTTAAAAGTAATTTTATCCAAATAGTTGAATCAAATAGAAAACCTGATAACATCTGTCAGTGTAAGAAAAACAAATTCGTACAACTAAGAGGCCATTATGGGTAAAGAAACTCATGATCTGTGTATCAGACAATATCTGTTATGTACCTAAAACCTATCAATGAATCATTAAAAATGGGTCATACTTCTGGTTATTATCATAATCAGCTGAAACGGAAAGCCACAATATTTATTGATAAAAAACTGTCTATAAACTAGCTGTTTTCCCACTAATTTCTGCCCGTATCCAGAAAAAATATAGCCTAAGTTACTCGGGGATAGTATGTATTTCCATCAGTAAAATAATTTTTGAGATCTGTGTATTCGTTCTGGGACCTTTAGGGTACAAACAAACAAAAAATAAAATACCATATTAGTATCTATAGATACAATGAAAATTCAGCTGTTGTTGTTTTTTTTTTTAATATAATTTTGAACAGTAATGTAACAAGAATTTTAAGATAACTCATAGTTTTCCTGTTTTGCTTGTGGGAAACTTCATTCATAATTTACCTCCTAAAATGGTGACAATGGTATCTTGAGATGTCATACTGCATAGCATTTGCATGCTTAGAATATTTTCATATATGAACTGATAATTTTTACGAACAGCATATGAGCTTTCTGCATCAGACAGGAACTAAGGCGTCTGAAAACCGAGTACAGTGTATCTTCATAATTGTGGATTTTTTTCCAGTCATTCAGATGTTTCAGAGCCTAACACAAACCGACAAGCCAGAAAATGTTTCCCCTTTATTATATTATGATAGATAAATCACTGTCTATCAGTCTAACACTTAACAGACTATATTTGAACAAGTACTAACAATCCATATTTTTATTAATGCATGCAAATATTTTCTAAATATGTAAAACTTGTTAGTTTGTTGTGTGTGCATCTGGACCTACATAACTGCTTCTAAGAATGCCTTAAAAATATTATGTTTTGATTGTATAAGTTTGGTTTACTATAAGTACCTATATTATTATCATCTACTGAGCATATTTGTCCCGATTTCTAAATACAAAAATTTAATGATGTTACAATTATTTTAAAGTCTCAATAGGTACCAAAAATCATGGACCTTCTAATTACATACATACATTTTTATGCAAAGAAAATCCCAGTAGTAATGACTTTAACAGGAAATAATCTTTGGTTTAATTAAGTGGCTAAAGCATTTGATCAAATCAACAGCACAGTATAAAAAACAATTGCCTGATAAAACAGCATTCTTATATTCAAAAATAAAATTTAAATTAAGAAAGTTCACTGACTTCTGTATTATTTGGGCTAAAATGCAGGATTAGGAGCTAAAATAAAATTTCACTGTGGCCAGTTTCCAAGTTTTTTTTTAATCATCAGACTATTTCTCGTAAAAACATGACATTAACGTTGCAAAACCTGATGTAATTAATTATAAATACGCACATATTTCGTCATGGTGGGGTTGGGGTCGACACCAATCAATGTCAATCATTCCTTACTTATCAATCAAAGTGCGTATGATTAGAAATTATTTAAGATGCGTCTTTAACATGATGTCCGCCGCCGACATAAGTTCTCATGGTTCTATAATGTTTACAAATGGGTAAGATAACTGTTATAACTTCCTATTAAAAGTCCTGTCTTAGTAGACGAAGCAATCTCGATTTATCAGGTGTAAAGTTAATCCCTTGTCGCGAATTTATCTAACTTTCGCACACAGTTTTGCCATTCTTCTCGATCCGGCTATACATAAGACCTCGAGAGTAATGGCCGCTTGCCCAGGTGAATTTTATTTGTTTAACCTTTCAAACCTTCACATAGTAACCTTCTTTGTTACCGTCTACATTTTTCAATTACATTTCAATGTCTTACAAAAAATATGAAGTTGTAGTTTAGTAAAATCATTAGGCGTCAGATTATAATCGTTATTTTACTGTTTCCTTAATTACGATAGTTATTTAAGAAGGAACTTATTAAATTATACGTCGATCCTTGTATCTGTGATGTGATGGCCTTGCATGCCTCTATTGCGTCGCTAGTACTCAAGTACAGACTGCCATTAATGTTATTCTTACGTTGTTATCTCAGGCTGTCGACGACCTCTGTCTGTGCGTCCACTTTTATGATCCATATCCAAACAAAGGGATCCACACAGGCTCCAAAGTCTGGAAGCGTAAGTCAATTCAATCATTGTTTACTTTCATCGAATACAAACATTTAGCTCCGTCAGGTACTCGAAGTAACGTTTAATAACACTCGAGTTTTATTTTTAACGGAACCTGTGCGACGAACAAAGCACTGGCGTTTGCGTGGAGCCCTCTTCCAACCCTCGCTCATTAAAGTTGCATTTTGGTAGGGCTACGTTCGCGGTTCCTCGCTACGCTGATTGTGCGAAATGGGTCGCAAAACGACTCGATTATATTTTTATGACTCACATTATATTCCCATTCTTCTCAAATGCGATAAAAACGCTCCCGTGTGAATTTTTTACGAGGACAGTTGCAAAACCTTTGGGTATAATCCTAATTCCAGAAATTGTAATACAGTAGGTTGTGCAATGATGACTAACAAATTCCGGTTTCACTTGACTGTTTGCAATAATTAGATGTACCTATAGCTCTGAGTAATCTTAATTCAATGGAAATAAATAATCAGGGTACCTACTTAACTTAGCTTTGTGTTGTAATAATTTAGAGTATTTCCGAGAAGGTAGCTCTTTTACGTTCACAGACCTCACTTGTTATCGCGGTATCGCCGGGTGGTCACTGATCCCTACCCCACATGAATAACATATCTTTTCCATAAAAGGATGGGTTGCGAATTAACCATCCATGGAAAAGAACTTATTCACTACAGAATGTGTACAGTCATGCGGAGTTCCCATTTTGCTATTTCGTTGGAATTGAAAGAAGAGCAACTCAGAGAATTGCAGCATCGAATAGCGACGACTAAGTAAGCTTAGCCGAGACAAAGCCGTGTCTAGACGTCATTATATTTATTTATCAAACTAACGCACGTTCTGCACGTGTTCATTTACTCAAATAATGCGATTTTGAGTACACAGATATTCAACTGTTGCGCCATATTAATCAAAATGGTAAACTAGGACACCTAAATGCCCAAATGTTTTGAATAATTCCGAAATTAGTTTTCTATAGAAATTGTAGGTAGTTCAAGCTAAATGCTTACTCATAAAAGTATACGTAAACCTCGGTTGGTCTGTCACGCTGAGATAACGGTTCCAATGATTCAATGAGAAAAGGAAAACTGTAAATCACACGAAAATAAGGTCATGGTGTTACAGACGAATTTTACGTAGATGATACTGAAACTGGTATTATTCCTTTGCGAGTAGCACTCTTAATTGTGAATGTTTTCTTGGAGTCCGATAAAATTCTTGTTGTAACACAAATATAAACCGATATCACCTTTTCATATCAATTAGAGTTCAGTATATTATAGAGTTTCTAATAGTTTTAAACAATTATTCCCGACCGTTCTTCACTCTTCAACACCTGCTCCCATTAGATACCCCCAGCGTGGGTTCACACCTGCGCGACAGATGTCTTCATCCTGCCATAGAAAGAGGCATTTCTATTAGCAAACTGCCATTTCTTGAATTTAATAAGACATACAATATTTATAAGTTGACATTTGCTAATATCGGAATCTAATTATTAATTAGAAGATTATTTAATTTAATGCACCTGTTGAGGAACTTGAAATTCAGGCACGTGCCATGCGCGCATGTATTATACTATATTATACGCTCGATTAAGGTGTTGGATTCTTCCATTTGATTTAATGGCAAGTGAGCCGATTGAATTCGGCTGCTTATTCGGAAGAGGTAACCTTCCGAATGCTGCGTCCGCGCATCGCCGCATACGAGTGCCGACCTGTCACGGTTCGCTGACCGCATCGCATCACTTGGCCTCGTACACTGCATAGAATTGCCAATTTTTATTATTCTTCGCTGATATTTAAGATTTGTCACATTATATCATTATCATATCGATAGAGGTATTTTATTACTTAGTAACACGGCTTGAAAATAAATCCGGGTGTTATTTCGCCAACAGTTTTTGTAATTGAATAGCACAATTGGTTCAAATAACAACATAGGTACATGACATTGTAAGTGAGATTAAAGATCGAATTGTTATATCTGTTTATCGCAATCGTTAAATCCCAGATTTTGTTGCGTAAAGTTGGTTCTTAGGCCCACGCATAAGCATTTGTCTTATGGCTTCCCCAATCAAGCTGGTCTTTATTTATTGCACTTAAGCACCTGAATCACCGATTTGAGTTTATACCTCTAATTATTTTGTCGGTAAAAAGTTCATGTAATATGTATAGCTATCGCAAAAGTTTAAGAAGAAGGCTACGTTGCAAGATCTTTGAACTAGGTACACTCAAGATTGCGAAGGCGGGACGTTTCTATAGTAACAGTAGAAAAGATGTTAAAACTGTGCTAAAGACCCACTTGGCTTCATTTGGTACACACTTGGTACCAAAAGTGGACTAGAAGGTTAACCACTGGGTCACAATTGCAACGTTAATCACACGTTTATTGACAGCCATATATCGCAATACACAGCACGCAATTGCTGTATTTACGACCACATTGTTAATAGCTGACAGATTTATTTGATAGAATATTCGATTCACAAAATTTTGCTAGCACTCTAAATAAGTAAGAAGATGTAATTAAAAATAACATTGTTTTATTTGTCATGTTGTGGCGCAGTACAAAATATCAATTTACAGGTTAAAATTGAATAAACAATTTTACTCAATTGCGTCGCAATAGTCGCAAAGATTGCGTGCCCTAATCTTGGCTGACGTCAAACGTTCGATTTAATAAAAAAAATACACCATCATCGTAGAACAAAATTGGTATAAATAATGATAAACCGTTACACTACAATTCACTACATGGTTCAACAGTTCATCACGCTTGGCAAACAGAACTCGCAACTTATTTGCTCTCAAGTTTATGTTTATAACCAACCAGTGTAATGAATGAAGTATTATCTTATCGATCTTGATATCAAAATCTGTCTTCATCCAGTTATTAATCCACTACTTAGCTTATATGTAATACCAACTTCCCTAGATATTACAGGTTATGATATAAACGCTTGGATTTCCTCCAGATTTCCGTTCGAATGCAATGTTGATCGATTCGTATCATTGTCATTCATCTCCTCCATATAGACGCAATATCCCGTCATATCGAATTCATAACAGTAAAGAAATCAATCACTTTTCATCGATACCTCTTAGAACATCTCTTCATGTGTGAGCTTCAATGGTGTAGGTACCTTCTTGGTTGTTTCTACAGTTTCCATCATTTATTTAAAAATATACGAATAAGTTCTCGAGTTCTTAAGCTCCATGTTTCTGATTCCATGTAAAGCTTATAATCATGCCATTTGTTGCTAAGTTTAATGCTATTTAAGGGCCATCACGGTAAATACCATACCTGAAACCGTTGGTTGTTTAGCCACGTGCCTTATCGAGAGATATCCGTTTAGCATGCAGGTGTGTCATTAAATCCGAAGCAGACATAAATCGTTTCGTGTCCGGATAGCGTCCATTCAAAGTAATTTCCGCCTCTTGTAAAAAAATGACCGTTGGATCATCGACCGTTGCCCATAGGCAGTTGATTACACTTCATGACTACATTTTATAATACCTTTGCCTATCAATTTTATCTCAGTTCTTTAGTGGATCCTTTAGCCTTTCGGCCTCCATTCCCATAAAAGACTCTCAATTTAATGTCCTTTGTGCCTCAGTCTGCTCTGCAGAGCATTGCACAAAGGTTTATATTGTACTTTTATTACTGCTCTTTTTGTTCATTTGAATGTCACTAAACGATAATTTTAAACTGAATTGTGGTGCAGTAAAAATGAAAGTATACGTAACCATTTAGTAATCTGTGGGATAGGTTCATTAAAATTGATGCACGTGGTACTTGCCTACACGCGAATGGTAACCACTCTAAACAATATTGTTTCGTAACGCAAATTAGATAGGATTCAATCAAATTAGCACAACGGAAAAATGTTGGTAACAAAACACACGAGAGCTTAGATCTTTAGATCGTGACTGTGGATGGTGAAAGTACTGGCATAACAAGAAATTCAATGGAACATTCATAACAAAATGTTATTTTCGTTCTGTTTCGTTGTACTTCATTGAAACGGTGAGTACATACATACAGAACTGGTTTGAGCGCCGTGATCAAGACGCGTCTACATTGTGTAGGTGTAATATAGGCCCTATCATATTGCCTACTATATCATAAGTTTGTCTTGAAAGAAATGAGTCAACGGAATTCTCGTCGTGTAGGAGTGATTCTTCGTAAACTTCCGGCGTTCCCACATTCGCCGCATTTGGTGTGTTGCGGCAAACCGGATGCAACGTAGCCTTTTATCGCCACGTGCTTAGTGTGCCGAACAGTCGGCTCGATAGGCCATCGTCACCCCCGTGACGTGAATCACCTCTGTAGTAGTTCTTAGAAATATCACTACTATAAAACATTACGCACTTACACTGCCATTGTGATCCACATGTTGCTTCCTAATCTTTTACTCAATCAAAATATTTAATTCGATGCGACTTGAATTCTATGTCAACCCCCCAGGAATTTAAAATTGCATGTGGTATCAAAAATTCATGATATTTTTGGAAATATGTATTTCCTTTATGAATATGGTTGACGTCTTGTCGCAATCTCACTCGAACAAGGCATAGTCAGCGGTGAGACAAGCGGAAGAAACATGCGGTAAAAATTACAGTCAGACATGCAAATGAAGTTAATTGTTAGTATCACGGAATCAACCGCCACGTTTTTACGTAACACCTTAAACCAGGAACAAATTAATAGCTTCAATCTAGATTATCTGGCAATCGTTAAAAGAAGTGCGTGTAATTGGTCTGAATCTCGCCGGCTTTGTTTCATAAATTCTTATATTCCGTAATTCTATATCCAACTATCGATCAGTGTTATTTAAAAAGTTGATCGTCTGTAATTGTGGGTCGGCATTAGAAGAGTGTCCTATCGTTGAGCCAGGAGAGAAGGGGGTGGCGGCGAGAGGCGCGAGGGCTTTGACCCCGTGCCCGTAATCAGGGACGCTGTGGCCGGCGCTGTCCTTGCTATCCTCTCCCTCATTCAAATTGTACCATTATGAACGACGCCATTATTATATCTATTCTTTTGTCTGATACTACTACATTGATAAACAATTAATATCTAATCGGTCACAAAACATAACAAAAGCGATAGTTGAACTGTGCCATCGGCAAGTACTCCGACGCAGAAAGTGTGTTTGGAGATATAAGTGGCCTAGTTCGCAGGCCGGCGATAACTTATCGACGATGCGATCGATAAAGCTCTCAAAACGCAAAGTTGCCTTTGTACCAGAAAACAAAATCCTATGATTCCACGTCATACGTCGTTTAATTACTTCATAGACGTAAATAGAGGGTTACGAACGTTTTATTGTTTAATAACTATAGTAAATTGTTAGATTTATGTGGCTTGCGTAAGTGTCGGTGCATCGAACGCAACCGGTTCTGGCGGGCGTGTTCATAATTTACCACTAATCTTGACCCACAGCTGTCTCGGACCAGTTTCTCGGCCTGATGCAAAGGCTTGACCCGTCATATCAATAAGATCTCTTGGGCGGAAGTACATGCATACATAATATAATTTCTGGGTGGTAATCCTGTTGATGACTGTTCCTACGATGCTTGGATTATGACAGCATGTAAAACATAATCTAGCTCTACTTTAAACGAACAGTTTGTAAACGTTGTTGCCACCTTTTATATGTAGATGTTACGGAAATACAACGTTTGTAACTTATTATACACTTTCTTTTGTTCTGTTTTAATGTCAACACATCTTAGCGTGCGCTTTTATTTATAAACCTGTTCGTATTGTTTTAGTGCTGCGGACAGTGCGGACTCACCAATACTGGAGGAAGCTGGGGAGAGCGGCTCGGAACAGAAGCCAAAGCCTCTCATCAAATATGGAGAACTCGTTATACTCGGGTGAGCATTGCTTTTCTTTTGTATAAAAAACTTATCTGTAGCGACATTACATCTTGCATCTGAGATAAAAGTATTGATCTAGACTCATACCTGCGTAATATGGAAAAACAGTTCTATGTACCTAGTACTTAATATTGTTGTTTTGCTACGTGCCCTTATCAGCAAAATATAACCGAGTCGTTGCTGGCGGCCAATGGGGTAAAAACTATTCATATAACAATAGAACAACCTCCAGGGACAAACCCAATTGCTTTAGTGCCGTAATAAACTAATATCCTATTCTGTAATAATATTGAAATTCCCAAAAGTTCTGCGTGTCGGACCCATGTCACCCTCTTAAGGTCCGAGTTTCTTTGTCAAGGTAGAAAGACCCGAAATAATAAAAGAGCATAATAATATTGATTATATTGGTAAGATACTTATCAGATTGAAAGAGGCAACGAACTCTTGTTACATATTAGAATCAGTATGTATAGTAAACTCTTTGAGAGCTCCGTCTAGCAAAAGAGCCGCTTGATAAGGAAAAGATAAATTGTCGTGTCGCAACATTCAGTTGGTTACACGCTGAATAAGGTAACTAATCACATCACAGAAATCAGAATACAATATCAGGAAGAAGCCTGTTTCGATCGCCTTCCAATTATCTTGCTTTGAATATGGTACGATCCGTTGAAACCATGGTCCTTGTACGAGTATGTAAAGAGAAGGGACTTTGATTCTCGGTCTCGATTTAGTAGCCGATTGGGTGCTTTGTAAAACTTTGTATCTCTAATTATTAGCTTCATGGAGTTTCTTTTTATAGTCAATATTGAGCTGCAGAAAACCACTCTTAAAATGCATATTATTTCAGAGAGAATTCAGGTCACCCGCCTATCAATAAAACTGTTCTTTGCTCAGTGACATCAATCAGTTATTTATCATACTCACTTAAAAATCTTGATCAAATAAATGATTTAACGTGCTCCTAGCGTCATACTAGTAGGTAGCTCATTATCCTTTGTCCGGTCATCTATGAGTGGAATAACAAGGTTAGCGTGCGAGTGCAAGGCAGAAGTGACGACCGGTATATCATACGTATAATATCTGCGGTGATACGCAAGTGCAGGCCAGTACATGCGCCAAGGAGTAGAAATAAATGGAGTGGGAAACTTGTATACGAATAAAATTGTAGTAATGTAATTCAATTTTAGATGTCTGAAGAAATACTAAAAACAGCTTTTTATTTTCTTGGTTTAAGCACAGATTACTACAGATACTTCACTCAGTAGAAAACTTCCAATACCTATTACGATAATTGCCTACTCCTTCGCGTCAGCAACCACTGTATGCTAAAATGCGCCTAAATGCTCAAGCGTACAGCAGTGATTGCTTCGCACCGCGCGATCCCACAGTAATCGCAGGGCTGCCTCTTCGGTAAAATTAAATTAACATAACTTTTTATCTATGTTATTGAAAACTGTGAATATGTTCTGACTTTTATGTGGCAGTTAAAAATTTTATCATTTATAAAATATTTAACCAACTAAAAAAAAAGGAGGTGATTAGACATAGGTACAGGCCAAACTGAGAAGTTTGGCTTGTATGGTTTGTAGGTATGTATGTTTGTGCGCGATAATCTCGCGTTTGGCTAAACCGATATCGAAGCGATTTTCAGAAAAGGATTTGTTACATTTAGGAGAACGTTTTAAAATAAGTATAATACTTCTTAGTTTGATGATGATCTTCGGAGATGTTCACTAGAAATGAAAAAAAAAGCCTTAAAAAAAGAGAACCGACTTCAAATAAGGCACAAAGCCGTAAGAAATAATTTGTTTTTTTTTTATGTTGGTGCTAACAGCTGGTAATTATGTTGGTGCTAACAGCTGGTAATTACGAATCGAAAAAGCACCGACATCAAAAAATAAATTATTTCTTACGGTTTAGTGTTTTGAAGTCGGTTCTCTTTTTTTAAAGTTTGTTTTATTATTTTTGTAAGTTTGTTTTGTTTTATATACCTATTGGTGCTGACTGTAGAAGAAACCTAGATAAAACATAATTATATACATCAGTGTGTAGGTAAAATAAAAAAATCTTTAAAGTTACAGCACATAAGGCACCACACGGCATCGTAATGCGCGTACGAACGAACAGCACTATTAGAAGTCGGTTAAAAATTGAACGGCGTGCGCGCGCTTCGCTTGCGAAAACCGCAACTGAATTTGATCCGCCGGCGGACCGAGACCGCTCGGCTGGGCGGTAGGCACTTATAGCGCGCAAGTACATGGAGTGACGGAGGCCTGGTTTAAGTATGTATTTCTAAAAAATATTTTGGCGGAGTTACAGCTCCATTGACTATATACTCTTTGGTTTCCAACTCCATAACACCGTTAGAATAATTCACAGTGCAACTTACATCGAAACGAGATCTTTTTCTGAACAATAGTTTTTGCGCTTGTAAATATCTGTATCTGTGTTTCAGATATTTGCAGCTAGATATATTTATTTATACAGGTTTTATTTTTGACTACTTATACTTCATTAAGTATCTTGTAAAAGGTGCTTTTACATGTGCCACGAAAAGAATGTTTAGTACCTAATAAAAAATCTCTGATTTTGTTGACCTTTCCATCAACGCATAAGAGGATCTTATTGAATTTTTCTAAACATAGATCCTGTGACATTCATGATGATCTTCGTTTAACCTCGAGTGGTTTACCAGTTTAGTGAATGTCACCCTCTAAAAGCCTTAGGAGACGACAGGCGTTCAATCACGTCTCTATCGTGATTAATTGCACTTACGATTTGATATACATGTGCGGGTATCGGTAACACTGCATCTCTTGAACGAATTCTATTACCAGCGTATAGTTTCCTGTCTCGATTTGATTGCAGTTTCACATAAAAACTTTGGGTTTTATAGATCGAGGTGGCCGTGATAACAACTTTGATAATCATAATAATATTGTTGTTTGTCGATGTTTTTGCTTTGTTCGTCTTGTCTACGTAAACGTTTATTTTGTTGTGTTTTGCTCTTTCAAGTCTTAGCCCAAGGCTACGTTTAAGTTCGAAGCAAAATTACATATGCAGCAAGAAGTGTAGAGAACATAATTCTTATATTTCACATACATGATGTCGACATTTTGTCCGTTCTTTGCGTAATTTGAAAACTGATCAGTCGCCCTTGTAAAACAAATAGCTAAGTAGGCAAAAAGTATAAGTAGGCACATCTGAACTGTCGAAATTGATAATAACGCTACCTTGAATGATTCATAAAATGTTTTATTGACTCTCCAAAGACAAAAGAGAGAAAGTAAAGCATCCAGTCCCTGCAATAAAATAGAAAGAAAAACAAATAAACATCAATTTTACGGCGCTGCGCAGATTGTCTTGCAAAACGGTTTGCCAATTTCAATTTAATTAAAGTAAGAACGCTGTAAAAGTGTAACCTCATAATTAAACTTTGATTTTTTATAGTGATAGTGAAGCGTGACCATAAATTAGTTAATTAAATATTGTGACAGTATGTTGACATAATTTTTAAATGCGATTAATATTTTGCGTAGTGATAAAAAAAAACTGTTTAACGCGCAATTTTCCTTGAATGTCTTATCATATATTCTTCTGAATCTAAAGTAAAAGAAAATGAGGTAGTTAGCCTCTATGTCGTTATAATAGTTTATTGTTTTACACAAAAGAGAACAATAATCTCTGCTGTAGACATTTTATCATTTTCTTCCGTGTTGTTTGCAACAAAATGATTTATATTAACATTCCATTGTTTTGTAATTATGCGTTCATCTTTGCATGTCATATTCATTAATATTATGTGTACCTATGTGTGCTTCTTTAGAATTGTATCGGTGTATTTGATTGGCAAGTTAATTAAGTAAATACACTACTTCTACGTCTGTATAAGCCAGCCCTCTGATTGTTTGTTATACAAGCATATTCGAGTAACTTTGCTTGCCTTAAACCAGTGGAACATAAAAGGCACGCAGACTTTAATTATCACTACTAATATAAAATATCTATTAATCAAAATGATTATGAAATACATTCATATTATTTCACCACTTACACAAATAAACTCTTTTGCAAAAAAAACGGGCACCTATGCGAAATCTTAGTTTTAAGGACTTTACGTGTATTTCAAAGGGTTTTAATGATTTTAGTATGTTTCTAGCATCAAAAGAGTTAGCCGAGCATGAATGAGAGTGTATTCTAAATTGGAATTTTGTACAATTGCTAAGAAATTGGTTAAACCTTGTTTTGGACTAATTGCTAGCAGAAAGTTCGTCGGTGTTTTGAAAAGTTTTTGAAGTGATTTTCAGAAAAATAATAATGCAGTTTTAATTAATGACTAATGTACTTTTTTGTTAGATCAAAACATTTTTGAAAAACTATGCGTATTTAATAAAATTGTCACCTGCTCTAAATGGGCTATACTGATGATTGATGACAATTTTAAGAGTTTCGGTATTTTAGTGTAAAGCGTTCTATTGTTTAGATATTGTACCCACGTGTTTTAAAATATCGCTTTTTCATAAATAAACACTATTTAGAAGAGTATCAGTACTTTGAGCTGCGACAAAACCAATTTAAAGTAAGCAGTGCCGATCACAACTCGTCTCCTATCAGACTTTGACATTTTTAAAAGTCTTGAAATTCTACAAAATACAGAAAATAGCGCAAAGACTGTGAGCACGAGGTCTTAAGGTCTCGTAATCACTGATTTTTAAACAACCTCGTCTCTTGGGAAACTCCGTAGACCTTTGAAGATCTATGAGTCTGAGCGTTCAAATAGCGTGTTTTCATCCCACGGACATTTTATTAAATAAACTTGCCTATAATGAGATTTTCTGGCATCTACAGCACTTTCTTGCTTAAATCATAACAATAATTGGCTATCTGCTCATTTCTTAAGAACCATACGTTTGGCCAATAATTTTGAATTTTTGACACTCTTTCAGCTAAATCGTCGTTTAGTAACCCGATACCTATGGAGTTATCGAGAGCTTCAACGCGGCATTAATTTGACTTTTTAGATAGCTTTAACCCTCCTCATCATTTTTCATGTGGTTAATTTTAACATTTATCACAAAATTTGGTATTTTTCAAATGTCAATGTCCGATAGGAGACGAGTTGTAATCGGCACTGCTTACTTTAAATTGGTTTTGTCGCAGCCAAAGGTACTGATACTCTTCTAAATAGTGTTTATTTATGAAAAAGCGATATTTTAAAACACGTGGGTACAATATCTAAACAATAGAACGCTTTACACTAAAATACCGAAACTCTTAAAATTGTCATCAATCATCAGTATAGCCCATTTAGAGCAGGTGACAATTTTATTAAATACGCATAGTTTTTCAAAAATGTTTTGATCTAACAAAAAAGTACATTAGTCATTAATTAAAACTGCATTATTATTTTTCTGAAAATCACTTCAAAAACTTTTCAAAACACCGACGAACTTTCTGCTAGCAATTAGTCCAAAACAAGGTTTAACTAATTTCTTAGCAATTGTACAAAATTCAAATTTAGAATACACTCTCACGCATCCTCGGCTAACTGTTTTGATGCTAGAAACATACTAAAATCATTAAAACCCTTTGAAATACACGTAAAGTCCTTAAAACTAAGATTTCGCATAGGTGCCCGTTTTTTTTGCAAAAGAGTGTAGTTATTAATGAACTGTCTTGTACGATACATTCTGTGTGGCTGCGACATGAAAATGTTACCAACTAAGCCAGGTGTATTTTTGCATTAATTAGTAAGATCTCGCTAATGATCTCGACGTAATTAGTTCCTGAGTCGCAGAAAAAATCAGAGACATTATCTGTAGACACTTTTTTGTGGCGGGAAAACCTGACTTGTATTCAAATTCTCTCTCTGTATCATAGTGGTACGTTACGATCAGCTAGTCAAAGTGGATGCCTATGTAAATAATGATAATCGCCTACAAACTTTGGTTTTTCCAAAATGATAAGTTCTGATAACTTTTGCCTTATTTTGTGAACAATAGTTAAGTAAGATTAACATGACTTCGATTTAAAAAGGCGAGGAAGTGGTCAACAATAATTCCATAACCGGCACGCGCATCTAAGGCGCCAAAAGGGGTCGGAGCGTCTGAGCGGGGCGAGGATAACAATACGCGCGCTAGCTTATAACTAAAAGTCGTAAGCTACAAAATGGTTTTGTAATTTTAATATTTAGAAATGATAATTTAATAAAAATTCCTACTACCATTTTAAAGAGTATGTATGTATATACTCAACTACTAAAAAAGTTAAGAGGCTTAAATCGGTCCCGTTTGCCCATAATATGTGAATCTCTTTTTAAAAAGAGGTATGTTTGATATATTTTTCTCTGTTATAAAAGTTACCTAATCATGTTTCTACAACAAACAAAATAAGGTTTATATCGTGAACTTTCAGATAACCAAGTTGTATTTTGATCCGTTTTGTATTTACTGAGAAAAATTGAAATCCTTGGGGCCAAAAATTCCAATTCGTCCTCTTAAAGTGTCAATGCTTTGTGATCGTATTTCATTTATCTACAATACTCCAGTTATCTATTTGCGTCTATTAAAAGGCTTTTCACGCTATCGGTCATTGTGTTATTAATTAATATTGCACAACAACTATAAGTACTTAAATTAGCTTATATTGTTTTGAAGAGATTCTCATCGTGGCTCTCTCTCCTATCCACCACTTCAACACTTTTGACACACATTCAAATGATTGGCACTTATATAAAAGGCGGTTCATGGGCAAGGGTTGCATTAAACAGTTTTTATAAAAGCTCTCTAGGATGGAAAATTCACATTGTTTTCACCCACGGAAGTTTCCACCCCATGATATAACTTTTGGCACCTTCCTTGCAATTCAGTTCACGCATGAGATTGCTAGTGTATGGGTACCGAATCCAAACTTCAACGTGCGTTGTATTGATTCTGAACAAGTTATCAATACAAACCAATAAATGTCCCACTGAGTAAATGTGCGGATGGCTAGCCGACTGATGACATCACTAAGACAAAGTTGTCTTGTTTAATCTTTATGGTCAACGCTTATAGTGCATACCATGCCTTTTGAGGATTATTTACACTATCTTCCACGTTCCGCATGTCACACTTTCTTATTTATTGCAATCATCATCATAAGCACGCCATAGCTCAAGCGTTTTGATTCATTTCATCCAAGTGCGACAATTTAGATGAAAACATACTGGGAAATATCGCATGACTAAAATTCGAAGACATGAATTATGTAAACTTTTAATTTGGTCCGTGCTGTGAAGTAAAAGAAAAGTTAACACAACCAAGAAAAGTTTCGAGTTGAAAGATGAGGATCTTCGTAAACCTGTTATGTTCACTGCTACGATATTCTTGTTGTGACTTCACAACTAAGTCATTAGAAATCCCAGAATTGACAACAAAAGACTACTTACAAGATAATCCACTCTAATCTAATGCCTTACAAAGAGAAGAATGTTCAGTTTATCTATTCCCCGCCAAATATTACAAGGCCTAGTGCTGATCTGGTTTAGATCCCATTTTCACACCTTATTTACTTAGCGAGCATATAAATTTACACGTCGTGATCATAACGGCGCACTTAGTTTCTGTAATCTACGGCACGCATGTGGATTCTCATAATCACGGTCATGACATGAATTCATAATGTTCGTAGTATATCGAGTTCAAGAACAGCTGACCGCAAAAGTTTCTTATATTGCGTAGAGGTCATGGGCTCGGAACATCTTTTTAGCTTAAACATCACGTCCTAGCAATTTACTTCCAGGTTTGTTCAGGCTCATTTTTGACCCAGATAAATTACGAAGCAAGTGTGATTTAAATATGGAATGAGAGGAAGAGTGGTAATAGCGACGAGGCTCGCATTACTGAAACGTAACTCCGGTCTTTAAATACGCAGCGCATACAAATATGGTGCCCACTTTTCTCGTTTCGACACAAACTTTCTGTTAATCCATTTACGCACTTTACTTACGATACCTACTATGCACAAAAGTATGCTACTACCCACTGCCAAAGTCAATGCTAATTTTCAATGATAATGATATGCTTTATTTATGGCTCCGGTCAAATGCTGCTTGTGTATTCTGAATTTGAATTAATACGTTACATCATCGGCCAACGTCTCTAGAATGTTAGCTATTTAACGAATTATCAGATTAATGGGTTAGTATGTCAGTTTTCATGTTTCCGTTAAAACGAAGCTAGGAGTTTTTCTTTACTGTAGTAGTAAAACAGCGTAACGGGATATTTTACAGTGGGCGAATGGGTTTATAGCTACATGTTGTAATTTTGATGCGTTCCTTTTTAATCGCATCAGAGATGTACCACGACGCGAACAGCGGAAGTAAGTCTGCGAGACGAGCGATGCTGCCAAAATAGCTCAGCTACAACACGATAAAATCATAACAAGCTCAAATAGTTTCTCGTTATTTATTACATCACGGGCTGTGTGGTCCAAACATAATTCACCGGGCCAATTATTACAATATTCTAATAAATTAATTGAATACTGACGGCATAAGCTGTATGGATTCTCCCATGTTTTTTTTATCACTTATAATCTTTATTGCGAGAACAAAGACCAATACTAAACTTATACCTAATTGATATATTCATTTAGCCTGGCGTCAGGCGCAAAGAATTTGTTAATTTGTTTCGTTGTATGCAGGTGGATAACCGTTTACCCGCTATTAATATTCCACTCGCACGTACGTCCAGTACAGTACTCAGACGCAAAAAAATACGTTTTCTAATTCAGTTTTCGGCTAGCATCCGTTAATTACTTCATTTTGACGAAAAATATTCTTAAACCTCGACCTGTACCCGATTTCTATATTGATCGTACTTCGAGAAGTCTCGTTTTGAAGCCTTTAATTACTGATTGTTCGAACTTTCTAGAAAGTTTAAAATGTTAGCTTGTTTTAGTTTACGTTTAATTGAGTATGGAGGTCGAACGAATTCACATGCTCTGCACTAACTTGGCCTTTGTTTTCAGTTATTTGGATACAGTTACCGATCGGTCACGTGCATGGAACAAAAGGTTTTTCACGATATCTAAAACGTGCGGAATATTTGGTCTGCTACTTGAAATGTAATAAAAATATTTATTATAATGTTGATTTCGCTGAATGAAAACTAACGTAAAGTTACCTACATTTTTGTTTTATCGGTGGGTAAATTTCATTCGGTTCAAATCGTAACTGATTTAGTTATCAAGGTTATAAAAATATACACTTGAGATTATTTCATCTTCAAAAATGTTTATAGAAAACCCAGCCTGTTGGCAGCCAGTACTGCGCAACACAATTTATAATAGGTACCTACTGGTATTTCCAAAGCTGGGATAAAGAATAGCGCTGTTTGCAAAAAATGAAAAGATATTTTTAATTCGAAAGTGCCGACTTACCTTAAATGTAATAACGCAAGCGTGAAATCACTTTCCGCAACAGCGATGATACACTCCACTTCCGTAACGAATTTGGAAAAACCAAATATTTATGAAATCAATAAGGAGCATCACTCTCTTTGACCTGTTAAATTGGTGAAAAGGTTTAAGTCGATTTTTGGTAGAATAAAGAATTTTCTAATCAGGCTCTCTGAGCGAAAGTTACGGTGATCACGGTGATAATCCATCTTGAACTCTTTTTATAGGGTCTGTTTTGTCACATTGCAACAACAACGAGAAGAAAACTGGGGAATTACGATTGAAGCACGGAAACGGTGCTTTCCTCAATCAAACCGTAGTGAAAACCCATTAAAAGATTTTTTTTGTCTGAACAGAATTATTTTAGGTATTTCTAAGATTTATTTCACACACTCTTAGTTGTAGGGAAGTTACGCCACAAAGTCTGGAAAGACCAAAATAAAAACAGAATGTGTTGGAATTTCCAACCGTTTGCATACCTGATTTGCGGTTGACGACTACCGTTATTGAGGAAGGACACTTAATTCAATAATGGTATGTTTGATAATAATAATGTGCTATGTATGAATGAATGCATCATTCTCTTCTAATAATGTAAAAAGTACAATTTGGGTTCGTCAGTAAAATGTTAGTACCACATTGTTCCTTAACTATTTTACGACAGCTACATCGATTCAAAACTTGTAACATCTGTCTTTGAATTTAATATCCTTCTCGAAATGCTCCTTACAGATTTCACATCTCAAGTGAATGAAATGAAGCTGAAGCTTCAATATATCATTCCCCTTGTGGGATCGTAATACCCACAGATTCTTGTAATAAAATTTTCATAACTTGGGTTTATATCCTGGGTAGGGAAGAAGACTCGAAAACGATACATCATAATACGTAATCCGTCAAGCCAGCCGTAACCTTCCGAATCAATGGTGATTTTATCCTTTGTTGATCCAAAATATGGGGACCCTTCCCATAAAGCTTATGTGGCGTACTTACAATACTTGAGTATTTTGGTTGGAAAAATGGTTAGAACAACGTTATTTCTGGAAATGCCTCATTAAGAACTAGAGGTAACGTAATGAGTAGTGTTATGTCAAACCTTTTTCTGTAACAAACTCCAGACGTACCGACACGCGATACGTTTGTACTTGTATGAAGCCAACCCGCAGTTCTAAAACCGTGTTTATATTATGATGTCTATTCCGAGCTACACTTTGTCTGTAATTAAGATATACAATGCAATATTCTTGTATTACCGCTCCTCGTTGCGTAAGCATGCAACCGCAATAATGCTATTACACTGAAATGCTATCCCTAGTTTCTTACCGCTTAAAGTAATGCAATCGTATGCCTGCAGGGGGCACCCGGGACTCATGTGTCCGTCATGATCGATTTATTCCTAATAGGATTTTCCAACAACGCGCGAGGCCTTACCGATGTATAAACATTTCTATTTTAAACAAGCGAATTAGAAGCTTTTCTATGTTTTGTTAACAAATAGAATACCCACCTCCATGTGTATAGACAGCACAAACATATTGCCTAACGTTCTGTATTGTCCTATACAACAGCACCGATTTATGGTTACCCGATGCTGTTAACGGAAACAATAGTGCTTTTACTCAATTTAACCGTTTTATTGCTCGGACATAATTCATTGCTTTCCCTCTGGCAATTTCTATATTGTTTTTCTTTCACATTAATATAATAGCTGTATTTGTAGCAATCTGTGACGTCTTTCTATTCTATATTCGGTGACCAAGCAACCACAAATTGTAGACCCCGAGTCCTTTATTGAACTTAATGCGGTTAATTATATTGAATAGGAGTTGAATTTTCCTCTACAATAGCCGCCCGGGGTGAAACCATAGGTCGGAGAAGTTTTGATTGCTTCCATTTAGAACATCAAGGTTAACCGACCGTTTAACTCTGAGATTAACTTTGATTGGCCTTTCCTGAATATTTTATTTTCTTTCAATAAGTTCATAAATCATTAATGATGTATTCAAGTTACTTTGATTACTCAAATTCTTTTTCATAATGGAATTCCTGGAAACCAACATTCAGCGAGACCAAATATGTATTCAATATACTGCGAAATAATAAAAAGAACAGTTGTATTAGTTCAAAGGTGAAAATCAGTTACTGAGCGTGCGGAAACGGGGTTTATCTGATGGGAATCCGCGCGAATAACATTTTAACAAAAACATCTTATGTCAGACAGTGTGTTACGCCGACTTATATAACCAGCACACAAAAGATTTGCACTTGTACAGCTTCCCATGCGTTGAGCCGTCAACATTGTCTGATTTCTTACCGTTTCATAAAAATACCACACTTCTGTGAACTACTCGAATTGAATTACAGCCGCATGTAACTCATGTTTATAGCATTTTAACGCGAATTTTGACGTCATTATTCGTCTTCATTTGACGTGAACTTGTCCTTGCATCAGCTGGTTACTTCACTTTCGCACTAACCTCATAAAAATAACAGTATTCGAAACTAATTGAAGACACGTCACTTCATTAAATATTCAAATTATTATCGTCAAGCTTTTCCTATAATGACCGCAAGTCAAACATATTTATGTGGTTGGTTAGTTGTGGGAGTATAACCTAAAGATACCAGTTCTTGTCGATTGTTCGATTTAAATTCTCACGGAAGTTTAACCTTTCCCATCGACGATTAGTGCATATAATGGCTATAACTAAGTACAACAAGTACCTATTGTTATAATTGTAACCATTGAATGCTAACTCTGACCTAAGGATTCTTTCACAAATGGAAGGTCGCTTTGCTTAAAATTTTAAACATTCTGCTAATACTTCTCACATTAATTACTTCTGGAGATTGTCACTTCAATGTCTTTGTTAAAATAAACCCTGATAAAATCTTGACGAATGACAGAATCTTATATTTTGAAATCTGAGAATAATCGCCAAGATGTTTCTGCATAATTACTTTTGTTATTACCGGTAATCAATAAGAATGTGATTGATGATCGACGAAATCAGAATCTTCAGGTATTTTCCTAAGATGAAAATAACTGACTACCAGATGTTACCAAAGTTATATGCTTTCTTTCAGTTCAATCACGAGGTTATAACAGTAACGATGTTATTTCAGTTACAACGGATACCTGCCTGCCGGAGAGCGTGGTCGCCGCCGCAGCAAGTTCGTGCTATACAGACGACCTTCAGCAAACGGCGTGAGGCGCTCCAAGCACTATGTGGTCAAAACTCCCCACAGCAGCAAGGCAATACTCGATGCCAGCCAACACTCAATATCGTACACACTCAACCGCAGTCAGGCGGTTATCGTCGAATACACAGAAGACCCGGACACGGATATGTTCCAGGTAGGCCAGACGTAGCTTTAATATTTTTCGAAACTTTAGAATGAAAATCACTTATTTTTATGAGCCATTGGACATTTTTGGGGTCAAAATTCAATTCTGCAATATCGCAGTGGGAACGTTTCTGATTGACCTTTACCACCTCATCAATATAATATCGGAGGCCCCAGTGGTTTCACCGTGCTCGGTTTCGTTTTAAAAGTAAAATTATTCTTCATGGCTTGTCTTGCCTTGTCACATACTCGAGACACGTGACTAAAGACATATCAACAGGATTTACGTTTGTCCGGTTTCCAAGTGTGGGTTTTCCAAGTTAATCTTGAGGTAAACGTCGCGCGCTTGCTCAATGGAATAGGCTGACTGATTCTATTACGCATAAAACATTTTAGTTGTTCCGTCGTGTTTTATTCTACTCTCCAATATTGACTTTCGTGATATAAATACTTTCTACTGCCTTCAAGGTTTCAAGACTGGATACGTATTTTCACATGGTTGTTAGATACATTGCTTCATCAGGGGGGAACAAGCGTTATTGTTTTGAAATAATATCACAAGATCCCCTCGCATTGGGTCCTCTTATCGGGCACCAGACGTTGTCTGTTTGCACTACAAAACATCCGAACAATGTGCTACACGAGCTCAAACAATGGGCCTTGATACGCGATTGCTAAATGGGGACGCGTATTTCATCTACACCGACATGGAGACCAACCCTCAATTCGGAAACGCTTTCAAAACTTTACTATGTGCAAATAACAGAACATAGTGGTAGAAAATTCTTTCGATTTAACGCATGTAGACTTCCAGATATCCACTTGGTGATGATGCTTTCTTTTTAGGTTGAAAATGGAAGCTCAACATTTACTGTTTTTGATCCTGGCTTGAAAGTTAGTGAATTAATTTCAGAAACTAAAAGGTCGGCCCGTCATGGTTATAATACTGATTGCAGAATCCTAAAATCGTTGAAGTTTTGCCGACATTTTGCGTTACGTTTAATGGAATTGTCATTATTCTAGAAAACAGTTTAAATAATTGAAAATAGTAGTTGGGCCACATAATAACAAAGGGTTTATTTTTGATACAAAGTGTCTTGCAAAGAATCGAGTGTGTTTGTTGTTATAAATCATGTTGTTTACATTTAGCGTTGCGCTGAGTTGCGCATGAGGCAGTGTGTTTACCCGGCGGCGGGGCGTGTCGTGGCGTCTCTCATATCTAATCGGCGCATGTGGGTTAGTGCCCCCCGGGAGAACAATGCGTTGGTCCCTACGACCGGCATTGATGACTTCAGCCCATGCAGAGCCACAATCACATTATCAGATCCTCTAGAAACACTTAACCGATTATAACTTCAATAACACTAAACACCATCTAAAACAATACTCTGTGATAACGTTATTTGCTTTCGAGTTTATGATGCGTAGATCGTGAGAATTGTAATTCTTCATACTTATTTGAAGAATGCAGTATCACGGCGTAAAAACAGACTAAGTTAACGTTCAGTTAATTCGACTTTAATTTAATAGTTTTGTCCTTTGCAAGCGGAACCTCTCATTATTGCAAGTCTTTAACCGCTCAAAAGCTTTGACCTCTAGTAAAAATCGGCTTTGTTTTTGTATCAAATCGTACAACGTTAATCTAAGTAAGCACTTGACGCAGCGGCACTTGCTAATTTCTATGGAGCGTCGAAGTTCGTTGCCGCCGCGGTCGACGCACTGTTCCACATCCTGTTCGTTTGATTGAACGCCATTTCCATTGTTGCCAACACTTACACATCGCAAACTTGCAGTAAAAACATATACAACTACCCAAATAAATATTTATTGGGCATCGGAAGTGCTCCAAACATTTACATATATCGCGTCATTGTTTACGACTAGATAGCCGCTGTGAATGATATCAAAAGATATCTCCTACTGAAAAACCTTTTACATATTCAATAAGATCGCAAGTGTTGCTCTTTACATATTTTTCTACGTCGTATCTATCTGGATTATATCTTCAACAGAATACATACATCGAAACTTGTTTACGAATGTAAGAAATAAATTGTTTGCATTACAGGGTTTTTGCGTCTTATGCTGAATCGTTTTGTCTGTTGCTTTTGTTATCTGCTGTCTACACTCAGTAAGCATTCACTGATTTGAACAAGGTCTCTGTCTGCGTAAATCATGGAGATGCAATCTTCTCAATTGTTTTAATAAGCTTTAAAACTGCTATAAAATTACCAACATAATACCCAAGGGTATTCACAGTCACACCAAAATAATCTCCTAAATCTCTTCCGGGTTAGTCCAAAGTGTTTAATCGGTCATTGGCCAAATATTCGTGTTAACCTATAAATCTATATTTACAACAAATATTTCTGTTTGACCGAGTTCGTTGTCCTCAGATCTAGGTCTAGCTAGTTTTTGTAAATTATGCTAATGCGTCTTCATGACATGGTCGAGGTGAACGGTGTACAACGGCAATCTGACTATGGATTTTGAGCTCTACAAAACAGGTTTAATGACCAATAACCCACATATCACTAGACTCATTGCTAATAGCTTTTACATGATCTTAAGGAGGACGTTTTCAATTCAATCGATCAATAAAAGCCAATTAAATAATTCCGAAGGAAACAGGAGCTAAAACTGGCCTGCGTAAAATACCCTGTTATTAATTAAATATTTAATTAATTTCAACGTTATATCCTTAAAATAGTTACGTCTTCTTGCTTTTCTTAGTACATGAGCACGTGTGTTATTCCCACAAATATTATTATTTAAAGTTTTGTGTCACTCCTAGTCCCAATCATTAAATCAACAAAAGCAAGTTAATGTATTATATCAACAATCAAAAGGATGTATTAAAATCGTATATATATTAATTCTTCTATCCACGCCACGTGTGATATTGTTACTAAATATTTAGTATAAAAAAATATTGAGAAACCCAAAACAAACAACAGATCGTAATTGATAAATGTCAATGTCAGATGGTTAGCCCACTTGGAATGCCCAAATCGTTACGAAACGCTGTCACCGGTGATTGTTATCACCCGGTAGTCATAAAAATTCAGTGATGCATCATGCTTGCAAGCGCTAACGGGGTGACACGTGACGTCACAGATGACCCGATCCGCATGTCAACGAGGGTGGGGCGTGAGCCGTGACGTCAGACCAGGGGTGGGAGTAAGAGACGGCGTGGTCGGGCCAAGGACGTCGCCGGGCCGACCGGCGCGCAACACCCGCCGCAATCGATACCGTGGCTTGACAACCGCAATCTGCAATCAACTGCCTATCTTCGCATCTAGGCGATCTAGACAACCACTCATCTTGCTCCTGTCTGTTGCTCCTCTTGGCCTAAAGAAGCCATTTTATTAACAGTGGTAGTCTTCAGTCTCCTTGCGACGTGACAGCTATACAACACCCAACCAATTATTATCTCTCTTCAAACTTTTAATTATAGTCTTAATCGGCTGGTTTAAGCGTATGTAGGAATTTACATTTTCGTAGTAAATCCGGATTATATTGCCATCTCATGCATAATCCGATAGAAGGGTTCTTCTTTTAGATTAGGTAGTACCCTCGTACATTCTGTTTGAATTATGTCAGTAGTCGATGTTAGGTTTTATTACGGTTCCCTAGAAAATAACGTTGAGCTTGGGCTATTTGTCTAACGGTCGTTCACCTTCTCTTTTACACGGCAAAAGTATATTTTGCTAGGTACGTGTTCACCCCGCCCCGGTTGCCTTACTTTCACTTATGTTTTATCTCCGAGCAACCTTCAAGATCACGAAGAGAACTGGTTTTAGTTCTCATGAATATACTCTAGATTATGTCACGTAAAAACTACTATTATTATCAGGATGTGACGGTAATAATTAGTTTGGTTATAATATAAAACATAAAGCCACAAGAATCGATTCTTGTGTCAAAGTCAATTTCAAGGCTCTTCAATAACGCCCTCTTTATGATGTTTGTTTATCAAAAGCTGGCGTTCAATATTATCTTCTACGAGTAAGTGATGATAATCCAATAAACCGTAATCACAGTTCAAAATAGCCCTCTGCGGAAATCTCTGCCTTTATCGTTGAGAGTGCAGCCTTGGCCGCCGTCCAGAAAATATCCCGCTTTTACTGGTGAAAGTTAGTCTAGAGTTAGTTAAGAATATTAGTCTGCTACTTAAAAAATAACAGGATTTCCCATATTTCCATTCCGTACAGCTAAGTCTCGAATTTCAATTCTCATATGCAGTGTAATCAAAGGTGCATTAAAATTACAAAGCAAATCAAATAACGTGGAAGTGCAATTTACCGGCGCCGGTGTCGAGTTCATGGCTATCATCGTCTGCGGCACACTTGCTATAGGTGAAACTTTTTCCATTACAGCCAAGTCTAATGCTGCCCTACTATTCGCAGGGAAACCGCACAACTTACTCTCCCGCAGACTAAAATTAAAGCAATACTTCACTCAATAGAAGTTAGAAGGTTGTTTCGATATTGTTCTAAGAACTGAACTTCCTTTATAACAAAGTGCTCTCCAGTCTAAGTTTCCCTTTTATCTTTTAATGAAGTGTTTCACCCCCGAAACATTCGCAGCAGACTATTTATACGGCTTTAAAGTAAAACTTTTTAAATCATGATCAAAGTCCCCAGATTGTGTTAACAAGTTATGTTGTTTGGATAAACAATGCTTCTGTGAATTTATCAAAAAATATGAACAAGAAGATACGAAAGGTCTGGAATCAAAATATGAATTAGAAATGCGTATATTTAAAAGAAATAAATACCAAGTAGAATACAAACGTATAGCATGAAAATACACGTGGATTTTGTCTTGTAAAATATGATGACCTTTGTATCAGATTCGCAGACAATGTGAACTTCAATATTTTGAAGATTATTCACCTAGATGTCTCAATGGGCCGGGGGTGGGTAAGGGTAACGTTGGTAGGGGGTAGCGGCGAGACGGTTCATCGGACCCCGGGATAGGTAGGAGACGCGACGCTCAACTCTCATTATATCTTCTGCGTCTAGACGAAAGATGCTGTTGATCAGACTCAACATGCTCGCACAGATCGTATGTAATTGTTATAACATGAATAGGGTGGAAAATCTCAAATCCTCATGTACTTCGCCCGAATGTTGCTTGTTATTTTGGTTGATTAATCCATGTCGAGCGTTATCGTTATTAATCTTATCGAACGCAGTCATGTTATATTGTTGTTATTATGTCCCATGCTCCTCGGTAAGAGGTGTCGTTAGTGGGTGTTAGTTTGCAATAATTCACAGTACCTACCTAAATAAAAAACCTGGCTTTAGTTCAAAGAATTTCTTAGTGGATTTCAAGATGGTAAAGATCAAACAATTATCCCTCGCTAAAACCAATTCACGCATGGTTAAATATTTTGAAAGGAAACAAAAAGTGAAGTAAAAATTGGTTTGAAAGTATAACGTCTACGTCTGGTCTCGTTATCACAGTTCCTTCCTTCATTAACATGGCCAAGCAAATTGTTTCTTTGTTGTCGTCTTCTAGGTCACTAGGCAGTTGCTGGAAAAAAGAAATGCCTTTCCATTGTCTTCGTTCGCAATTTTATACTGATTTATGGAGTAGGTGAAGTGAAAAATTAATCAATCGACAACATCAGCTGCAAAATTAAATTCTTAATAAACACGTGATTTTTTGTTTGTATTTTAATTATGTACCGTTCTTTGATAGTCACGAAAACTAGTTTTATGTCTAGTAATAGGTTCAAAATGTTATTAATATGGAGGTTTATAAATAGGCATGATTAATATCTCTTTTGGCTACACATAATATACATCGTTATCTCCATGTTCCATATTCCGAGAAGCAATTCCTAGAAGGGTGAATATGGCACTTAAGGTTCCGAAATCGGTAATTTAGTTAAGGACGATATAGGTTGAAAAACGAAACGGGCCATAATCCATAATTCATTCACCACACGAATACTATTATGAGAGTACCGTTAGGCTTGTGCATTTGACCTCCTTGCGGCTCGGCTGTAAAACCGCTTGACACATGGATTGACTTCCTTAAATACTTCACTCACAGTTTATTAAAAAACTTATTACGTTCGATAAAAAAAAACCGCATCCACATGGTATTGTCCCTTGTGCCACTTCCTATACACCTTGTTGATGCTATTGATTAAATAGTGATTCATTTAAAGAACAATGAATAAAATATTGACATAAAAAGATACAAATACAATAGACTCGTATTGTAGTCTAGCTGTTGTAACATAACAAACTATTAGCAATATGTATGTCACCATGGAAGGTCATTATAACTGTATTCTTGTTTGCTTGACCGCATATGTACTAAGAATACCCTTCTTAATACATATGCTGTCAAGCAAAGGTTTCGGTGAGTTATCGGTAGCATATGGCTTTACATCATTAGGGCGAGATTATGTAGATTTTGGATATTTAGGTACTGAGTATTTCTTCATCTCCGGCAGCGCACATCACGGTTTTTTACCTCAGCCCAGTCTTTATTCTCAAAAATGCATGATCCATTAAATCTCATCGGACACTATCTGCACTCTAAAGATTCAGAAATACAAAAACGAATTTATGTGTATGCTATTAAATATTATTAATTTAAAACGTACAACTGTCTAGCCTGTTAGAGTACCATGGTCGAAAGTGTTGGAAATGTCACCACAAGAATTTATTGGACAACAAATCCCCGTTGTAATTTCACTAAAAGCAAAACATAACACGAGTGTAGGGGAACTTAAATGCAATCAAAGTACTTTCACGGCTTGGAACGCTGCTCTGCTTTCATAAAAGGAGCAATTTTATACCTTGGGGACGCTCCAAATTGGGTCATCTGTAGAACCGCTGGCGTCCATCAGGCCATTCCTTTTTTTTAAATACGCACAAGTAAGGACGTTGATAGGATTGTGATTGCCGCCAGCCATCTTGGAATATGGCCTTTGTTCGTGGGACAATGGCGCCGCGAATTGGGATGGCCCGTCGAGAACATGTGCGAATATATGGACAATGGTAAACAATTGGCTACTCATTACAAATTATTGTAGTGATAATTTTAGTTTGTATAGGACATTTGTTTTGTTGTATTGTGTGGCAACGTTTGTTTCCCTACTGAAAGGCCAGTTGTTCGGCAATTTACGCACTTACCATCGCGACTTTAAGGTCAAGCCGTGGAAACAATGCTGAGTGCGACGGCATCTAATGTCTTGTAAGGAGACATAATGTACACACGTTTTTAGATAATAATGTGCGTGGCAGGGTTGTCGCAGTAGAACTTTTCTTGATAAAGTTGTATAAGAATGATTTTTTTACAATACGAAATCGTTGAAAGAATCTTTTGTAAAATGCAAAAACACATTGTACAGATACCCCGGGGCGGCTCTGCTTTCCTCGAAAGTTATGCGATTCGGTAATAATATCAGAATACGTTGTCAGACACGGAATTCCCCCGACGACTCTGCCCCGCGGGTAAAAATACGCATGCATTCACAGTTTCCACATTCGATGATTTAATGCGACTTTGTTGCTGAAAGTTTTCAGAAAAAGATCAAACCAATTTGTTACAAACAAATATCAGGCCACCGGAATTGTTGTCAATTTTCGAATTAGAAATATCCTGTTACTTAATTAATTAATCTTTAACTTTTATGAATCATCATAATATTCGTGAATCAGCATTTAAACAAATTGAAGTTTCCCCACAACGCGTCATAGTGTAATGCCCCAAGTTGGGTCGCATTTTTTTATTAATTGGGGAAAACTTGCATATTAACGCGCTTATTAAAATATTCTGTATATGTATATTGCATATTATTTCTACATAATTATAATGAAGTGCTTGGTGAATGCAATTGGTATGGACAAATATGGAGTTTTTTATACTTTTATTTTATTCAAAGCCAGTGCATTTTTATAGGTACCTGTTCGTGAAAATATGTAGTGAAAATATTAACGAAATGTAGGTATAGCTAAGATCAGATAAAAATTGAAAGTCTAACAACCCAAATATATATTCAAAATGTAAAAAATACAATTTATTTGCATACAAGGCTCGTTAATCACGTTGTAATTAGAAAATAATTCAAAGCGCAACTGCAGCACCGATCATTGTGTAAACAAATTAAATTAATTAATGCTCTACTACTACGCTAGCTTGCGAAAGAACAATGCAACTCATGCGACTAGAACGAAGGATGTCCCATTTCGCGCCATTTGCGTGGGCCGACCTCATTGTGCGCCGGAATTCGTTCAATATCTATATCTATACATCTAATATCGCTACTGTTTGCAACGTCATTAGCTTTGACCAATGCAGCTGCATTTTTGTAACGCACTGTCAGATAGCTATCTATTTGCCATACCAACGTATCATGCAAGCGATGAGCAAAAACCACTAAAGTGAAAAAAGTAAAGTTAAAGTTCATGAATGAAGATCTTTGTTGCAAACGACAAGGCTATGTAACCATACAATCATCTGAACCAACAAGCAAAGATTAGCTAGCTAGCACAGAATACCTTGAAGCATACACCGTACTTTGCATAAAGCTACTTGATTATTGGTTGCTTTGATGGTGAATGTTCCATGCCATTGCGACGTAATGTCTGTGTAGGTAGTATACAATTGGCATTAGCCTTACAGGTTCAAAATTAAACGGAACTTCGCAGTTTCGCAATGTATGTGAAACTATGTAGGCAGGTATCAAGTATTTATATTTAAAGGTATCACGTACGTGATTCTTTTGACACTTCCTAAAACAGCTATCAGAATCTGTGTTGTTTAATTTAATATGCGGTGCTCTGTCAGCGTTAAAGATGGCTTCAATATTTTGTTTTCGTTTGAAGCTGCACGTCTGAGGCTTCTTACGGAACGAGCTTCTAAAACCAACTTTGATTCTGTCAAACAATATACCTAATGGAGGTCAAAATGAAGGATGACGCGTTACGGAGAGATTCTATTTTCTTACAAGTCATGCGTACGAATTCCTTGGCGGACTGCGATATAATGTAATTTACCAGCCAATTCAACCATCTCGTTCAATGCATGTCAATCACTTTGCACCTTTTCAATAGACCTTCCTATTGTACGGTCGACCTACTGTAAGGGAAGCTGCCTATCGACAGGTGACAGCCACCTAGCATGTCGCGAACAACAGGAACTCCGGGCAATTTCCCTACATTCGTTCTTTCATAACCATATTAAAAACCCAAGTTTTCCAAATATAACCACTCTGCGAAGAAGTATACAGCTCAAAATTGTTTGTAAATATTTCGTGAAAATTCAGGTAGCCATATGTAACGGTGTATCCGCATATCTACATGACCAGATGCGTTGACTCGGAACACGTGCTGTAACATGCTTATGACATGCGAGGATATGAGGGTTACTTTTGGAAATAAAAAGTATTCCAATATCCTTCGTGGAATAAGTTTGCCGAATCAGTCGCTCTGATCATCATGCACGCTTCTTTCTATTCACTTGTAGAAATTTAGGCATAGGGGTGTGAACATGCGCATACATAAACATGATACGCTAAGTAATTGGAGCTTTTGAGCTCTTACCACTACGCTAATAACAGCCGATAAAAATCTGGATCATGCAACGGCTCGAATGGTTAGTTTCCTTTTTGGCACGAACCTAATTATGTAGATGGGATTAGACGGAGCCGAATTATGTAGGTTCATTGTTCAGATAATGTCATTTAATTATGCATACTGAATGTTTTGGAGATAGTCATGTGTAGCCCCCGTGTCTTCGCCTACGTCCCGCCTACGGAGCGATCGAATAACCGTCTTCGGTCGCTGTCAAAGCAGGGTGATATATTTCGTACTCAATTACGCATTTATTCTCGTTGTTGTACCTAATTACTGCTGTACAAATTATGGTATTGGAAAAGGCTTTTGGAAAATTAATGGCTCCGTCCAGACGTAAGATGAATTAGAAAATTTAAACAGTCTAAGACTTTAGACATACATAAAGCAAAAAAAGTAACAAGCGGTTTAACTAGCATTTAACTAGTCACTTATGCTGCAGTGATTAGGGGTTTCAGGCTTTTGACAGCAGAATATACAGTTTCTCAGAGAAACCGAAAATTACCTTTAGTGAACAATGCTCTTAACAGTGTTTGTTCTGTACCTGAGTTTTTGTCGCCGCGCTGAGTGCCGAATAACAGGAAGCAGATGAATGCACGGCCAGGTAAATGGCGCCCGCCGACAGACAAACAGACTTTCTAAAGAAAGGATATTTTTGAGAAATGCAATTATGTTTTGGTCTAGGATTTTTTGTAACGCATCTATTTAAAAGATTCGATTGGGTGTTTCGTAGAACCGTCAGAAGATGCTAAGAATGAATTTGCAAATAACAGCTAGGGGCTGAATTAATCAGAACTTCATTCATCAATAATACGAAGTATTTTCAACACAATTCAGTTGACAATAGCAGTCACACGGTGTACATGATATCCACTTCCCTGTTCAAATTAGATTGTAAAGCTAGCGAAGCGTGGTGATAACGCCAGTATCAAATTTATGTAAGGAAATTGCCTTCGAGTGGAGGCTTCATTGGCTGCCGGGCGAAGCACAGCCCCTGTATTAAGGCGAGGAATTGGTCAACAATAATTCCATAACCGGCACGCGCATCTAAGGCGCCAAAAGGGGTCGGAGCGTCTGAGCGGGGCGAGGATAACAATACGCGCGCTAGCTTATAACTAAAAGTCGTAAGCGACAAAATGGTTTTGTAATTTTATTATTTAGAAATGATAATTTGATAAAAATTCCTTCTATCATTTTAAAGAGTATGTATATACTCAACTACTAAAAAAGTTAAGAGGCTTAAATCGGTCCCGTTTGCCCATAATATGTGAATCTCTTTTTAAAAAGAGGTATGTTTGATATATTTTTCTCTGTTATAAAAGTTACCTAATCATGTTTCTACAACTAACAAAATAAGGGTTATATTATGAACTTTCAGGTAGCCAAGTTGTATTTTGATCCGTTTTGTATTTACTGAGAAAAATTGACATCCTTGGCGCCAAAAATTCCAATTCGTCCTCTTAACCGCTCACACCTGCGGTTGCTATATGAATTTGTATGAAACAAGGGGAATGTTTATTGTCTCTTGCACGGCTTCATAATTGAAAATAATAAATTCAGTTGTTTGTTGCCCTAGGAGTCTTCGTATCTGAACAAAGGAAATTAAAATCAGTTGAAGATTTCAAAATATTTTAGTTCATAGTATCTTAGAAGCCAGACGGAAATAAAAGCAAAACCGATTCCCTTTCTAATGTCAATCTTAAAGATGCCTTTGTCATTGAAGCACAATTAAACGTTTTAGACTATTCTAAAGATTACCCGTAGGGCCACGTAGAAATTTTTTTTTTCTTCCAATGGATTCGTTAGACTAGCACCAATGGAAAATTTCTAATTGGCTTATTTATTTAAACAACATTTTTACTTCTAATTATATTACCGCTTAGTTGTGGTTTCTTTATGTACATGCGTCTCACTTATCTGGCTGCGGTCAGCTGGTATCAGTTACAGGCGGCCACTGCATTACCTTACCGATAGCCGGCTCAAGATGGCGAAGCTGACACCTTATATTACAGCTGATTGTAATAAATAAATGTCAGTATCTACTAACGACGTCAGTCCGCTGGCAAATAACAGTACTCTAATCTAATTCCTCTTATTACTCCAGAAACTACACCAGTTAAACAGAATACTTTCATGCTCATTCTATCTTGCAATGCTTTAATTTATCGATAACCTCGCTGGGTTTCTACTGCCTCTTAATCTTGACCGACACGGTTGACCAGGAAAGTCACTGGTCAAGGTAGGTAGTACTTACAAATGGATAAACCGATTTCTAATCAATTGAAAGATCAAACGATCGTTTCAGCATTATCTCTGGATTGATATGAATAGAGAAATAAATCTTCGAAATCGCGACGCAACTATCGTTTGAGAACAATACACATTCGAAACACGACCCGATACCCGTGCGTGATCGGCTCTTATCTCTTTGCACAAGATGTAATTATCGATTGTTTTGGTTAATATTTAACCGTGGCTAGATTAGATTAGTCTTGGTGTTAAGGCATCGACGCACTGGACGCAACTGGCGGCATGTAACGGGATAGTAACCGGATAGCGTGTAATCTCTTCCATCTTTATTCACTCGTCACGCCCGCTGATCCAATTCTGTGGTTTGGAGGAAAAAATATTATTCAGAGTTGCTCAATTGAAACCTAGGCTCAGCCATCGTTATGCAATGAGCTTAGTGTTATTCCGATAGCATTTTGTCATGACAAATTGGACAAATGAGGTTCTAGCTGACTGTTTTCACTCGCTTAGAGCCGGAGTCGTTTAAGGAATAGATTTCTGCAATCGATTTGATGAAAATATTTTGTAACCAGATAAAACAGAGCTCGTGGCTTCGCAATCAATAAATCGGCAACTTGACTTCGTTGTCATTGAAATATTCTCGTGCCTAGGAAAAAACGAGTAGATAACAACTACTACCGGGTGACATAAGAACACCTACTTAAAAATTTGTTTCCGGGTATTCAGTGGACCAATTGAGAGCAACGAGAATCTAGCATACAATATGATTTAATGTATTATATGACGAATGATGATATAATAGAAAAGTGGCGGATTAACTATAAAACCTAATTTGTTAAATTACTCTTAAGAAGCATATATTATCATGTAGGTATGTTCACTTTCTCAAGAACATGGCAAACTATAAAACTACTTACCAAGAAGATACAATTTCCTATTCAACCTTGAATAAAGGTCAGTCGATCGATTGTCATAAAGTTAATTTCACAAGTGCATAATGCAGGGCCTCGTGTACTCGTAATGTATGCGGCGAGGCGGCCCAAGTCGCGCCGGGCTCGTGACGCAAACGCCTCGTCGCCTGCCTCAAGTTACCCAACAGCGGCAATGCGGCGTCGATCACGCTAATCTGCATTCTTATGCTACACTACGATATGCCCTCTGCAATGACTATAATACATATTGCAAACATCGCCATTTAACGCGACAAATTCCGATGTTGACGGATCAACGCCTTCACCATTGTCTTTAGACTGCCAATCTATTGAACATGATGTGCGTGATCACGCGTGTGAACTTATCCGATCATTTTGTAATTTAAATTATTACACTCCAACGCTTATCTCTACCGATTTGTATGTAACCAACTTACTAATCTAAATGGATGTCACGGTTCAAATACGTATTTCCATCAAATCGTTATGCTCGTAAACTCGTCAAGTTATTACAAGTTAATTGAACTCAATCTTACCCAACACCGAGGGAAATTGAATTTAGAGTTTCTCGTAATTGGGAATTAAAAGGTTGCTCCGCGAACGATCTGTGTAAACAAACATTAATTACGGATCACTTGAGCGTTTTCAGCTCTGAAGGGCGCCTTAAAGACGTGAGAATTCTTTAAAATATGTTAATACAACGTAAAGCTTGGTGTTGGTATAAAAATAAAATGATGCTGACGTCCCAGTTGGCTCAAGAAATAAGGCGCATGATTGCCAAACGACAAATAGGACAGCGTTGATGAAATTGTTAAATATTTTGTAAAACAAAAAAAGTTCAAACTAATTTAGACGCGAGCATGAACTAGCTTCTTTGGGTAGTTTTGTGTAGATATTTTTAAAAATATAATATCTGCGCTATTTGAATCCTATTGTTGTTTTCAATATGATGTCCATGTAACCAAAATTTTGAAAGCATTTACGTTCACCACTTCCTCCGGCCTCCATGATGCACTTTAAGAAGCACTTGAGTGGAGGCTCGCGAATGCTTCTCGCCATTGACAATTAGAGCACTACAGTCACTCTTTGGAACGGGTGAGGTAACGCAGCCTTCACACTCCTAGGAAACTGATGCCTGCTGAGGATTTACTCGTTAATCACATTTCAACAAAAAAGCCTTAGTCACGTCCAATTTCCTGAGACTTTTTAGTTACAAAGACATCATGTCTGACTTTTCGGTTTCAACATTATGAAACATCGTCATTGCCAATCGGATCGATAGCTGTAGTCGATCTTAGTACAAACTCGAATAACAATTGTTATCTTTTACTATACGTTGATGATTATTCAAATTGTTGCTCTAGTAAACACGGTTTCTCATTATCAATCGATTTTATCATTAGTACAGCGCTGCGGTTACCTTCGGGAATTCCACTCTCTGAACTCTTTTATCTGTTCAATTGTTTTTTATTTAGTATACTCGTGTGTTCTTGAGTTTTTTATTACACATTTGGTATTTCCGTAGGCGATATTGATATCTTTTATGATTCTTGTAGCGATGAGATACTTAAAGACAAGAGTTATTAACTATATAATTACTTATTTATGTCTATGTATTCTAAAAGAAATATAAATGTTATGTCCCGACTCGTCTTAGTCGAAAATTATGAGCACATTCAGAGCAAAGATGCAGCACTTTTTTAGATCCCTAATCCTGAAGCACATTCTAACTAAGAAATATGAAAGTATTTAACATAAACCTTTCCTTGTCTTCAGATCGGTAGATCATCAGAATCACCGATAGACTTCGTGGTGATGGACACAGTGGCCGGCGACAAGAGTGGAGACACAAAAGTGCTGCAGAGCACAATATCGCGGTTCGCGTGCCGCATCATAGCTGACCGTAACGACGTCAACAACTGCCGCATATACGCAGCAGGCTTTGACTCCTCCAGAAATATATTTTTAGGGGTAAGTGACCTGACCTTTAATGTTAAACGACTAAAATTAAGGATTTTGTCAATGAACTCACTCTGGTGTGTAATTAAGGAGTTATAAGGTCAGAAATGGGGATCCGAATCAACGGCTTTAACTAATCCTTCTTTTGGGGTAAAGGCTCATGGGTGCTGACCCGTAAATTGGTCTTTGAAAGGATATTCATCAATTAATCCCTTCTACAGTTTACGACGAATGTTTCTATGTGCTTTAATTATCTTTTAGCTAGAACAGATTCTATGGTACTGACGTCATCTGTGGGCGGTTATGACGTAGCATCTTCACGTAAATGAACGACTAATGCCAAACGATTTAGTCTTCATTTACTCACAATGAGCCTCCACTTAGATCCAGCGATCTTTTAATGTTGGTCATTCCAGCCAGATTGCTTTTTCGACTAATTTTGTTTGACCAGTTAAATTACTTTAAAGCAACGTTGTTACTATGTTACATTGGCTTCGTTATATAAGTTTCCTAAACTTCACTAACGGAAAAGAAGATTAAGATTAAAAATGATTGATTCCCCCAGCTGATGATTGATATCATAACATTCAAATATTGACTACTCATCTTGTAAATCGATTTAGAGGAAAAGATCAATCAATTATAAATTTAGAGGACAAGGCCTCACTTTTACATCAAAATGGATTTCTCTGGGTTTTTGTGCTAAGTTAGATTTATTAGGTTTTCCTCAAACCGAATTGCCGTCAGCAAAATCTTTATGCTCCGTTAAAAATTCCAGGAAAAAGCAACGAAATGGACAGAGAACCACGAAATAGATGGTCTCACGACAAATGGTGTGTTGATCATGCATCCGCGCGGGGACTTCTGCGGCGGCAGCGCCACCTGTGGTCCGTGGCGCGAGACTTCCGTCGGGGGCGCCGTCTTCTCGCTCAGGGAGAGCCGCTCTGCACAACAAAAGGTAACTTGCGAACCTAAAACTTTCTCAAATGTTCCCCAGTATCCTGCAGTAGATAATACAAACGTACGTAAAAACAGGTGCAAAAAATATCTTGGCAAATGAGGACTGATCATTTTTCAATCTAAAGGCATTAACAATGAATCACGCGGAACTGGCCGGCCGGTACAATATGGTTCCAAGAAAACTTACAATGGACAAATTCTGACCTGTCCAAACAAAAAAAGCAATCAGCTGTCCCGTAAAAAGTTGAACACAAAAAATACAACATCTGCTCAATCGCGTGCCTTTTTATAAGGATACCGACTGGAATGCATCTGGACACTTTTAAAGTAAAGAAACCTTAGAAAAACCCGGACAAATATGGTTCGTAGAATTTCTTAGGAATTTGAAACACGCATGGGAAACACTTGAAATTGAAATATTCCCTCGACGTTTACTTGTCGATTGAGTTGCCGACATTTATTATGCTACATACGCACTGTAGAAGTTATAAATATATTATTGTTTGTTTTTGTAGGGCCTACCCTGTCAAGCGGAGACAAATGTCCTCAGAGACGGAACGATGATAGACTTGTGTGGCGCGACGCTGCTGTGGAGGAGTGCTGAAGGACTTAAAAACTCACCGGTAAGTTGGACACGAAGTTGTTTTTTAGGTACAGTTATCTCCTTTTGCAATGCTAGACAAGTGGTTTTTGGATCACACATAGAAACCAATTACCGAATTAGAATTTATTTGAATTACTTACCCTGCACCAATCTTAGATAGTACTTTTAAACAGTCTTTAAGTTCACTCACAAAAATACTGTCACTGCTACTCTGTCCATTTGTTTGATGGAGTTTCTTAATGAGAGGAGTCATCTATTAACACCTCAAGATTTCTTAAAACTATTGTATACTGTAAATGTTTCGATTGAAACTTATTTAAATAACCTTTTACAAATTCAACAGACAAAACGCGATCTCGAAGCTCTGGTGGACGAGCTGAACGCGGGCCGGCCGCAGTGCCCCGTGGGACTGAACACGCTCGTCATACCGCGCAAGCTGTCCTCGGCCCATCAGGATCTCAACCAGCCCTACGTGTATCTTAACTGTGGACATGTGCAAGGTATGTATCGTAAAAAGTTTTTCCTTCATAGTTCATTACGGATACAGGTGTGATAAAATGAGAGCTTGTAAATACTTATATTGGTTCCGGTCGTATCTAATATTTTATCTATCTACTAAGCAAAACAGCACATAGATATAATATTGGGAACGGTGTTTAGTCTACTAATCGCAAGTGCCTGTTTATAGTGACTGTTATCTTGTAATCGCTGTGGTCAGGGTTGGACGAGTAATTTTCTTAGAAATCTTCTGAAAATGCGTCTTTGATTTTTGGATGCGGTCTACCGCAGGATGGTTTTGGAAACCTATGTTCAACAGTAGACGTCAATTGGCATAGAGTGGACTATGATTGTGGATAAAGATTTTTGAGGCTATATCTATCTACGTGTCATAAAATTGAGAGATAATTAATCTGTTCTAAATATCTATTTACAAACTTAAACACGGATTTTCCTGTATAATTTGAAAGGTTATCACGAATTTATTATTCAATCATGATAAATTTGCACTTATATCAGTTAATTGAATAAATAACTAGGTAATCTCAAATCATGTACCAATTTCTATAAGGCAAATAATGGGGTAAACAGGTACGTGATAAAAGAATAGGTTTTATTTATTAAATGACTTGGGGAAGTATGTTTCTGTGGCATTCCGCTGATAAGCTTATTTGCCATCCCCACGGAACAAATTATTATACATAATTAATAATAGAGCTGCTGGGTTTTTTACGGAATTGGACTTTTAACCGTTTTGGTGTAGTTTAGTCATAAAAATGATGACTAGGATTTTTCACGGTTAGCAACATTGAATATTGGACTTCCCAATTTTAAGTATTAATTAGTTACCTTAACTTATGGTTCAACAATTATTTCATCATTTTAATTATATTCAAAGATCAAAGGTGCAATCATTTAAGATTTTACTAACTCCTATATTCAAAGAATTTACGGCAGGAATGAATTGTACAATTAATGCAATTTACACTGAGTTCTATTTAACTCCCTTAATATGACCATTTGAGCAACAAAATATAATTTATTTAAACCTTATATCTTAACATGTCGCTACTAATAAGTACCAATCATCTCAAATATCACTTATTGTGAACAGCATAAAATAACAAAGTTTATGTCTTCCAGGCGAGCACTCATGGGGAGCAGAAGGCAGCGAGTCGGGGTCCCGGCGCTGCCCGATGTGCCTGACGGCGGGGTCAGTGGTCCGCGTGTGCATGGGCATCGAGCCCGCCTTCTACGTCGACTCCGGACCCCCCACATACGCCTTCAATCCTTGCGGACACATGGCTTCGGAGAGGACCGTCAAGTTAGTATAAGCACAGATTACTTAATAAATTATAAGCTTTACAATTTTAACCGACTTCATATAGGAGGAAGGTCTCCAATCGTCGGAATCTTCTTAAGTACGTTTTGGATAAAAATAAATCACCATCTTCATCTGAGTTTCTTTTCATCAGTATTCCAAGTATTAGTTGGGACACCGATATTATAGAACTGGAACTAGCTTTTTTTTTGTTAATTTTGGTTTATATATTTGATGATATTACTGAACCGAAGAAAGCCACTTTTATTTCCAATGGAAGTTTGATGAAAAAAGGCAATATTATTTCCATCAAAAATCTCACATGGTCAATCCATACAAAATAAAGAATACGATTTGATTTGCAATTAGAAGCATCCTTGACGTGATCGCATAACCTTTTCGATTACTAAACGACAACACACCAACTTAACACAATTTCAAAAATAAAATTGTTCTTTCTTGTCTCCAGATACTGGGCGAGCGTGGACATCCCGCACGGCACGAACGGTTTCCACGCGATCTGCCCCTTCTGCGCCGCGCCGCTGCAGGGCTCGCCCGGCTACGTGCGCCTCATCTTCCAGGATAACCTCGACTGAATCTCCGCACACGCACAGGTAACTACCACCATCTGCCTAGCCTTTTTCTTTACTATGCTGGGGTCAGCTTCCAGACTAACCCAATGAGGCTGAATACCAAGAAAATAATGGTATCCAGAACAATTTCTGACAAAGCTCGTCAAGTTTTGAAGGAAATTAGTTGCGCAGGACATATTTTAGAGTACAACGTATGCGCTGAAACCATGCTCTTCCTATTCCAAATATACTGTGCAGTGTTCTTATTAAATAAATACATCCATCTCTATCAATCAAAAATATAGGACCAGTTTTCGATCGTTTCGTCACAGAGCGGTTCCTAGAGTAATTGTCACCTTTAATTTGGAAGCAACACAGAGGTCCAACAAAGGTAGATAAAAATAATAAGTTAGACAAACATGCACTATGGAAGGACGTTATTGTTCTCATCCATACAATCCAGGATGCAAGTTACTGAATAAACATCGTCATTGAACTTCAAATAAATAATTCATCAAGGCTGAATAAACAAATAAACGGAAGCAGATGTTATCAGTCTAATTGTCAACATTTTCTAACGATATTCAATTAGCTCTAACCAACATGTTTTGTTATACATGTATTTATTTTAATATATTAACTGGATTTACATAATTATTGTAGCTAGAAGCTTATTGCGTATGGTATACCTATTTGAAATATCTTTGGAGGCTGAATAACATGCATGATGCACATTGTACCATCCTTATTTATTACAATGATCAAGAGCCTTATGGCTCATAAATAATAGTAAATAAACAAGAGTATCGACTTCCCTGCCCTAAACTGCAACTGCGTTTTAATCAATCACCTGTCATTCATATCAGTATGAACCTACATCATTTGTATGCAATAAATGCATGCAAAGTAATTAATTGTACGCTGTACATGCATTCTGTAGAATAATACAACATTATCTTTATATATTCCTTCTTATTTACGTTTCTTCTGTGTGCAAAAAAGATACTGTACCATACATATGATTCGAAATAAGAACGCTCGATATTTTTGCAATACCTTAAAAGGCTGTTATAAAATTAAATGTAAATCTAATAATATCTTTATTGGTTGCAGGTCGCCAGCGGCTTACTGACGTGTGCGTACAAGTGCATTAAGGACGTGTTACATGACGGCAGGCGCCAGCCCCGGCCTCGTGACGAGACACTCGCTTGCGCAGCCCCGCGCTCTCACACGCATGGCCAGCCTCCCAGAGAGGCTGACCCATGACAACTAGCGATATCACCCCACATGTGATTACACACACCCTTAGACAATACATTTATTTAAAAATCTTTATTTATAAACTTTCCCCAACATAAACTTATTTATTTCAAAACACTAATTTCGCAATTTCCAATAAAATATTTTGTCATCGAATACTTATTGATAGATAGATTATGAATTGCGATATATTTATTATATTGCCGTTGTATGCAAATGTGTTACGTTCATAAGTCTATGTTTTCGGTGTCTGTATGTTAACTTAAGGTTCATTATAAATTGCGTATAACTATTAATATTTATTTGTTGAACACAACATGTAAGATACTATGGCGGAGAGAAAATTCATGAAATAACAAAAAATATTTAAAAGCTTTGTACATTGCTGTGCTGATTTTATTGCTAGAATTAATTAATAATTGTTGTAATTATGAATGAACTGAATTATTTAATTAATAGATGTTTCGTTTGAAACTTATCTAGAATATAATAATTTTGATTGCACACGCCTCTCAATATTTTTATGAATCCACCTGTGCTTTTTATTCGGTACGACACTATCTGACAGTTTGTGGCGGCCATGTTTGGTGACAAACAAACATTACGCTGAGGCTAACACAACGAGTCGATAGTGTAGTACCAGCCCTATTAATATAAGGTAATCAAATGTAAATATTCAATGTACGTTCATTTCTATACATGGTAGTTAGTAACTTATGTTGGTTTCCGTAGCGTGTGAGCTGTCTAATAGTTAAGTATGAGCCAGCCTTTTACCGGTAGATTCGTATACTACTGCTCTAAGCTTCAAACACTAAGTTGATAATATGTTTAAGATACAAATTATTTTTCAATATGGTCTCATTTCTTATTTGACAATCAACATATTGGGATATATATTATAAAGTATACACATTACATAGAGCATAAGCAGTTATATTTTTTTCGATTTGGTAATCAGTTTAAGCATCAACTATTTTAAGAATATACTGTGGATTGTTATATTAAGAGAAGGTTTGTATTTGAGTGAAATGTTTCTATGTTTAAATGGCTGTTATGTCTAAATATAGAGGTCAACATTGTCTGATGTTGATTGATGTCATATGATATGTGATCGCAGAATGTCGACAAAAAGTGGAAAGATGACTTAAAACTAAGATTATTTAAATTGAATCGGATAGATGAATCGGTTACAATTTCGCAATTGACTACGATTTGTGAGAAAATCAAGGTTTAGCAAGTAACACACTAACTAGCAGTTGTACTATGTTAATGAGCTGTTCTATCCGTCAGATAGACTACACGTAACATAATCGTGTTGCTTTTCAGTGCGTTATTTGCCGTACCACTAGACGTCAGTTCCTATGACATGTAAGATATTGTATGTTGGACATTGTTTCAATCCAAAATACAATGTATCTTACGATAATCGAAAAAAGTCCCAAAGTAATTGCTCGCTCAAATGCGATCTCAACATACAAAATTCTGGCTTCATAAGAAGCAGGTCTAAATTTAAAGTCCATCATACATGAGAGTGTATAAATAATGTAAGTTTGATAGAAGTAGCAAACGTTAGCTTACGGAGTATGAAAATTTAGTTTTTGTACAATTCACTAGTTAGGGGTTACACGTAACATTATTGCCTTTGAGTGATAAATTACAAGACAAAAAACTAATGTGTTATCCAGATGAAATTGTGAACTACATACCGCAAGTGGATTGCACATCGTTGTTTTAGACTTTAATCATAAGATTTTGGTAAAAAATGAATGCTTATTTAAAAGTCGATATAATGTAGTCGTTTAAATCAGCGTAGAGATGTTATCAGCCATGATATGAAGGATGATTTTCAAATAATTTTATTAGTGTGGTTGCATAATCAAAAACCATAAAGCTACTGAAATATTGGACCATACAGTTTAACTTTGTAGCAATGGTAATGTCTGTGTTATATTATAAAGTTGCGTTTCTTGATAAGAATTTGAATTAATTAGCATTACTTTCATTAGGGTGAAGATGTTATCTGGAGAATGTAGTCAGTCACGCTTTTATTTCGACGAATCGTCGCGACGTACTAAAGTTGTGTTTACGAGATAACAGGAAATTCCTCATGTATCTTTGTCATTGCGACTAATGTCTGACCAAAGGTCAAAGCGAAAGTCTTGTAGATATTTGATAATGCAACTATGTACTTTCTACTTATTTACAATTTAAATATAGAAAGTACCTAAAAATGGACTATTAACGTTGAATATCTACAAAGCTTACGTAAACGCCTTTGTTTGTAGTACAATACAGTCTGCGTAACTTTAGTACGAAGCGCACGATAAATACACGTGAAAATTATTAGTGGTCATAAGAACTGAATGCTAGCCTTAATTTTATTTATAATGTGTACCTAAGTACTAGGGCTAACAATAAATCGCTCTTTTAGTTAGAAAATTGACTTGTTGTTTTATTTACGAACCCATATCTTCAAGGGACTAGACATACAAATAGCAATTATAAGAAACTCAACACGTCCACGACGTAAACAATTAACGTTGTTAAACAATTATTATTGATTGTCTGATCACTGCTGTGATTTATAGCCTTATAACTACGCAAAACACTCATAACGTAAATAATTGATAACTCAAATACATACCCACACTTATTTATAATCTCATACATTACATGAGACAAACTATAAAGTCACTGACAAATCGACAATAAAAGAAAAGATTATTGTTCGCACCTATGTATACTAATATACTTAAGAGGAAAAATAAGTGTTTGTACCCACGGGTTGCGGGCGAATCAATTGATACATGAAATAAAATAGTATAAACTTAATCATAAATATATTTACGTTGGAAAATAATCAATCACACACAAATCTACTGCAAGTTCAGTTTAGTAGTGACTAGGATCCGAACATACTGATCGTAAGCAGTAGCGACCGCCAGACCGAGGTGGTCGCGGTTCCACTCCCAGGCGTTGATAGGCTGGGTGCTGACCACCATACGCTGAAGTCGCTTGAGCTTACCTGGTACACCGCTGGAAACTCCTTGACCATCCACGTGGTATCTGTGCTCTGGGTATTCACTGAAAAGTATGAGGAACATAGTAAATAATGTCTGAAATACTATGCAAAGTAAATACGGAACTAAGCCAACCCCAAATAAAATTGGGATAAGGCACAAAGGGGGATGATTATATTGTCATCATCATCATCATCTCAGCCATAGGACGTCCACTGCTGAACATAGGCCCCCCCTTAGATCTCCACAGATACCTGTTGGAGAGTCTAATACCCAAAATTATAATTAGGCTAAATCAAGATGAGGAAATATCTTATTTAGGTAGCTACTCTTAAATAAAATACTTTTCTACCTAAAGATATATGTTTACTTACTATTTCCAAAGAGAGACTTGACCATTGCCAGCACAAGTTATGAAAATGTCACGATTCTGAGGGACATGACGCGCCACCCATATTGTACCACTTTTGCTGGTATTGTCTAGTACCTATGAAAATAAAAAGTTTTTTTATTTATTGTCACACTTATGTACTTTCGTATGTACCACCCAAAGTACTCCCTTATATGCCCCCTACTGCTATGTACCTACTTTCTTATTTTCCTCAATGCAATTCTCTATGTAGGAACTGGGCCCCGATTCTCCTAAGTTAATAATGTCAAAATCGAATAGAAATCGAATCGGAATATGATCGTAATAGCAGTTTTAACCATATCGGGCATTCTGCTACTAATAAAAGACCAATCGTATTCGATTGACATTTGATTGGTGTGCGATTGGTCTGCTATTTTGATGATTTTGGTCTATATGGTAATTTGCTGTACAATCATTTTGCAATCGTAAATCATTTGCAGACAAAATGATTCATTATTGAATGACAGAAAAGGATAAAAACGTTTATTTCAAAGAAAAATAGCGGAATGCCACATACGCTTCAATCGTAATCGAGTCGGGATTGGATCTCAGTCGAGTCGAACGTCAATCGAATGGCGCTTAAGTAAAATTAGGAGATCGGGCCCCTGTATTCCCCCTATTTTCTCTGTTATGTACTCTCTCTATAGGCTCTTTTATATAATCCCCAGATGATTGATAAAGTTATAAAATACTTTTCAGCATCTTTTTCAGTTACTTACTTGAGCAAATCCTTTGGTAGGGTTCTGAGTTCTAACATCAAAAACATGGAACTTTCCCTCTAATGTTGTTGCAACTAATTTATTCATTGGAATGTCCTTGCGATCAAATTCAGTTGAGCATACCTGGAATAATATGTATATTTACTAACCGCATCGAATTTTAAGACCATCACTTCTCATCATCGGGGCCCAGCAGGGCCAAGGCCTGCCGGGGCTGCGGGATTGTTCGAGAGTCACCGCGGCCCTATAGCCTATAAGCCTTCCTCGATAAACGGGCTATCTAACACTGAAATATTTTTTCAAATTGGGCCAGTACTTCCTGAGATTAGCGTGTTCAAACAAACAAACAAACTCTTCAGCTTTATAATATTAGTATATATGTAGATAAGACAATCGATTTTGTAATTTACAATTTTATTTTATTATATCAGGAAAAAATATTAAAGCAACCTTACCCCATTCTTCAAATTGCATTCCCATCTCAGCGACATAGTTCGCAGATCAAACATTTTAAGGTCCCCATTGTCATATCCAGCAACTACAATTCTCTCAGCATCATTGAAAGAGTTGCCAAAGGAAACAGCCCAGCAGTCGCGTTTTGTTTCTCCTTTCATTGGCTGCATGTTAGCTACAGGCTTGCCTCTTTGACGAGGGTCCCAAACCTTTACTGTGCCTGAAATAATATACCTAAGTCTTAGAAAACATAATATACTTTAACTTGAAATTAGACTGTAGGTACAGGCTGTTGACAGAAATTGGTTAAGAAAAACAGCTAATCTCCATTGTAAGAGTATGTATTTTTAAATATTGTTACCGTCTCGACTGCCAGTGACAATTTCAGGGGCACCGCAGTTGTTGATATTGCCTCCCATTCCATCTATAGAGTTGATAATATCTGTATGTTCTTTTGTGATGTACATTTGGCAACTCTTCTCTAAATCCCTGTAAGTAAGAGTAGTAAAATTATGATACTGTTGAAACATTGAGAATTTGGGAAATAGTTGCAGTATTCAAGTAAACTGAACTAAGATACTATGACAATGTAATTCTTGCTAAATAAATGATTTTGCTTCGTTACAGCTTAGAATGGAATCATTATTTATTTCTATCTTACCATATTTCTAAAGTGCCTTTGAAGTCACCAGTTGCTAATCGTCTTTCAATGTCGTTACTAGCCCCAAACGTTCCACATTTAAAAGAGTTTGGCCTTTCTATCTCCTTGATCTTACGGATCTCGCCAGAGTTGATTTCGTAGATTTCTAGCATACCACTTCCTTTCGGCAGAGTACCAATAACAACAAATTTTGCAGAGCAAGGGATCCATTTGCAGTCGAATATGGAATGGTTAATGTTGTGTTCAATATGCGTTATGACTTGGGGAGTATCTAATTCCTCCATGGTAGCTTAATATCTAAACCTTTGTTCTTTCAAAATTCTATTTTACGATAAATCTGATAGAAATCGAATCTTTATAACCTTAAAATGTAAACAACTTATCTGTTGCTATGGCAACTGATGACATGTTTAGTTTTTTCATGAACTAAAGCAGCCAGTCTGCTTCAAGGTATATCCTGCAAGAGAGAATAGATCCTTACCTCCATCATCATCACCATCTTCTTGCCTTTATATCATCTACAAATATATTGGAAATAATAAAACATACTTTTCGAAGACATGAAAATTCAGAATAAATATTTAATATTTAGTGTTTCTTCTCTATGGTATTTTGAGTCTGTGGAAAGAGACAGCTTGTTGATGTCAAGTTCTGTCAATTTCAATTATCTATGGTCAGTCAAATTCCAATGAACTTTAGGAATCGTAACAAAATGAAAGATTTGTTTTTATACTTGTAAATTACGCAAACAAATAGCAGGTTGAATAATTGCGATTGTGTAATAATTATTAAAGAGCAAAATGGGTGACAAGAAATACAAGCAGAGCGTAAGTATCACTGTTAAAGCATACTCCAAAGCTTGCTTACCAATCTGTTAAGATTTGTCTCACGCAAAGGTTTTTTTTACAGAAAGCCGAAATAGCGAAGCAATTTAATCTACCGGAACGGCAGTCTAAAATCACTACGTTGTTAAATCAGGCGGGCCAAGCGTATTGCATATGCCGATCGTCCGACAGTTCCCGTTTTATGATGTAAGATTGATTTTTATGCATTACCTACGCTATTTTGTATGATAAATCAATACATCTTCTGTTTTAAAATACTCTTAAACATGATTAGAGTCTTAAAATTATTTGTAAGCACTACAAAACACTACCTATTTACTCTCTCTACCTATATTCTCATACTCAATGTTTGCACAAATATTTGATCTTATTTGTTCTTTTCAATGGCAGAGCATGCGACGCTTGTGAAGAATGGTACCATGGAGACTGCATTAACATTTCTGAACGAGAAGCAAAGTATATTAAGAACTATTTTTGTGACCGATGTCGGGAAGAAGATCCCACACTTAAAACTAGGTTTAGACCACAGAAGAGAGAGAATGACAGTGATATTGGTATGTATAAAACATATTTTAGATTCTGGACAGTCAGTAACTGCAGAGATATGTATGTACTGGCTATGTAGATATATATTGGCTTGTTCAGCCACAAAAGAAAGTGCTTGCGGCACTAATAACCGCATAGACAAGCACTGCCACAATCATCTGACCAAGATGCTCTGTGGCCAATGATGATGTATGTACTGTAGCGTGCAGCACGCTCAGGCTTCAGGATCCTCGGACATTTCCTTTAAAAAAATCTCCAATATCTTTAAACGTATGTTTGTTATGGCCTGTTGACAGAATTGACATATTCTGTATCAAAACCTATGTAGCGGTACTACAACTTACAACACCGCCATCTAAACATTCGAAGACGCAACTATCATCTACTATCCTGCTTCGCACATGCAGTGTTCGCACGCACTGTGAACACAGACAAATCACCCCGACAACAACTGTCGGGCAGTAGCCCACCGGACAATAACACCTGTCTGGTCGGAGGATCCTCCCTTTAGTGCGAGGTATGATGAGCTTTACTCTCTGCTCTCATACCTCCACACCTAATTTAATATTTTAAAAGAATAACATTAAAATGCTTGTCTGATTCTCATCACCAGCACTTATTAAAACATGGTGACTGAGTTATGTACCTACATTCTCCCCTTATGTTTTAGCTCCCCGAGATGACAGAAAAAAGAAGCGTAAAGAGAAAGACCACTCGGAGAACAAATCCTCAAAGAGACCAAGCACTAAAGATGGCTGTGGAGACTGTCCAGGATGTCTGCAGATGAATGACTGTGGCCAGTAAGTATTAATCATCCATTAATTTCCAGTGGTGTAATGGTATTTCATACATAACTTATCTTTCTATTGATTTGTAAATACAGATTGAATTTTTATATTAGCTCCACTTCAATTTTGACAATGATTATAGAAATCTATGACCATGATTCGCATTTGGTTACTAATATCTGATGACGCTAGTCTCTCATACGCAAACTCTCTCAGAATATCAACACAACAAATTGATGTGCTTTCGTTACTGAAGGAAAGAACAAACTGATTTTAATATGGTCTTAATATTAGATATTCAATCTTTATGTATAAAAAATGTCATGTCTCCTATAGGTCCTAACCAACTTAATCAAAACAGCCACTGCATATTTAATTCCATTATCTCACTTGCCCAGCGATTAACATAAATATTTAGATAAAACTCATAATATTATGGAGTACAATACTTTTGTTCTGTGTGTTGAAGAAATACTTCCCTTTCAGTTGTGAAGCCTGTGAGGATATGTACAAGTATGGTAGCAGCAATAAATTGAAGCTCAAATGTAAAATGAGGTTGTGTATCAAGAATAAGAAGACTTCCAGACAATCAAGGTAAATATGAAAATTACTCAATTGGTCCCGGATGTCATTGAACATCCTTGGCAGTGGTCACAGGTAGTCAGAAGCCAGTCTAACCGAGGGGTATTGGGTTGCCCAGGTAATTGGGTTGGGGGGGTCAGATAGGGCAGTAGCTCCTTGTAAAGCACTGGTACTCAGCTACATCCGGTTAGACTGGAAGCCAGCCCCAACATGTTTGGGAAAAAGGCTCAGAGAATGATGATGACTTAAAATTACACTTGGTGGAGTATACTTTCACATGGTTAAGAACAATATATTGTTTTGTACTTAGATTTATTTGCTCAAAGTATAATATTCGTTTTAACATTTGATATAAATAAATTACAGTTCTCTTTTGATAATTAGAATGTAGGCTTGTTATCTGAGGACGCGATAGTCTCCCAGCACAACTATAGTATTATTTCATAATGAAGCTATTTGAGACGAACTCGTTCCCCCATATTTCCTTCTTCGGATGGGGATCTTCTTTTTCAAATGGAGAGCCTGTTCTAATTTGACTATGAACCTTCCAGCAGTAGCAACAGAATAAAGAAGAAACACCACGAGCGGGAACAGCACGAGCCGGAAGAGTCTCTCGCGCACTTGCAGACGTCAGAGGCGCGGCAGTGCTACGGGCCGCAGTGTACGCGAGCCGCGCAGTTCGGCTCCAAGTACTGCTCTGCGCAGTGCGGCATGCGACTCGCTACTGCTAGGATATACCAGGTATGTGTAGAGAACTACACTAGAATATACATAAATGCCGTAACATTTTTAGTTCACCTGCAGATGATAAATGATAAGTATTAAGGTGATATCCGCAAAATTACAACTTTTGCGCGCAAACATAAACTGGCAGTGTATCCGTGTGGAAGCATAAATTATTTCAGTGGAATCTGGTCATTAGAAGCTCTCAACGGCACTGCACTGCTAGAATCCATATCATAGGAATCTGTGATGGACTGAATGGACTGATGCCTTGGATACCATTCTTGAACACGTCGTAAATTGTAACGTCCTTTTCTAACGTGAAAAGGGGCACAAATAAGTGTTTGGCGATATGATGACACACAAAAATGTACTTTTTTTTTCTTCCCAGGTCCTCCCCCAACGCATACAAGAGTGGTCTCTCTCCTCCTGTGTAGCTGAGCAGAAGAACCGCAAAGCGTTAGAGGTAGTGCGCGGTGGACTGGCGCGAGCTCAAGCGGCGCTGCGAGCGTTAGACACACAGCACTCGGAGCTCGACGCTATAGTGGCGAGGGCGAAGAATGCTACCATTGTGCATACTGATGATAAGGTAACCAATAGTTTAAAAGTTGGGTTTAAATAAAATCAATTAATAGTGAATATTTGAAAAGTTTAAAGCTACCGTTTGTTGAGGTTGACCTAAACTACGTTCAGCAGTGGACGGTAATAGATTGATATGATTTTGGTGACTATTCGAAAAGTATTACCCACCTTTAGCATTAAGTACAAAAAGTTTAAAAGTACCCAACTGGTTATGATAATAAAAATTCAGCGATTCAATCCTCCTGCATTGTCAAATTATATTCGAGTCCAAATTAGGTCACCACCTTAAATTTATTAGACAAAATTGATACTTATCGCACACTAGTCTAATCCCAAAAATTAGTTTTACATGTTACTAGTACAGTGCTATTACTATTCTTACTAGTTTTACTATATTTTTTTTAAATACTCAATTTAAGTTCTTTTTAAATTCCCCCAGGACGCCGACGACGAAACCTCAATGTACTGCATCACATGCGGTCACGAGATTCACTCGCGCACCGCCGTCAAACACATGGAGAAGTGCTTCGTGAAGTACGAAGCGCAGGCTTCGTTCGGGTCTCGGCATCGAACCCGCATCGATGGGCAGAGCATGTTCTGTGACTACTACAATCCTATTAACGCGACCTATTGTAAGAGGTTGAGGGTGAGTTGAGATTTTTAATCATATAATTTTTGTACTGTAGATAGGTAGAATTGATGGGAGGAGGGATGATACGCAGGCAACGAAATGTGGATGGATTGCCTGAAAAATGACATGAATAAGAAGGGAGTGAGTGTCAGTATGACAAGTGACATGGAAGAATGGAAGTGGAAGACAAATGAAGGAAGGTAGAATTTAAGGGTACATAAGCCCGGACAAACAGGGAGTACAGAGACTACATAGGGATTACATAAGGGAAATGCATAATCTGTACTAATATTATAAAGAGAAAAACTTTGTTTGGTTGTAATGAATAGGCTCAAAAACTACTGGACCGTTTTTAAAAATTATTTCACCACTCGAAAGGTACATTATCCACGAGTAACATAGGCTATATTTTATCCCGGTACGGGCAGTAGTTACCACGGGACGCGGGTAAAACCGTGGGAAAACGGCTAGTAATTCATATAGGGACTACGTATTATGTATGTAATGTACTTAGATAAGTGTAAGGTAAGAGAGGTTTCATATTATTCAAAGAATGTTTTTGTATAAAAGTTCCTTCACAAAACAACTGCTAGGAAAACGAACTAACTCAAAAAACTCCACACAAATTCTGATACCCCATTTCCATCACCAGGTAATGTGTCCTGAGCACTTCAAAGACCCCAAAGTTGGGGACAACGACGTGTGCGGGTGTCCCCTTGTCCGCAACGTGTTCAAGCCCACGGGGGAGTTCTGCCGAGCTCCCAAGAAGTCCTGTCTCAAGCACTACCAGTGGGAGAAGTTGAGAAGAGCAGAGATTGACATGGAGAGAGTCCGCCAGTGGCTGAAGCTGGATGAACTGGTTGAGCAGGAGAGGAGTATCAGGCTGGCTATGGCTTCGAGGTATGCATAAGTTAAAAAAAAAAATAGGGATAAAATATAGTCAAATGATATTTAAAAAATTACAACATTAAATGTCTTTTTAGAGCCCATAAAATTCCTTTTTTTGAGTTACTTAACGATAAAAATAATATAAAAAACATGAAGCCGGTTCACAATATCATACAAATATTTCCCTTTTCCATTTTTTTTTTCATATTCTGAAAAAACAACTGCTTTTAAAAATTGTTTATAAATTATTTTATCCATCCTTCAATAAACATAGATAATAATTTATCAATTTTTATTTTCTCCAGGGCCGGAGTGCTAGGCCTAATGCTACACTCAACATACAACCACGAGGTAATGGAGCGCATCACCACCAAGGCGACGGAGAACGGCAAAGTGAAGGAGAGCTCCTGACACGCGAGGGAAGCGGCCTCCGAGCACTCGCGAGACTCGCACACTAGGGAATAGCTGTACAGTTATCATTAAGATTATAGGAATAATATACGCATTTGATTAAAGAATTTGGTTTTATTTTTCTGAATTACTCCCCTATTTGCTTCCTTAAGTACTCCCCCTAAGTCCAACCCCCAAGTCCCCTAAGTTATGTACAACCCCTAAATACTCCCTTATTTACACACCTCTATACTCCTATGTACTCCTCCTTCGTACTCCTCCTTCGTACTCCTCCTTCGTGCTCCTCCTTCGTACTCCTCCTATATACCCCCTACTCCTTTCTCCAGGGCCAGAGTGTTAGGCCTTATGTTACACTCAACATACAACCACGAGGTAATGGAACGCATCACCACCAAAGCGACGGAGAACGGCAAAGTGAAGGAGAGCTCCTGACACGCGAGGGACGCGGCCTCCGAGCACTCGCGAGACTCGCACACTAGGGAATAGCTGTACAGTTATCATTAAGATTATAGGAGTAATATACGCATTTGATTAAATACTTTGGTTTTATTTTTATATTACTTCCGTATGTAATCTCGCGATATATTTCCTTATATACTTTCCCTAATATAAAACGTGGTCTTATAATAGGTGTACCCGCTTTAGTCCACTTGGAAATTTTTGTCTGATGAAAAGGTAATGTTTTAACAGATACCAAAATTGTGTATAAACTCAGTGAGTACCTACTTAGATATTCTTTGTTTTCCTTAACTCTGATTTTTACTAGAGTCAAATTAGATAGTATCAGATTATAGTATAGTATCATAATAAATCTATGAATAAATATTTAATCGACTTACTTGTGGAAAAAACAAACTCCTTCCGGCAGACTCTTCGGTTAAAAAATCTTCAGTTTTGAAGCATATGTAGTGATTGCGATCTTCCTCAGTTTCACACGTAGTACCTAACTATTCAGTAATCTGTGGTTTCACTCTATAAAACCATGACCAGTTTAATCTGATTTTTGAAAGTTGTGGTGTACTACTATACTGCTATATAGGTAGGTACCTACTACCAAACGTAAGAAGTGGCAAATAATAAAAATAAGCACACGTGTGTCTAAGTAGGCAGTTCAGATCTTGCATCAGGGCATTCGACCGACTGTTGACTGTTGAGACCGAACTCGGCCTAGAAAACGATACCTATTCAAAAAAATGCCATTTTACAATGTTCAAATACACAATACACATGTACGAATCCAACTTGTCATAATGCACCTGCACCCAGTAAAACTAATTCGAAGCGCATCGGCTAATCTGTTATTGATCAATGATCATATCGCATTAGCAGGATAGGCGTGACCCAGGGACAGATGGCAGATTGGCTTCGCGCATTGTCCATTGTCCAATGTCGCCGAAATTGACGATATTTGTCAGCTTTGACGCGAAATTGGTGCAGATAGGGTAAATCCTTATTCATGCTTTCATTGAGGGGTTACGAAGCTTATTGACATGTTAATGCTGTATTTTCCAATTGACGGCAAACTATGGTGACGCTTTATTCGCAATTTGGATATTCGCGAAATATCATCACCATTAGAGCACTAGATTTAGTAGGACCTAACTACATTTGCCTGTTCCTTATGAATGAAGTAAGAAATGAATCTTATTTTAGAAGCCCTGAAAAACTAGGGTACAAATGCTGATTGCAGTTCCTTATACCAAACAGTAGGTTCTACAATATGAGGGCTCAGGGCCCTAACTGTTACTGTCAGGTACTGTTACAGCCTTTTTATCGTCCCACTGCTGGGCACAGGCCTCCTCTCACAGGGAGAAGGATTGAGCATTGAGCAATCACCACGCTTGCTCAATGCGGGTTGGTGATTTCAGACTACATATATAGTCCAGGTTTCCTCAAGATGTTTTCCTTTTTATCAGCCATTGGTGTCCCAGATATAGGAACTTAGAAAGTACATACAAACTTAGAAAAGTTGCATTGGTACTTGCCTGACATGGAATCGAACCCACACCCACATACCTACTCGAGAGGTTTTACTCACTAGGCCACCACGACCAGGGCCCTAAGGGAATACCAATTTACCTGCTAAGTATATTGCAATATCGTACAAGCATAGGATATTCCGCCATTCCATGAAACTCTCATTTTAGAAATCGACATATAGCAAAACTGCTTTGTGCACTGTGCAAAACTAAATTTAACTGATCTTTCTTGCCCGTAATTTGCCAGGACCTATGCGGCCAGATTACAACGTAGCTTACTTTACTTTTATTAGGTAGGTACTTATAGGTTAAAAAGGCGGAACCACCTTATATGTAAGTAGGTAAGTACAACGTCATCAGTTACCTATATATACCTAGGTAGGTATATCGATAGGTAATCAAGAATTTGAATTCAACTTAGAACCAATTTTAAGGTTTACGTACCACCTTTATGACTGATTCACGGACTTTACCATTTAAAACAAGCACTTTCTCGTCCTTATAGTTTAATACCAAAATCAGTCCCGACAAGGGCTTTTTTAATTCGTGTCAAATTATGAGATTTAGCAAAACATGTCAGCGTATTACACGCTTCAATTACTTAGTGTAGGGGAGGATATTGAAGTCAGGGGCGTTAGAGCGACCGCACGTGTCGCCGGGGGACAAAATATGTTTTGATATGATAACTAGCTTCACATTGTGCACTAATTGTTAAGGGGACTTTGTTACGCAAGTGTTCTATTTCGTGGTTTGTGTTTTTGAATAGTTCAATTGAAATTAAGTGATTTAAAGACACAAACCACATTAGATGTTTAGAACTGTACTAGCTTACTGGGCTACAAGGCTTCAAAAGAGACTTATTGAGCGCTATTTGTGGGTAGACATGGAAAGAAATCAAAGAGTACTAGGTACCTTCCTTCTAATATCTGCAGGTAGCAGGTGATGATTCACGAAAATAAGTTAAAATCCCGATTCATACAGAACACCAGAACATAGTGTTTTTCTCATTTTATCTACTCCACCTACTATTTTAAGCGGACAACGTCTTAATTTCGAATAATATTGGTATAATGGAGTCCCGCTGAGATTTTAATATCATAAACAAAAAAATACGTAAAGTAAAATCAACTATAATTTCATTCTAATCGGCACACGAGCGTACAATCGCCTTTTCTACGCAAGTGCTCAAATATGTTTTTAATAAGTCGGAACCGTAGATAATGTACAGCATTTGGACACACTTTCATACAAAATAGGGTCGCGAAGACCGGGGTGACTTCGCGAAGGGCAATGAAGTTCGATCGAGTCACGATCTCCTTTTGCGACGAGATGCATTCATGAAAATGCGATACGATGACAATCCGAACAGGGAAGGACTTAAAGGCGAGAAGGTTGTTGGCATCAAACATCCACCTGATATTCCTATTTCTGAAAATTCCGATTTTTTCGTGACCAAGAGCGGGTACGTGAAGGAGTATACAGGGGTAGAATACAGCGTTAATATACAAACAATCCTTGTGCATGGCAAAAGTCGTGGTGGCTTAGTGGGTAAAGGACCAACCTCTCAAGTATGAGGGCGCGGGTTCGATCCCAGGTCAGGCAAGTACCAATGCAACTTTTCTAAGTTTGTATGTACTCTCTAAGTATATCTTAGACACCATTGGCTGTGTTTCGGATGGCACGTTAAACTGTAGGTCCCGGCTGTCATTGAACATCCTTGGCAGTCATTACGGGTAGTCAGAAGCCAGTAAGTCTGACACCGGTCTAACCAAGGGGTATCGGGTTGCCCGGGTAACTGGGTTGAGGAGGTCAGATAGGCAGTCGCTTCTTGTAAAGCACTGGTACACGTCAGCTAAATCCGGTTAGACTGGAAGCCGACCCCAACATGATTGGGAAAAAGGTTCGGAAGATGTTCGGACCACTGAGCATCCAAAATTTTAAGATGTCATCGACGAGGTAAGAGGACTGTTTAGGGGTAGTAACTACATAAGGTTGGATGTGGTGTCCATCACATATAGTTTTCGAGGTATATAGCAATAATGTTTTCAATAACTACCTTCACTTTAGGCGTATAAGAAGCAGTTGAAGTTTTCGATGCCATTATAATTCGTTATCGGTTTTTTTTTGTGTTTCGTGGTATGCTACTTGGTCTAATGGAAGCAAGACACCAATGGTATAGTATTTGCCGTACCAGCTTTATGGCCTGAACCTAGTAATCAGTAACTAACAGTGAAAAAATGAGACGTGATGGAAAGAAAAAATATACCTACATAGTCTTAATATACAATAAGTATAAAAAAGGAAAACATCACATTTCAAAGCGGGTACTTAATTGTTTAACATTTGCAACACAGTGAATCAAAACACTAGAGATTTAGACTCTCGCAAAGAAAAGTCAAACAAAATGAAGATTTTGTTTGTTTTTTGAGATGTTTGAATTTGAAATTAACTGAAAATCAACTTCCTACTACGGTTTAACTGTAATTAAAATGGTCACTCCAACTACATGGACCATACCTACAAGTCAAGATAATAACGACAAAATATACTTTAATGCTTTTACACAATTTTACAATGAAATTCAGGAGCCGAGGTCGATACACAACGCCTCTTGCGCCTGCTGCGACCAATCACAGCTCACCACCCTCAACTCTCCCTTGCTTCAACCAATCAGCTTCGAGAAAACTGACGTTGCTAAAGTTAAGGGTGAAATTGAGACACCGCCAAGGGGATTTCAACCCTGTGACTAAAATTTAAGGTGTATTTTTGTTTGGACAGTAAAATTAATAAAACTGCAATGCTCTGGTATAGCGTGAAGATATAATAATTTGATTTAGTCCATTTTGATGCTTCGTGGCTTCTGGTCGGTCCGGGTTGGTCAGTTGGTCCCTTGTGCTCAGTGAGCGGTTTGATTTTGGCCCGGGTCTGTGCAAAGGTATCAAGATTCATTTCCCGCTAATGTCCTACGGCAGCGAGACGCCGCACGTTTGGAGCAGCTCAGCAGTAAGTTTTTGTCTTCTGTAATTTTTATTAAAAATTTTAAGTTTATCTAGACTGCAGTAACACAGGATTATGCCACACCTAGCATCACAACATGAAAATTTCGTTACCTATGTTATGGTTTTACAGATTTTCTTTTTGCTAATTTCCTTTTTCTTCCTCTAAAATAACTTACTTTCAAGAAAATAAATTCCTCATCCAGCAAAACCTTAATTTTGCATCAATCCATTTAGGTAGGTAGGTACTTCATCTAAACGAAATCTAAGTTTATTTTTTATTTGAATCGTTTTTATATTTTGCATTGGGCCTAAGTTCATCTTAGTTACCTAATCGAGCCTGTTGGTCAGTTGGTCCTCTTATATTCCTTTCGCTACTTATCAATAGATATTAAAAATAATACTGCGTGTAAAATAGTAATAGTGTAAAATAAAAATAGTACGCTTTAGCCTGACCTGCAAATATCATGTTGAGCTAGCTAATCCTCTACCAGTCTAGGTACCTGTACCTAATAAATTCATCATCATCCTCCAGCCCTTAATACCAATTTTATTTAGGTTCTTCGCAGCGAGTTTTCTTTTTCAAAACTCTTCTGTCTGCCGTTATCTTACAAGTAATGTTCTATCTAGTCTTATCGACTTTCACACAATGCATCCATCGTTCCTTGGGTCGTTCTCTTGCACTATGTTCTTCCACATTCAAGCCCAAAACCTTCCTCACAACATGATCCTCATGTAATAACTGTAATATAAAGCTTAATTTGTTTGTTTGTATGTCCAGGGCAGCGAGGTGTCCCCGTACGGTCCGTTGTGGGACGCGCCGCCGGCACCCGTGCCGTATCCCGACATCCTGGCGTTCCCGCCGGCCGACCTGGGTAACTGCTCATATTTAATCTTATAAAGAAATGGTCTAATAGGGGCCGCAACGCAAGTAGTGCTAAGTAATAAGTCTGTTTCAAGCAGATCCGGCAGAGAGTGGTGTTACCTATAAACCTGTACCACCCAGACCGATAGTTGGACCGATAGACTGCTAAAGTTTCCTTGAAGCAGCTTCAAATTGGTTCTATTTGTATTCTTTTGACTTAAAGTCTCTAGAGTGTATTTGTTTCAATAATGAATTATTGTATTGTAACGAACTTGCTATATTAAGATAGTGCGCCTCACAAGTTCGAGACGTCTTATTACCTTCATTTTAAAAAATACGCTTTGCCCAGCTATGGGAGGTTCTTTTAAGTAGAACATTGGTTGAAAATTCTTATTAGACTCTGACATTAATGAACAGAACTGCCACTTTACCTTAAGGAAAGATACCGGTCGATTTAAACATTCTTTAATTCGGCTTCATAACTGAAACTGTATTTTTATTTTTTGGAAGAAGGCTTCATAATTACTTGCAAGATTATTGTCCGTTCCTAATAAACAACCTGCCTGACCAGTGTGGTCGGCGGCTGGGTGCGGCGGCCGGGCCGGAGCCCGGGTCCCCTCCGGCGGCAAGAAGCCCCGACGGCGAGTAGCGTCCGTCGCCCAGCGTCGCGCCGCCAACATTCGCGAGCGACGCCGCATGTTCAATCTCAATGAAGCCTTCGATAAATTGCGTAGGAAGGTTGGTATTCACTACTCAAGATAACCAGTGCGTGTCCGTCCCAGGTGGCAAGAAGGCGAGGCATCGCGTCGCCTCAGTCGCGCAACGTCGCGCCGCCAACATTCGTGAGCAGCGACGCACCTTCAACCTCAATGAGGGCTTCGATAGGTTGCGGAGGAAGGTTTGTATCTCTTCCTTATTTTTGCACATTCTTAGTTCCGTATTACAGAACTCTTCTTAAGTAAAATGCTCTAACGTTGATCTTGATTTAGTGTCATTTTGTTGATTGAATCTAATTTTAAAAAGTGCTTGATTCTGTTGCAGGTTCTGCAATACGGAACTTTAATCCCTATTTAGGTACAAATATCTGGTGTTATTCGTCGTGTCAAGTAAGTGACCAATGCATGTTTTTCTCAGATTTGAACTCTAATTTGCAGCAGCAGAATAATTTACGTCTTATCGTGTTAATGATGACACTCGAGCAGTATGTAAAGTTCAAGACTGTCATGTCATCGCAAATTAATAGACGATGTCGGGAGCTATTTCAGCATATGAAATCAATAAGGGTAGGTAAGGAAATAAATAAGCAAACTATTTTAATTCCTCCTGAGATTCAAGTACGAAATCTGAAAGATGTGGAGTGTAGGACTCCACCAAGGTGGCAATTGAAACAACAATTAAATTAGGTAGGTGTTGTAGATATTAAGTATCTAGTATAAACCTGCGGACAAGTCCCCTTTCTTTTGAAACACTATTTAAAAAGCCATCTACCGTATCAGCAATCATTATCATGTATTGAATGAAACTAATAAAATAACATTCCCATTAGTTAAACACGATCTTACCATACCATCTTACCACGAAGTATCCATTCGAAGTCCCATATCTAATGTCCTCAATCCCACCAGGTACCAACCTTCGCTTACGAGAAGCGCCTCTCCCGCATCGAGACCCTGAGGCTGGCCATCACCTACATCAGCTTCATGTGTGAACTGCTGCACGGTTCACCACAACCCCATCACGCCGCCCATGGCATACACCCGTCACGTCATGTGTTTGATGGTGAAGTGCCTTGGTGCGCTTAGAATGGAAGGTTCTAGAAATATGGTAAACGGTTTTTGAAATGGGAAGTGAAGGAAAAGAGTGTTGTATTCTAGTCAGTTTAGTTGAAGTATTTTGAGTTTCAGAGGTTTAAAATGTAAAGTCTATGAAATTGTCACAGCTTTTCAATTCGTTTTGCCATTTATATACCAAGATTCAAAACACTTTATTTGTACCTTTTAATACCTTTATGTGAATCATTGAGATTTTATGGAATTCATGGCTTAAAAGATTTACTAATTTGGAACCTTGAATACTTTAGTTTTGGATAGCTCCCACTAAATAAGCAAGACGAATATGGCAAGGTACCTACCTATTTTGCAATGGCAAAAACCTCGAAATTTCTTTTGAACATTTTATTGTTTTGTTAACTTTAGAGCTTATAATTTAATTGAAGTTTAATTTGAGAAGAATGTGGCGTCTGCATCTGTATCAGAAATGCAAGCTTCTAGTCATCATAATATTATCTATTACTCTGTATCGACATAATTTATAGTAGGTATAATAATTAATACATAAGTTAAACATAAATGCCTACGTCAAATATAATGTTAACTTTTGTCTTCCATTAGTATTATATCAATAAATATTATATTAATAGGAGTATTCGTTTTATTTATCTAGGATACTCAATTTATTTTGCTTTTCTATAAAATAATATTGTATATCTAAGTACTTACCTAGAATTTTTGATTCTCAAGTTTGAGCCTCACAATTGTGATAATTTCGTAAGTACTAGGTACTCTATTTTTATTACCCGACTTCCAAAAACTATATTACGTTTCAGTGTTTTTTGGATTCGGTTACTTACATATTTATACTTAAGTTTTTTTTTATTTGTGTCATACCTTCAAAGGCGAGGGTAGGGACCTTCAAAATGATTGTAATTATTATGGGGCACTTTTCTACTTATAAAAGCGTCACATTGCCTAAAATGAACAATTGTACAATGCCTGTGCTCATTAAGCAACTTGCATTTTTGTATGAATCAATGCATTAGCTAATTATTTCACGTCGTTATGTCCCTAAACGAGGGCTTTCTCTATTAATGATGACAAGGAACCTATAAAAAGTCAGGGACGGGGTAGTTTTGTAGTTAGTATTGCCTGGTATACCGTGAGTGAAGTTTGTCAAAAGTGATATTAGTGAATGCACAAAATGCGACTGTTTGTGTTAAATGTGAGTATTCCAGAGTATTTAGATTTTTGACTACTTGACTTTGAATTGATTTAATAGTTTAGTTATATTCACTTGCTTACCTTATCGTTAAATTAAATTATCTATTATATCTTTCGCCTATAAACATTACATAATTCACCCATTCATATTTAATTTTGTTAAATAAGTTTTAAATATTGACTTGACCAACTAAATGTCGTGTTTATTCTAGCATTTAATTTGATTTCTCTTTTCAGTGCCTATTACTGGCAAGCGTTGCCTTAGCAACGCCAAATGGACGCGAGAAAAGAGACCTAGCATACTTGAAAAATTTGATCTCTTCAGCCATCTTTGGTCCTCAAAAAATCAACATCCAACAGCCTTCAGTTGTGAAGACAGAGTCTGATTACAAATTATTCCGACTCCCTGGGTATGAAGATGTAATGGTTAAAGTTTCACCGAAAAAGACAGCTGTTAAAGAATTAGTTTATCCGTCGGTGAAACCAGTAAACTTAAATGCTTTCGGATCAGTTATTGGTACAAAATCTGGCGACGATGCACTAGTAGCTGTGAAAGGAGTCGAGAATCTGCTTTCAACCGGAATTTTGTATGGAGGACCTAACAATGTAATGAAAGAAACTATAGCTCCAATGTTTCCTGCATTAAACAAAGTCAAATATGTAGCTGAAGAAAGGATTCAAGCTGCTCCAGTGATTGAGGCAATACCACCTGAGCCACCTGTACTGACAGAGGAGATCCAGCCGTTTGTTGAAGAGAAGGTTGAATTAAAAGTGCCATTCGAATCTAAATATTCGTACAAACAAATGAAAAACCACGAGCCGATGATAACGTATACTGCACACAATAATCCTGACGTCGAATTGGTGGAAACTGTAAAGATGAAGTCTGAACTACCGATGTGTATTAAGCAAAGGATTGATGAAGCTATTGTGTTGGGTGCTAACCCTTATATGCTAGCTCCCGTGCAAGAAATGTATCAGGAACAAACTGCTCCGGTTGTTGACATTTCTTATGGAAAAGGAGAACAATTCTTTTATGTACCTCAGCCACCCTTTGAAGAACGATTTACAGAAAGATTCAGTGCTGCTGCTGCTTTCGGAGTGTTCCCTGAAATATTTAGGCCTTCAAACGATGCTCCTGTTCGCAATGTAAAACCGATGAAGAATCAAGCTATTAATCGGCGTCCGATTGTTTCAAATTCAAACAAAGCTCAAAATTCAGAAGTGAAAATCAGTGCTACAAAAGAAAAAGTGAACGATCAAAATAAGCAAGTAACAGTGTTTTCTAATTCAGGTGATAAAGTAGACATTGCTCAAACATTGGGACCTTTACCACAATATGTCGTACATTCAAGCAAGAAACAGCTTTCTGTACCAAAAGAGAAAGAAGTTAATCAAATGAAACCTGTTCAAATTGTAGCATCAAAAGATAGCGTTGCCAATAGCAAGATACCTGATACAGTATATCAAAACCAAAGAAATCCTAATACAGGGAAAGTTCTACAACAGAGTAAGGATTGGAGAACCAATTTGAAAACAAATGTTAAACAATATATTGTTGTTCCAAATGCAACTAGTGAAGGACTTAGAAAAACAATTGAATTAGCTGTAGATGGTTTACATACTAATACAGTGACAGCCAAACCTCAAATTGTTGCTCATCCTACGGTGATTTCTGGTACCAAAGGACCGAAAGTAAGTGTTTTGAGAGAGAATAAAGCTGTTGTGTTAAAAGAGAATCCGGTAGCTGCTCCTAAAGTTAAACAGTATTCATACCATCAGAAACATGCTGATGGTTCATCAACAAATATAAAGGGAAATAAACAAGGAGTATCAGTAAATATAAAACCAAAATACAGCAACGTAGGCAGAGGCGATATTCCGGATCAAAAATAATGTTAATAAAACAAATGTTATTAGTTTTTAAATATTTATTATTAGATTTACTTAATTAATTAAGTATATAATATTTCTAAATTTAAGCTTGTAATAAACAAATATATAATAATTTAAAGCCTGGTTTTATTTTCGTTGGACCAGAGCCTTCTTGGTCATGGCACAGATTAAAATAAGGGGTGGTTTGGTAAGCAAATCCGTAAACTTATAAATGCAGGTTTTGTATTTAAAAGACATTAACTTTACAAAATGTACCGTAGTATGTTATTGTGAGTCAGATTCCTTCCAACTTTTCCTCGCTTTTAAATCTAGATCACAATATCATATACGGCCATAGACAGAAAACATTTAATTTCAATTGTCTATGCATCACATGCATTCACATTGGCAATATACATCTTTATACATTTCACATATAATTAAACTTTCGACTGACAATATCAATTTTACTATAAGTATTCTTAGAACGCATTATAAATTATTTAGCGTGTAACTGAACAGTTTTTACATATTGAAGTGTCCCGTTGAAATTATCGCTCACATTGACACAAATAAATAAACTTTATTAAGTCAGAATATTTAACATTTATATTACAAATATTACTACACTCAGTGGCAACAGAAGAACATACATACATTCAATATAATACAACGCGTTCTAAATATTTCAGTCAATCAAAAACAGTCACTTTCATAAAGTCGTAAACTCGTAAAACAGTAATGGCGGCGAGGGTTTCCAAAAGCTTACAATAGATGGCGCAACAGTAACTTAATTATTTATTTCTATTCTATCTTTTTTGTTTAATCTTTGAATTTATATTTAAAACTGTACAGTATGGCAGTGAAATAAGAAGTTTTTCTAATTTAGATTTATTTATTTGAAACTTGTATAAAGGTTTTATTTAAAGGTTCATGGTCTAGGTTTTCGAATAGTTAAGTACTACTTTTGTTTATGGCAAGAAAGTCGGTTGGAGAATTATTAAAACAATCCTCAGCTGTTTAACTCCTCCCGTACAATTAACGGCAGATGGGTATATCAGGCGGTCAGCACAAGAACTTTCAGGAGCCTTTCGAGTACCTATGCAAACACTGAAATATCTTCGAAGGATATTAGGCCAGTTTTTTAAATCAGTCGTTTTTTACATTTAATTTCTTAAAAGATAGTCAAGCATAGATGATATGATTTCATAGCCGGTATCGATGGTAAGTGATAAATGTCTCAATCATGTTTTCAGTTACTAGCTTTTTTATTTTAATGTATTCAGGGTATGACAAGATATAACAGCTCCATAGCTCCGAATGTTTGCAGGCGGACTTGCAAAGGCGGGAGAGCGAAGGGACAGAGCCCCCCAACTTATAATTCTTAAGCATTAGACGACACGAGAAATATTCGAAGACTGGTTAAAATGAGTTTGCAGAATGCGATCACAAAAGTAAACCTTCAAATGTTTTTCTAATTCAGCCATTCTATGGCAACTGGTGGTTTTACATTTTTGAACCCTTGCCTTTTCCTGTATGTCAAATATGATCAGTCGTTCAAACAGCGCTCTCTCTATGTAATGTTAGCGTGACGTCGGGGGGCGGAGGCTCCCATCGCTCCCAGGCGGGCTTGCGGCGGCGCTCAGGTGGGGCTGAGTCCCCCGACGCGTCTGAGTAGCCGCTACTGCAGGAGCGCAGGCTGCATGATGCGTGCACTTTGTGCTCTGGAAAAGTTGAGAATCTTTGAGAAATATTGTTTTTGAAATTCTTTGAAGCTATTTGGAAGATCGAGGCCATGTCAGTTCATACCCATAATCCCGATCGCGTACTTATTTAGTTTAATTAAATGTATAAAAGAGTCTTAGATGAAAATATAAATTAATTAAAATCTGTCTTAACAGTCCGAATAGACTTCTTCACCAAATAAACTAGATATAATATAAGAACTTGCCAAATACTTAAGGACAAATCCTTATACTGCTTTGACGTCAATTTATTTTACTATGTAGTAGAACATTTCAGAAAGGCTTCTGATGGCTCAGGCGGATTTGAGAAAGCTCTGACGTTGCATCTTGTTGTGGTGATTAAAAATGCAGCTCACTAGACAGAGGAATTATGACTACCAACCTCCAATATTATCCAGATAGTTCCTCGCCACGTCGTCTAGCTGCAGCACTTGTATGACGGGCTGCGGCTTCGAGCGCGGCCTCCTCGCTAGCCTCACCAGCAGCACTGATGATATGAGGAACACTGCCACCAGTACCACTGCCCCTATTGATATGCCCACGTCTTTTTCCAGGAAAACTGTAGAAATAGAACGGAATTTTAAGAATATAATGTGCTTTGAACGAGATCGTATTTATTGGTAAAGAGATTTTGACTGTGAAGATGTTGAAACATGTGACTAGCGCCATCTACTGAGTTAAAAAGGGGTGAAAATGCCCACCCCTAAGTAAGCGTAACATTTTCCTTGCCACCCCTCAACTACTCTGAATCATGCAAGTGGTTATCAAAACACTCGCTAGATGTCGCGATACCTAAGATTTTAATTAAAAATATGAAATGACATACAAAATCGAGGAAAAGTTGTTTTTACTTTTTAAAGCAAATAGCTTTTGTCATTAACTATCAACCATTAAAAATATAATACTGTGCTTATTTCAAATATAAATGATCGAGCATTGCAAGACTCCTCACACTTCTGCAAGGTTTTGCTTTTACATAATGCCTCATATACCTACTAAAATCATCCTCAGAGCCTTTTTCCCAAACTATGTTGGGGTCGGCTTCCAGTCTAACTGGATGTAACTGACTACCAGTGCTTTACCTACAAGGAGCGACTGCCCTATCTGACCTCCTCAACCCAGTTACCCGGGCAACCCCTTGGTTAGACTGGTTAGGCTTTCTTACTACCCGTGACGACTGCCCAGGATGTTCAATGACAGCCGGGACCTACAGTTTAACGTGCCATCCGAAGCACCTACTAAAATGTACTTAGCTATTTATAATTCAAAAAATACGGATACTCACAATACCACCAAGGCGGTTCGGCCGCATGTAGCAGGGTATCAGTAGGCCTCAGTAGCATGGGTGCTGAGCATCCATATCTATTGCAAGCCCTGGCGCCCGCCTCGTCGCCGCGCCGCACGCTGCCCAGCGCCGCGCGCACTGCCAGCGCACCGCGCTCCATTGCGGCGCCAGACGCTGTAGTAACAATAAAAATTATGATAAATCCATTTATGAATAGAAACCCCTATTTCTCCCGGTCAACGTCCGAAGTGGGACCCCATCCAAGTATGATTCCAGCAAAAACAAGCAAAAGTTTTGAAGGGTGGACGTTTGAGGGACTTTTGTAAATTTTGACGTTCAGAAGTGCAGATCATCCACACTCACCAACACCTCCCACACTGGCGCCGCCGGCAGCCAGCGCCCTGCCGCTGCCGAAGCCCATGCTGGCGCGTCGCTCCAGCACCAGCGTCGAGTTGCTCTCCGACATGCGCCACACTGACACCTCGTAGTATGTAACATCCACACTCACCAACACCTCCCACACTGGCGCCGCCGGCAGCCAGCGCCCTGCCGCTGCCGAAGCCCATGCTGGCGCGTCGCTCCAGCACCAGCGTCGAGTTGCTCTCCGACATGCGCCACACTGACACCTCGTAGTATGTTGCGTTCTCAACTGGAATTCAAGTTGAAAACACTTGAGCACTTTTGTTCCTTTTAGGTATTCTGTAGTTTTAGAATATTACTTTCTTCCGGTATTAGTTTTGAGTATTGAATTTTAAAATTAATTGTTTTATTTTTAATAATGAAATACATTAGCATAGAAATCAATATTTACCTGGCATACACTTCATCTGGAACTCCCCAAACTCGTAAGCAATATCACACTCTTGCGGCTGAGGGGGTCTTAGATGTTCGAAAGTGAACACTCGATCACAAGGTTCCTCTTGCGTTGCTACCCCATTACTGGCTTCACAACTAGCTTTCAAGGTCTCAGCTAGAGGTCCCGTGATCTGATCAAGAGGCAGTATAGGGGACCCTGTGGTTAGCTGTTGGACCTCAAAGCCTGCTGGTTGGAGGTACCAGAAGTAAGTGTCTGGTGCTGGTAACGCTTTGACGATGCAGTGGATTGTTTCTTTGACAAGTCTTATGCCGTAGCCTGTGCATTCTGGTGGGTCTGAAATGAAGAGACCATTGTTTTTACAATTATTGAAATTCCCTTTTATATATTCTGTGGCAAGTCATGTATCAAGAACGCAGATTTTTAAAATGAGAAAAAAGTCCCTCGTTTTATTTGAAAAAATGCTCCCTATTTCCCGTGGATTCTCCTTTGTCCATTGGGAAGGACCCCCTACACCCATGTAAAAGGTCATCTATATATCTAGGGATCACTTATTTTCATAAGAATGTAACTAATTGGCAATACTGTATCTCTCCATGCATCAAAGCTAACAGGGTGGGCGTTATGGGGCCTGTCTCTTGTTTTTGAAGTTCGAAAAGTCTAAAAGAGTAAAAGATGTATCAGCCTAATTTGAATAAACCTTTTTGATTTTGAAGGTAAGACAAAAAATACTTACAAAATACAGTAATAAGTATAGTATCGGATCTAGTCTCGCCGATGGCGTTGACAGCTGCGCACGAGTATCGTCCCGCGTGCGCTCGCGTCGCCTCTTCCACCAGCAGCTGGTGAGATGAGACCAGGTCACCCCATATACCACCGGATCTTATTTTAATATCCTGTAATATAGAAAATTCAGGCTCAAATTCACCGATAACCACCATTGAAACCACTATTAGCTTTGAACATAAGACGATAAATCATAGTAATTAGTTGCTTTAAGGAAACTGCCGTTTTTTTTGTCGGTGTACTTGGGCCTGAAACTTTACCCGATTATTTTAACTGAATTATAATTTAAACAAAAAATTGCATTTGCCTGTAATTTATGATGTGAATATTTTTGGTTTGAGACCTTTATTTGAAGAGACCGTCTAGCTAGCCGACCTCAACATGGTTGGGAAAAAGGCTCGGGAGATGATGACGATGAGACCGTCTAGCTAGCTAGAGCATGACCTAGTGAGATATGTGATATATCGTCAAGGACCTGTATTCATCTAGGGTTTGCACATGAATTGGATTTTCAATACTTACATTAAAATACCACATAAACTCTTCAACGGGCGGGTTGGATCTGACGTCGCACTCCAACTGTAGTGAGTCTAACTCCACTACTTCATTCAGATTTCCATCGCCCAGTTTTATCACGTCCACCATTGGACTATCTGAAACCATAAGAAAAACATCATATATGCCGAGCCTTTTCCCAACTATGTTGGATCGGCTTCCAGTCTAAACGGACGCAGCTGAGTACCAGTGTTTTACAAGGAGCGACTGCCTATCTGACCAATCCAGTTACGAAGGCAAGCCGATACCTTCTTGGTAAGACAGGTTGTCAGATTTTCTGGCTATACGTAACATAATACCTCTACTAGACAGAAATAGCACTCAATTAGTTAAATTGTTTCTAAATTCAACATTTCATTTAAAAAATTTCGTGAGCTTTATCAAAAAAGAAAAAAGAATTAATTATGTCCTAGACATTTAGACTGAAAAACGAATTTCCCACGAGACATAATTCAGTCTAACACTAATTCACAAAAAGTGCTCAAAATTGAAACCTTGAATTTCTTCCAAATTACTAGATGAACTATTTAGATAACTTGTGAACGTAATGACATTAATGACCTTGTAATCAAAATGGAGGTGCTATTACCGATTGTATGGTATGTAGGCGAGATTCTCATAATTATCTCCTTTGATAATACTAAGGTGGCTTACATCATAGCTTAGCATAATAATTATTCTTGCTTATATTAAACTCATTGTAATTCTTAACGTATAATTATGAAAATCATTTTTTACTACATTATTCAACATAAGGTGTAATTTTTCTTAATTTGTGGTTAAAACTTTAAAGGTTTTCTTTTTTGTAAGGAATTTTTGTGTAATTTTCTGGCACCCAACGTAAGTCCCATTTGGGCGCCATTACCTATCTATTTGATCTTTATGACTATCAAATTCAGTATATTTTCAAAAACTGTTGTACAGAGACTAATTATTTATTACTAATATCTTATTTCTCCGGTTTCTTTCGAACCATGTTATTATTTATCTATTACCATCCGTAATACCCGGATCTACTCGCATCCTGTGCGCCCATTCTTTACGAAAGTTAAACCCCGTACGGGGTAACAAATGATAACCCGTATCTTTGGCTTCACATTATGATAGACTGACAGATTTACTTATTTTGTTGAGCTTCACATTCTGATAGACTTACATACTTTTATATATTTTATTACTGAATGAAAACTTACATGTAACATTAAGCGTAATAACATCAGCCTTGGAGCCCCTGTTGGGTGCCATCACCGGGTTGGTGGCGACGCACGCGAGCGTCGCGCCGTTGTCACCGATAGACGGACTAAGCTCTAGGTACGATATCGCTGTTAGAGATGAGTTGAACCAGGTCTGAAAAGAAAGAAATAAAGAAAAAATATTAACTTTACATAAATTATTATTTATCGAGACTTTTGGCACCACTCAAAAAGAGTCAGCTACCACCAGCGGGCCCCACCAGAGCCAAGACCTGCCGGGGCTGCGGGATTGTTCAAAAGAGTTACCACGCCCCTGGTGAAGAAAAGGGCTTAAGAAGGAATATGATGGCTTTCAGACTTTTGGAGCCATATCGTTGAGAATCAGTGTTGTAAATGGAGCTCCATGCTAATAATCATTGTCAGACTTTCTAGCTTCTAACTACCCATAGCGACTGCCAAAGGTGCTCAAACGGCAGCTGGAACCTACCAATTTAATGTGTCTTCCGAAATATAGTGGAGGTTGGTATGATCGATCGTGTCGTAGTTACATAGCCAAAATAATTGTGTTAACAATATAAAAGAATTCACTTTGAACGTGGAAATAAAGAGCAGTAGACAATACATTAGTTGAATATTACAGAATGTTTCAATCACTTAAAATAATGAAATAAAATTACTGAAACATAACCTAATATTCTGGCCACTGCATTTTTAATACGGTAAAAGTGAATTACAGAGGTATAATGTTTTCTATTGCCAAGTAATTTTCTATTATTACTAGTAGGTTTACACAATCTATGGGAAAATGCCTTTGATGGCTTGATCCCAAGATAAAATTAAATTACAACGCAAATGATATTACGCTTTGGGAATTAACAGGATTAGTTTTATTATTAAAAGGAGATTGGATTTCTCAATTTGGGTTTAATTTAGAAGTACATTAAGTAAATTCACTTTAAACAAAGAATACTAAAGGTTAGTTAGAATTCGAGTACTTAATTGAAGTTAAACGTAAATGAGTTAGGAAAACATAAGAAAACCGAAAAGCAGAACTTAAACGAACTTAATTATTTTTGATAAAGCCAGTTGAAAATAAATATTGGTAAGCCAGTATTGGTAGTTTCGAAATCGTTATTCATTTGTCAAATGAAACCATCTTTTGAGTCTACTACTGGGAATTTGAATCAAGAATACATGTTCTTAAAATAATAATTCGAAACTTCGTATGTAGTTCGAAAGTTGAAAATTAGAATTAAATCCTCATTTGTTTACAGCCTCATCAAGGCGTACATTCGATATTTCAAAACTCACACACACATACACAAATCTCAATACACATACAAGTTGTCAAGCCTGTAGTGTAATAATTACTTTTTTCCCAAACCTACATAGTTTCCAAAGCCTAAAAGGTCCAAATACCCGCCAACTTCACAGCTACCCTTCTCAAGAGTCCTTTGTCCCTTACGTACGACACAAATCATAATTTTGTCGAACTAGCATCTTACTTGTTAGCTTGGCATATGAGATGATTGACACGCGCTAATTACCTGAATCTCGTCACTTAATTGATTTTCTCTTTCCAGCTTCCGGCTGCACGTTTTTGTGAGCATAATTGCCGAATGGTATGGTCGTTAATTAAGTGCTCGTTTCTTTGTTAATTTCATTTTTTTTAATCGTTCTATACTTACGCTAAGTAAGTAGGTACGTAAGTACGGCCGAGGAAAATGTATGTATTTTTGAATATTGAATGAAAACTACCAACAACAGAACTCTAGTCAATATTTTCTGCAAAGTTTCATTTTGCAAACACAAGGGATGAAAAAAGATAGAATACGAGTAGCAAGCACTTTATCAAAGGAGCGCTTATTATTTAATTTTGAAGGTAGTTGCTGAAAAGTAGGTATCAACTATTGAACTACGCACACATAAGCAGTATCTACAAAGTATTCTGTTTAAAATTTTGACTAGCGTGAAGTCACTGGTAGACAACTTCAGAGCGGCAAAGCTAACTGATGAGTACTGGTACGAGTACCTACTGATATATATTTTTTTAGTTTCATCTCGCAGTTCAGTCAATGAGGTCGTGTACTGCTTCATCATCCTCCGAGCCTTTCTCCCAACTATGTTGGAGTCGGCTTCCAGTCTAACCGGATGTAGCTGAGTACCAGTGCTTTACAAGGAGCGACTGCCTTTACAGGAGCTACTATCTGACCTCGTGTACACGTTCGCGTGAGCAACGTCTTACAACGTCGTATTGATATAAGTATGAAAAGGCGCAACGTCGTACGACGGCCTCTAGATTGTCACATTTATTTTGACGGACCATGTCAGACCTATGTGGTGGCGACAACGTTTATAGACGTTGGACGTGAAATAACGTTGCGCCACATAACACAGATTATAAGACTACGTATAACGGCGGGACGTCTTAAGACTTGGTTTAATTTTGTATGGGAAAAAGGTGCGCCACAGTACCAACATTTAAAAATACCCGACTGCACACTAAAAAAAGAGTAAAACAAGCCCCACAATAATATTGATCAATACAACTTTACTGAATATAATTTATAAATATTGATGGAAAGCATCGCAGGCGGGGACCAACAGAGGCTTATTTATAGTCATTTCGGTTGTGCACCATTTAGCAGAATTTTCGTTGGTGGCGGTCAAGGTGGTCCCCGCCTGCGATGCTTTCCATCAATATTTATAAATTATATTCAGTAAATTTGTATTGATCAATATTATTGTGGGCGTGCTCTTTTTAGTGTGCAGTCGGTATTTTGTTTTTTTAATAATAATTCTTTTATTTATAACTTTTTAGCTGTTTTTATTTAACGAAAATGTTGTAGATGTAGAAGACTATGTATATGTAAGTACCATTTTAAATTATTTCGACGACATTTGGCTTTAGATTACGAGTGATGTTACTCCGCAACATAAATTTACCGCCAATGCGACGTTCAAGACGATCAAGACGACGTTCATGCATTTGATCAAGACGACGTGATTGTATCGCCAAAAGAATCGCTTTTTGCTTGCTAACGCATGAGTTGCTTTGCGTTGACGCAGAATTAACATGTTCCCGTGGGAATTTTGAGAAAAAACGTATCCTATATTAATTACTCCCGTGATTGAAATGAATCTAATGATACCGCATACATATTTTTTTAAAGGGAAATTTAGAAAAAATATCCCGTGGGACTTTTAGGATAAAATGTATCCTATGACACTCCCGTAATCAAGACAAATCTAACGATACCTCATACATCAAAATCCATCAAGCCGTTTAGGCTACAGGAGGTCACAAAGGAACAGACATACATACATACTTACATACACTCGAAAAACATTACCCTCCTTCTTTGGCAGTCGGGTAAAAATGAGACTGCTCACGCGAACGTGTTAACCGACACTTTTTGTAAATTATTAAAGATCGTCTTAATCTCACCTGATTACTATGATGCTTAAGGTGCCTATGGTCGAGCCACCATGACAAATGGTAGTACCTAGTAGGAATTCTGTTCATACATTATGACCAGCGTGAAGTCACTAGTTGCCAACTTCAGAGCGGCAACCCTATTTCACGAGAACTGGTATTATTATTGAAGGACATCTTAACAAGTCTAACCTGATTACTATGATGCGTAAGATGCTTATGGTCGAGCCACCATGACAGTTCGGGCTGCGGGTAGGAGCCGCGAGCCGTGCACTGCGCGAGCGCAACGCCCCCCACTCGTAACGCGTCACCCGCCGTGCCGCGCACCCAGTGGATTGACACGTTGTATGCTGGTACTGGAAGTTTTCAGGATAAAATTATATAAGAGTTCCTCAAGTTGGAATGTTTAAAAGCAGACTTCCAATAATGAAAATGCTATCTAAACAAAGATTACTGTCTTCCTATTTAAGGTCATGGCACACATGAACGGCACGACATAGAAGGGCGCAGCTTTGTTAGGTAGGTAGCTCGCTGTCACGCCGAAGTTGACTTTTGATATTGACGTTACGGGTTGGAGGTGCACCCTGCCATGTTGTTCGTGTATGTTATGACCTTTAGTTAAAATATAACGTCAAAGTGCCATAACCAGTCATCCAGATCCATTATTTCAAGAACAAGTGTAGAGGTATGTATAAAACTATACGTCAAACATAATGTATAAAAAACTTACAATACAATTCAACATCCAAGCTGGCAACAATAGGTGGCGCTAGATGCGTGTTCGAAGCTCTACACGAGAGGGCTGCAGCATTGTCTCTGGTTAGAGGAAGGTATAGCTCGTTCTCTCTGACTGCAGGGATCTCGCTGTCGCCATCTGAAGCGTCTACCAGCGTGTCCCCGGAGTACCAGCTTATCCGGGGCGGCGGACGACCTGGAAACATAGGCTTTTTATAATTCTTTGTTGGGGTTACGGGATTGTTCGAGTTACCACGGTCCTGGTACACTAAGGACTCCAGGCGGAACACAATTGGTTATTAGTCAGTACAAGTCTGAAGTTTGTCCATCATCATCATCTGCCTATAGCCTTTTCCCAACTATGTTGAGATGCAGTTGAGTACCAGTGTTTTATGAGGACCGACTGCCTATCTGATCTGTTTCACCCAGTTACCCGGACATCCCAAATTTTACAATTTCGGAGTAGTAAAGACGCCTGATGTAGGCATTTCTTGCCATAAACCAACAATTGTCATAGGGGGTGGTCCTATGTTGCCAAAATTTTGAAAGTTATGTATCTCAAATAGTAGGAGCAAAGCTATTGTCATCTACCGAACACAAATCAAGCAATTGGGATACTCAGGAACTCTATTATGGGAAACTCATTAAAACTTAACCGGATCTTCCATTCAGCTCAATAGCTACATCATTCAAATTATTTATTAATAACCTGTTTCGATGTCGCTTTACTATCGATTAGATCACTTTCTTCACCAAAATCGAAATTCACCAACTTTATATATTATCGTATATCTCAGAAACATTTATTCCATTCCAGAAACGAGGGTACTCCGCCAAAAATGAAGCGGTAACCGCCCAGGAATGTGGGCTAGTGGAAAAGTTGAGAGTTCGACCCTCTGAATTACACCCGCACCCGCAGTGACGGACCCTACCCTCGCATAAACAGAAACTTATTTATTCGCGTTAGACCTGAAGGAATGTTTGTAATGAATACACGTTTGATATGTGGACCGAGGCCTTATTGTGGTGGAAAACGGGTGAAGTGGGGTGAATTAGAAATGTTTAGGCAGCATAGATATCTAGGATTTGCTATTTCATACCTATTTTATAGGCTTTAAAGTAACTATTGTAGCTTACGCGATATTTTGAAGAAACATGCAGAAGAAATGTTGACGTTTTCTTTTTTAGAAAATAAGTTGGAAGTATCCTTAGACCAAACTAAGGATAAGTAAATGTCGTAGGTAATGTAAACACTTGACAAAAGATTACATTAACAAAGAACAAATAGACTCGTCATTAAAAACGAAACCTCTTTTAAAACGTAAGCCCGTACTAAAAATCAATAAACCTTTTTCTAAATACACTACTTTCTCAAAAGGAAAAAAACGAACAGAGTCCTAACGACAGTTTTAAAAGAAAATACTTTGGGAACAAGTTAAACCAACTAAAACGTAAGTGAAATAGTTGTGTTTAATTGATCTTTTACCGAGGTCCCAGGAACGTGGAACTTTTAAAGGAAAAAGTCCCAAAGCGCATTGCTAACATCGGGAACATAGTTTTTCTAAGAACGCTGCTTAATTAAGAATCGGATGTCGTTAACATGTAATGAAAAATATATCGAATTAAAAGAAATCGAGTCAGCTTCCTGCTGTTACCTTACGTATTTTAATTAATTTAAGAGTAGGTACCCAGAGTACCCAGCACATTACAGACTTTTAGTTAGCCGACAGTTTGTTCGGGCTGATAAATCTGTATGAAAATGAATAGTATAACAAAGATCAGGTATATGGTCGGTATCAGACCGGCTAAAAACTTTGATTGAATTCACGGCTGTCTTAAAAAAAAACCTACCATACTGTGGGCCGACTGTTTAGTCGGCCCACAGTTGGCCAGATGGTATGATGGTATGATGGTGGATGGTTTACTCCGCTGGTACTCTAAATCTCTTATTTTAATACGTTGAAGGCGCATGAGCTCATTAATTTGTCTAATGATACTATAGAATTAGTCCAAAGGGAGCGAATTCTTGATTTCAATTTGTTAATTGAGTCTAGTTTGCCAGCGGCTGTGTGAGCACTGAACACATTAAATTATAATTTTAATATTAATAAGGAGAGTATTATATGCTATTGAAACAATAATTACAATGTTCAATTTGGTAGTACAAAATATAATGTAGTCTGATCAACAATACAACGCCTAAGATTATTATTAACTTGTGATTTATTTGTATTATTAAGTGACACTGTTATACCTTTCCTACCTACCCTTTATGAACTAATAAATATTTTTCATTTTCATACTTAAAGTGAAAATTTACAAAATTAACTGTTTAATTAATAAGAGCATAATTGCACCCCCTTTTTTTTAAACAAATAGGTAGGTAAGTAGGTAGCTTTATTACCCTACTGCGAGTAAGCAAAAGGGTAATTTGCCCGTTAATTCGTAGATTCATGTGTTACAATTATCCTTTGACACACTGCTCTAAGATCCCATTTCGAATTAATTTATATGAACAATACAAACTAAGTAATACAGATTATACATTTCAGCTGTTTTGGTTAAATCGCTGAGTTTGTGGGTGACAGCGCTTAACCTCGTAATTTGACGTTTGTAAATTGCAAGTTGCAATTGCCTTTCCAGTTAATTAGTTGGTACCATTGAATGTAAATGTTTACACGGATAATTTCGTCAAAAATCACGCTATTGTTGCTTTGCTAGCTTAAAATCAGAATTTGAATGGCTTTTAAGACTAAGTTTTGCATATTTTCACCATTGTAGGCGATTTACATACGACATTTTGAGTGGATTTCATAGAATTTTGAACAAAAAGAGAATCGCTTTACCGCCAACCGCGGCGGCGCGCGGTTTCGTGTGTGATTCACCATAACTATACGATTGTAAATCTCTTAATTCTCCACTAAAAGCATTTTTTGGTGGGATACTATGAAATGAGACCGTTACGGGTGCAGCGTGAGGGAGTGTCTAACTTTTACTGAATAAAACTTATGTTCCTTCTGCAAAATTTCGTGTAACAGGGATGTGGTAACTCTTTCCCACAAAACACAGAACAGTAGAATCCCACAGATTTCGGCCCTGAGGCGCCCCGTTGCGTCTCTATTATAACTTAAACTTAGGGGATCATAAATATAGTATGTTATAATCGTAACGCTACCGAGAAATGTGTACAGAATATTCTAGAAGAACAAAAAAACCTTACCTCCTATGACAAGACAGCGTAACACCAAGGTGTCTCCATCGTGGTAGGGACCGACTCTGCCGACCACTTTGTTGCTCATCTCGTCCATGAAGAATGGTGGGCTTGGAAGCACTACAAACAGAAAAGAAATATGGTTATATGTAGATAGATATATAGATATACTCTTTAGTATGCACAACAATTAAAAATCAACAAGAACAAAACAGAAAATTTTGAAGTCGGTGACTCAATGGGCGGTATTATCGCTAAAAGCGATCTCTCTTTGGATGGATTGAGACAAAATAACCATATTGCAAATAACCATGTAGGTACAGTTGCTACCAAAGACAATGGCGGTTCGTAACTAAATTCAGACCACATGTATTTGCATGTGGCTTATAACGCACCTTCGTCAGTCGCTGATGTCTATGGTTGAGCAATACTCTGTGATGTTAAAAAGTTTGGCGAGACCCTAGATAAGTATGTAAAAGTTTTGCGAATTAAAAAGTGTGAATAGAATTTCATTTCTTTATTGCTAACATACGTAATTGAATGGAGAAAATAAATGAAACTAGTCGAGGTGTGAAGCAGAAAACACTGAAGTTTGTAATTGGTTACGTACATTTTTAACAATTTTTGTGTTCCATTTTATTGCAACTTTATTAAAATAATTTATTTCACTTGGGGCTTTAAAAGCACGCACGAAAGTTAAAAGAAAGACTTCCTATGAAAATAGACAAGAAACTCTATTTATACTCTTTTTAAAATACATATAGTTTTAAGCTAAAAGAATACCTTATTGCGACGAGCTTTGTCATTTCATTTGTGCTATTTATAAGATAGAGAATTTAGAATTTCAGGTAGAATTATTCACGGGACTGTTGTATAAAAGAAACGGATAGAATGTATTCAAATATTATGAATAGGTTTAATTAGCACGAAAAGTGTTTTTCATTGCTAGCCGTTGGAAATATTTCCGATACTCCGTAGGTATCTCTGCACGCAATTTACTCACACCATAGAGGTACGATAGGTTTGTAGATTAAACCGTAATTCTTATATAACAGGAAATCTGGCAACAACGCAATATATTTCCTCACCATAATTGACATTTATTACGAACTCAGTTAGTCAGGTGTAGTTATAACTCCAAGGTAAACCGGCTCCCGAATTTTTGCATTACCTCGCCTTACGACGCCCCCGGGAGTATACAGGGGTGGTTAAATTCGTTCTATTCCGGGAAATACACATCTCCATCTGAACACCCAGGGGTATCAGGATCTACAGTACTTTCTGAAGTGTTTACACGTCAAACCTACGTTTTTAAGGGCTTGTGAGAGTTTTGGCAGACATCTGTTTCGAGTCAGCTAAGTTTTATTGAGGTACGCTCAGTGGAAGTATTCTGGTCTATTTTTATTTAAGTCTTGAATATATCTATTTAAATTAAGGTTATATACTAACATCTCTGCCTGTCTCATTGGATTTAGGTCGGCTTAGTTTTATTGAGATCTAATTGTGGGTAAAAGAAGTATTTTGGCCTATTTTTTTTTAGGTCTTGAATATACTTTTCTAAATTGGCGACTTCTATCTACCTTCATCTCTATTTTATCAGGAAACTGCAGATAAAATGCAATTGTACCTTATATGTTATTTATAGAGCCATGAAGTCCCCAACTCAAAGTTTGTCTGGCACGATCAACTCGAGTAGACGGTAGGTACTGCTGCTTTGCATAGTCAAACTTCTCAAGTTGGTCAGCTAGATATATTTAACGTGACTGGGGAGTCTTGGATGCCAGTCAATAACTCTCTAAACTCTCTACTGTTAGCATCTATTATTATCTATGGATATCGATTTCATAATAATGCATATGATTAAGTATCTCCATTTGTACTCTGGTTGGCAAATTATGAGATTCCTCTTAAGTAAGTTTTTGTAATTTGAGCTTAATTACGCACGCCGACTCGGGTTCCGAAAGCCCACGATGGATCGCGACTTTTTTTTGTGTAAACAAATTTTCTTTATAACTGTTAAATAAAACTTTCATTTGGGAAAAATATGTAGCATTATTCCGTCAAAAATATTAATGTGTGGGATTTCCGCAAAGTGACGTCTGATTCCATAATTTATAGGATAAGGATACTTAAGATATGTAAGAATATATATGTAAAGTATACTACGTATAAGTATATCGTGTATCGTGTAGTGGCATTATAGGTATCTATTAGATATAGTATAGTATAGTCTTAAACAATGTCTGTGTCTACAAAAGATAGGCACAATATAAGTACGCCCGCATCGCTGTCAACTGGCTTGAGTCTAAAAGGCTGTATGTTTATAAATGTCAATGCTGATGTGCCTGAAATAATGGCCGAATTCAGTCCACTGAAAAATCGACCGACTGCCGTGATGTTCAGAAATAGAAAATGTCGCTGCGAATATCTGATATCCCGGTGGATGCATTTGGTTTATTTGTAGAATACAATAAGATATTACTAATACTATACATGGGAAAGCTTGTATGTGGATATTTGTTTCTCTTTCACACATAGATAGATCATTACTAGGTGTAAAGAAAAATAGTTATCTACTCTAGTACTTTCGTTAGTTAGTCTAGTAATTATTTACGTACTCTACCTCTGAGTACTAATCTCCGTCTTTTGTTTCCAGTAGGTATTATTTTGATTATTTTCGTATTAGTGGTCAAAATAGTCCCTTATTATAGTTAAATTAAAAAAATGTACTGTAATTATAAGAAGTTTATTTAAAAGAAATAGCTACTTACTGCAAATATCAGGTTTCTTAGCATTAAATTACCCGTAAGATTACTTATGTGGAACTTAATTAGCTTTCAATATTTGCTGTGCGACGGCGATGAAACGCACGTTTCATCGCCGTAATTATTTTCATACCTTAAGACATTTTTTTAATTAAGAAAAGATGCTCATAAAAATTAAAGATTATAGCTAGTATCTACTACATACTTAATTAACTTATCTACAACATGATTTGCTCACCGATATACGTAGAGATGATATTTTATTTCGAGCAAACTTCTTGCAATAAAACTGATACTAAGAAAAGCGTCTCTTGTAAATACGTAAGTTATCGATTTTATTTCTATCTAAAATATAAAAGTCTGTAAATATATGCAAAATATGCATCGTACAATGTACCTGCAATATGCAACGGACAGCGCGCTTTTCGTCCCAGATAAGTGAATGCAGAATCACTGGGATTCTCAATATACTGCTTTTGCAATACACATTCTTTAATTCTAGCTACATTTACAAAACTAGCTGTTTTCCCATGGTTTTACCCGTCTTGTAGAAACTTCTTCCTGTGCCCGGATAAAATATAGTTTCCAACAGTGAAATAATTTTTCAAATCGGTGAGGTAGCGTTTAGGGTACAAACAAATAGACAAAAAAATATTCCTCTTTACTATAGCGTATGAAATTACAAAAGAAATTATAAATGAAGAGCCGCTCGACCAATATTGTGCTAACTTCATAAAAACTATCTACTAAATAAATAGTCCGTACAAAGCCTAAACAATTGATTAGGATAGGTGAGACCGTTCTTGAGTTATAAAATTATGAACAAGGAAAAGTAACATTATTTTTTTATATATTAGAAGATAGATAAAAGAAAAGGAGTAATTACTCATACAAGTATATATCTCATCCCAATCGAATTTTCAATACCCTGTAGCATAATACTCTCAAAACATGAACCCCAGATATTATTAGCATTTAATATTAATACAAAAATGTCGGTTCCTCTGTATCTACGTTCGCCGGAAGTCATGATGTTCATCTCCCAAAGACTAACATTTTATTCCTTTGTGCATAACAAAGAAGGGATATCTTTGAAAGCTTTTTTTATAAACAGGACTAATGTATCTCATTGTTCTATCCGTGTAGGGTGACCAGGATTAAGTCTTTATTCGGGACGGAGTACTTTTTTGAAGTCCGGTCTTTCTTTGTTTTGGGTTTGGTTAAAATGTTAAGTAATATGTGATCTTAAGTTTAAGCTTGTATTACTGATGTTAAGGTTAAGATGGGTTAAAACTTCTATGTATTTTATAGAGATTCCTTTTGATTTAAATGCTGAATATACAGTCAGCTTAAACAAAGCTTAAGCTAAGCTAATGCTAGCTGTTGAGTGAGCTTTTTTTATTAAATAAAAAGTATCCTACGTTCATTCTAGTACCACCAAGAATATGTGTAAGTACAAAATTTCATGATGATCGGTTAAGTAGTTTTTCCGTGAAAGCGTAGCAAGCAAAAGGACTTTAGTATTTGCAATATTAGTGGGATTTTTTTCCCTTTTTATTGTTCATGTTTGTGCAAAACTCATAAATTGTATATTACGATGTCTTGGACGTATAAAAAGGAGCGACTGATACACATAAGTAGATAGGAAACCGTCTATCATGCGACATATTATAAGAGGGAATAAAAGTCTTGTCCCAAAAGTGATAGATATGACTGAGGATGGATAGAATACAGGAAGGGACCACGTAATGGATTGAGACCAAAATATGAGTTGATTTGGAATAACCTACGAAAATGGTTTTATTTTGTGATAAAATTAAATATGTGGTAATATGAGGTCGTTATTTTTTAATTTAATTACATGTGTAAATGCAGGTTCTAATTAACATCAATTTTAAATGTAAAGTTTTAGTTAGTCAACAGTTTTATCTTAATTATATTTGTAAACAACTGTGTTGAATTTGCATAGGTAGGTATACTATGAATTTAAAGTCGGTAATTAATTTACAATTCAATGTAATGGTTGGTTATAGATGTACTTACCAAGTATACCAAGTTCTCAAAATAACTGCTATTGGAAATGAATATTCATAACCGAATATTAATTGGTTGTTCTTCAATAAATTTATAATCGTAATTTGTAAACTTTCGCCATAAGTTTCCGAAACGACTTCAAAACTTTTGAAGCCTGAAATAAATCCAAGAAAATCTAGACTAATGGGGATCCTACATAAATGTATTCGTTCACGGCCGATTAAAGTTACAAGACAAAGTTTTTTCCTTTGCTAATGCGGTGAGAAACGTTCATTCATCGTATATCTGTACGATCCGTCTGTAGTACGCATGCGTCAAAATAAACATGTCTGCCAGTGATATTTCCAACATGTTTTACAAACAACGTATTATAAACGATGCATTATTTCCCTGTTAATTTTGGAGGCGGACATAAAAACAAACGGAAGCCACCTAAAAATACAATTCTTTAATAATGTGAAATATATTTAGGCACTTCATCTGCAAAACATGTTTTTAACCCCAGTACATGTTCTACCATCGTAACAAAACATCGCAGAAATAAGAGCGCAAAATAAATCTTGCTGGCAATAAAAAAAATAATGTGGGGTTGCTACAAGTGAAAACAAAAAGCTCCCGATGTATTCAATTCCGCGGCAGCGCTCGGCGAGAACGCACGTCACTGGATAAATGATTACTTTACTTTCGAAGTCATTTTTTACTGTAAGTATGTGGCAGAAAGATAAAACCACGGCCCTTATTACATCCCTTAGAGATTTATTAAGCCGTATCAGGTGATCAATTTTAATGCAAATTTGTTTTAAAGAAAATATTTAGGCTAACGAAGCCCATAAATATTGAGCAGGATTAAAATTGGGCAGAGTTTCGTGTAAAATTATACATCAGTAGATATCTAGCTAGACTAGAATTTAATTGGTGTCTCTGATGCTGAGATTTCAATGAACGTTGAATATCTGGGTCGTGGGCTAACAGAAGAATAAGTAGGTACGTTCATTTTATATAATGTGACCACAGAATTAATTTGTTTGTCCTTGGTTGTTGATACAAGCTGTAATGAAACTTAATTGGTCAGATTTTATGATGTCATCACTTGGCTCAAAGATCGAGGACTTACTGTGGACTTATATAACCTTTCTATTCTGACATACGTGATATGGAGTTTACGTCAAAATTCAATATTTAATCGCAAAACAATCGACAATTAGGTAACAGAAAACTACCAATAGAGGTTCTTCAAAAACTAATCGTATTATTTTAAGTAAAAGTTTCTGAATTTATTTTAAGTAAAGTTTTTTTAAGCCTTGGGACAAGCTGCCTAATTGACACATTTCTTGGCACTTGGAAAGTGCATGGACTAATTGAAATAAATTCTTGGTCTTAAGTCAATAGGATTTTTAAGAGTTATTTTTTATCATGTCAGTAAACAAATAAATATTAGTTTTTGTACAACTTATTAATTTATATTATTAAGAGATTAAAGGTTTCATATTTAGCGTTGCAATAAACACGTGTATAATTTATTTAATTCCTTCTAAAATGAGATTATTAGATTTCTACATTAATTTTCACAGCGCACATAATTTTTCTATTTATGTCTACTTTACAAGATCTGATAGGCAGTCGCCTTATGTAACACAATACTCTGTCAGTTGCATCCGGTTGGAAAAAGGCTAGGCATATGATGATGATGATTCATATCTCCTTTTTAAGCTAATATAAATAACAAGAGGTGTCTTTATATAATTTAAGACACTGTCAAAGCTATTAATTCAAAAGATAAGGCACTGTTTGTTTAAGAATTTATTAAATCACCCGTGAGTTAGAAGTAAAATCACAAAGATAAATGAAGGTGTTAACTGTAATAAAAGGTTCTATCTAGACTCTCTTTACTTTTAATTAAAGCGTACTGGAGGGCTGTAGTTTCAAAATGAAGTGATCTACGGATGAAACCCGAAATACGTATCTCATTTTTTCAGCCTTGATAAGGGTCTTACTGACACATATGGACCAGGCTCTGGACTTTCTATAATTCCATGAAGGTTTGACCCTAAATAGAATCTGTTGAAAACTAAATAACTAACTTAGAAATAGTGCTGGCTGGTTCAGTAATGAAAGCCGATATTTTCAGCGTTGCCAGTGGTCTGAAGTTTAAACTATGCTACACAGGTGGTCGAAACGCTGGTCATTAAGAGTTATTCATTCCCACGTTGAAAACTACTTTTTTAGTAGTTTTTTTTTTATTCAACTTCTCTATGGCACCTATTTGGTAGTCAAAGAACGTTCTATAATCAAATTATGAATCATCTTTGGAATTTTTGCGAGCTTTTTAGCGCGACTATTAATCCTTTTAATGGAACTATAATTTTAAATGGTAGCTATTCAATTTTTTTAATATGATTTATGCATATGAATTTGTATAATAGCAATATCGATATTTGCATATGGATTATGTGTTTTTAGTAATGGAAATATTTGGTCTTGTGCTTAAGTATTTGGCATTAAAACCACGTTCCATCGAGTAAACTAATGATGATATAATTTTTAATTTTTGTTCGTGTTTAACAAAATTAATGTCCTTTCAACTTTCAACTTTGGACATCATCTGTCATCGTGATTTTGACGCGACAACATTGTTTAGTTTTGCTCCGGTATAATAATTATTTTATGTGAGTTTGTGTAAGTTTTGAAGTGAGTGACTGTTACTACTAAAACATATTATATCTTTGGACATAATTATGGTGTTTGTGTCACAAATTACCAGTGATACAACCATTTTTCAGCATAATTTCTAAATAAAATTTCAGCTTATTTTAATTGTCAAAGTTGGCATTTGTCATTTTTTTCTTCATAAAAAAGTTTCTATAAATAATGGAAAGCGGTTGCGACGAGGAGGACGGTAGCAGCTGTCATTCTAGCTCTGTGACCTTACGAGCTATGATACACAATACTGATGGTACGTCTGATTTAGAGGAGGGTGACACTGAAAGCAATTTGAAAGTTGGGAATAAAAGAGGCAGAGATGATTCAAGTCCGGATGATGATATACAGAATGGAGAGTTCATTACGGTGGGAAAGCGTGGTAAGAAAGCTAAAGTTACTACACCGCGTTCTGGATTTTCTCCAGGAAAATCGTTCGTGAGTGATAATCCTGAATATGTTGAAGTATCGGTTATATCAAAAGAAGTCCTTCCGAAACAGATTGCGCTAGCAAAATTATTAAGTACTGAGAAAATTCCGGAAATAATGAGGATTGTTTACAAAAGTCCATACAAAATTTTGATTAGATTTAAAAGTAACTATGCTGCAGATAAACTATTATCTTCTGCATCTATCAAACAAAGAGGATGGGTCTGTAAGAAGACTAATGAGGTAAATGTTTCCTACGGCTTAATTAAAGAAATAGACCTCGATCTGGATGACAATAGCATTAAGGACATACTAGAATGTGAGGTTGATATTTTATCCGTAAAACGTTTAAGCCGGAGAAACGATGAAGGCAAATGGGTTGCAAGTGCGAGTATTCGCATTTGTTTTCAAGGTCCTGTTTTACCTCCGTTTGTTTTTGCGTACGGTATGAGGATGGAAGTATTGCTTTTAATTTCCTTGTTACCCAGTGTTCAAAATGCTGGAAATACGGACATATTAAAGCATTTTGTCCTAATAAAAGCAGATTTGTCCGAAATGTGGTGGCGAGCATGACAATTGTGAAACAATTAATTTTCAATGTGTTAATTGTAAAGGAGACCACATGTCTATGGTGAAAAGCAAGTGCCCGGCATTTTTACGTGAAAAAGAAATTAGAGATATAATGTGCAAGCATAATTGCACATACAAAATGGCTCTTATTAAAAATAAAGAAAATAAGAATGTAGTAGTACCTAGTCCGAATTTATTTACTGTCGATGAATTTACTAGAGCCGAGGTAAAGGCTGGAAAATCCTATTCAGATGTTGTCAAGCAGTCATTCCTGCCTACTGAAAATTCGGATGAAGATAGAATGTCTCCTATTCTGAATTCGAATAAACTTTTGGTTCGTTCTAAGAAGACTCTCAAAATAAAATTACAAAAGTCAAGAAAGGCAGGCGTAAAAATTAAGATGCCCAGTTGAGGATGAAGAGATATCGGAATTTTTGACAGAAAATATAGAGAATACTGAGTCCCAATCAGGTGATAAATCTCGTAAAAAGCATGATTTCAGTCTAAAACGATTTTTGAAGAATATAAAAGAAATTTTCAGTGGAAACAGTTGCATGGAAGCCAAAATAATAGCAGTTATAAAATATTTTACTACAGAATTAAAGTCATTCCTGAAGAGTTTTCTGAGTGTTGATTTTTTGCTGGAGGTACTAGGGTGCTCTAACAATGGATAAGAACTTCAACACAAAAAATAGAGTTGTTACCATTCTACAGTGGAATGCGAACAGTTTAAGCCCTAAAACAGATGATTTTCAATGTTTGTTACTACGGGAAAAGATACACATTGCTGTTGTAAGTGAAACTTGGTTATCTTCTGACAAATCTTTAAATATTAGTAACTATAACATTATCAGAAAGGATAGATTGGATTCCTATGGAGGTGTATGTGTTATAACGCATAAATCAATTAAAGTCTTGCACAGAGATGTTGTACATCCAAATTCTAGTATTGAGATGATCATCGTCGAAGTTTTTAATGTGCCTGGAATAAAGAACATTATTTCAATTTATTGCCCCCCCTCATCTATTACTAATCAGTCCGACTGGCATTATATTTTTAACAGATTTGATAAAGAAACATTAATTGTTGGTGATTTTAATGCGCATCATATAACCTGGTCAAATAAGACTGATCGACGGGGAGAGATGGTATATGATGCTTATTTTGATAAAGATTATTTGTGTTTGAATGATGGAAATGCTACAAGAATTAAGTCTGTTAATGGATTTTTACAACAATCTTCTCCAGATGCTTCATTTGTTTCTACTGATCTAGCTACAAAAATGTCTTGGGAGACTACAAATGAGTCACTAGGCAGTGATCACATCGTAATCAAAATGAAGTACGGTTATGAATCTGTAAATAATTTCATAAAGCGACGTAACTTTAAGCAAGCTCGGTGGAGTGAATACCGCGAAAAATCGGAAGAAGCGTTCGCTAATGTAGATCTTTCGTTGAGTGTTCAGGAATCTTATAACTTATTTGCATCCAAAATTGATCAGGTAGCTGAAGAGACAATTCCATGGATTAAAATCTGTCAGGATCCTACAGCAAAATTTGTACCGAAACCTTATTGGACTTCAGATTTGTCTAAGGCCGTAGCCGAGAGACGCTTGGCATTGGCAAAATTAAGACGTAATCCTATTCCAGATAATTATGATATGTATATGGCTAAAATAAATTCAGCCCGAAAATTGGTTGGCAAAGCTCGTTCTACGGGCTGGAAGGAATTCTGCACGAGTATTGATTCAGAAACATCCGCGTCAGAGATGTGGAAAAGAATGAGATGGGTAAAAGGTGGGAGGTATGGTAACCGTTGTGTTGATTCTGACAAATGCAGAGAGCTATTACAATCCTTGGCACCTGATTTAGCTTGCGAGGAACCACCACTTTTTATGGAGGGTTCATGTGCCATGGAAGAAGATATAACATTGTTTGAATTGTTAAATTGCTTGAAGCACAAAGATACGTCGCCAGGCGTAGATAATATATCTTATTCTATGCTTTTCAATTTGTCTGTTACAGGTAAAAAGTTTTTGTTACATATATATAATTTGATACTACAAACTGGTATAATACCAAACCAGTGGAGAAGCATAAAGGTAGTTCCGATTCCTAAGCCCGGTAGAGACCCCAATAGTTCTAATTCCCTGCGGCCTATTTCCCTAATGTCTTGCCCATGTAAAGTATTTCATGGAGTTTTACTGAAACGTCTTGAATGGTTCGTAGAGAAATCATACCTTTGTCTCCTTCCACTATTGGTTTCGTAGGTCACGCTCGTGCTTGGACAACCTAACACGGTTAATATCATCCATTCAGATTGGGTTTTCTAAAAATATGGCCACTATTGCATGTTTTGTTGATATAAATAACGCTTATAATAATGTAAATATTAATAGAATGATTTCCTTGTTAAATAGAATTGGGGTTGGGGAAGCTTTGTACATATATTTTAATTATTTGAGTCAAAGGTATTTACAAATTGATACGGGAATGGATGGTATCCTAGTAAGACAGGCAAGTGTAGGTTTAGCTCAAGGTGACCCATTATCTCCTCTCCTGTTTAATATTGCAACTATGAATATTTGTAAATCAATCACTAGCTGTAATGTATCACAGTATGCAGACGATTTTGTTCTCTATGTGTCTTCAAGTAAACATAATTTAGATTCAGCCATCAGTCACTTGTACACAGCTTTAGATGTTCTTGTTAAAAATTTAGGTGAGATGGGATTATTTTTGTCGGAATCAAAATCAAATGTTTGTCTGTTTAGTAGGTCTAGGTGCTTAACGAATGTCCGCATTAGTATTAATAACAAGGAATTGAAAGTTGTTGATAAAATTAAATATCTGGGGTTGTGGCTTGATTCATCACTTCGTTGGGGAGCTCACATAAATGAGACATGTGAGAAAGCTTACAAATATTTAAATATTCTTAAAACTTTAGCTGGGAAATCTTGGGGCATTCATCCGAAACATTTAAGGAGACTGTACATCTCACTTGTTAGAAGTCGAATTGATTATGCTAGTTTTTTATACGGTAATAGTGCTAAGACGCATTTGTATAAACTAGATGTTTTACAAAATCGTGCATTAAGAATTTGTGGTGGTTTCATTCGTTCAACACCTATTTGTGTGATGGAGAGTGAGCTCTGCGTGTCACCACTATTTGTGAGGAGATATTGGCTAGCCTGTAGGTCTTGGCTGAGGTTGAGCTCCTTTTCCAATGATGCAACTTTATCTTTATTACAAGAACTATCTGTTTTGTGCACCAATGCATATTGGAGGAATAAGAATGAACCCATTTTGATTGATATTCATAATAAGTTCAATAACAATATTGTGCATAAGTCCCCTATATTAGACATGTATAGCTTGGATACTTGGGTATCAAATATTAATATTCGAGATTGTGTTATTTGTAATGTTGACGAATTAGGTGTACCAAAGCGTTCATTAAGTGTTCCAAATTTAAGAATGTTGATTTCTAATATGTTTAGTTGTAGATACGATAGTTATTATTTTATATTTACCGATGGCTCTAAAAGTGTTCATGGTGTTGGCGCAGCATTTTTTGATGTCCAAACAAACACTAGTATGAAATTTAAATTGTGCAATGACGCTTGTATCATGAGAGCTGAATTAACGGCTATAGTAGAAGCTTTGTCCTATGTTCAGAGTTTGCCGTATAAGAATGTTGTGATTGTGACCGACTCCAAGAGCGCTTTACAGCATTTGATCCGTTGTGTATCCGGAGTTCGAGGCATGCCGATTGCATACGAGGCATTAAAGAGTATACAATTTCTTCAGAAACAACTTGTAAATATTAAAATTCAATGGATAACTTCTCACATAGGTGTCCGGAAATGAAATGGCTGACAAGCTAGCTTCCGAGGCTATTGCTGATGGCATAGTTATTCCCGGTGACCCTTATTTTACTGAGCTTATTCCTCACATGAAAAAGTTTTGTCATAATTTGTGGGAGGAACATTTTAGTTTTGTTACAGCAAGAAAAGGTCTGTGGTACAGATCTATTCAGCATGATCTGCCTCGAGCTCCTTGGTTTGACGTGGGTAACATGCCGAGAGAACTTTTAGTGTTAGCATTTAGAATAAGGTCAGGCCATGTGCCTGCTAATAGGTTTCTGCACTTGATGGGTGTGAAACCATCTCCGTTATGCAATTCCTGCACTCATCAAGTAGTGGACGACTTATATCACATTCTGTTAGAATGTTGTGCATTCGACGACTTGAGGCTACAGCTGTGTACGGCGGTCGGTGGCGATATGTATAGTGGTGGAGTTAATGTTTTGCTTGGGAGACCTCTCTCGGAACAGAGTGTTTCTATCTATAAATTTGTAAAAGATGTGTTTTTGAGGAGAGATTCTTTTTAGTTCGTGTATTTTATTATCAGTTTATTTTAATTTCTTTTTTCATTCAATCCTCAGTTAATTTTTTATATTCTGTTTCGGGTTGTCTCTCAAGTAAGACGTGGGATTTGCCATTGTGCATGTCGCCATCGATTATATCGAATGGCTCTGGCATCGAGTCTTTGAATGCACAATATTTAATTCAATTCACAAAATTTTTTATTGATTAATTTGTATATAGAGTTTATTATGTGTTTTTTTTAAATTTAATTTGTGTAAAACCTTACGAGGCTGGCATAACGCAGCAGCGTTTAAGCCTCTAAAAATAAAAGATTTAAAAAAAAAAAAAAAACTTTGGACATATAAAAGTTTAATCTGGCTACAGTTCATTTCCATTACATAATAAAGGACATGAAAAAGTTATCCAAACAAAGTTTGGGTTTACTTAACTATTAATAGGTGGTTCCTATATAACTTTACTAGTCGTAGTTTCTAAATATTAAGTTATCTATGGTAGTATAGTTATTGAATCGTTTTGAGAGCTTAGGTATATACATTATTTGTATGAACGAAAATTCTTTTGTTTAAATTATTTGTATCAAGCACATGAGATTTTGCATTGTTTCCCGAAGCCTCGTTTAACGGCTTTCAAAAATAAGCCGACCCCTATTTTCTGGATAAAAAATCAACGTTGCCATCCTACGTGACAATGCTGACAACCTTTTGGACATGTAAGCCGTTGACAGCGATGTGGATGAATATTTTGTTGCTCAAGTTTTTTGGATGAAATTGTATTTTGGTAGGGTTGTGGCCACATTATTCTTGCTGAGTATGTAGGAGAAATTAGCTGTGGCCGGCAGTTTTGATTGTGTCCCATTGGATTTCATGCACCTGCATAAAAAGTAGCCTATTGCCCTTAGATTGCGCTCTAACACTGAAAGAATTTTCGACATTGGAGCAGTCATAGTTATCATCGTCATCAACTTTTTTATTATCTCACTGCAGGGCAAGCGTCTTCTCAGAACAAAAAGGAAAGAGTTAATCACTACGCTTACACAAAGCAGACGGACCAATAAGTAGCTCCTGAGATTAGCAAACAAACACTTCAGCTTTTATTAGTGTACATTAAAATGTCAACTAAGTAACTTAATTGAGATTGATATAACATAAACAACAGAAAATCAGACCCAACTTCGTAGAAGCGTGACAAGACATCTGAAAATGTCAATTTACTTTGTTTTACTTTCTGTGTTTCTAGTTTTTTCAGGCCTATCTTTGTTTGGATCAGACCAAAGCATATCTTCTGCGTAACTATCTTAAATATTGATAAGCCCGCCCTTGATATACGTTCGTTCCTTGTAAATTATTTATACACCCCTCTGTCTTACTCGACAACTGAATCCATCTATATTTTATTTATGAATAAAAAAAGTAAATGTTGGTTTGTTTCTAAATGAGTAACATGATACTCTTCTTAAATAGCCTTGACATTTAGGTATACTTTGATTTTCTAGAAAGGGTCTTAACTTCTAAATTTTATTAATGAGCCTGTTTCTTATACCTTTAGGACTGTATTGGTGAACTGTTTTGGTAATATGTACAGTACATGAATCTTACTTTTGATATTGTACTTGCAAAAGTTAAGATCCCGACCCCAACATAGTTGGGACAAGGCTCGGAAGATGATGACTTGCAAAAATTAAGAACCCTGCCTGTCTCTCGGGCTTTCATGCCGAAACTACAGAACTGATTCAAACAAAATCCGGTGCATACATTGTCGAGAACCTGAAAAAAGACGCAGGCTACTTTTCATCCGGGTACATGACGCAGTTCTGGCAGACGTGGTCATAATTAATGAGCAAGAAGTCAAACAATAGAATCTTCTAGAACTTACCAACTACAGTGACATTGATGCCCACATTTCTGGTGGGGGAGAGTCGGAAGTCGACCCGGCAGTGGTACATCGCCTGATCGTCTTCCGACAGCGAGGATATGGTGATGGAAGTCGGCTGGGAGTGAATGTTGGCTGTCAGTCGTGCAGTCGTGTTGAACGATGGCTCCGACCATTGCTTGTCTGGTACTTCGAAGCTGTGAAAAGAATTGTGTGTTAGGCTTGTATATTAGGCATCTTATCTATACATATAATAAATCTGTAAAAAAAGTGTGTCTGTACATTGAATATATTAAAAAAATAATAATTGGGTGGGGTTTAGAAACAGTAATGGAGCACAAATCCAAAAAAAAAATTTGTCTGTATGTCTGTATGTCTGTATGTCTGTATGTCTGTATGTCTGTTTGTTTGTACACGCTAATCTTCGGAACTACTGAACGGATTTCAATGATTTTTTCTTTGTTGTATCAGTATTAAGCCTGGTCAACATATAGGCGATAATTTATCTTCGAAACTTGAAGACCTGATGCATAACACCAACAGACCAACAAAACTATAAGAGATACAAAAATGGTGCCATGGCAAAAATTGTTTCATGTGATGAGCATTTTCAGCTGAGATAATAAATTTGAAGATCTGGAACACCTTATGTGGAACCCCAAGAGCCCAGCTTCTCTGTACCATATACAGGTATGACGTTTTAGCAAAAGTTGTTCAATTTGATAAGCACTTTCTATTGATTTATACAAATTGAAGATCTAAAACACCTGATGTGGAACTCCAGGGGCCCAGCTAGACTATAGCATATAGAGGTATGACGTTTCAGCAAAAGTTGTTCAATCTGATAAGCACTCTCTGTTGACTTATAAAAATTGAAGATGTAAAACACCTGATGTGGAACTTCAAGAGCAATACTACACTGTCTTAAAACGTATAGAAATGAATGTTATGAAATAGGAATGGTGAATTAAAAAAAGTAATTAGTCCGTTTTTTAGATAACCCTAAAATAATGGACACGTATTTTTTCTTTTCTTCTTCTCACAAACAAATAATAACGAAGATATAACACGCTTGAATTTTGTGTTAAGTCACTGCTTAGTACAAATTTTACATACCCAGACGTGGCGTCACGAGCCCCCACTCTCCGAATTTGTTGCGTTATATCTTATTATTATTTTGTATGTCTCTTCCAGACCTCGGCACTACAGAGTTCCGAATTTTCGGCAGGAAAACGTGGGGCCGAAGCCAACACGGACTAATTAGAATCACTACTCTTATCCCTATGGTCACGTCTATTGCTGTTCAGTTCTCAGCGTTTCGTTTAGGTAGTCTGCTGTGCTTTTGCCGTTGAAGTACAAAAATTAAATTTATGGTACGTTTCTGTTGTAATGGCTATGCGTACCTATTCCGTTGTTTTCAAGTCAACGGGCCCTTAAAATTCAATATCAGACGATACAGATCTTTGATTTTGCTGACCCCGTAGTCGCTGGCATAAGGGACAGGATCCGCGTACGAAGTCGCGGGCAGAAGCTAGTTTATATATAAGTCTTATAGGTATAATATTATAAAGAAGAAAGATGTTTTGTTTGTTTATTTTAACAGATTAGAAAAAACACACTGTTCGGAAGCTACACTATCACCGAGTGACAGGCTATATTTTATCCGGGTACGGAAAGTGGTTTCCATGGAACGCGGGTGAAACCACGGAAAGCAGGTTTAATCGAGGGAAACAGCCAGTTCGAACAAATTTTGGGCTGAGTAAGAACGAGTCGAAAATGAAAAATAATGAATGACTATAAAGTTTGTGAAAATAATAAATAACGTTTCCCTTATACCCTGCCAAGTCCTTGTTTTCGTTTCAGGGAATTGCTTTGTGTTTGGAAAGAAGCATTTCTATACGATTTATAGTCAATTATAACTTTGCATGATTAAGCTCGATGAGTATTGGTTAAACTCATCTGTCATATGCGAATGACATCCAATTAAATGTATTAACTGGTCAGTAATTATTGTCCACAAGCAGTGAAATGAAACCGATTCATATTTGTGTTAAATAAATATTAAAGCGGAGTAGCCTTTTAAACTCCCAACTACATATAGTTAGAGCCATCGTACACTGCTAAACTTTCGGCTGATGGTTGGCTGGTAATTTATTGTATGGAAATCCAATGAAACTTTGTAGTCATACTGTACTTAACAATGTAATGTGCGCATTACCATTCACCTTTACACTGATTATTCCGATCAGACTGTCGGCCGACTAAACTGCTGTGTGTACTGGCTCTTAGTCAGACTAAAAACTACTCCCAAGTTTAAAATTAAACTTTAACTATTGGTAACTCAAAGCCGGCAGTGTAACACTTTCCTGCTTTTTTTCCAAACACGCTAAAATCGTTGCAAATCGGAACTCAGTCGGTAACGTACTATTTTTGTTTCGCTCTCATTCCGTATTTTTGTTTGTGGTTCTGCTTAGTCTCAGTACTAAATAAATAATGTAAGTTTCTTTTCCGTTTGATTGTTTGCGCAATTTCAATAGTGGGTTCCAGAAACTCAATTTGGATCGTAGATGTGATCAATTCTGATAAAGATTGTAATAATATAAGACTTGTGGAGACCATCATAAAATAAATAACAATAAAAAAGTCTTTCATAGGGTTTTATAATTACATATACCCTAAACTTACATGATTACATAAAGGTTACAATATTGGATCAATATAAAAAGTCATAATTTGGCTAGTTTTTCCCGCTACATTTTACATAATAACAGTATTTGATCTATTTGATTCTGCATTTTACAGTAAAAAATTCACAAGCAATTGTTAATTTAATAGTTATATAATATTTCATTTTTTACCTTCTATCGAATTTTAGATATAATAAAATCAAATATTAAGTATATTAAACTTATGTGAGAACATTACACTTTTGTAACACCTAGACGTGAAGGCAACGGTGCCCGTAGCAAGGTAAATATTCCTGGCTCAGTCTCGTGCAATTTTGGGCTAGCTTTAGTAAATACGGCGCAATACGTCCACGGGTAGACTTCCTTGTTTTACGCTTTTCAATTCGATTTTTCTCATAGACCGGCTTTAGCGCCTATGCACACAACGTTTTACTGAAACGGCGCGTTTTTATTGCACGCCAGTTTGTATCGTCTACGAAGGTTCTAAGTTTTATTTTCTTGTGAAATAACCTGTGTGTTTACATTTTAGAGGAGGTCGTGGTTAAGTGATAGCCACTCGGTGCAACGATCGGCATAAGTGATCTTCTGGGTTAAAAGGATTTCCTCCTTGTTTCTGAAGGTGAGTTAAATTGTGGGCCCCGGTTGTTATTTCTTCATGACAACCGGGGCATTTATTATCGTCTTTCGCTGATGATTGCCAGGTACTAGAAAGTCCTAAATCGTACATGTAGAGCGTTTCGGTTTGCCGAGGTAGCTGGGTTGATGAGGTCGGATGTACAGTCGCTCCATATAAAACATCGGTACTCACTGGTACTCCGGTTAGACTTGAAGCTGATTTTATGCAAATACCCTACCCATTTATACCCATAGACATACTATGGGATAAGGCTAAAAAATCTCTGCAAATCTGAATGAATGATATCTGAAAAGGTTAGTTAGACGATGATGTTACCTGTATATGGGCATATTATTCTTGTACCACACGAGGATCATGAACTCATCGTCGGAGGAGTCAGGGGTTGAGTCGCAGCGCAGCGTGACGTCACCGCCCTCCAGAGCTTCCACGTTGGACACTGGACCTGAGGAATAATGACATTTAGTGCGGATTTCAATAAACTATCTATCTTTTGTTTAGCTTACAAAAGATAGATTTTGACCACTGTTACTACACCCGGACAAAAGATTGCTTATGTCTTTTCGTGGGCTTTAGACTATCTGTGTACCAAATATTGAAATCGGTGCTGTAGTTACAGCGTAAAAGCTGGTCAGAAAGAGTTATTTACGCTTGTGTAATATCAAGTTAGGATGTACAGAAAGTTATATTTCATACAACTCATGTAAGTTTTTACAATATCTTATCTTAATAATAAATGATTCATGTAAGTAGTTCTTTTTGCACTTATCTATAGGTACAATTTAATTTAGAGTCCCAAAATTATAGTTAGCTAATCGTAAATTTTGGGTTTGACTATAAATCCAAGTGACTGTCACGCATTACAGACCTGAATTGTGTTGACACGAAAAAGATATATTAGCCAATAAATCTACTAGAGTACTTCGGATTGTTAGATTTATTTTGAACGAGACAGAATTTTCTATTGTCGCTTTATCTGACAGTCGCGGTTCTTAGCTGTCATCCGATAAGGGACCCCAAATGGGACCCGAAACTTGACTTGGAAATTAAAGGACGAGGTTCAATCATCTTATCATATTTTTTTTCCTATTTTTACCTCGAGGATCAGGAAGACTATATTTGTTGTACCTCTAAAATTAATTTACCAAAATAATGAGAATTCTGAACACTAGTAAGTTCCACTTGACATTTGAAGTAGCCTCTTATGAAAACGATACAAATAATTATTGTTCTATTTTTATATTGTGAGGCCAGACTTCGGGTTATTTTTGTGCCTTTCATTAGTTTATCAGTTCTATGTATATAAAAATTAAGTCACTTTTCGTTGTAATTTTTAACTCAAAAACGGGCTCACCTATTGAAATCAAATCTTAAGGCTTTGTTCGTACCATTAGTAGATGGTTTATATTATGTGAAGTATTATCTCGGTGCGGGCAGCAATTACCACGGGACGCGGGTGAAACAGCCAGTACGCATAAAAGGATATATGTACTTTAACCATTAATATTACGACGAGAGGAAAAGCAAGTTATTTATTTTTTTGAAAATCTTAATTTTATAAACCTTACCATCAACGCCAGGTATAAAAGCATAGCCACCGGTACAGATGAGAAGGAATATGTATATCGGCGCCGGAGTGGGGCGCATTCTACGGCCCATCCATGCTCCCGCGCTGCGCTCTCATTGGTCGAGGCAAGCGCTGGACACGCGCATCGGTCACAACTTGCGCCACGTCACCTAAAGGACTGACGTATACTCATGGTTTTTGGAGGTATCTGTAAATAAAAGAAAATTTTGTCGTGAAATAGGGATCATTTGTTTACAATAATAAACCTCATAAAGAAGAAACATTTTTTGTACCCCAAAGGATCCGAGACAGTTGGACCGATTTGAAAAATTATTTCACTGTTAGGGTCAATTCACACTGAAGGAGCAGCGGCCGGCAGCGGCCGGCAGCGGCCGAAATTGCAAGGGATTGAGCGCGAGCGCGGCGGGCCGCGCGGCGCCGCGCGGCGCCGCACCGCGCCGCGCTCTTACATTTTCCGTGCTCTTACGGCCGCTGCCGGCCGCTGCTCTTTCAGTGGGAATTGACCCTTAGGCTATATTTTGTCTAGGTACTTACGGGATGCCATAAAAACCTCTAAAAACGGTTAGTTATTCATTTGTTTTAAATTAAAAAAACTCAATGATTGACCAACTAGCTAAACAAAGTAGGTACGGAGGAAAACAAGTATGAATACCCTTATCAGGGAATTCTTGGAAATTCCTAGGGAAACAGCCGGTTCGTTAATTAACAACCCTTTACTTATATTGAGGCGATATCAGTTTCATTCAACGAATTTCAATTCTAAAAATAACTTTCATACACTGATCAATTATTTTCTATACGTCTCATCTATTTACTTAACAAGTCTAGAATAACTGTCTAGACTAAATTGAAAGTTAGACATTAGATCTGTCGTCCCAATGGATCAGGTGTACTTAGAGGTCTGTCAAACTATGTAATAATTTATTAGGAGATAAGTACGTAGGCTTATACTACGGTCAGTGGGTTGTCCAAAAGTTCTTTACGAAACTTTTTTACACCATCGTAAAACTAAAAGGGTGATAATGTGCTTAACTAACAAATGTAAATGCTGTCCGTTATTTTCGCGTGAGTAAAACTGGACTTTGCTTATTTCAGTTCGTTACAAATGCAAAAGTTTGTTTTAAAACAAGCTGTATACTCGTGAAAATGTGACATTCATATGACAGAATTGTGAAAGCATAGTTTTAGGTGCCTGAATAAGTTTGTAATGCCAAAATGGCTTACAGGGTTGGGGATCACAGTTGATGTCAACTTTTTTTGGAAAAAAATGGCCGCTGTGACGTCATCTCGTTAATGGCGGACGGGCCTCTGTAACGCTTGATTACTACGGATTAAAGATTTTCCGACTACAGCAAGTCATAATTATGATAATCCTTGAAAAAGTCGGGTAAGGTAGACAGTTTAGTTGTTAAATGTGATATTAAAATTATAATGAGCCAGTGTTTAAGCACTAACAAATATAATCCTGGTTTTTAGTTTTAATAACTCTGTTTTTGAAAAAAGAACAAAAAAATATGTTCATATTGAATAAATAAAAAATATTATTTTCACCGAAAAGTTTAAATTTTTTTATTCCAATAAAAAAGAATATAGCATAGGAGATGTATTACAGATGTTTATTTTGTTATTAATATTTACAATACATATTTACAATAAAAATCAAAAACTATCCTAGTAAAACAAACAACTAAAAAGCGTCAAAAAATTCGTCCCCATCGCTGTCAACTGGGAGCGTGCCCAAGAGGCTGGCAGCATTACCTCGTTGGATCGCCATGCTGATTCTTTGTCCGAGGTAATAGCCAGCCTTCTGGTCACGAGAAGCGTCAACCAGCCGCCTAGAAAGATCTTTAAATAGAATGTGGGCATTCGGACCCCACGACCCGAGGGTTTCAACCCCAAACGGTTCGAAAATATAGTTTCCGACAAGGCCACTATATTTCCGCCGCTTGAGGTTCTCCGCAGCCGCAGCGGCAGCAGCAGCACAGCACGCAGAACTTGGAAGGTGTGATGGCGCAAGAGTATCGACACAGGTTGCGTCCCATACTAAAGGCCTACCCATCTTCCAAGGGAATAACGACATGCCGTCTGGTCTCATATAGCATAGTGTATTTATTTTAATAATCATCAATTTTTTCAGTCAAAAATTGAATTATTATTAAAACTTTTATCTTTCAGTTTTAGCATACGTATTTAAATTAAAAACTCTTTGCTGAAAAAAAGTGAAAAGCGCGCGTATTTCATCCGGTGCCTATTGAATTAAAATGCTTTGGTGAATAAGTGGCAATTAACCGTATGGTACCTATGTCATAAAAAGCCTGGAATTTATTAAAAATAAACGAATTTATAAAAATATCCGAGCACCTTGACCTACTTTGGTTTGACTAGAAAATTCATTTTCAAGATCGGTCATAATTCCATTGTTTGCTTTACGAAAATTGTTGATCTGAAGTTAATTATAATTAATTGTGCTTTTGTTTGATATACTAGAATGCTGTGGAAACCGTATTAATTGTTATTGACATTTAATATTGCTAATATTGAAAATACAGTCTGTCTTTTTTCTTATTAGAATGACATTATTGATATGAATCATTTCGATTGGTCATTTCAAGATGCTACTGTGACTGTCAATTCAAGGATGGGTGATTGTTTAGAACTAAATGTATTTTTTCTATCATTACAGGTAAGTAAGAAATTCGTCCCAAAAAATAATTAATGTTAGAAACTTTATCATCATCACCTGCCTAGCCTTTTCCCAACCATGTTGAGCTCGGCTTCCAGTCTTACCGTATGTAGCTAAGTACCAGTGTTTTACAAGGAGTGACTACCTTTTCTCTCTAGAGGTACTGTGGCGGAAAAATATAAGCTATATTCAATTTCATATCGAGAATAGGTAACTACAAAATGGCTCCCGATCTAGTGAATAAAACACGAATGTATGCTGTATGCACCATTTAAAACCATTGTGCACTGAAGCTGATATTTTATTGTTTCACAAGCTGAAAGGGATTTTGCCTGAAGGCTACAAAGTTTCAGCGTTGCACGGCTCGTTCTATTTGACTTAATGTATTACAAACTACTTACTAGTTTTGGCTCTATAACTATGTGAAGCTGTTTACAGCTGTTTTCAGCCAGTTAATAAATAAGCATGTTTTTACTGTAACTTTTTGATTCTTTTGACTGTTTTTTTTCTTCTCCTGGCCATTATTTTGTGTTTTAAATAGTATTTAGAACAGAAGTCATGTATTGTAAATACTGTATTTTTTTTTCATTAAAACTCTGTTTATCGTTGAATGTAGCCATATATTTGAAATATACGCAATAGGAAGACAGCTTTATCTCCCTCCTCAGAAGATAATTAATTAGCAACGTATCTACAAGTAAGTAATTAAAGCCTCTGGAAATTACGACAAACTGGCATGGAGACTTTATAGGACATGGCACAAGATTATGTTATCTTATTGTTTCAAAAGTTAATTTTAACTGACATGTTGCTGGTATATGCATATTCAGACTCAAACCACCATAACCTCTGTAGAGGGACAACAAACCTCTTCTGTTGATTGCGCAATTTAAATTTAGAACGGAATTCGCGCTTTTAATAAAAAACAGATTGCTTTGCTCTATGTATTCCACATTCAAATTAGGTGAAACGAAAAAGGTTATTAGTTTACATAAATTAAAACTAAAGTAAGTAAATGATTTATCAACATTAGGAGAAGGAACAACATAACATTAATGATAAAGTTATAATTTTAATTATTTATGTGTTCTAAATTAATGTACACAGGCGGTTTAAATGTCAGAAGGCGTTATGAATATTTTATTAATTTCGAATATTACCGCGCAGTGTATAATATTATATTACTAGCTGGTGCCCGCGACTTCGTCTGCGCAGGTTTAGTATTTCGAACAATATGTTTACAAATTGTAGCCTATGTGTTATTCTGATGTATAAGCTATATTATTGTAAAGTTTCATTAAAATCCATTCAGTAGTTTTTGCGTGAAAGAGTAACAAACATCCATACATACAAACTTTCACGTTTATAATATTAGTAGGATATTAGTAGGATGTAACGTATAGTATTAAGAATAGATATATCTTGATAGGTGGCAAAACAACGGGCCAAGTTGGACATTAATTGATGTAAATGCTAAACTGGTTTAGGCGTGGTCTTGTAAGCGAAATGGTTGATGGTAAAAAATGTGGTCGTCGACCGAGAGATTTGGACCTTAATGGCCGATCTGCTGTTGCTAAGATTTGATAGGATTTTTCCGTAGTAAATCAAAGTCCTATCTTTTAATATAGTGCTGTTACACTAGCGGCTTTTGTCGCGTGTAACGCATTTTTCTAGGCTTGATATTCAGATGAATAGTTCATGTTAATGGATGGAAAGTAATTTTTCACTAGTAAAAATTGAAATTTTAATAAATTTATTGCATTCGCGCATTTTAGGGTAAAATGTAAATAAAAAAGTGAATTTTAGTGGTAAGAAGTAAAAGAATAAATACATTTTAGAGTAATTTCTATTTGTTATACCTAGTTTCAATCATCACATTCACATCAGAAATCTAAGTACGTATTTGAATATTGGAATCGTTCCAATTTCAAACAATAAGACCATGTTCTCTTTTTAAATTATTTTTTTAATTAAACAAAAAGTCTGCCATAGAAAAGGTTGCAAGTAGGCACACAACACATGCTGCCAAAAACCTTTGAATAGCTACACATTGCGTGTTCGTTAATAAAGTTTTACTAATTATAATGTGTAGACGCTCATACGACCTAATTAAAATGACACATAATTAAAAAAATGTTGTGTTTTTTCAACACTGTTATAAAAATTGTAAGGACACTTTTTTCGGTACGAAAACAGAATTTTTTGCTAATTATTTCAGCAATATTTATAAACAATCGGGACTTAGGCTGCTCGCCCACGTCCGATATATCGGTGACTGATTGTTTGTAGGAGAACTGACAGCAGTTATGCGACGCACACGTCTTACAAAAAGTCGGTCAGAAAATCCTAGAACGAACTTCGGTGCGTCGGAACGTCGGAAAATTGGCATGATTTTAGTTTTATTCCTACAAAAGCGAAAAAGCGTTAAAGGAAAAGACCAGAATGTTTATAAATACGTGTAATTGCGAAAGTTCGAAAACCTTTCCACGATACATCAATCGCAAGTCTAACGTAACGTAATAAATCATTTTATCATACACCACTTTAATACAATTATAGATAGTTAAAGATGACAGATAAGCCAAGATTTTGAAGTCACGAACTTATTACCGTTCGTAAAACAATACATTAGCATAATCTGATAAATTGAGATACGGACAGACGTATTTACGAGCTTATCACCTTTAATTTTTAGGGATCCGTAATGAAAACTGGCTGTTTAAAGGCTTTACTGCCGATGTAGACTTATCTATTAGAAGGCTTCTTCAGCAAAACATTTTATGGAGTGCAAGCGCTAGACAGTAAATGAAATGTTGGAGATTTTTCACATGTTCCTAAGCTAAAAATGATTTCTAAAACAATACATACAGGACATTTTCTTAAAAATGTTCACTCGTGAGGTTCATCTCGTTTAAAATGTATAAAAAAACATTCGAATCTCATGTTTTTCAATCGGAAGATACATACATTTCAATCAGAGGATATATAATTCCTACTACGGAACTCTTCGTCTGCTAATCTGACTCGCACTTACCCGTTTTTTGCATACAATGGATGTCGTGAGTCGTATCAAGATGGAAATTGGATCAGCATCTGAATCGTGAGCCCTTTGTGTAATCTTATATGTACGTATGTGTGTGTAAGTAATATGTTACATTATTACCATATGATAACATGATATAATAACAAGAAAAGTTACCTTGTTAAGCGTTTAATAAAAACCTAGTTATGGCAAAATTTATCAGTCACGGAAAGTTTCGGTTGATGCAAAGCTTTGAACGCGCTAATTTCTGTTGCTAAAGTTAAGTTATATATGTGCTATCCATTAGCAACATCAATAAACTTTTAATTTTGTACATAGCATAGCAACGGCTTATACCGGATTTCAATAACCTATCGGAGATTTCCTTACTAGAGAAAGAAGCCCTATACAAGCGATATATTTCCTATCTCTAGTATAGGTCAGCAAATCGACAGACAGGTTATTGAAATTCGTTAACCGATTGCAAATGCTAGTTGAAATAGTACTTCGAAATCTACATAAGACTTGAGGCTACGCCTATGAGTATTCTGCCCAAACCTGGTGTTATGTTATGACAAATATTTATGCAAATCTCATTCGTAAACCCAATTGTGAGGGCGCCGGTGCTTGCAGATTTGTTCACGTGTATTCCACAGATACCTGCCCAGATTCGGAGTAGACCCTTATTCATGAGCTCTTCACACGAGGTCACCTCGAATTATGCTCGAATAGTCAGTACCAGGGAGAACAAAATGTACAGCGGAGATGTCATAACGCAGTCTCCTAAGAAAGTAGCGCGCCAAAATGCAGGTGTTGGAGCACAAGGAGCGTTACTAACTCCGCCTTTATTTGCCTTGTTTGGAACCGGCACATTATTTTCAAAATAAAATCGCCAATCAATCAAGACCAATCTTTGACAGATGTGTTAAAGAACCTAAACACCTCATTAGCTTAATAGTAACCGATTATTTTGGCCAACCGTACGTTACTTGACCTACAAGAAGGCGACTGACCTACCTACCTTATGGCATCTCCACTCATTTTCCTTCCTCCGCGTCTACACTCATAAAAATGAATGTCATTCAGAAAAGGGATTATGTAAAAACAATTGTAGGTCACGCTATGTCGTTCCCGCGTTGCGAGTTTAAATTAAATTTTCTAAAAAAAGGTTGAATACGTAATATTTGATTTAGGTACGCTGATACTTTCTAGGAAATTGAGAACTATTTTGCACGTAGTTCCCCTCGAGTTCTAGGAGATGAACGTATTGAAATAGTTTAACATTAGTCTCCGTATAAAATTAGGCAGAAATGACTGTAATTAATTGTCCACGTATCTACTAGTTGAGAAAGTTATTTACCTATTCTGCGTTACTGATATTTTAATATACATCGCTTTGTATAAAAAATGGATAAAATTTACGATTTTGAATGACGCCAATCACAGTCACGTAGTAGTCACGAAATCTTATTTTTGCTTATTTGTTTATTTCTTATTTTGCGGTACCTATTTATTAAGCTTATTTTATTTTATTTTATTTTATAAATTATTATTAAGCGGGTAATGAATCTATTTCACTTTTTATATTATTTAATTTTGTCTGTTTTCAATTTAATCTTATTTCAATTGTATGGATCATGTAATCTGGATTAAAAATGAATTTGAATGTAACAATGTAACTCGGCATCAAAAAGGGATATTTTCCGAATGAGCATCATTTATAAATCCAACATGATCGAGCACTGATTCCCACCGTAGATACACACAAATATTTGCATGTAGCAACACTGGTGCGGGCCTAAACGACGTTAATTGTCCAGCGTTAGGGTTGCCACACTTCATTACTGTTTGTTGTGTGCTCATCAAGCGCATATTTTACAGTCAACATGATGAATGGACGGACATCAGTCCAACTAAACTGAGTCATTACGCTTGGGCGTATTTCCTAATATTATCTCTTGGATTACACTTGCCGAACTGTATGGTGTTAAGTCAAGGCTATACTGTGGGCGCACGGTAATGATTTATTTTTTTAATCTATTACGCAATACTTATCAAAATCGCTTTAAGTCCGATTGATGCGACTGTTTTCACAATCTATTTCTTTGTGTAAGTTGACAAGACAAGGACGGCCATTAAATAAAAAAAGAATTATAGGTACGTACCTAATCTACAGTTTGAATTATGTTGTTGATAATTTGTCTACTGTTGTAAGTGTCATGTATTTAAATTAAATAAGATTGATGACACGTCGGCGTCGTTAAGACGTATTAAGAACAGACATTATGTTTATATTAAACTGTTCCGTGTGTGACCAACTTTACCAAATAAATTTAAAATTGCGCATCCTGAATGTATTAAAACTTCATTTGACGTCTGAAGTGTTAATCTATTTAGAGACTAATTATACAATCGGGATCTGGAACAATGGTACTCAAAATTAAGCTCTAGGTTGATAACTGTAAGATTCATTATTCCTTGTATCTTAAATTTCAAACTCAGATTTATTATTCTTTATGTTAATGTAGGATATTTTAGTGTGCCTATAAAATAGAGTGTGTATCAGTATTCTTAGCAAAATAGTCATTAACATACCTTAAATGGAATACTGTTATTTTAAGCACTGTGTTAACTTTATCTGAAATGGTTTTGTTTTTCATATCAAGTTATGTAATTTAACGGACTGACGACTAGAACTTGTTTTGGTCTTATTTGTGGCAAAATTCGACAGATACCAAAGCTTATTTACATTTTGACAAGACTGCTGTTGTCTTGTCTACAAGTTAAATCGTGTAGGACGATGTTATATTTCGTGTTTCGTCCAAAATTCTGCGGCATTGTCCACCGAACTTGTTTTGGAAAACATGGTGGAAGATAACATTTACCCAGGCGGTAGAATGTTCTAGATTTTAGCTTCCAGCTGTGACAATGCTAAGTTACTTGTATAAGGTGCCTTGGAAATATAAGTTAGTTATTTTGTGGATGAATGATAGAGGAAGGAGAGGGCGAAAGAAAACGGATGGATAATGATAACGAAGATGATATGATTGTAAAGAATTACTTGTGTGATGACGTCAGGTAGAAAAGAATGGAAGAAAAAGAGGATATGATACACTAAATTATAAATTCGGTTCAGAGGATGACTTTTATTGACTTCATAGGTATTCTATCCATACATCGTTGCTAAATAGAAAGGTAAAACAATAATTTCTGCTCCATAAAAAAATAAAAACTGCTGAAATCTAAAATTCTGTGATATTCGAGATTCGGATTTAGGAAAACCTGCATTTTAAATACCCAGAATTCGATATATGTAGGTGTGTAAATGTTATTCACTATTCAACTCTATTCCATTATTACGAAATTCTAAAATTTATCTGCTGTTTTGTGATTAGAGATTGGACATAATTTGATGTCAAAATTCAATCTCTAATCGCAAATCAACGGATCGACAGGTTACAGGAACCCAACTTTGAAAAGGTAAATAGTTTAGTTTACATATTAAATCCGTTGAAGTCTGGACTTGTATCCGTAATTTTCGGAACGATGATAAATGAAATAGGGGCCAGCGTTGAGGTAAGCCAGCATTCCTCAAACTAGTCTAGATTGATGATCCGTCAGATGTACTCAGACCGTAAGCATGATATATTTTAATACCAGATGTTTCCCATAGTTTCAGCCACGTACCGAGGGAGATTTTTGCAGTTGGATTTAAAATAGCCCACAACCTGCTTTAAGGTTGTCACCACTCATAACAAATGTGTCAATAAAAATATTTCTCACAAAATCTTGTAAATAGAAATAAGCTGTTTACTATACTGTGTCGCATAATATTTCGAGCTTAATTTTTTCAATTATTAATTTATGTGTCTCTTCATTTAATCATATTTTCTTCGTTTTGTTTTTAAATTTTAAATAATTTGTTGGCTTCTCCTCACCTTTGCCTATCCGTTCTTGGAGAACCTTTCATCACCGCTCCCTTATTCTAATCTATCTGGGGTTGACGGATCATGTATTTCCCTCCAAAGATTCCCCCCAGCCGTCATCAGATTAATTTATCAAGATGCCCCTTTTCTATCGAGATTGTCTTTCGTTGATATTCTTACGGTTTTGGCAATCTTACTCTACCTTATAAGTATAATAATATCTGTTTACATTAATACCTATTATAAAGAGGAAAGATTTGATTGTTTGACATGAATAGGCTCCGAAACTATTTGACCGACTTAAAAAAATATTTCACTGTTAAGAAGCTTTAGCTGAGCACCAGTGTTTTAGATAGAACGACTGCCTACCTGACCTCCACAAACCTGGGTAACCCGACAACTCAACTTGATAGGACTGATTGTCAGACTTTCTGGCTTCTGACTATCGCTATACTACGCAGGGTGGAAGCGTGGTGTCTCTCGCTATACTACGCAGGGCGGTAGCATGTTCCCTCTTGCAAGTGGTAGGTAGACATGTAGCCCTTTTGACAAAAGCTACCGTCAGTTTTGATGGTACATAATTGCTTACGAATTCTCCCTGCCATTTATTACCTATGTATATGTGGACTATTCCTTAGTTTGAATAAGTCACGTGTAAAAAGGGTTCATCAATCTTTTTGATTTCAGAATATAAATTGGTGAATAAATAATGTCTACTTTAAAGTTAAAACAGATCCGATATCTAGTAAATTAAATATTCTCTGCTTTTAAAATATTGATATTTTATTGTACCTAAAATAATAAAACGATTTTATTGCTTTCAATATTGATATAGTTTCTAGTAATAAAAAAAACATTAACTAAATCTTTTTTGATTGATTCAATAAAAGTCGTTTTTTTATAGGAATTAACATTATGATAGGCTGCTCAGATTACTTTGGAATATTTTTGACACCAAGTTTTAAATTATTCCGTTTAAAATAACTCGGTATAATGATCTGTTTTTGATGTTTTCGGTAACATCAGGTTTAGTATCTCAATTATTATTTTATTATTTAGTAGGTGAGTAATAAATAATAATTATCCAATTTAATTTAAAGTATTGAATCGGTAATATATTAAGGCCCAAGTTCACCGACAACATAAACGTTTACTTTGAAACTTAAACTTGAACATTCTTAATAAACAGTTGTTTTAAGAAAACTGACGTTTAGGTTAGATAGTTGGTGATCTTGGTCTTAAAATATATTTACTTGCTGTTAACAAATAATAAATTCAGACTCCACCGCCCCATATTTAAGCAAGCATAAAAAATTAGCAAAGTTTGTTTTTTGCAAAACCATATCATGTTTTTAGAGCAAGGACATATTTCACCATTCGTAGCAGTGGTAAACGTACGGTACCTATTTCGCAAATAAGTATGTTAAATACCTACGTTTAAGTAATTATTGACAAACAAACTAACCTTCATTCATACATATAAGGAATTAAAATACAAATGATTGGTTTTTAGGTTACCGTACCCAAAAGGTAGGTAAGACCCCTTCCGCATCAAAATTGGATCAGCCAAACTCGAGATAATCGCACACAAACATACACACTTGCCAGTCAAGCTGAGAACCTCCATTATTGAAGTTGATTAAAAATGTATTTATTTACGGCCACGGCGGCTGTTCTTATTTAAGGAGATCAACCAGCTGCGCAGGACATATTATAGTGCACAAGCATTTGCGCAGACACAAGTGCACTCACTATTCCTTCACTCTCATAACTTGATTTGACATAGACTACATATAAAAATACCGACAGATTTTAGGAATGAAGCTGTGAAAATGATTATGTTATATAAGTAGCGTTTCTTCCGTACTATAATTTCACACTCTTCAATGACCATAATGCCTCTAAACGTTGCTTACGACTTCAGTGTATCCTATTGAATACGGTAAAACTTAGCCTTTACAATATTAATTACGTTTACATTAACCCTACAGTAAGCCTGAAATGGATTAGTAACAACATTAATAACAAATCAATTTAACAGGATTAAAATTGTAAAGGTCAGACAAAAGCGAATCCACCTAAAAGTCTGCCTACTCAACCATTTTTAATTACTTACCTTTGAATAAAACATTTTTGAGGAACAAAGATTTATTTAAGTAAATAGTAAAAAAGAAATATCCCCGCTCTTGGTCCCGGATCTAATCGAATTAATGTAAGGATTAAACGGAACAATAAATCTTTTTAAGTATAAACCTGGTACAAATAAATGTTTGTATTTACTTTTGAACTTAGTATAGGCTTTGGTCCCGGCTCCGGTTGGATAGTATCATCAATTTATCTCAATATAAACTAACTTTGTAGACAGTAAAGGAAATCAATTTAATTTTCTACTAGAATATAGTTATCGGCACGAATCTTGAGCTCTGACCTACATCTGCACAGAAGTGATTTATTAGCAAAGAACCAATCCCGAGTAATGGCTATGACGCGATGCGCTGCGGGCCAATCACCGCTTTAGCCCGCCCCCGCGCCTCACTTCATACCACGAAAGGGACCCAATAAATTACTTCTGCGCAGGTGAAGGTCAGAGCTCAAGATTCGTGCCGATAACTATACTGGTTTATTGCTAACCAAAAACAAGTTATTTCTTTATAGTATTTTTGGTCATAGACAAACTAAACCTCTTTTTATTTCAGAAGTACACAGATTACTTAACATTTTATTTGGAGACAACTCTAATACATTATCTGTGGACCCTTGTATTTCTTCTTTATTACAAAACTTTTTATCTGGGCCAAACAATGTACTTATCGAAAATAGCCGATATTTATTGGGCAATTAGACATAAATTTGTTTCATCAATTTTAATTTCTCAACGTATAGTTGGGAGTCGGAGTAATATTTAATGTTCTAACATATTTATAAGGGTAATTATCATAATATTACACAGACTTCCGTAGAAGTGATTTAGTGTATGGTTGGTACCCAAAGGTATCTACGTGAATGGTTTAAGGGCTTGTAGCGAAACTTCTTGTTGAGACAAACGGGTTTGAAACTTACGAGGTGCTAATGTGTTTATCAAAGTTTTAAGTTTCTGCGGAAGCCTTTACAATATGCTCTACATTACCATCGTTTGAAGCAAACGGTACTAGCGCAACCCCCAAGTAAAACCGCAGAATACAGTTTTCACATTAACAGATTTTTCTCTCGGTTTTTCAACGTACCACACATTTGACATAAAAAAATCTGTCGCACAGTTTCAGCTGTCATTGTTTAAACCAGTAGTTGTCAATTGTTTTCTGTCAACCCACACCAGACCCAACGGAAAATCCGCAAGTCTAAAACCGCCGCTAGAATACCACAAATAAATCAACGTAATATAATCCCAATTACAATTTCATTACCATAACACGTCACTAATTAACTAAATAACTTATTAAGATTTAACGCACGTCAACACGTTTCTAATCTAAAATTACCATGTCAAAACAAGTTAATTATAATTTATATAATAAAACAGTAGACTAATAACACGGATTTGTAAGCACAATTGAATAAAGAGTATCCGCATACTGTAGACTAAAAAGTCGGCCTACAGTTAACGTACGTAGGCAATATTTTTTTCTAAAACACGCTTACATTAGCTTCACTTGTAACTACGTATGTAAGAAAATGTTGGAATATTAATTTGACCCACTTCCCGGCCTTCGATTAGGATGAAATTTTACACGCTCTGAGTTCTGATGACAATACATAACTGGCAAAGAAACTTTACAAAAAGAGTGATTTTTAGTTTTTTTTTTTAACTATTCATTTTTATTTTTAAGGAAAATCTTGATTCCAATCAACGTTTTCAGTCGGTCTGATACCTGCTAAATATCTGATCGTTATAATGTGCGTACTACCATTCATCTTACAACATACTGATTTATGAGCCCAAACAAACTGTCGGCCGACTAAAAGTCTACAGTTTGCGGGTAAGGTAAAGCCCGCGAAATGTAAAATTAAATTCAAGACAAAAGATTGCGTCTGTAACAAGAAACTTTGTAACGAAAAGGAGTTTTCTTTTGATCATTTTCTCGTAAAAGTTGATATTATTTTCTAATTTTTGGGTCATTAGTCACTGACAAGGTCAATTATACATTAAAAAGAATATTACTTATATTACATTTGCTGCGGTTGATTTTTGAGTTCCCATGTGTTAAGTACCAAAAACCACTTGTGTTAAGGGGAACCGGATTTCTGGCTACCAGTTTTACCATGAGGTACCGTGTTACGCAAATCTTGGCCCGTGAAGGTTATGATAGCATTCTCTCCAAGTAGTAGATGAAGGGATTTTCGCAATACTTTTTATTCATGCGAAACATGTTTTTTTCAATCTAATTTTAATTAGGCTTTTATCACATATGTGTTGGCTACACTTGGGAAATGTTAAATTATATGCTGAAGCTGAAGGTTTGTTTATTCGTTTGCTTGAATGCTTAGGAACTACTGAACTGATTGTGTTATCGATAGGTCATTTAACGCTGCTTTTTTGGGGTTCCGTACCCAAAGGGTAAAACGGGACCCTATTGTTTTCGCTCCTCTGTCCGTCCTTCAGTCTATCACCAGGCTGTATCTCATGAACCGTGATAGTTAGAAACTTTAAATTTTCACAGATGATATATTTCTGTTGCTGCTATTACAACAAATACTGAAAACGAGAATTGAAAAAATATTTTGCGGGGCTCCCATACAACAAATGTGTTTTTTTTTGTTTGTTTTATAAATAATGGTAAAGAACCCTTCATGCGCGAGTCCGACTCGCACTTGGCCGGTTTTTTGAGTGTGAAGAGTAGTTTTCACGGGTCACAGGTAAAATGGTACGAAAATACACTATGACAGTAACGGTTCAAAACTCAACCCAAAGCTGATTAGTTAATAATTAACTACGTCATTACATTATATCGTTTGTGTTATTAAATCAATATTAAATTAATGCCTAAGCTCGCATTGTTCCGATGTTTATTTAATGAGGATTGTCAGGAATGAATTTTGGATTTGAATAGATCGTTGTATGTTGTGCCATAATCATGTTTAGCATAATTATGAAGTTATTTGAACTACTAAACATAATTCATTATAATGATTAGGGATAATAGTGGTATTTGAAATGCATATGTTGATGTATGAATTGATAAATATGTTTCTAATATTTGGAGTTTATTTTTAACATAGTTGGGAAACATGCTCGGGAGATGATGATGATTTAGACTATTTACAGTTAATAAATAGTCTGACTACCAGTCTTATGAAGGGACATAGCGTTGCTCGGGTAACTGAGTTGAGGATAGCAGATATGTAGGTAGTTGCTCCGTGTAAATCACAGGCAGGTACCTATTAGGCCGTCTGGAAGCCGACGACAACTTAGTTCGGAAAAGCTAGGCAGATGATGGAGTCAGTCAAAGTTAAACTCAAATGCTTGGTAATGGTAATTGAATACCTTTCGCGTCCTTTAAATTGTAAGACAGAACTGCGGTCACCTTTTGAAAAAAAAACAAGTGTCTAGCTAAAGTTTAGTTCACCCACTTTTTCAACCACAACTTTTTTTTAAAGGAGTATCATTTTTCAAAGTTTTTAAGAAACTTTTTTTTTTAATAAAACGCCAAAGCAAGGTCAAACTTTTGTTGAATTAGTAACAAAGTTCATAGGTACCTAACAGATGAGGTGTACGACCTATGACTCATTTTATGCAAACTAGACTACTAAAAAAATATGCAGTGTAATCTATCAGTTGTCTGTCCTTCGACATTAACTAATGTGAGGACAATAAACGGACAGTAAGCGATTCGATATACTGATGATAGGAGTGTGGTATTTTATTTATATGACGTATCACAACACAGTGAGTCATCAATTTAATTCATGAAAATTAATTTCATCGGTAGGCACATTTATAACTATAGGAAGTTTCTTGGTAATGTACAAAGGTCATCATATTATCTAGTTAAAAATACAATCTCTCCGCACGCGGTTTTAACCGTGTCCCGGGGGAATTACCTCTTGTACCCGAATGAGGATAAAAATTCTATGTTCTTCCCTGAGTCTACGCTACTTCGCTCCAGTTTTCAGCCTAATAGCTTGAGCCATTCTTGAGTTGTAACTGTCTGTTATCAAGTTCATCGGTATCAAGTAGATGTTTATTATCACGTTCGATTTCAATAAACATTCACAACCATCAAACTAAATAACAAAAAAAGGTCCCCATTTACCAAAGCAACGTTCAAGTTTCCACATATCTACAATGTTCTGATCAAAGCCAAGGTTTACACGCTTTCCCTAACGAATGTACTGGGGTGAAAATATTTGTAGTTACCAAACAAATAGGTAAGAAACGAACGAACTTCCTCCTCTGTGTGCTGAGGATAAACAATTGGAAAATGGCCGATGTAACACACCAGGAAACAACCCTTTTTTATAGGAAATTGTGTAACAAAAATCACAGTTCTTTTCGGAGATATATGTACATGCTTACATACATAGGAAGGGGTTTATGATATTGTATCATCGTCAGCCTATTTAGTGACCCACTGCTGGGCATAGGCTTTCTCTCACACGGAGAAGGATTGAGCGTTAATCACCACGCTTGCTCAATGCGGGTTGGTATCATTGCATAATGTGATACAAATAAAAATAAGAACAAATAAGGAACCCCTTCGGATAAACTCATTACACATTTTTGTTTATCGAAGGGGAATCTAAATGGTAGATACATAAATACTGAATCAAATGAGTTCCGACTGCTCATAGACTATACAAAATAACAGAAAGGATAAAGCGTCAGGGAGTGGAAACATTTACACAACTTTATATCAATTTACTAGATGTATACCATAGCTCTCTCTATCTGCCTTTATTTTTTTCTTTACTTTTAACATACAAGCAGGTTAAATATTTAATAAGCCTAATATTTTTCAAAGCTATGACTTGTATCTAGAAAAAGGTCTATCAAAAAACAAAGTCTATAGCTTCACACGTATACGCAGTAGACACAAGCATTCAAAACAAAGGGAAAACAAAAGAACAAGAAATAGCAATTTGTGGCACCATCAATGACGATTGAAGCATGAATATCGCTCTGTCATTGATCGATGCTATTTACGTAAGTATCACGCCTTTCCCCAAAAGGATTGATGGAGGTAAAACCGTCCTATTCAAATTGAGCTTTATTAAAACCCATGGAACATACGACGAAAAGAGGGGCTCGTGGCTAGCTGCCGTACGGGCTCATGGCTCATAAGGTTAAGTGACACGTCGCACGGTCGGTTAGTGGATGGGTGACCACCTTGTTTCGGAAGTCACAATAAATTGGTGAGAACGGGCTGTCATTTGAATACCTTTGGTAGTCATAGTGGATTGTAGGAAGCTAGAAAATGGGACAACCAGTTTTATTGAAAGATATCGGGTTGCCCAGATAACTGTTGAAGAGGTTAGTTAGGTATTCGCTCCACGTAAAGCACTGGTATTCAGCTGCATCCAGTAATACGGTTAGACTAGAGGCGACCCCCAACAAATTTGTAAAAGGCTGGGCAGATAATGAGAACATACGACAGATGTACAAAGTTGCAGCTCTAAGTAGGCGAAATCATAAAAAACGAAATACTAAGAATTTTTGAATTAGGTCATTTCGGTATGGCATGTAGTGGCTGCCAAAAGGATAATGCCTTGAATAAAAAGCCGAGTGTGCACTATCGAAACCTGGCAAGTTCCAATACGATTTTTTCATGGCTGAACTATTTTATGAGTGCATTTTAACATGAATATCACCATTTTATGAGTGCATTTTGGACATACATTTTATATCATTGTAGAGCAAGTATTAGAAGCAAGTCTATGTATTGTATGTGTTATAATACCATTTAATTTTTTTTTTTTTATCGCAAACTCGATACTTTATAACTTGTATTTTAGACAAGGGTAACTGGTTCGCGTGGTTTTCGCACCCTTCATTATATCTATTTATTATACTGTAAATGGATATAATTTTATGGCACATATACTTTATGTAAGTATACCTATGTGCTGTTGTTTAGGTTGGAGTGTGAAGAGTCAGTTAGTTTCCGATAGATATGTATATAGCATCATGAAAACTCATGACAATTCCTTTTTTTAATGCTAGTCACTGCGTGAATTGCTCCCAAATTACGTTGTAACACTTACGTTTACAAAAAGACTTTTATGACCTTACTACAAAAACTTAAACATCTGTTGAACACTTGTCTAAAAAAAGCTTGGCCGCAAAAGAGACCTTATTTCAACGTCATAATGTGACATTTTTTTAGACAAGTGTTCAGCAGACGTTTAAAAGTTTTTGTAGTAAGGCCATAAAAGTTTTTTTGCACGACTTTAATCAATATAAATAAAATTACTAAGCTTTAATAGAACATTCCAGCCAGCATCTCAGTTATAAAAGTTTTGCCAAAAGCTTTATGCAAGTATTTTGTCTCAGCTTCTATCTAGTAATCCTCTTAGCTCCTGAGCTGTGACCTTTTTGATGAACTTGCTCGTCTTTCGAATTCCTTCAAAAGGATTTCTATTTCCTACCAATAACTTTAATAGAGGGATTCTTTACTTATCGGCTTTTTGTCTATCACGCATATATCTGTCATTTTAGGATTCATTTTTTATTTAAGTTGAATCTGATTCGACGTTCTGATAAGTATGAAGAATTTCATGTGCTAAACGAGGGGTTGCAAATATGGTGTAGGAACAAAAGCATAAAGAAATAAATACTTTATTGTTACCAAACTGTGTTCTACTAGTTTACAGTTCTAACCAAAAATGAAAAGCTATTATAAAGTTCCATTCTTCACTTCCATTCTATTTTGAAAGTGTATAAAATTACCTGTAATTGAGAGTTTTGTTAGTCATGGAATTATGTAACTAACTAAAAGTAACTTGTGTATACTTAGGGACCTACTTACGACAAAAGTACAGGTTGTTAATTGGGCCAGAATCAATATTACCTTTCAGCTATAAAAAATGAGGTGGTCGATCAAAATGAGTCGGTTGTACACCTACTTATTTGTTTTGATAGTTACCACCTCCTGACACTTCTTCTGACCCAAATGCTTGCTTGTACATATTTCATTTCGCACAACGATGAAGCATTGCCATTTTAAGCTGCATATGTGTGTATATCTCCTTTATTTCAAAACTTCCTCACCAAAAAGGTAAATGTAATATATTAATAATAGGTATTACAAGCAAAGTAAACAAAATTATTACCTAACTCAAATCTTGAAAGCGAAAAAAAGCCTTGATGGTAACTCAGGTAGGCCGTAACGTAATTTACACCGCCCAAGTTAGCAGATAAGTAGTTTTTTTTCGTTTATTATCATGAACATTGCGCGAAAACGGCTGATACTTTTTTAATAACGATCTTAAGAGGGTGCCCGGAGAATATTAATTTTGTTTCTCAGAGTTTCGGAGCAAGTTGTTCCTAGCCTGAGATGTTTATTAGCTTTCTTATGTTCGCGGTTGATGAAGTTGGTATAAACTATTGGGGTGCCACCTAATTTTCTGTTTGTTGGGGCCTAGTTTGTTGCATGATATTCTGTAAGGATCCAAATCAACGTTCTTTTGTTATTATATCTTGACGTGAGTACGAATGAAGTGGTGAGTGAAATATGAATGAGTGTTGAATTGACCCTCACAGTCAGGCAATATAAGATAGTTTTTCTTCACAATAACCGCTAACTAACGCAATATTTTCAACAATACGTATACGTAAAATATCGGTAGTCACCGGCCATTCTGAAGGACCTACAAATGCTTCCATTTTCGGTCTTTGCAATCGTAATAAGATCCACAGCTAAATAATGGATGGGTGAACGAACAGTGCGACGGTGGCGCCCCCAATCCCGTAGCAAGTGAACTAGTTGTACAACAGTTACCGCCTTGATACAATACCTACATGATTGGACAAATGGCCAACGAGAATTTTGAAGTAGTCATTTAAAGCTAACTGCGTTCTGAAGGATATTACGCTCTATGTAAACATCAAATTCTATATTAATGAGTCAGTTCTTAACTATAGCATGTTCTGGATATAAAAAAGAAGTTTGCTGACATAATGTGGATGAATTAAAAAAGAAAAGAATATTATTTTTTGCTTCGTCGGAGGATCGAAATCTGCTTTCAGAAAAATTCGATCAAACAACATTTTTCACCGTTTTATTGTTGGAAATATATGTAGTAGACATCCTATTGTTTTCGAAACTTTAGAACCACAAAAAAGGTTTACCAGGTAAGCTGCTGACCGGCTTTTCGCCAAACTATACGCTAATGGTCATTTTTCATTTTCAGTTTAACTTTTCCGCTTTTTACTTCCACGCTGGTGAATGTAAAATTGTAAAAGCTTTGCTGTGCGTTGCCCTGGAAAACAAACCATTATGGCCTATGGTTAATGGAATTCCAGGCTACTAAGCTCCATGTTCTGATTCTCGTCTCCGATCTTTTACATTTTATATTGGCATAGGCCTCCTCTCATATAGGAAATAATGAACAATAATCACCATACTTGCTCAAGGCAGAATGGGGATTTGACACTTTTGACTTTCCTCAGGATATTTTCCTTCACCTTGGCTCAGGCACTGGTGTCCAAGTTACACTTGAAAGTACTTTAAGACATCTTGTCATCATATACTTATTTGGTACTCCAATTACATACATATTTACTAAGTTCTGAAAGCGGATGCACTGCACAAACCCGAATAAAAAGTAGGCGATAAATGGGCTATTCCTGAGTGTTAACGATGGAATTAGTTTTTGTTATTTTATCTTTTGTATTTTTTACCTTTTGATTTTTGTTGTAATATTTTTAATTTCATTAAACTAATAAATTGACCAACGAGGGCGAGGCTCGTACGCATTCCGAACTCCTTGCAGTACTGGCTGCAACTAGCTGTTTACTTTTTAGTTCGTCTTTTGTTTCTGTTTTTTGAGTTGTCATCGCGCCGTCTCGCAGCGAGCCGCCCTCTCGTTTTTTCTCGACTTCTTTAACTAGTTGTTTAATTTAAGGCCGGGTTTTCCCTCTTTCCCGGTGATTACCGCAAACTATTGATACAGTCCACCTCCCACCGAGCACATCCGTTGGTCCTTCGAGCCGGATCGTTCCAGCAACTCGGATGTTTCGTACACCGCCAACTGAGAAAAACAAAATGGTGAACACGCGAAGCGCGGCGCGCCGAGAACAAGAGGCTGAAAATCCTCCGCCTACTAATGTAAAGAAGTCTGAGGCAAGCAGAAGACCATCGGTAAAATCTCCTTCTGCGAGGTCCTCGGTGAAGGCGAGGAGGGCACAATTGATACTCGAGGCGGCGGAACAAAAGGCGCTTCTGAAAATGGAACTCATTGAAAAGAAGCTGGCTGCCGACCTGGCGGAGCTGGACAGCTGCGGCTCGCAGTCGCTAGCTGATGGTGAACCTGGTGAAGAGGAAAATGCGTCTCGGATCGAGGAGTGGGTGAAGACACAGCGCGTCACTAGCTGTCACGACGATGCGCTGCGCCCGGCACAACGGCAAGACGCTGTCTTGCAGCATTTGGATAACGCCGGCCCATCTCAGCTCGGGAACGTGCAACCAAACCAGAGCGGTACTGACGACGGCACTATGCACATGCTGGCATGTGCGCTTAAGGACCTCGCCGCCGCCACCGCAACCACCAACGCCAACCAGGCAGAAACTAAGCTGCTTAACCGACTGACTATGCCAAAAGACTTACCGAAGTTTGACGGTGACCCGCTTGATTGGCTACAGTTTAAGCAAGCGTATGAAGAGTCTTCTCAAGTCTGCAAGTTTAGCGACCGAGAAAACTTATGGCGACTAAGGAAGTGTCTGCTCGGACGTGCTAAGGAAGCAGTCACAGCGCTACTCATCGGCGCTACCTCTCCTGATGTCGTGATGTCTGCACTGCAGCTACAGTTTGGAAACAGTGATGTAATCATATCTAAAATATTACAAGACATCAATAAGCTGCGCCCCATAGCTCACGACTACCAGAAGGACATTGTCCCATTCGCTATCAAAATCCAAAACTGTGTGGCAGCCGTCTCTGCGATCGGCTGTGAAGAGTATCTAAACGGCATGACGCTGGTGTCGACAGTGTTATCAAAATTACCAACAGTGCTAATATCTAAGTGGACCGATTATAGTTTTCCGCTTATCAAACTAAATTCAAAACCTAAGTTTATAGTACTATCCGAATTCCTAAGCCTAGAAGCTCAAAAAGTGACACAGTGTAATATAAATTTGCCGAATATCATTCAATCGTGGACAGTTAAAAACAATATTTACCATACAAGTAAACCAAAGTCGCAAACTGTGTTATTTAATTACAATGATAACAAAGACGTTAACAGTGATTTGTGTGGATTCTGCAAACTTTCTGAGCATGCGTTACCCGACTGCAGCAAATTCAAGAAAGCTTTGCGTAAAGTTCGCTGGAGCTACGTGAAACGCAGCAGAGTATGTTTCAAATGTTTATCTGCACGGCACCGCCAGAGTACGTGTCCCGCCGCCGTGTGTGACGTCACTGCATGCGGACAACCGCATCATCGCCTGCTGCACTACGTGCCGACCGCTACCGCTGAAGAGGTCGTCGCCCCAAGCACGGCGACACAATCTGGTAGTGAACCAATTGAAGTGGTAACTCACGTTAAGACGAACGGCAACGAATGGTCAGTGCGGTTGAAGGTGGTTCCTGTAATGATTCACGGACCTAATGGCGAATTCCGTGCAAGCGCACTGCTGGACGACGGCTCCACAGTCTCAATGATTAGCGCGTCGTTGGCAGCGCGCGCCGGTTTGCGCGGGCGTACACAAACCATGCGAGTTCGTGGCGCATGGGACAAGAACGAGCTAGTGTGTGCGGCAGAACTAGTGGACTTAATCGTTTCTAACAAACTCGGTGAAAAGTTTAATATAAGTGCGCGTAGTGTCAACGAACTGAGCTTGCCAGAACAAAGGTCAGTGAACTTTCAGTGCGAGACCTATGACCACTTACGCGATATTAAAGACGATCTGTGTTTTGCGTCGTTAAAACCCGACTTACTGATAGGGCAAGATAATTACCATTTAATATTTCCTTTAGAGACACTGGTAGGCAAGCCAGGCGAGCCGTGCGCCACCCGCACACCATTGGGATGGTGCCTGCACGGCAGAGTACCGGGTACTCAAACTGAGCACACAACGTTGTGTATGTCGGTCGTGGCTACTGCCGATGTCTCCGCGGCCGCCGAGCTGCATGACGACGTGCGACGTTCCTTCACGCTGGAGCCAATGGGTGCCTCACCAGCAAAGTATCAGCTGTCGGCTAATGACCTCGTCGACCTTACGTGCGCTACGAGCAGCGCTACGACCGTAGCGGACAACACCAGTGCTACGCCGCTGTCGACGACGTCGCACAAGCAAACTATTATGAAGCCGACCATGCTAAATATAGCAGATATAGCCACACGAGAAGACTACGATTGCTCGGTGTTACAAGATGAGTGGCTACAGGGTCCTACCTTCTTGTATAAGCATCCGGAATATTGGCCGCTAGATGTCGTTGAACCTGCGAACAAAGAGTTATTAGAATGTGTAACAGTAATTGATAACACCCTAGAAACCTGTAACTTACCTGTACCTGAACCTTCACGCTTCTCTTCATGGCTACGCTTGCTACGGACAACAAGTCGAGTACTTACCTTCGTTGATAACATTATCAAGGCCATCAATAAGAGAAAACAGATAACTTCCACCTGTAATCTGAATGATGACGTGATGGACAGGGCTGAACGCTTACTAATAAAGCACTCACAGGCTTTATCATTTGGAAGAGAGATTAAGCTACTTCAAGCGTCTACGGCACTACCTACTTCGAGTAAGCTACTTACCTTATCTCCGTACCTAGATGAGCACGGAGTCCTGCGATGTGGAGGCCGCATCAACGCTGCTCCTGAAATAACTCCAGATGTTAAACAACCTGTTATACTAGATGGTCGCAGTCACATTACTCAGCTGATTGTGAAGCATTATCACCAAAGAGCTTTCCACGGCCACCAGGAGATGGTAGTTAATGAGCTGAAACAGAAGTACTGGATTGTACGTATTAGACCTACTGTTAAACATGTTATTTCAAAATGCATGCTGTGCAGAATCAGGCGTGCACAGCCTCGACCTCCTCGAATGGGAGACTTACCTGAGGGACGATTGGCGCATCATCAGCGTCCCTTTACCCACACTGGAGTGGACCTGTTCGGACCTATGGAAGTGACCATAGGACGCCGCCGAGAAAAAAGGTACGGCGTGTTGTTTACCTGTCTCACTGTGAGGGCTATACATGTTGAGCTCGTAGGAAGCCTTACTACCGATGACGTCATAATGGCTCTCCGACGAATGGCAGCCAGACGCGGGTGGCCGCGACACCTTTACTCGGATAATGGTACAAATCTGAGAGGCGCCGACAAGGAGTTGAAGAAGTGTGTCTCCGAATTGGATGAGAAACTCTTAGCTGACGGAGTACAGAGTTACAGCATGACCACTACATGGACGTTTTCCCCCCCTGCCAGCCCACATTGGGGTGGGGCATGGGAGCGACTCATTCGCTGCGTGAAAAACGCACTGAAGGTCGTGCTGAAAGAGCGAGCACCTCGAGACGCTGTTCTACAAACTCTCATGACAGAGGTTGAAGTGATGGTAAATAGTCGGCCCCTCACCCATGTGAGCGTTGAGCCGAACACTGACGAGGCATTAACACCCAACCATTTCCTCCTTGGCTCATCCTCAAACCTACCGACTATGGGCACCTTTGATGAGTCAGATACATTCTTGCGCAAACAGTGGAGGATTGCTCAGCAGCTGGCTGACTCATTCTGGCGACGGTGGGTGAAGGAGGTGCTGCCGGACATGCGTCCGAGAAAGAAGTGGCAGCAAGAGCAGAGGCCCTTACAAGTGGGTGACCTCGTTTTAATTGTCGATCCCGCATCCCCACGAAACGTTTGGCCACGCGGCATAATTCGAAGAGTGATGCCAGGCCAAGACGGCCGCATCTGAGTCGCTGAGGTGCAAACAAAGTCGGGCATATTGCGACGACCGGTAGCACGAGTTGTGTATATAGCTATCGGGAATGAGTGCTGACGCACTGGGGTGGGGGATGTTAACGATGGAATTAGTTTTTGTTATTTTATCTTTTGTATTTTTTACCTTTTGATTTTTGTTGTAATATTTTTAATTTCATTAAACTAATAAATTGACCAACGAGGGCGAGGCTCGTACGCATTCCGAACTCCTTGCAGTACTGGCTGCAACTAGCTGTTTACTTTTTAGTTCGTCTTTTGTTTCTGTTTTTTGAGTTGTCATCGCGCCGTCTCGCAGCGAGCCGCCCTCTCGTTTTTTCTCGACTTCTTTAACTAGTTGTTTAATTTAAGGCCGGGTTTTCCCTCTTTCCCGGTGATTACCGCAAACTATTGATACAGTCCACCTCCCACCGAGCACACTGAGATTAGTGCATTCAAGCAATTAAACAAACTCTTCTGCATTATAGTATTATAGTACGTAGTTTAGATTATGTTTGATACCTCCTGGTATTTACTATTCAATCAGACTTCGGTTTTGCGGTGTACATCTGCCAATACTGCATCAATTGATTGCAGGTTGCAAGTAAATGCGACTTGGCAAATATAAACGCAGATCAGTCTCATTGGCCGCCTAACCACGCAAACTGATATTCTAAGCTGCAAAGTCCACCAAAGTGTTTAGCTTTTCCTATTAGAAATATTACATTTCAGTAGTAGCCTGGAGTTTACGTTTCGCCCGGTTTAATGGTAATAGGTTTGTGTCACGCCATATGGGACTTCGCACGCAAAATATGCGCTTTGTCGAGGATTTGCGGAAACAATCGCACATACCTGGGTAAGTGCAAATCTGCGAAATCTAGGGGTATTCCAAATTGCCTTCTCCTGTTTAACTTTTCAGGGAAAAAAGGTGTGATGTTATGATATTGTTGTCAATTTACTAAATTCACAAAATTTACATAAACAATCTGACTTTTTGGCGCAATGTTGTCGAACTGTAACCAAGGATGGGATGCGAGACATCGTCGTTCTCTTGTCGAGCCGTGTTCTGCAGTCTGCGATAAACTTATGTAAATGTGACCCAGTTTGACTGCCGATCTTATTTTAGAGATAAACTGTGATAGCGTTAGGAGATCAGCAATAAATAAACCGGTTAACTCCTGTCTTCCATATTGAATAGCGTCAGAAAACATGCTGACAGATAAATTCCAACTACCTTTTTGAACACATTTTATTTTTGGTATATTGAACGTTTTAAGTTACATAGTTACGCAGTACAATCAATAAGAAAATACTTAAAACAATAAGAGAGTACAAAAGCAGAAGGAATAATTATTTATCAACTCCTTGAAGAAAAGTATTTCAATTTCATTGCGGTAACTCTATTGGACTCAGACAGAAGTACTTACGTTCACTACGTGGAAATTATAAATCTCTTAGAAATAGGAGTTGGAGAAATACTTTATCACGACCGCCAGGATAGCTTAGCCGTATCTAATCAATTGTGACGAGGGAAAGTTAGCTTTCATTCATTATTGAGATGATGGAGTAAGATAAAAATAGTAGCAGTCGCCCTTAAACAAAGGGAATTAATCATTAGATTAGCATCGAACAAGATTCAGGTAATTGAAGGGAAATGCCGAGGCAGGGCCAAGGGTCACTGCGGTTCCGGATCGTCTTCTGGTTTCACGGTGTATTATTAATCGTGGGGCCGCGAAAACAGGGGGTTTTTCCTTGTGAGGTCAATCAATCAAAATTATTTATGTGTTTGCGATGGTTTTAAAGATTTTTTTATATTGGTTTTGTTTTTATTAATGTTGATTCTGTCTACAGTAGTAATTTGAAGCATTTAGATGAACTTGACTTTTGTGCGGTTTTCCTTGCAATCATTAATCACCTAAAAAAATACAAAGTATTTCACGTAAAGAGCTTAAATAGGAAATTTAATTTGTAAATTGTATACCTTCATTAAAACGACTAGGTACATCTATTATTACTAGGTACGTAGTTAGTAACACAAAACTACCAGCACATGGAAAGAAACCCTTGCTAAAAACGTGATTCGAAATCGAGATAAAATCCCAAACTAGATTTAGCAGTATTTGTAGTTCCCTCTAACCACGGTTCTACAAAAAAGACAAATTGAAAGGATTTAGGTGGTTTGCTTGGAGCGAAATTTTCTCTTTTCAGTGGTCAAGGCTTTGACAATCGTATTTATTTCAAAGTCTATTACAGCTTTTTTAGACAGGCAATTTAACAGTAGGTATAGAAAACCTTTTTTTTTTAACGACGTAAAAAATCATCAAATGACCCCTCCCGCTGTGGGTTAGCAGCGGTGAGGGAGTGTCAGACTCTTACTGACTAAAAGCCGTCGTGTTCCGTCGTAGGCCTTCTTATGTGCTAGGGCCGCGGTACCTCTTTCGAACAACCCGCAGCCCAGGTATAGAAAACCTGCAAAAACTTTATTGATGTTCTCTTGTACCAGCATGGTATGTGTATAACTACAATTATTGGCAATGCTAGAAGGCGACAAGGTAAACAATATAGACTAGCACAGGTTCTAAAAGTCATGAATCATAAAGTACAATCTTCAATAATATTATAAATGCGAAAGTAACTCTGTCTGTCTGTACCGATCTTAGTGAGGTGTACGGATAGTCAAGACCCTGAGAAAGGACATAGTCTACTGCTATATCCAACTATGATAAATAGTATAAACACAGGTGTGGAACTGCGTTTAACAGATAGTTCATCGTCAGTTGAAAATAAATATTTTCACGAAATTCATATTTATATAAAAACGAATAAACTTATATCAAAGTTTAAGAAAACGAATGCTTTCTTAAATTGAAACTATTTGTTATACCAAAGGAGCTAACATAAAGGATCGCTGTATTTACTTAAGTAAGTTCAACTCGTACAAAGGAACGTGTAACGAAGAACTTATCAAAAGAAATTAAAAGTTAATAACTTCAGCACTTATTACTTATACTTTAGTTTTTACTTTAGAAATATGAGCTTAATTTTAGTGAAAAACTTTTAGTGTAGAAGATGTAAGAATTATTACTAATCTTTCAGTATTAATGTTATGCATATTAAAGTTACTCTTAATACCAATGCTTTTAGGTACATAAAAACATACCGACTCTTTCTTTAAGAATTCGGTTAAAAATCAATTCATATATTCGGTCCAAAGGTTGAATCAATGAAGGCCAAACCTACCTACTCCGTTTGCATGCATCGGTTTCCTAAGTGAAGTCCCAGTGTAACTGGTTTAAACGGCACTTAGAATTTAATATCAAATCCGTATGACCTGCAGGCTTGGAAAGCACTTAGCCGAACATATCGGTATTTTGGTACTGTGTCCAGTTAGTCTTATGAAATGGGGAGCCCATATCTTAAACCGGTCTTTACTAATATATATAGTAAAGAGGATACATTTTGTGTGTTTGTAAAGGCTACAAAACTAGTGAAGCGATTTGAAAAATTATTTCACTTTAAGTACCGGGTGCGGGAAGAAATTCCCCCGGGACTCAAGTAAAACAGGTAGCATCATTTATAGTATTTATCGAAAAAATGCCTCGGCAAACGTAGTGTAGGACGTCCTCAGGCACGGTGGAGTGATGACTTGCGCAAGACGGCTGGCAGGAGCTGGATGCGAGAAGCCGAAAATCGATCTCAGTGGCGTGCACTTGGAGAGGCCTATGTCCAGCAGTGGACTGCGACAAGCTGATGATGAACGAAAAAATGAACCTAAAAGTCAGCACTAATAAGCAAGAGCTATGCCACTTACAATTTGTACTCCTTAAAGACTTAAAGACTTTTTGGAGCTCACATACTTTGTACTTTCTTAATTACTATAAAGTTTTACATGATGGTTCACAAACGATATTGTATTGTGTTCGTAATCGTTTTGTGGGCTACATGGGCACATTCAAGTAAAACTTACTATAAGCATTCTTGTAACATTTCCCACAAAGTTTAATGAAAATGTAGTGTTTGTTATTTCAGCGGTTCCCTATTAAAGCTCGGTTGATGTCCCTGATGAAATTGTGGACGAAACCGAAAATTCAATTGTAGTGTTAATCGGATTCTCTCTTGAAAATTACAATCAAAATGTTGACCCTTTATGAAGCACTTTAACCACTTTTTCTTTGTCTATTTTACGGATTTTTAATTTCATTTTGTCTGACAAAAATATCAACGTATTTGAGTATTCAAATCTCTGGTTTAGTAGCCCGACGTTGTACGTGATCTCTCGAAAGATACTGGTCAAATAGAAACCTTTTTATGCTTAATAATTTTGTATGCTTAGGTAACCCGTATCTTAAATTTTATATACCGATGGGATCATTATATTATTTACGTAATAACAGTCATTATGTTTCGAGAGCATTTGTTTCTTTATTACTTTTGACGGTACTGTGGTACAGGGGAACTTTTGCTAGGAGTTACTGAGTAAAGTGAGAACTTGATATGCCACTAAACAGAACTGTTTAACTATTTATCTGGTATCTGGTGAATCGCTGGTGAAGCTTGGGAATTTGTTGAATTGTATTATGTGTATGATTGTTCAAAAAGCTCAGAAGATTTAAAAGAATTTCAGGTTTTTTTTTATTATTTGCGAGTCAGAATATTTATACCACAGAACTCTAACTATTATCAAAATTAATCTTCAGAACAATAAAACATCCAAATGAAGAAATAATAAAACATTATCATTTGTCATAAAACTACTACAAATGATACTTAGAATAGTTTTTATGTCCCAAATTAATTGTCAGTCTAGACATGTCGAAACTTAACCTTTAATAAATAAAAGGGACATTTTATATTGTAATTATCTGGACCCCGACAGTTTTATGTTCTTTGGAGACCATAAATATCTTGTAAAGTCAAGTAGGTAAAACCTCCTGAGTATCGATCTATCGAAACTAAGAGTATCGATAATCTACTTACACTTTTAAGACTGAAAATTGTTGGGGCAGGTGATACGATAAATCTTCGTCACACAGTCTTATTTATCGCATTAAAATATACTTCCTAAACATGATTTTCTCGTAAAAATCTTCCTGCTTTTCATTACCATATTTACATCCCTAGTAACTTAATCGTTTCTGTATTCAGAACATGTTTTCCGTTTATTATTCATGCCATTTTTCAAGTAACACCATCGCTTTTGGCCTTCCTCTCCACATATCCAAAAAATCTTTAAAGTATGCCAAGTACATCAGTATGATAATATCAGACTCGCTATTCTTAAGACCTTCCTTAAACGTACATAACATACAAATTAGCCGTTTGATTTGTGAACTTTACAGACTAACAAAATATATTGATTACTACTCAAGCTTTGTAAACGTAAGACAAGTTCACCGCTTATCAGAGGTTTCGATCTCCGATCTAAGATAATATATCTACATAATTTGTACACCATATCTTCCTTATCTCATTGTTAGCAAGACAAAGTACACTCCAGAATTTCAAATTGTGTTTCGAAGTAATCGAACTTGCTAAGTAGGATAAAAGTTGTAGATGTTTTGAAAATAAATTAATGAACTGTTTTATGTAAAACAAGGTTTCCACCCGCAATTTGTTGGAATATCCGTTTTTCTCCCTCGCAAGCGCTTTTAAGGAATTCATTTCCTTGTATAGTAAACTATGTTATTTAAGGTTCTGTGGTTTCGTTCGCACCCTAAGGGTAAAAGTATACCCGGATAAAAATGATGTCCGCATTATATTAGGTCTAAATCGGTTCGACCACTGCTATTACATAAGTATATATCTACACATAACTTACATTAACATTTATTCATACTAATAAAGCTGAATACTTGGTTTGTTTGTTTGAACGCTAATTTCAGCGGCTACTGGACCGATGCGATGTAAGAAATTCTTTCAGTGTTAGAAAGCTCATTTATCAAACAAGACTATAAGATATTTTGAACCGTATGAAAAGATTAGATCCCACGTGCCACGGGTGAAACCGCTAGCAGAAGCTTGTATGTTAATACTAAGAAGAGATTTGAGCCGAAATTAGGTTACCTACATCAACCTTGGTTTCCGTCAGTCATTTGTATATCTCAGACATTTGCCGACAGGTATAAACTCGGAGTGGTTTTGGTAATACAGCTAACAACAAGATTTACTTGACTGCACCTTGCCTTACTCAAGGGAACAGACTTACTAATGATATAGACTTTCTTGACTAGTGACAAGCCCCGGCTTCGGAAGGATTCCTTTCTCGGAAAATCGTGTGAAGAGTTACATTATAGATCAATGAAAATTCCGATTTCCTCGATGTCATTCACGTCCCGTGGGATTTTCCCAAACCCTGATAAAAATAGCCTATGATAATCACAATTGAAGAAGCTTTCTATGGGTGAATAATATAATTACGGGTATACTTCTACAACCTCACTTGCTGCATATTTTACTAACCGATCCATCCGTTGTTGTAGATTGAATTTAGATAATACCTTTATATACCTAAGTATAAATTATGTCTTTTATCCGCAGTAAGTGACACAAACTTTACCTCTGTGGAATAATACTTTAGGTTCAGTAGTTTCTGAGTTTATCGAGGACAGACCACATAAGTACGCGGCTTTAGTTTTGTAATAATGAAGTGATGAGTAAATAACTTTATGCGGAACTATACAAGATGAGTTCAAAGAAATTAAAATGAATAATATTATATTTTTTGTTTGACTTCCAGTCATGACATCACATTCTTGTGTACGTCCCTTTAGATTGAACATGACTTTTCAATTTTCAATATTTATTTATGAGCCGATACTTATTATTTTTATTATTTTCGCTTTGTTGTAGGTAAGTATTGCATTGTTTATGTATGTATTTTGATTAACATACAATGAGGTTATGGGTTTATTTGATGCTTTGTTTTAAATTATATGTTATGTTAGTTTTATGTAGTAATTTGACCTTCGCAGTTATGGTAAGGTTATGTTACTGCATTGAAAGTTGATTGATTATTTAAGGTACCTCCGTAATTTAAAATCTATGCTACTATAATAAAGACAAAATATTTTTTTGAACCAATTTAAAAAATTATTTCGTTCTTCGAAAGCTTCACTATTTCCTAGTTCCTCAGTACGCGGGTGAAAACGCGGGGGAAAACGGCTAGCAGTTAATAAAATTGGAAACTTTTGATTATAATTAAATATTATTCAAAATACGACTACACTAGGAAAGAATATCTGGCCAAGGTCGCCGGGAAGCAGTGGATGTGGGTTGCTGAAAACCTATCCAAAATGGGTAACCTTGTGGAGGCTTTTGTCCACCAATGGAGGTCTTTCGGAAATAAAAATGGCAAAACCACGATAAAAGCCTTAATTTTGTATTCGTCGCAAGCACGTTTTGCTAATATATTCTTAGATTCAATTCTAGGGTCGGAGAAAGTGTATTAGAGGGTTTACATGTAGCCGTTTTAAGTAAAAGCCCGGGGTCTGAATTTGTGATCAGTTGTCCGGGTGGTAGTAAGAACTAATTTAGGTATGGAAAGGGACCGACATGTCTAGTTCTTGTCGCGGTCACTTACATCCAAAGGGAACCCCTTTCTGCACTCGGGTAAAAAGCTATAGCGTAGCCTTTGTCAATTAGTGGCCTATCTAACACTGTAATATTTTTCCAAATCGGTCAAGTTTTTCCTGGGCAAACAATCAAGGAAACTGATATAATATTTGTACCTACATATATTACAGAATTACTGTAAGGTTTTACCAAACTCCGTTCAGTTCTTTTTGCGTAAAAATGTAACACATTCATCCCTACACTTGAAAGACCGAAACCGCGAGCAACGCTAGTAAATACATAGTTCGTATCGCATAAAGTATGGTAACATATGTTTTATATTTTTGTATAGGTACTGTACCTACTGAAGTCACCGTATTAGACATCCAGGGACATCCCATTAAAGCAGATTACCATCATTGTGTCCAGGGAATATCCAATACGTCATCATAGTAATTGTGTGTCTGTATGTCTGTGTGTCTGTATGTCTGTATGTGTCAGTGGAATGGCTGTCGGGTGCCATCTTATTTAGATTAGCAGCATTACAACCAGATTGCTTGTGCATGTCAGATGTTTGTCAGCAGAAGTGGGGAATACGAGGATTTCTTGGTAAAGGGTTGCTTTGGTTTTGAGAAGAATAAATGGGATTAAAATGTGGTTGCATAATGATAATTGTGTAGGTGTTTGTCATCTTTCAATAAGGCATTAAATATATGAGTCTGTAAGGTATACATTACTGACGAATTTACATAAGCTATTTAGGAATAAAAGTTCAAGCATACAAGTAAACTGCATAATTAAAAACTTCTAATCCAGTAAGTCAGTTACTGTATCAATTAGAGCATAAAGGATTAAAAAAATAAGTCTAAAAAAACACATGAATAATTAAAACGCATATCTAAATGAACTTCCATTAACCTTTGCTTTTGTCTATCTATTATTTACAACGTATATTTTACTACCAAATATAGAATTTGTAAACACTGACACCCACTGTGGCCACAGATGTAAACTAAACTGTGCTATTTAAAATTAAACTCTATTGTTTATACAATAATATTTACTTTCCTTTACACGAGATATCTTTGATATGAAATTAGGATGCGAGGAAGTGTCGACTCGCGATCAAAACCCAGTAATTGCATTGAAATGTAATTTTCTGCAGATCAAAATTGACTTGTGAAACTGGATAAAGTTTGCTTCGGAATTCCAAGTAGTATTGGCAGATACTTAAGTATATAGATAGAAAGAGTCAACGAAAGTAACCTTTTCTTAAAAATAAGTTTGTGACTTTTTGAGTTTTGCTGTCATTTATCATTTTAATAGACTGTATAATTTGTTCTATTTTTAGAAGGCTTTTGTTTCAAAGTTCTTTATATAAAATTGACATAGTGCAAGGTTATTATAAAAGTCAAACGAAGAAGATTGGTATGTTTGCGAAAATTTTCAAAACAGTAAATAAATAACAACAAAGTCTTCGTGCTTTACGCGGTTTTAGCAGTGAGCCGTGGAATGTTGGAATTGTGAAATTTATATTTCACACTTAAAAGGTTGGAATTCTCTGAAGTTTGGAACGAAAGGTCAAGGGTAAGTTTCTTAGTTCACAAGCCTTAGGCGATATAACCTTTAACTTGCTTAAGTGTGTACAAGCCTTATTAATAAATTTAATTATAAGTTCGTTGCTTTCAATAGTTGTACACGTTTACACAAAGAACAAACTTTTTGGAGGCAGTTTCTTGGTCCTTCGGGGTTGTTTTTATTTTTCTTTTCTGGTCCTTTAGTTATTTTAAGGACCACCGCTTGTGGTTCGAGAATAAGTGAGTATTTTCACCCGGGGCTTACAACCTGCCTTACTGAAGAAAAACAAAACAACATCTCTTGAATTGTTATTATCGTTCTTTTACATTCAGAACAGAATTTTGTTTGGTAATCTTAAAGACCAAGTAGATAAGTATTTGACAATATTTGGGAAATCAGTTATGCAAAACTTACGAGACGTTATTTCCCAGCAACACCGGCTATAAAATATGATTAGCATTTTATGCAGAGGGAATTAACACTTACCTACTTCTATGGTTAGATTGAAATTGGTCCTGAAAGGGAATAAAATAGTAAGTAACAATAAAATAGCGTGTGAGTAAATATTAATATGACGTCTAATAGATAGGAATGGACGTGAAAAATAGGTCTACTTATTGCCTCAACCCTAAATAAATAGGGCACACAGCAAGAAGAAGTCCTGCTAATCTTTAATGTCACGTTAATAAAGATCCTCCATCAACCTATAAAACAAATAATCGCGCAATATAAGAAGTCATTTAGCCACTCACATATCTTTAGGTAACTGCTAGAAAAGGATGGAATGTCTTGAATAATATATAGCAGGAAAGGAAAAGGTAACGCCATCTTTCACGGTGTGCACATTGAGTGCCAACTTGCGGGATTGATGGCTAGCTATGGAGAATTTGTGGTCACCCTAGTGGGGAGTTTAAGCGCAGTAGTTATGAGAGGATTAAGGATAACTTTGTGGAAGCGGCTGGAGAAAAAAGTTTTATATAAGTGAGGCTAGAAATCGGGAGTGATGTAACTTTTTTTTGAAGAGTTATGTCGATTAAGTCTTTTATAGCACTATTGATGTCTACATGAAAACTACTTTTTTTAGGTAAATCCTTCAAGAGTTTTGAGTTGTTGGTGAATTATTAGATATCGGACCCTGAGCGTCAGGCTTTCACTGACTAAACCCACTTTTGTTCCTTCTGAAGCCCTTTGTACACCAGGGCTGTGATAACTCTTTTAAACAATCTCGCATGCTCATGAATTGAGGCTCACTCTCTCTCTCCTTCATTAAAAGTAGAGATAGTTAAGTCTAAACCTAAAAACGTACTACAAGTAAGCAGCTACCGTATAGTTCGTGGTAGCTCGGATGTATTGGTCGACCGCTCGTAAACGGTAAACAGAATCGCTTTGTATGTTACCGACAAACTTCAATACAGTTACCGCCCTTTAGAAGTAGCTAGACTTGTTTCAGCGTTTGTAGTTAGTGTGTGAATAGTTCTGTATAGCGCATTCGAAAAAAAACTACTTAAGAAAATATGGTTTATGCTTTTAATATTTTTGGCAAACGAAACTAAACACTTCCCAAAAAATAAACAATCAATTTCAAATTAAAAGCACGTTTCTCAGCAACTCGTTCGGAAAACACGTGTCTGAGAGCGATGGTCCTCTCAGGCGACGGAGACCTAATCTTTTCATAATGAAATTCTGACGACCCAGTCACTCACTCCAGGGTCCTTGCTCCTGTTTGTGTACTTACATCACACCAATACACGATCACTTCCCTGCCCTCTGAAGATTTGAAGCATTAGAGTACGGCACTGCAAACTTTTAGTCGGCTGACAGTTTGTTTGGGCTCATAAATTAGTGTTAAGATGAATGGTAGTACGCGCGTTATAAAGATCAGGTATTTAATCGGTATCAGACCGATTGAGAAGTTTGATTGGAAGATTTTCTCTTAAGAAAATATAGCCACTTATCTGGTCAACTGTCAGCCGACTGTTTAGTCTGAGAACTATGTATAGCTTGTCTTATTCATACTTCGACGCTAAGTGCTTTCCTGGTTTCAACTTTACAGATTTTTATGAAGCCCACATTGTCATTATTACCCGGTTTTACTAGAATTCGTTGCCGTAAAAGCTGCAGTTTCCTTTTCGAAGTAATTTTCTAATAATCCATTAGAGACTGGAAATTGCCAACTGGAGAAAATTGTTTATAAACAACTTTTTACGGTTTTTAGTTTAGTCAGAAAAAGGCTGCGTAGACTAGTAAAGAAAATTGATGTTCTATATTTTTTAAAGGATCTAATGTCGAGTATGAAGTTATGAAGCTAGGTATGGTTCCATATAAACAGCCTAAGCATAATTATGATAATTTTACACGTGGCTTTTGACCCGGAAATATGACTAACATACATAAAAATGTTATTCCTACAAACCAAAACCACAGCTGGTAAAATACGCTATGTCAGAATATCGCTATGACTCACAACATAGATCATTATAATCGCTTTGATGGCCATAGGTGTTACTAAGTAGACATTTTTGTAAGTCATAATTCTTCTTAATTCTGATGTCTCAGCCCCCGCATATTGCAGACTAAACGGCCCGTCAATAGTTGACATTATACTTGGATGATGTTTTTTTTTAATGATGATCGTGAACGCTATTAAACTTTTAAATCAGTCTGATATCGGTCGGAAACCTGATCATTGTGAAGTGAGCACTACTATTTATCTCCGTACTGATGTATGAGCCCGATCTAATTAAGTATCGGCCGACTAAAAGTTTGCAGTAAATATCACGTGCAACCACCGTGTGAGAGGAGGCCGCAGCCCAGCAGTGGGACGATAAAAAGGCTGTAACAGTAACAGTAACTTAAGATAACCGTCCACTATATATACTGGAACTTTTGTAAAATATTTCCACTCCTACACCTACGTAAAACAAACGCGAATCAATCAATTACCCTCCCACATCTTTTCACCCCATATTATCCCTAAAAGAGAGACTGACATACATACCAATATTTTTTCCATTAACGGCTGCTTCAAAGGAAGTATCACAGTGCTTGCAAAGTAACATGAAACGGTCATATCTTAGCTAATAGCGACGAACAAGCCCCACCAAGTTCTGAACACACGTGGTAATCGGATACAGACCAGGCGGAGTCGCGGGACGTGACTTTATTTTGTATCCTGACCGTTTTTGCAAAGGTTTTATGGCTAGAATAACTTTGGCTTTTGGCTGTGTGTTGCTGGTTGTAGTTTTGTTCTGAGAAAACTGTCTGAAAGCAAAACTCTGTGTCCTGATGTATCGAATGCTCTCTAGTAGACTAAGAATAGTTTCCAACAATATACTTTTAAGTTTTGATCTTTAAATGTGCATTCAGACTTACATATGTAGTTATAAAAATATGTTTATTGTGGAGCCAATTAGAATAAAGTTTCCATGGCAAATTGTAATAATTTCATTTTCAGGTGGTGCTGAAAATGAGTAAAGATAAATTCACAACGAAATAAGTAACTTGCAAAATAACACTAGCAAAGGTACCATATGGATATATAAAGATAGGTGTTCTCACCCAGTTCTATAATCTACATACCTACATAATTAATTATCTTTAAAATCAAAGCCAACTCGCTTAAAGATGATTGTTTAATAATTCTATGAACTCGTACCAGTGAACTGGTTGCCTAATTTCCTATGTATTTTACGATACCAATAAATGTTTAGTGTTTTATGGGTTTGGAAATCTAAAAGTAAAATTATTAATAAATTCATAGATAAGGATATTAGCTACACCTATACCTAGATTTGAGTAAATCTAATTTACACATATTTCACATAAAACGGATACCACATTAGTCTATATGGTCGTTATTTTTTTATTTCTATTTTATGCGAGAAATATAATACACATTTTGTTTTTATGTGTATTGGTGTAAAAATAAAAGATTTACATAATAACCGAAATTCATTGTTCTTTTTAATAATATGACGTGACGAATTCTTGTGAACATATAAGTTCTTAAAAAAAGTGTCCACGGAGTTTTCCGCCTACAGAGTTAAAAAAACTTTCTTTCTATTAGTAAAATATTTTTTCAAAATCCATATAGTACCCCATACAACCTTTACCTATAAATAAGATTCCGTCCATTATAATATGTTGTAATAAAAAAATATTGTACGGAAAAAAACTAGCAGATAGATATGTTTAACTGTTTAACATGTCGAAATTAATACAAAGCTTACCCAAATTAGGTGCGGGTTTTTATATAATCTCATTTTTTTTCTTTGATCTTTACATTAAAACAACGTCCGTTTTTCTAATACATATCTACCACAAAAAAATATATCTCGTCTTTTTGCTAATGCTAATTTACTGGCTGTTGATGCGGATTTCACGTGACTATTAATAATAATATAATTTATATTTATTTTATTCAAAGTTTTTGCTTTGATTATAATAATTTGTCGGATATGGTTGTGATCTTTTGTTGTATTGTCACGCAAAAAGTCATTTCGAATGAGCCGGTATTCTATCTCGCTCATTACTGCGGCTAATTATGTTTCTATCTCGCTTACTCACACGGCAATGTTTGAAAAGCATTGTTTCATTAACTCTGGCAGGTTTCACAAAGTTTTGATATTTATGCTCGGACTAACAAGTTATATTTTATTACTCGACTTCTGGACTAACGCCATAGAATATTAATATTATATTTAGCACATTTAATTGGGTATTTTGTCTTAAAAAATGCTGCTTTCAGAAAACATCTTCATTTAGAGTACCCGCAGATTGAAAACGATTAGTCGGCCGATAGTTTGTTTGGGCTCATAAATCGGTATGAAGATGAATGGTAGTACGCACAATACTAAGATCAGGTATTTAGCCGTACCAGACTGACTTAAAACTTTGATAGGAAAGCAAGATTTTCTTCAAAATAAAATATGTTTTGCCTACTATCGGTCAACTGTTAGCCGACTGTTTAGTGTGCGGTCTGTAGTATCTTAGGTTACGAGCTTGTCCGGCTACGTTGTACTTTTTTAATTAAGTTTGGGCTATTTTTTTGTGGAAGAAAGAAAAATGATTAAGGAATTCTCGGTAATTACTTGAGCTAGCTATCGGTGGCGACAGCTGAAAATAATGGTTAAGGGTTGTTTCGAAGATAGTTCTCGTTTTGTAGGTACAATGTACTATAAAATTTTGCGACTTTAAGAAAAGAGGTGGAAATTGAGAACTGACAATATTAAAGTTTATTTGACAGATTAAATTAACAAGGCACCAAAAGGCGGTCGTTACCCCTTAGGGCAAAAAACAGTAGGTGTTACGAAATGTATACCTGCTAATTTCAGCTTCAGGTAGGAAATTCTCTAAGGACTACCCACAGCGACATTCCGCTCTCCACAAAGATATAAAGTCCCCAAAACGTCGACAAATAAAAAACTTCCTACCAAGCCCGGAATTATTGTATAAGTAGCACCATTTCTCAAACGATCCTCCCTACGTACGGTCGCGTAAAAATGTTTTACTCAAGTCTATAAAAGATACACAAAGTTGCTTAGGTATCACAAATCATATTTATAACTTTTATAAGTATTACCTTATAACTTTGGCTGAGGTCAGCGTCTGGGTGAGCCAATAAATCTCTGTGGACATTATGGTAATGTTGGCGGCCACATATTGGCCCAATATTGGTTCGTTTGGTCCAATACGTCATCGAGTCAACTGTGAAGGTTATATATGTTGATATTAAACCGTATTGGGGAGCCTAATTTAAATTCCTTTTGCAACTATTGTGAGAGAAGTGGTTTGGAGTTATTTGATCGCATTTCACTGTTAGGAATTAGTGAACGCTTTGAGAACGCAGAGAATCCTCAATTCTGCTATTGAATGTAATGATCGCTTTGGAGGTATCGTCGTATCGGAAATGGCATTTGCAGTTCTACCTATTTGGTAATGCTGTCTTTCTATCTCTATTTATTTGTTTTTATTTCTATTTAGATTTTCTATTACTATTGAAGTACTCAGGGACCTAGATAATATTTGTTTCTTTTCGAATTTAATAAACAATAAAAGTTTTGCGCATAGCTTCTATTTGCAGGAAATTAATTTTGCAGTTGATTAGGCAAAGCTTTAGTTATGTAATAAGAGAAAATGTATAATTACTAATGAACATTGATAGGAAAAATCTTCGCCGAAGCAGAAATTGAATCCAAGACCTTAAGTTTCACATTTTTCCTTATGGCCTATTGTGCACAACAAGACTCTCAGACATTTTAATTATTAAAATTTAAATCCGTTTATTTCTCATTCTGTATATTTCGGTTCCCCACCCCTTTCATCTCCCCTTCAATTGAGGGGGTGTTACGATGTTTCATTAAGATAAGTATTAGTATACGAGTATATGTAAGCAATAGCCATCTATATTGGGACCTGCAACATATCTGCTGACAATTCTCTCTCGAATACGACCAATTTAACCACGTATGGGGCTCATGGTTAAGAGCTGTATTGAGCCACGAGCGTTTAGGTCCTCTGAATCGATTTGGTCAGACTGTGCTTAAGATTCCTGTATCGAGTCCTATTCATTCAAATCGATAAGATTACTCACTTTGCTCATACATACATACATACATAATAATGATGATGTCCTCCTAGCCGATTATCGGCTATGGCGGCTGTTCTCATGTAAGGAGATTAGCCAACTACGCAGGACATATTATAGTGCACGAGCATTTGCGCAGACACAGGTGCACTCACTATTCCTTAACTCTCATAGCCCGATGGGACGGTAATCCGACACGCCTGCGCCTGATCTCTCTCCGGTCGTGTCGGATACATAATAATACATATTTTTAAAGAAAATCTTGTTTACAATCAAAGTTTTCAGTCGGTATGATATCGGCTAAATACGTGATGTTTGTAATGTGCGTAGGTACTACCATTCATCTTCATACTGATTTATGAGCCCAAACAAACTATCGACAGATTTAAAGTTTTTGTGTCTTTTATTTATCTACTAGCCGGTTTCCCGCGGTTTTACCCGCGTCCCGTGGTAACTACTGCCCGTACCGGGATAAAATATAGCCTATGTTACTCGTGGATAATGTAGCTTTCGAATGGTGAAAGAATTTTTAAAAACTGTCCAGTAGTTTTTGAGCCTATTCATTACAACCAAACAAACAAACAAAGTTTTCCTCTTTATAATATTATTGTAGATATCAAGCTCTCTCTATGGCAGAAAATCTATTTAGGAATTCGTTGAAATAATATTAAAATCTAGAACTGTGACAAATTAGCAATTAAAAACCAGATAGTCTGACAGAGATTAATTTCCGTAGCTTTCCTACTGTGAGCTAATGAATTAATGTAAGATTAATAGTTGCTTATTGAATTTTAAATAGAGGCAGAATAAGGTTTTCAAGATATAAGATATACTAATTGTTATTTAAATGCCTCATAAATATTTGTAACTATTTAAATTTTCGCGAATTTTGTGTATGATTTTTTGTATAAACTTAATAAACAGCTTCAGTCAGCTTTGCACCTTTGATAACTACTTCGTGTACCCGATGAAAGGTGCCTATACCTTTTCATTGATAAATCGGCTATCTAATACAGGAATCATTTTCAGATCGCTCCAATAGTTTCTGAGATTAGCGTGTTCAAATAAATAGTATACCTAGATTAAACGCGTATAATTTGGTGTAAAATTAATTTGTAACTGAGCCCTGGTGTTCAGAAATTAATCTAGTTCAAATCGTGCAGTAAAACATTGATATTCAACGGAAAGTAAGACAGAAAGCCAACGAATTCAATATAACCTAGTTCAGCTATAACGTCACATTTTAACCTTATTTTATATCACACTCAATATATTTGCTCACGAAAATAATATCAGCGAGTTTACTCAATAGTTTGCTATGTAAACTGTATGCTTTTAGCCACAATGTCTGCTTACCCCGCGAGTGAAAATACACCTTAATAGTCGATCCATATGTCTATCCATAGAGATAGAGATAGAAGTGACATTAGTCCCGGCTAATGTCCAATTCCTATCTCTAATAGTCAAAACAACGGATAGATAGAATATTGGGAACGACCGTAAATGTCTATCAATGTCATCAGTACAGTCGCAGCCAGAAATAAGTGACACAAATTGTCAGAACAAATGCTATGATTTATTTTGTTATTGTGCCAAAGCAAACATTTTTAACTATGTTGATATTAATAAGTTGGGTAAAATTAAAACAATAAAATGCCTGAAGATGTTATTGCATGCCTAAAGTAAGGTGAGGAATGCCTTTGAACAAATTTTCTCCTATTTTTTTATTGTTTTCGCGGGGCTAAAAATACAAAGGACTTTTTGATAGCATTGTGTAAAACTGGACTCAATACATGGTAAGTCCTGTAAGACCTGAATATGTAATATACTTTCAATCCATTGTTCATAGTTTTCTCTCTAAGTCGTCACCACTCATGAATTTTATATGTCACAATACTAGAATTACTTATATTACAAATACTCAAGGTGACAAATAATTACAAGAACGTATACTAACGACCTAGCTCACAGTTTTTTTCTGACAAATGACTGTTATTTGATCTAATTGTATGTACAAATTGCGACGACGAGGTTTCTTAGGTTACAGCGTTGCCAAATATTAGTCTTGCCTCTGCAGTTGTTTAAATATGCATGATCTTAATAAAGCTCCAGTTTCTTCAGTGGCTTAACGAGCTTGCATTGTATTTTAATGCATTGAATCCTTTTAGATATTTTAGTAGATAAAAATGTAATTATTTTAATTTACATAATTCATAAAAGTAAAGTGGTCAGCTATTTTTGTCCCTGACTGTATGTGATTATAGTAGGAGGGTCATTACGGTGCGTTCGTAGCAACACTCGTAGCAATTACGCTACGGCCTACGCGCGTAGCAATAGTAAATTACAGTTCCTTTTATAATAAAACAATGTTCCTATTCAAAGATAAAAGAAAGAAAAAGATAATGTATCATCTGTTTATCATTCCGAGCAAGTTGTTGGAGTTAACTGAGCGCAAAGCGGTGGGCTGCGAAATACTGCGAATATGTATCAATTTGCTTTAGCTCTCGTAATATATGGGGCCCTGGTACCCGAACGTGCGTGTTTGTTCACGCAAATTGTGCTCGTCGCCTACAAACCCTCATTACACACAGTTATGTACCTGCAATCCTTTTTTATGCAAAAACAAACACTTGAAATTAAAAATACAAAGGCCTCTAAAAAGTTTTCTTTGCTGTTTTTGGATTCTGCGAACCACTTTGGCTGTTAGTCATTCGATCTGCGTTGAAAAAACATCCTTAGTAAGATGACTCAGTATAAAAATACTTGTGAATGACCGTTGACAAGACGTTTGGTCATTTGAATTGCAAAAAAACTGCCAATCAGCATTCAATGAATAGAAACAATCTGGCTAACATAACGCTTGTTTTTTTCGGCACAGATACAGTTACACTACAAATAACTATTTACCTAGCCTTTTCCTAAATTGAAACTTTTTTTTAAATTCCTATGTAACGTATGCTGAGTACCAATGTTTGTTTTGAAAAAGTAACCCATCAGATCTCATCAACTTATGTAACTGTTACCTACTAATAATAATAAAATAGGTTTTTATAAACACTTGGCAATGAAAGATTTTTCTCAGTGTAAGAGGAGGCCTGTGTCCAGCAGTGTGGTTATAAAAAGGCTAATGATGAGTGAAGGATTTAAGTTATTTGAAAGACAGGCGGAGGTCTGTTGATTGAACTCAGTAGCGTACCTATTCTGGGAGAAATATACATATAACCAACAGTAGGTACGTTGAAAGTCTTACTTATCAAAATCTCACTCTACTATTTGCAGTTAAGATGAGACTTCACGCAATATACCAATCATATTGGCATCGACAAGATAAACATAAATAAATATACACTAACGTGAAGAAAACCAATAAAACTTTGCGTGGCAGGGGAATCGAATCTCAGACCACACGCTCGACACACACGCTAGCTACAACTAGATGAATTTAGTGTTTTTTGTTGCTATTTTAGCAAAGACTAGCTTCTGCCAGCGGTTTCACCCGCATCCCATGGGAACCTCTGCACGAACCCGGATAAAAAGTAACCTATAGCCTTCCTCGATAAATGGGCTATCTAACACCGAAAGAATTGTTCAAATCGGTACCAGTAGTTCCTGAGATTAGCGCGTTCCAACAAACAAATAAACAAACAAACTCTTCAGCTTTATAATATTAGTATAGATTAGCTTTGGCTAGAGGTTCCACTCGCTAGCGAGAGAACTATTCTGGGCACTTGGAAAATAATCTTATACTTTGGCATCCTCCATAAATGGGTTATCTAACAATGAAATATTTTTCAAGTTAGTCTAGTAGTTCCCGAGATTAGCGCGTTCAAACAAAATGTTCGGCTTCATAAAATTATAAGAGATAGGTACCATAATTTGAAATCATTTCAACAAAATTAAATCTCAATTTCACGTTTGCGAGCCACTGCTCACTAATTTAAATACAAAATAGATTACCATAATGAAGGAGTAATAAATTGAAAAGATTTTTGAAATAAAGCCTTTCATTCTTCCCTTTGGGCTCTTTTGGGGGCTTTTGGACCTCTTGGCCCTAATTTGTGATGGCATTATGAGAAACGACCCTGCAGATAAGATACTGGATTTTATCAGTGGTGTTAAGTCATAGAAATTATTGTATACTAGCCGTTTTCCCGCGGTTTCACTCGCGTCCTGTGGAAACTACTGCCCGTACCGGGATAAAATATATGTTACTCGGGAAGAGTGTAGCTCCCAACAGTGAAAGATTTTGTTAAATCGGTTCAGTAGTTTCGGAGCCCCTCAGGGTACAAACGAAACAAATAAAACTCTTCTTTATTATATTTGTATAATATAGATTGTATATTATGTAAAAAGAGCGAGCTAGAAGATTAAAATTCACAGATATTTTTCAAACTAATTCACATCGTAGACTGGTCTGTTCTTTTTATTAACAAAAAGTAAACTTAAAGTTATTACAATATTTAAATATCAATAACCCGTCAAGCATTATGACCTTTACAAGCTAACTTGAACTATGTTAAACAAAAAGTATTTATTTTGCATATTAAAAGGTATTAATAGCTTCGCTGATATGGGAGTGTACTGACTTATGGAAAAATGGTAGTAATTGCCTAGGGAATTCATTTGTTTTTTTAGGCCAGCTTGCACCATTACGAAATGAATTTAATTACATACAAGGAAATTGTTACAAATAAGCAATTTTTATTACGATATTTATTTAATATTTACCGTTATCAAAATTAATAGTATACCTAGTATTACATAAACTATTTTAATCTTATGTGGTTTTTTTAAGAAGTCGTAATAATGTCTGTGGTGGGCTTTATAATCTTGCTTTGTAAAAGAAGAATTTGAATTAGGAATGGCTCATTCAAGTCAACCTATTGTGTGCAAGCATTTGTGGTTAAGCATTCCAAATTCAAACATCGTTTAAAACGTTTCAATACAGGCAATTATTTCGAACAAATGAACAAAAAAAAAAACGAACGTGCAAACTCCTTGCTACTTCGAACTCAATGAAAAATGAGTCTACATATCGCCGTCAAAAGTAAATTACTCGAGTAGTTTTTAGTAGTTTTCTCCACACATCAGTAACGAATTAAGTTCAGAGATTGTTAACTATCATTAGGCGACTTTGGCCCACAAAACTGTGCCCATTTCACCCATTGCAGTAATGACATTCTAAGAATTTCGGTATAATTGTACCCAGCAAATCGGCTCTGCCAATTACATGGAAAATGTAGAACTAGTTTTTGCTTCAGTTTTTATTGCCACCATAGTTGAAGCCGGATACTTAAGACATACCTATGTTAAGGTTTTTGCTGCAAACAATATCATGCCTCATTAAGGACATTGTTGTACAAAATTTTGATTGGAGGAAAAAATTGTGAAGTGTCATGTCATTTGAAGTGTTTCCTGACTTTTGGGTGACAAGTTTTGTCACAGTTGCTAATTAGCTAGACTGAGGTGTCATTCATAAGTTTCCTATCGCCAAAAAAATTAAACATGAAACACTCATAAATATGTGTCAAATGTCTGTTTTACTTTTTTTTTATAATAACATCATGAAGGTTTAAATTGAAAATGTTAAAACATAACAGACATTTCCAAATTCGAAGTGCACCAATGCATGAACGGAGACTGGTATTATTTTACTCTCTGCATAAATATTTTGAGAAAACGTTATCCCTCCACAATGCGAAAGCGAACTCAGCTGTTGTATCAAATAATACGACGCCCGTACGAAATAAGATACTTAGAGAAACATCAATTACTTACATTGCTTAATAAATAAACAACGTTCTCTGTTCGGCAGACTTTGTTTGTGTTCATATCGATTTTCTTCAGCAAACGTGATTTTGTACGCAGAGTACGCGCACAGTTCAAACTTTTAGTCGGTCAATAGTTGGTCTGGGCTCATAAATCTGTATGTATATGAATGGTAGTACACACGCAACAACTATCAGGTATTTCTTTGGTTTTAGATCGACTAACAACTGTTCATGATTTTCTAAAAGATTTTTCCAACCACCGGGGGTCAACAGCCGGCCGGTAGTTTAGTCTGTATAGTTATCGGCACGAATCTTGAGCTCTGACCTACATCTGCGCAGAAGTGATTTATTAGCAAAGAACCAATCCCGAGTGACGGCTATGACGCGATGCACTGCGGGCCAATCACCGCTTTAGCCCGGCCTCGAGCCTCACTTCATACCACAAAAGGGACCCAATAAATTACTTCTGCGCAGGTAAAGGTCAGAGCTCAAGATTCGTGCCGATAACTATAGTGTGCGCGTATCTTATGTTTAACTTTCAGAACAATACAAAGACACTACTTATAGTCCGAAATAACAACGTAAGTACATAAAACAAGAACATAAAAGCCCTATTAAAATAAAAAGCGACTGTCGTAAAAAACGACTTTGGAAAAGATTTTTACATAAAAGGGTAGGCTTTCCTATGCAGAGATAGGCCCGTGAATACAGTTTGTGAAATGCCCAGTATTTTTATTTATTTTTTTACAGCTACTTGGTGTTGGAGGGAAAATTGTGTGCTATTTAAAATAGCAATAAAAATATTTTGAATTATATTTTATTTATGTAGCGTATAAAAATGTTGTTTTTTTTTTCAGTCAAGGACATCAAAAATAAAAGTTACACGAATATTTTTTTGGGTATAAAATGTGCAAGTTATTTTATTTCGGAGGATGGGCAAATGACTGTGTGATATGACAGATATAACTTATAATTTCGTTTGTAAGTATAAGATATTAACTAGTTTCCGCAAGCTATTCGACAATTTAGCCCAGATTCTATTACAAACTATTTCAACATTTTACATAAAGTTTTAAGCTTACCTATGCACACGGTCATTCCTGTGTCGGTGTCTGAATTATCAAAATTCAAAGAGAGAAACTTTCCTCATTAATATTATATCAGTTAGGGTATTCTGTTACGTGTACATATATATATTAACGTATTATACTACGTATTATAACTAGCTTTCGCCCGAGGCTTCGCCCGCGTAGAATTCGGTTATAACGCGTTTCCAAGAGAATTCTTCAAAGTCCGTGATAAAATCTATCCTATGTTCTTTCTCAAGATCAACTCTATCTTTGTGCCAAATTTTATTAAAATCAGTTCAATGGTTTAGACGTGAAAGCGTAACAGACAGACAGAGTTAATTTCGCATTTATAATATTAGTAGGGATAATTCATGAGGCAAACATGTTGATTGTTGGCACACCAGACTCCATTACAAAGATAATTGTGAACTCCTGAATAGTTTAATGAACAATGGAAATTTACTGGCAATATTAAAGACCTACATACATGTAGTATTTGGGCACTAAATTATACATCTAACCTTAATGATTTGGAATCAAAGAGAATTTGTGGCAAGTCTGACTCGGCTTTTGTTCAAATAATTACACCTGGTTCAAATTACACCTGTTCATTTGTAAATAAATCAATTTAGGTAGCATTGATATTGAATTTAAATTGAATTAGGTACTAATGGAGAAATGTATCATGTTTTAGGTTGGATTTAAACAAATTGTAGGTTTAGACTAACGAGTATCAGAGTTGATTAAGCGTTGCGTTGTTTTTAATAAGCATATCTTTACTTCTATACAAATATATTTATACTAATATGATAAGAGGAAAAAAATGCTTGTTTCTATCGTAATGGCTCGGAAGCTACTGAACCGATTTGTTTTTTTTTTTCACTATTGGAAAGCTAGACTATCTCGGAGTAACAGGCTAAATTTTATCCCGGTGCGGGCAGTAAACAGAGAAAACAAGATTGAGTGGTTCGTAGCTGTGTACGAGGTTAGATAGTTCTTGCCTCGGCCAAGCCTTGGATGGGTGACCGAAGTCAAAAACAAAACTGCACCACTTACTACAAACATTCCCATTCAAGTTAATATCCAAATCAAATCAGATGGAACCAGTTTTATCTAGTTGTCGATAAGGAAATAGTTTCAGTTTCAGGGTAATTTAACCTATCCGATATGACAGCATATGGTGTCTCGACCCCTTCTGCAAATGGCTCATTCTATTGGACCCTATGGATTTTGTAATAGGCCACTTAGACTTATATGATAAGGCTGTAATTTAGGCCTCAGTTTTATGAGATAGAAAATAATAACACTTTAGATTACTGGCGGGTACACACAGCAAACTTTTAGTCGGCCTTGCTTTTGGGCTCATAAATCAGTATGAAGATGAATGGTAGTAAGCACATTACAAAGATCAGGTACTCAGCTGCATCAGACCGACTCAAAACTTTGATTGGAATCAAGAATGAAAAAACAATTGCCAATCATCGGGTCAACTGTCGGCCAAACCAAAACGGTTTATGTTAAGAGCGTGTACGTCAACCGCGCGCCATTTGGCCTAAAATGGTACTTTTCAAACCACTGTTTCTCAGTAACTACTTTTCCTATAACTATGTTATTTTTTAATAACGCAAGGTAATTTCACTGTCTATATAGTTAATTGAACATAAATTTCAATTTGTGTAGTTTAAATACTTAAAACCCCTATAACGTAACAGATGTTTTATAAAATTCCCGTTCAGCGTCTATTTCGAAGCTTAAATTCATGTGAAAACAGTGGCAAATCTAATCATATTTATTTTTTTACTCATAGACGAAATCCCCATGCCTATAGTTAGTTGAAAACATTTTTTGATTTAGGTCTCTATCTTTGAGAAAAAAAAAATTTAACAATGTGAAAAATTGTGAATTTCAAATGCTTTTTTTACCTATCTATCTTACTTAATTTAATATAACAATTATTTACTATAGTAATATAACTCTTTCTTTAAAACATAAACTTTATATTATAATTTAATCTCTCGTTTTATTTTTTATAAATTATTTAAAACTACTATAAAACGCTGCACGCGAGTCAACTCAAACCAGACCGCCGCAAGGCTTCACAGAGAGAGGACGTGTCGCTCCGTCACATCGCGTAGGGTGAATAACCTCTGCCGTGGATACCGAGAATAGAGTACATTTCAAGCGCGACCAACAAATCTTGATACATTACTATTTTATTTAAAGCTCAATTTTGAAGCATATTTTTTTTTATCGATTGAGTTGAAATTTTGTTTGAATGTTCAGTTTTAATGACAATGTATGATTCTATATCCAATATGGCGGTATACCCAAGATGGAGAAAAAAATGTTTTTAATGCATTCCTACGATATGGGTATCAAATGAAAGGGCTTGCTATGAATAACTCGAAAAAAAATGTGTCGCGAGTCTAAATCCAATATGGCGGACTCCTTAGGCTAGAAATCACTTATTGCAGATGTCTGTTACCAATCGAGCTATAATTTTTTTTTTTTTTTCTATTTGGATGTACCCAAATTTTGACTTTTGATCTCGAATAACTTTTGAAGCATATAGGATAGATAACTTAAAACTTTATTTGCAATGGTAAACCCAAGCTCTTCACCAATATTTGGCTTTCCGGCAATTGTTGTTATTTGACCACAATTTTTCGGTCTGGATGGACTGGACCATTCATATAAACAATCAATTTTTCAAATCGGTCCATGCGTCTTTGAGAAATCGAGAACAATCAAATTGAGAACAATCACAAAACAATCTAATTGAAACCTCCTCCTTTCTTCTTTTGAAATCGGTTAAAATACAGAAACTCTTAACATTGTCATTAATCATCAGTCGACTATTTAGTACTGTTGAAAATTGTATGTAATATACAGAAAGTCCTCAAAACCAAGGTTTTCATAGGTGCCCGATTTTTTTGCAAAAGAGTGTAAGTATTAACGACTTATTTTCATGCTTTTATATTTTAGACATCCATAGACTTACACTATTTTCCCGCTATTAACTATTTACTAAATAATATATTTTTTGTTCTACCAATTTCACTCGAAAGGATCAAAATGGTTTGTGTGACTATACGTGAAGTATGATAGGCACGCACACAGCCGCGACGCTAGTCTGCGCGGTTTTTTGCGTTGAATTACCTAAAGTTGACATCGCGCGCCGAGCGTACACGCTCTTAAAATCTGTCAAATCTTTAGCACTCACAACCTATTTGGTATGTTTTCAAATGTATAACATCATCATCTTGGTATAAAAAGATTTAGATGTCAAATCTCTTTTCAAGGAAAACAAACTTGCTCACAACTTTAAAGTCCCCAAATCCTGCGTCAGAACACTTCAATCCAACACTGCAGTGCAATTAAGTTTACCACACGTTAAACTTTGTAATCAAAATCACAGCACGAATATTGTCTAGACAACAATGTAAATAAAAACTAGCAAAGCCAAGTTTGTTCTACTTTCCACGAACAATCTTGCCAGCCAATATAGCGAAAACTTCCCTCAATAAGCTTAAATTCCCCAGAAATCGTTTTTACGACAACGACGAACAGTTGAGACTATCTTCTATTCGGTATAAAAACCTCGTCATGTTTCGTTAATTAGAAATATAGTGGTTAGAATGACCTCGCACTTTGCGTGACCTTGAGACGAAAATTGATTCACCTAAATGAAAATAATCAACGCGTGTGTAGGTATTATTTTTCCATTATAGGTATTACTAACTAGTTCTGTCTTGATCCTGGAACTGTACTGTATCAACTACAGCATTGTTTTTATGCCACTCATGGATAATCTCGTAATAAACTAAATAGGAAATTTCTCATTAAAACCAAACAACATTATTTAGCTGTTTACAATTCTACTTAAAATATAAATCAATGGAAATACCGTTTCGCTATCAAAACCATATTTGTTAATTTCCAAGATGTCTGCCGCAGTAATTTGGCGCGAAAAAAAACACCGTTATTTCAAGTATTTCGACCTGTTTTGAGTGATTCACGGATACTACCCACAAGGATGGTCATCGACTGTTTTATATATTCGACTTATGTCATTAAAATCACCATGACGTGCGTCATACCATATGAATATAACCACATAACATATAATGAAGGCTTGTACTAAGTGTATTATAATAGATCCGGGTATGAAATATTATAGAAAAAAAGCTAAATTGAAGATTCTTTCAAGCATTTTTTATGTTAATAGTAAAAGGTTAAGTATTAGTTTGGCAAGCCTACATACCGACCATGGGCTCGTAAGATATTTTTTTTTATCACAATATTACCAAAGGTCCTTCTATATACTTACCTCACATGGATTAGAAATACTTTGAGCATTAAACCAGTAGGTATTATAATATACATATCTCCCATATAAAACCTTAGAGAAAATATTAAGCAAAATTTATTTCATTTTAACAAAGCCTGTAAAATAATGTAATACACGAGTCTGGTAATAAAATACTCTTCCTAGTTGCTACGTACACTTGGGACCAATGAATCCAGGTCAGTTCACTACTACGAAATCTTTGCAAGTACTTAAGTACCAAAAGTATGAATGCGAGGTCTTTACGATATACGAAGTACCGTTAAGTTAGTGTTTAAAAGTTAAAACATTAATGGCCTTACTACAAAAACTTAAACGTCTTAAAACTTGTCTAAAAAAATTGTGGCTGCAAAATGAACCATATGTCAACGTCATAATTTGTCATTTTTTAGACAAGTCTTAAACTGACGTTTAATAGTTTATGTGGTAAGACGGTAAACATTTGAAAACATACCAAATAGGTTGTGAGTGCTAAAGATTTGACAGATTTTAACATAAACCGTTTTGGTTTGGCCGACAAGGCAATAGACGCAAAATTAAAAAGAATTCTCAAAATATTTAATTTAAATTAACAAAAATACAGTAAAGTACCTTAACAGCAATTTTAATCAACCTTTCTCTACCTAGTAAGTTAGATTTCAACATAATTACACTACACTTGACACCTTACCATTCAAAAATATAGATCATTAAGGTGAATTTTGAGCACAATAATAATATAAAAAGGCGTTAGATATTGTCAAAGGGTAGAATCAGGCTACATTTCCTGTCAACGTGACCTATTTATAAAGGGTGGAAGGGACCCCGCAATGGAAACTGGTTTCAGGAATCGAGTGTTTCTGCTTTATATTATACTCGGTATTCTTCATTTTTTATTCACACTGTTTATGACACTTTTTAGTGGAGACTGTAAAATTTTTCTTTGTTGTCTTTTAGTAATTAAGTATCTGTTTAATGTAGAACTGCTGTCTATGTTGAAGTTTCTTTATTTTTGAATGAGAGGAAGAAAATGTCTATTATTTACATAAAACAGTGTTTTTTTTTAAGTTTTGTCCTTGGTTGTTTGTTGTATTAAACAAAGGCTTTCAAATGGCGAAGAACGATGGAGATATTTGTAAGTATCATGCCTTTACTATTTGATATTGTTTCTACTGTTTGCAGAAACATATATAGGTGACAATATATCTATAGTAATATAATACAGAGGAAACATTGTTTATTATTTAATTTAAAGGCTCCGAAACTACTTAATCGATTTGTAAAATTGTTTACTGTTGGAAAGCTACACTATCCCCGAGTAACATAGACTATATATTATCCTAGTACAGGAATAAGTTCCAACGAGACACGAGTAAAACCGCGGTAAAACAGCTAATAACATACAATATCATATATGTTAAAAGTACATAGTTTATGTGTAATAAATCCTTATCACACTATACTAAGCTATGTACCTCTAATAACAGCTACCTATAAGTAAAACAGAAACCGCCTAACGTCACACCATTGTATACATAACAAAGAGTAAGAATAATAACAACAGATATGACAGTATGAAGCTTCTATTAACCTCATTAGTCATAATAACATAAGTGTACAAAAGAGCACTTAGCTAAAGAATTTATCACAGCCTGTCCTCTAGTAAGCATAAGCTTCGAAGAATGTTCATGTCTTTTGTAAGTCTATTATCATTTTTATGAATAAAAGCCATTTGTGTTAATGTGTTTTATGTAGAAAATATGACATTAAAACATCAGGCATTCTTCTCGGAATATTTAGACTTAGATTAGGCACTAATTTTGCTTATATGTGCTTAATTTACACGTGTTGGGAGTTGCCAAATCATCATGATCTTTCGAGCCTTTTTCCAAACTATGTTGTTATCGGCTTTCAGTCTAACCAGATGTAGCTGAGTAGGTACCAGTGTTTTACAAGGAGCGACTGCCTATCTGGCCTCCTCAACCCAGTTACCCAGGCCACCCAATACCCCTAGGTAAGACTGGTTGTTAGACTTTCTGGCTTCTGACTACCCGTAACGACTGTCAAAGGTGTTCAAATGACAGCGTGCTAATTACACATGGTTACTCTATGACAGAGAACACCGTAAATTGATTGTGAAACTGAAATAAAGCAAAGCCTTATTCACATGTTGATTGCTTGCTATTCCTTATTAATTATTCATGTAATTACTATCAGTCCTCTCATCTTTTATTGAGATAATTTTAAAATTCCGAAATGAGAGAGTTAATTTCAGTATTTCGACTTAAATTTTTACGAAAATCTCATTTCGAATCCGAAAGTCGACTGTGTATTGAATAAACAAATTAAAACATTTACAAGGCATATTCATATTTTATTGTTTTAACATTTTAAAAGAGAATAATTAATATTTAATTTTTCAGTAAATATGTTCCAATTGAATGCCGCTGGCATGAAAATTTAAGATCTATTTTAAAAAATATAAAATTAAAGTGAATAAGAGTGTATGTAGGTATGCATCAGATAAAAAACAGTGAAACTTAATTTATCTACAGCTTCATTTACACTGCATTGCATAAAAACCGAGGCAACTTATCGTTACAAAGTAGTATGTATATTTTCACATTAGCCAAAGGGCAAACAGGTACTTAGATATTTTATAGCCTTTCAAAAATCAGTTTCTAAACCACTATTATTTATTTATTAGATACATAAATCTATAGGGAGACAGTAAACGCGTCCAATATTGATCAAATACTCCATTCAGAAAACTATTTTGTAATAAAAACGACTACAGTTCGGGGCTCAATGAAAATATGTATAATATGTTGGCGGAATTTTTATATAACGTATTCACGGCCTATGATTTATTAGACTTTTTTATCTAACTCTGTTTTTTTTTGTTCAAAAACTTTCAAGAATTCCGTAGGTATAGTTTTGGCAGCGATGTATAAAGTTTATTATATGTATGTATATTCAAAAGGCATAAAAGGCTAGGTTGAATTTCTGTGGTGGCTTTTCAATACGTTTACATTATGTTAAGTATTCCCCTTTGGGGGCTGACATATTTTTGATAAAAGCACCTAAATAAAATTAGAAATAAAAAAGTGTGGCGCTTCTTCTAAAATATGTATACAGATAATATTCTTTTCTATTCTACGGCTTTAAAAAATATTGATGCTAAATAATACTGGTAATTTATTCGTACATTGACTGAAAATTAAGTGGGTGTATACAATCTTAGCCGTGGAACCCTACAAAACAGTAGAATGACCATTCCACCGAGTAAAGTATGCTAATAAAGATTTCATTATAATAAACGTTTATAAAAACCGACAATATTAGCATAATACTCAACAAAATTATATTTAATAACCGACTCGATGGTTCGTTGGAAGCCATTAATTCGTACTTGTCCACGACTTTGTGAACTCAAGGATTATTTACACGACTTTAGTCTTTAGTGGGGTTGTTTTTTATTACTTTGAGTGTAATATTGATTCAATAGTATTGGTATCAGATTTAATTTCAAGGAATTATTTTGTTTATTGTATTATTTTACTTAATTAAGATTGATTTTACGCGAAGTTGGTTTAGAAAAGAACAGCTCTCTAACGTGACGATCAATTGATCACCCAACTATTGAATTTCCATCACGATAGTAAACGAAGCATGACCGTAAAACTATACACAAAACTGTTAACAGAGCCTCAAAATATTGTACCTGGCATATGTCACATCCTATGAAAGGTAAACAAGCAAACTAGAACTCAAACTAGTTAGTGGTTTGTTTACACGGGTCGAGTAGAAAAGCCGCTAGAACCTCAAGCTTAACCAAGGAGTGAACGAGGCTTCATACTTAATTACGTTCAATACGTTGTACAATATTCTATCGAAGTGATTAATGATAACTGTCAATCAAAAATGTTATTTATTTGAACTTTTATTTGTGTGAAATATTGTGATAGTCTTCGCAATGTTGGATCTGTTGTAGGTATTTTTTTTTGTCATCAAATATGGCGGTGTGGATTGTAATTTTGGTGCTGATTTAATTATTATGTAAATAATTATGTTTTGGTTACATTTGGCAGTCGTTTTGGGTAGTCAAAAACCAGTAAATCTGATAACCAGTCTTACCTGGGGGTCTTATCGGGTTGACCACGTGACTGGGTTGAGCTGCATCTGGTTAAATTGGTAGCCGACCCCGACATAGTTGGGAAAAGGCTGATGATACGCTTACTGTGTGGGCTTACTATAGTGTGTTTTTCTCACACAGATAAAGATGTAGGAGCCAATTTATAGACTTACAAAATGATAATAGGTTATGTGCGTGTCAATAATAATACACTACTGTAATTGCATGTTGCAAAAAATAGATGCCGGTGGGCCAAAGTATATTTGATTACTCTAATAAATCAAATCTGTAAGAGACTAACTGTTCCTCACAGTTTCTGTCACGTAACAGCGGTACTATTTTTCCGCAACCGGGTAAAAAGCACTTTAGACCTTTCTCAGACTTCAGACTTTCTAAATAGAGGTTCAGTTCATAGTTTTGGCGAGTAAACCTCACAGACTGATGGACAGGCAGACAAACAGAGTTAGAGGTATTTTAGCTTTATAATATTAATGACGAAGTAAGTATTAGATTTCTATGATTTCCTTAATCATTTACAAAGCCTATGATTTGTAACTGCCTCTAATTGTCAGTCGACACTTGGTCGTGGAATAAAACCGGTAGTTATATCAGGTATTGACAAATAATTACATAGTATGCTGGATAATGCCCGTATTTTATGTAAATTGTACTAGAGCTAGGTGTTTGTACCAACCCAGATACTAAAACTATAAATGAGTACTTCCTACTACATGAGCTTTTGATAATATAAACCTAGATAGTAAAAGGTGTAGAATCTAGTTTTGTTTTAATGATAGTGGGTACAAAGGTAGTGCTAAAAGGTAAAATGCTAAAGTAGGTAAAAAGTACTCCATAAAAAAGTTACAAGACATATACTTATTTTTCATGACTGAATGTATACTATATCACACCCCAAAAGCCTTTATATTTCTTTTTTGCAATCTGAAGGCTCCGAAACAACTGAAACCATTTGAAACTCACTCACTGTTGGGAAGTTACACTATTCTCGAAGACATATATGTTATTTTCATCCGGGTATGGGACGCGAGTGAAACAGCTAGTAAAGAATAAACGTGATCCGGTCCTGACGTCTTTCAGTGACTAAGCTAGAAAATATAACACCCGAAAAGAGTTGAAAGACTTACTAAATTACGGTTCAGTACTACTCAATAGTCGATTAGGCACATCGATTAGTTAACTCGCCACTCCATAATCGAGAAGCACTTACCATTCGAATCAAACAGCCTATTAGGGCCATACGTCTAGACTCGCCTTACATGCGAACTATCGAATCGGATTTTCGTAAAAGCTTATCGATAGTGTAGACGTGACCAAGTTAAATCGATTTTAAAGTTTCCACCTTCGCAGTCAATGATCGATTTCACGCCCTACTTGTGAAAACTTGGAACTGTCTTTCAAAAGTAACTTTATATGGTTCCTATAGTGAGTACACAGCGAACATGCAATCCAGTAAGCCAGTTACTTTGTTTGTTAGAACATTTTGTTCCAGCTGGATTCAATTAAACTGTGTTTGTTTTGTTTTTTTTTTACATAGAGAATTACGTATGTTTGTTTACCTATATAGAGTGTTCGTAGTAGATTAAATTTCGCCTCTGATTTCGACTGTGTGTAGAGACTTTGCAAATATAAAATGTATGTGTATATGATGGCTGTTCCTTCGTGTTTTTAGTCGCACCATGAGAAAATTGCTTCGGATACCAAGGTATAAGTAGTTAGCTATATCCAAGATATCTTGTTACCGAATTTCATCGAAAACGGTTCTGCGTGAAAGAGACTTTGTTAACAAACTCACTTATTAAATACATTTCCCATACATTGTTTTTACTACTAAAGATCTAAACTACGTACTCATGTTAATCTTATTTTACCCCAAATTAAAGTTCAATAACATACCTATTAGCTCCAAAGATGACTCCTTGATGATGTTCTGAAATTGAAACAAAATTGCAAATTAATGAATTATCGGGCTTTCGGCTGGGAATTGGTTGTCGGAGTGGATATTACGAGATGTATCCGATTATTGACAGAGCTATCCTAGAGTTATTACAGTGTATCTGACTATCTGTAGTATATCAAGGAATAAGGATCGATCTTGTGTTAACTCCATATCACATTCGTGTAGCACGATGAGAATTTGACTTTGCTAAATATTTATTTATTTATTTATTTATTTTCCTCTCTTACAACTATCCTTACAGATTAAATCTAATTCGATAGTGTAACTTAATTCTATATATACATAATATAACTACTGGAAAACCATTTCACTTAAGGACGCTTTTACATTTCTCACTCGCTCAATTTTAGGTAAACTAGCGGCAACACAACGACATTGCGCTCACACACACATACAAGCCATTGTTGGCCAGATTTTGTACATCACTCAACAAAATTTGATACTTGCAAGATTTTTTATATTATATTATTTTTTTTCGACTATAACTAGTTGTAACTTAGTGTTTGTAAAGGGTTTCACGCTTATTGATATGATGATCTTTAAATTTTGTGTGATGTGTTTGTCATCGGATTAAATGAGTACTGGGGTATTCAGCACTAAGTAACCCCTCTATACATAAGTATTTTGGAAGAAAATAAAAACAGTTGTGAGAAATTAAAATGTAATAAAATAAAAATAAAGTAAATAACCAAAAAAATCATCATCATCCTCTGAGCCTTTTCCCAAACTATGTTGGGGTCGGCTTCCAGTCTAACCGGATTCAGCTGAGTACCAGTGCTTTACAAGAAGCGACTGCCTATCTGACCTCCTCAACCCAGTTACCCGGGCAACCCGTATACCTAGTCTAACCGAACCCGGATACCCCTTGGTTAGACTGGTGTCAGACTTACTGGCTTCTGACTACCCGTAACGACTGCCAAGGATGTTCAATGACAGCCGGGACCTACAGTTTAACGTGCCATCCGAAACACAGTCATTGGTGTCTAAGATATACTTAGAAAGTACATACAAACTTAGAAAAGTTGCATTGGTACTTGCCTGACCTGGAATCGAACCCGCGCCCTCATACTCGAGAGGTTGGTTCTTTGCCCACTAGGCCACCACGACTTTTATAAATAACCAAAAAAATATAAAAACAAAATGACAAAATTAACATATTTTTAAGAATTATTTTTAACGGTTAATATTTTTCTTGAATGTGAACTATGGTCCCTAAGGCTCATAGACCTAGTGTATCGTGGGTCAACCAGTCCTGGAAGTAAACAGGTGTTGTAGAATTTAACTAAATTTCCTTCCATGTTTTCCTTCCAGAACTGGTCGTCTCGTTCCACAAATGCATATTTTATCATTGCCAGTCCATACGGCAAATACGCATTGGTTTTGACCAGTTACTCGTAACTGGTCCTGAATTTGGTAATACCATTTGCTTTTTTTGTTTATTATAAAACCCTCTGAGGTGCATTTCCAAAAGTCAATCCAAAAGTCAAAAAATATCAGAATGGCTGTCACCTTAGGATGCTGAATATCTTTAAAACCACGAGGGTAGCAATTGGTAGCAACTAATGGTAGCTGGTAGCAATTAGGTAGCAACTCTCTATATGTATTTCGAGAGGATCGGTGATTTGTGACGGCGGTCTTGATGCAGACTATTAAAAACGGTTGTCGTGTCTCATTTGTAGTGTTTCCATCATTAATTATGAATTTTAAAAACATTAATTTATATAACATGAATTAAAAAACATTAATTATGAACATACACACACTCATACATACATACATAGCCTGTCAAAATCATAACTCTTCTTTAGCTTTACCGTAAATACCTAAAATGTGTCATTATTTTATTTCTTAACTCCAACATTTTTTTTTGGTCTATATCCAAATTTTTTAGGCCGTGGCATCTGTAAAAAAATTTACTATTTCATTAAAAAAAAGTTCGCCGTCATGAAATAAATACACATTTTCAAAATCACAACCCCCAAAAATCTTTTAATTGATTACTCATAATATCAAATTATTAAAAAAATGTGCCCGCCATTTTGAATTAAAAAAATATTACTGTCATTTTAATAGGTATCTATTATAGGTATATATTATACAATTCTAAAAATAAGTACGTACGTAAGTACGGCCATCATACAACATGATGGCCGTACTTACTTTTGTTTTGATCCGAAAAAGTATCAACGTATTTCAGTCCCAGTACACAAATCGTTACACTCTTTATCATAGATGTAGCTCTCTTCGTGCTGGGGATCGATGACTTTGAAATAAAATCCCGTTTTAAACACTTATTACAACTTTTATTTCAACAACTTTGGCTCGTTCGTTACACTCAGTACCGCGTGGTTGCCTCTAACACCGTTCATTCAGTCCCTCTCTCTCCCTCCTTCGCTCACTCGCTCACGCCTCCCTCATATTCTGTCACGTTCCATTCCACTCGACATTCATTCCCACATTCGGCCGTCCTGCACTCATGTCTGTCCTCAGACATACACCAAATCTTATGTACTAACTAGACTAAAACATCATAATAACCACTACATAATTGAGTTAAATAAAATAAACTGGAACCATACTCTACAACAACCTAATACACATAACTACTTCCTACAAGACAATCTTGTTTCTGAATTTAAAACATACAACTCTACATTGGCAAAAACATTTAAATGTTACTTCGAACTTAATACAATTTATAGGTTTAGAAAACAAAATGTTTAGTTTTACATAGAAAAATAACATAGTAAATACTCTGGTACAGATAGCCCTACGCCATGGCACTGTGATAATGAACGAAAGTTAACCCTCCTGAAATAAGAACTGCAATAATAACCTGCGGAGTAAGGTGACTGCTACTCCTCCAGCATCTCGGCGTCACCGTGTTGAGGCCATCTCTTCATTTGGTCAGCTGAACTGGATGAACGCTGGGGACCCTCTACAGAACTATCAAGTTTCTCTACGTCATAGCGATCCTTACGCTTGCATTTCACCACTCTATAAGGGCCTAGGTATTTAGGTTTCAGCTTCAACCCTGGACCGAACTGTGTTCTTTTAATCGCCACTAAATCACCTTCCTTATACTTTGAACTTTCCTTCCTCTTTCTATCATATTGTTTTTTATTTTCCTCTTGTATCTTTAGAATCTGTTCTTTGGCTTGCTGCCTTATCTTCTCTCTATTTTCATCATATTGTAGTGTATTTTCTTCCTGTAATAGTTGTAGAATTTCCAAATCTTCCTTACCCTTCATTTTACTCCCATCAGTAGTTCAAATGGTGTTGTGTTTATGCTTCTCTGGAAAGTAGAGTTGAGTGCCCTCTGCACTTTGCTTACATGCTTGTACCATACTGCAGGATTCTCCAAACATAGTTTTGTTAAAACTGGAATAAGTATTCGATGTACTCTCTCCACTTGGCCATTACCACGTGGCACACCAGTAGTAATCTTTACATGAGATATCTTTTCTTCTTCACAATAACTCTTAAACTCATTACTTGTAAATGCCGTTCCCCGGTCTGTTATGAACCGCCGGGGGTTCCCAAATATTTGCTGATGAATCTGAATTTTCCTTAATGTCTCTGATGATGAAGTAGTTTTCGTGGGAAACAGCCATACGAACTTCGTAAACCCATCTATCACCGTGAGTATGTAGTTGTATTGCTTTCTTGTCTCTGTAAGTGGACCAATATGGTCTAAATGCAGGGTATCAAATGGAACACCTCCTTTCTCTATCGGATTCAAGAATCCTTCCTGTTTTCCTTCCTTCCTTGTTGCTAGTAGGCAAGGAATGCAACTCAATAAAAAATCCTGCATCTTCTTGTCCACATCTCTAATGTAATATTCCTTATTCAGTAACTCTTTCATCTTAGACTTTCCAAAGTGACCTTTGCTGTGTACTCTGTTAATAATTTCTTTCTCCAAACTTCTTGGCACTACAAACAGCTTCTGCTCAGTCTTATACAACACACCATTTTCTAACCAATAATCGTCGTATGGACTTCCTCCTCTCAAAATTTCCTTTATGGCTTTTATGCCATCATCTTGATCTTGTGCTTGGCGTAAACTCTCCTGCAGAGTAGTAACCACTGCCACTGTTGGTATGCGGCTCAAAGCATCTGCATGCTGCATCCTGGAGCCCGCTCTGTGCTCCACTTCGAAATCATATTCACTGAGCATGAGGACCCACCTGGCTACCTTGGCTGACAAGTCTTTCTTCTTAAGTGTTAATTCAAAAGCCTTACAGTCTGTGACTATTTTAAATGGAATACCATAAAGGTAGTGCCTGAACTTCCTGATACCTTCTATGATGGCTAGTGCTTCCAATTCGTAGCTTGAGTACCGGCTCTGAATGTCAGTTGTCTTCTTACTCATGTAATGTACTGGGTGTAAGCCTGACCCTGGATGGTGTTGCATGAGTATTGCAGCCAATGCTACACCTGAGGCATCGGTGTGCAATTCAGTCTTCAACTTCGGATTGAAAATCTTCAGAACAGGTCCGCTAGCTAATTTATTCTTCAGTGTCTCAAAAGCTTTTCTTTCCTTATCCTCAAATATGAACTCTGTATTCTTCTTTAATAAATCAGTCAATGGCTTCGCCACAGAAGCATAATTTTCAATGTACTTCCTGAAATAGCTTGTCAATCCAACAAAACTGTGCAAGTGCTTGAGGGTTCTTGGCTCAGGGTACCTTATGACTGCATCCACCTTATCTGTACTCGGCCGTACTTCTCCATCCTTCACCCTGTGGCCCAAGTACTCAACTTCACGCTGCAGTAGGTTCGCCTTTTCCAATTAATCTCCAAGCCATAATGTGCTGCGACTTCTAGCACTTGCTTCAACCTCGATACAGCCTGAACTTCATCCAAGGCTGGAATTATAATGTCATCGATAAATATGATTAACACTCCTTGGGAAATCAAATTTCTAAAGATTATACTCACAAATCTCATAAAAGTCTTGGGACAGGTGGACAAACCAAACGGGGCACGGAGAAATTCAAACTGCCCGTGGTGAGTGACAAATGATGTGTACTTAATAGACTCCTCGCTGACCTTCAAATGAAAGAACCCACTTTTCAAATCAAGTACACTGAATACCTTAGCTTCCTGCAATTTGTCAATCAGATCATGGATTACGGGAAGTGGAAATTCATCCTTAACTATTTTCTTGTTGACCTGCCTATAGTCCACACAGACCCTAGTCGAACCATCTTTCTTCTTTACTAGCACTAAAGGACTGGAGTAATCTGAGAAACTCACCCTCACGATGCCTTTATCAAGCCATTCCTCGATTTGATCTTCCACTACCTGTTGCTCCATAAGTGACAGTCGTCTGGGTCGCTGTCGCACTGGGATGTCATCCTTCAATACAATTTGAAGTTGGATCGGGGCCTCTTCCTTATACAATGGCTTATACTCCTCAACACATTGCATAACCTCACTCCTTACTGCTGGATCTTGAATGTGATCAACATTGACTGCTACACATCCTGGAAAACAATCAATTTGACCAACCCATTCACAACAACCAATGGGAAAAAACCTAATACCCCCTTCATTCATTACCACAGTAACACGACCCAGGAACTCTTGACCTATTATTACGTCGTAGGGCATCACCTCTGGTGGAACTAAATGAAAAACTACACCATTAAAACACTGATTATCAATCTCAAGTCCCACAGAGACGCTGCCCCTTGATTGTATTTCACTACGGCCTAATCCAGACATCGTTAACGTTTCACTCGCCACTTCGGCGTTCAACATAGGTAAATACAACAAAGATAATAGGTTCACATCACTACCTGAATCTACGAGAGCATTTAAAACTGTATTATTAATTTTAATGTCTTTTACCGGCTTCCGAACACATTTGTTTACATGCGTGATGTTAACGTTTCGATCTTCGTAACTCGTAGCTGTCACATTTACAGTGTTGACATCTGTCAATGTCAGTGACGTTTCATTGTCTATGACCGCGCGGACAGTCTCGTTTCCGCTTACTTCGTTCACCGTTCCGAACATAGCCGCGGGTCGCTTGGGTCCCAACTTTCCGGCCTCCCCGGAACCGGAAGCCCGCCTCCTCGGCCGCCGTGAGCGCCGCTGCCGCCTGCGCCCGCCATCTTGGCGCCTGAATGACCCGATGCCGATGCTGTAGCCGTAGATCTCATCGGATTTACGGGACACTGGTTACGAATGTGACCGAACTGATTACACCCAAAACACTTCAATCCGTTTTTACACACACCCGCTTCATGTCCCATGTCACCACAGCTATAGCACCGCCTCGCCGATCCCGATGCTGCCGAGGACGCCTCCGCCGACCTCGCATGACCTTTTAACCTCTCGGTTCTCTTTTCTCGCTCCCTGGTTTTGACTTCATTTTCTCATAGAAAGCCAGCTTTTCCTTCAATGCTGGAAACGTGGTCACGCCGTACAGAATCACCTTATTGCTCTCGTAATCGTCGATGCCATCCACGATGTACTGTATCGCGATGTAGTCGGAAATTTCGCACGCCGCGCTAGCTCTTTCATATGCAACATGTACTGATAATACGTCTCGCCTTTTAATTTCTTGCGTGCCGCCATTAGCTCGTGCATTTCCTTGACGTTCGCGGTGTCTGGAAATTCCTTCACAAGCGCAGCCTTGAGATCGCCGTAGGTTTTGAATGCCTTCTCGGATTTTAACCATAGCTCAGCCGTCCCGGTGAGTGACCGGCGAGCTACGATCAAAGTTTGTTGCGGCGTCCACTGAAATATCTCAGCGTTATCCTCGATGTCTTGAGCCCACTTACTCGACGAGTAAGATTTGTCGTCTCCGCTGAACTTCTCGATGAGCCCCTCTGTGAGCCCGAACGCCACCGGCGCCGCTGCAGTCGTAATCGTCGTTGATTTCGATTCCATCGTGCTCCGTAACTTCGTAATTCAAATTTAATGGCCGCCGCGTCGCGCCGGCCGGTGCGTCGTAGAAAACTTCGTGGAAATTCGTCGTTGATCGATCCCGGACGAGCCCCCAAAATCTGTAGCTCTCTTCGTGCTGGGGATCGATGACTTTGAAATAAAATCCCGTTTTAAACACTTATTACAACTTTTATTTCAACAACTTTGGCTCGTTCGTTACACTCAGTACCGCGTGGTTGCCTCTAACACCGTTCATTCAGTCCCTCTCTCTCCCTCCTTCGCTCACTCGCTCACGCCTCCCTCATATTCTGTCACGTTCCATTCCACTCGACATTCATTCCCACATAGATTTTACGTATTTATTTTTTCCGACAAAGCGATACACCCATGCTTCCACGAGCGCGTCTGAGCGCGGAATGACGGTCCGAGACGTGCGCATTGCGAAAAAATGTATGAAGAAATTTGAGAGTGATTTTATAATTTATTGTAAATTATAAAGTGGTTTATGTATGTCCAAAAAAAATAGCTGAACGTGTAGAAAAATACATTAGCTGTAATTTTTTTATTATTGGGAGTTATAAATCAACTCCACATTTGGGTTACACGTACTTATTCAGACTCCTTTTTTTGTACTTTTTTATGATTCTTCCGGCGGTGAAAACGAAATTGTGTAAAAAAAAAGTATGGAACTGTGTAATTCTAATGCATTTAACGTGGAGATGAATAAATTACCTTTCATTTAATACCATAATATTGTCAAAATTTTAACTGCTTATGTGTCAAAATGGTACCTAAAAAACATTGATATTTGCGAGAAACCGAGCAAGCGTCCTTAATAATCTAATTCTATGTTTTATAACTAATAATAAATACTGTGGTTCTTTCAAACTCGCTCAGTGAGCAACAAAATAGGTCAATTTCGTTTGCTATGAGGTTCATGGTGCGGAGTGCGCGCGTCAGCGGTGCCTCTCCGAGCAAGTTAGTGCGCCCCCGCGGCACGGCCAGCAAGGGCGGCCGGCGCCGTCGCCACACGTATCTGTCCGGGACGCACACGCCTACTTGCTCCAGAATATCGGGGTTGTGTATTACACCTCTTAGCACTTTGACTAAATACGATATGAGTGCCAGTTCCCTCCTGACTCTCAGCTCGTTATATCCTACCATTCCCAGTATAAACAAAGTGGGATACATTAAGGGATAGAACGGGTATACCCCGTAATACCTCATATAAAGATACCTAATAAACTTGTTTTGCACTCTCTCCAACATAATACTATATTTAGTTTCATGTGGAGACCAGATGACTGCGTTACATTCTAAGTGACTTCTGACTAGAGCGTTGTATAATGCTATTATAACCTTAATATTAGTAAAATTATGTACCATCCTAAGAGTAAAACCTAAATTCCTAAATGCCTTTTTACAACAATTCACTATGTGATCACGAAACACCAACCCCGAGTTAAGGCGAACCCCTAAGTCCCTGACCTCTGTGACTCTAGGCATCGGTGTTCCGTCCACCTTATAATCACAGAGGACAGGTTTGCGCGACCGAGAGAAACTAATAGTCTGACACTTCGACACATTGAATTTTAAAAGGTTCTGCTTACTCCAGTTCACTACTCTGTCGATATCCTCCTGAAGCACTTCACAGTCCTGTTCGTCGGTAATAGCTAGGGACAGTTTAAGATCGTCAGCAAACAGTAGACATTTTGCCTTTATAACTATCTTTGGTAAGTCATTAATCATTAGTATAAAAGCTAAAGGTCCAAGATTACTGCCCTGACTAACTCCAGATCTTGTAAAATACGGTTGTGATGTACGCCCCGCATAATCAACATATTGCTGCCTATCTCTCATGTAGCTGGCAAAAAAAGTTAGTAAATGTGGTGTAAAACCAACGGCCGCTAACTTTGAATGAAAGAGGTTGTCTTTCGTGGTGTTGATAGTTTTGTATAGACATACGATATGTAGAACTCTTAGGAATCAGACGAACGGTTGCTGGCAAAGAATTGAACTTTTATTCATAAAACTATAGACTAAAAAAATCATATACCACTGCACAGTCCCAATGCATTTAGTTAGCACTTTAAACAAGAAAATAACAATAAGATTTGTTTTGGCTAGGTTTAATGAACGAAAATAAATTTTGACAACCCCTACTTGCAATTACGACTTTAATACAGATATCAGAATAATTCATGATGTTTATAGGCTCCTATTGTTTTGTTAAACCCACAAATTGGGCACATTTCAATTCGGATAGCAACTCCAACAAAATCATTACGAACCCTGATAGATAAGTCCCTACCGCAAAAAACACGAATAAATCTTTTTTATCCATCAAACTCAATAAATTTTATTTCAAACAACAACAAAGAGACACTCACACAAGTAAACAAAATACTCAAAAAACATGAAACCACGTTGCTTAATACAAAGCAAATCATTCGAGTATGAAAATATGAAATATATCAAGAGCGATGTATCATGGCCGTTGAAAAATTATACGCTGACAAGCTAGGACATTCCTTTTATACCTATGATGGATTAGGTACGGGGGAAGGGAAAAAAGGGTTTGAAATCAACCTTGAGAGATTTTGATTGGATACCAATCTAAGAGTGGGCAGACTGTAAACTTTTCGTCGGCCGATAGTTTGTTGGGGCTCATAAGTCAATATGAAGATGAATGGTAGTACGCAGATTACAAAGATCAGGTATTTAGCCGGTATTAGAACGACTGAAAACTTTGATTGGAACAAGATTTTCTTAGAAAAAAAATATTGGCATCCATCGGGTCAACTGGTAGCCGACTGTTTAGTTTGCAGTGTACTGTAAAAGTGAGTACTTTTGCGGTATAAAAATCACACAATATTGGAAAACTTTTTTTTGTATTTTGTCAAGGTTTATAAAGTAAAGTAATTTTATTTTACATACAGAGCTCTTTTATAACGTGACGTGAAATGATGATGACACGAAATGTCTTTAATTTTCCTGGTAAATTATTTCGCAGTGCAGTGGTACAAAGGCCTGATTGAAGGCCTGGAACCAGATGTGTTGGAAAGCCAACGGACTCATATTAACGAGTTACCTACGTAGAAGACACGTTTATGTACCATTAATACGACTACAACGTCGATTATTGTCTTACCTCCCCACTCAGAGACATTTGATGATTACTTAAGTCACTCCTTAGTGACGGAATGTCATACAAATCCTTCACTAAGGAATGGCTTAAGTAACCATTAAATGTCTCTGAGTGGGGACGTTACTATTGCAAATAAAAAACTAACTACTTATCTAATGCCCGTTTTCACCGACAACATAAACGTCAGATTTTCTTAAAACAATTGCTTACTGAAAATTTGACGAGAAAATTCATAGTAAACAGTTGTTTTAAGAAAACTGACGTTTATGTTGTCGTAGAACTTGGGCTTTAGTCTTGTTTTCTTTTCAACTAAATAATAAATCATCCAAATTCTGAAAACTAGTTCGAATTTAATAAGTAATTGTCAAACATTCAAATACAATTTTCAACAATAAAAATCTTAACGCAAATAAATTGGACGAACATAATATTTTGTTTTAGAAATTATAGAATAACAAGCATACAATTAAACGTTTTGTTTTTGTATAATTAATTGTAGCTTGTATTGTATTTAATAAATAAACATGCTTTTATTTCAAAATCTAATCTCTGGATTAAAATTATAATCAGAGTGACTAGCTAGGGTTTTCACTAATTCAGTAGTAGCAGATTTGAAAATGTATAGGTGTAAATTTTTAACCACGGACTGGTTAAGTGTAACTTATTATCCCATTCACCTTCTACCCTAGCAAACAGGCTACTTAATTAGTGTTTAAAAAGTTTTAGTCGGAATATCAAATAATTAATACAACAAACTAAGAAGAAAAATTAACATAAAAGATGCGTCACGCGATCACACAAAGTTTAAACGACGAGAAGAGCAAAAAACCTCAAGAAGATAAAATTTCAAAGTGACGGTAACATTCTACGTAAAGGTATTCTAAATGTCCCACAAGTAACCCGAAAGTCAACGCTATCTAACCTCAAGAACCTACGAATATTTTAAAGTTCATTCGCCAACAAATATTTTACAAAGAGTAAATTGTTTTCACAGGAAATTGTTTTCCCTGAAATATCTCTGTCTTTTGTATTCACAGAATTTTTCATTGATCACAAAAAGGGATGTGGGTAAGGTTGGGTAACCTCATTCAGACATGAATAACTCAAAATTAGAAGTCAAATCCGACCTTAAGATAGATTTAAGACCTCACGAGGGCCCTCTCTAGGGTAGTGTTGTGGGAAAATCAGAAAACTTTTTACTCTGTGTCTAGTGTTTCGAAGTAGTTTCGTATTCACCGGCCCATTCCAAAAAGGTTCGTAGCATACACAACTTTATTTCATATAGCTATAAAGGCGTATCTGCGCTCGTAAAAATATTCTCTTTGTGAAAAACGTTTCGCTGTGAAAAACCTATCGAATAAAACACTCGCGAAAATAATTAACTAAAAGCATCCAACGATGAATAAGATCGGTATTTGCAGTTCCATTTTACGAATATGCAGTTTGAATGGGGGAAACATGTCAACAAAATATGTACAAGTTTTAACAAGTTGCTCAAAGTTCGGCGATGAGATACGAGTTCATATATTCTGTTGTTGAGGGCTCGACATCTAATTATACGCAATCATGTTATTTGATATACAACAACAACTAGCTATTGTTCGCGATTGCTTGGATTTCGGAGCGAGAAACCCGGGATAAAAGGCATCATACGTTTGAAAAAGGTTTCTTGTGGTAAACCATTGTATACAACAATGTAAAGTTAGCCTAATCACGTAGTGATTATAAAAACTCTCACGTTAACAATATCACTAGAAAAGGAAGAGTTCAATGCTCTCTTGAACAAATATGCGAATTAAATCAGAGCAAAGTGATAACAAACAAAATATTTTTTGAAAACACAAAAATATGCTAGGTACACACTATATTCATAATTTATTTCGGCGTATCTTCGCCATTTTTTCGCTCCATCTTTTTAGTCGTAGACTCTGAAACATTTATTTAGTCTGACAAGCCACGCATCTGGTCTGCAGTGTCGTTGACATCAAACAATTAGTTGCAGGACTACGCTGACAAATTAAAAATTTAAACTAAGAGCCGGCGACTAGCGGCTTTGAGAATACGAAGCGACGTTTTGTAACTTCATTTGCTTTAAGATACCCGTATAATGAGGAAATTTTATAAAGTTACACAAGAAATTGTATTCGCTTCTTGTGATGTTCTTTTGTTTTTTGAATGAGTAATGCTGATCAGGAAGTGTCTTTTCTGTGCTGTGTTTATTATGCTCTTTGTTATATTTACAAATAAAAACAACAGCAAAACATAGATATAACAGCTTCAACCCAGAGAAGGTTCCTAATAGAATAGTGACATTTTTATTTACTCAGTTACATGAAAACATCCATTTGAGAGATAGGTACTAACAAGCAACTAACTTATATATCAAATACTTAAGTATATATTCCTACGTCCAAAACTCAAGAGCAACATTCAATATCTGCTAATAAGAAAACAAAAAGCTTTCCATGTTATTTATACTCACGTTATGTCAAAACATTTTTAATAGTCACGTCGACCCCATAAAGTGAATGAATTCTGTCTATGTACAGAGTAAAATATAGAGTGGAAGTATTTATTATAACTGAAATATTGCGTGAAAACAGCCAAGGGAGGTAAAAGGGGAGAAATAACTATACATTGCGCGAAGAAAATTGTCCCTCGTACGCATATTAATTAAAACTCCACCTGCTTTATCGATATAAGTTAATAACAATATGTACGGAATACGTAATTAATTTATGTGGCGCCGGCACAATCAACAATTGGCTTTGCAATGCTGGCGCCCTGGGAATCGTTCTCGGCGCCCTAGTTTAACGAATTTACAGCGTACTTCTAAATCTGGTGACGTATCTATACTAATATTATAAAGCTGAAGAGTTTGTTTGTTTGTTTGAACGCGCTAATCTCAGGAACTACTAGTCCGATTTGCAAAATTCTTTCAGTATTAGATAGCCCATTTATCGAGGAAGGCTATAGGCTACTTTTTATCCGGGTTCGTGCCGAGGTTCCCACGGGATGCGGGTGAAACCGCTGCCACGAGCTAGTTCATGATAAGTTGGTACCAATAAATTGTGTAGTAAACAAAGGAATACCCTGTATGACATTTATTTAAGGATATTTGTTCAGGAAATGACAATATTTATAAGAACCGCGTACCTATTGATTTATTTGGACGGTTGTTGGTAAATATCATAACACGTGCCCACAAAACACTTATTTGATTTATCAAACTATTTTTATATAACCCAAATAAAAAAGACAATCAAAGAAATGACCATCCATTCTATTTCAATCACTCATTTCACAATTCAAGGTCGCTAGAGTGGTGCCCTACAAATCGATAGTTGCTTGCTACTAATCTCGATAGACCACAACTCTATTCCTTTGGGATGGCGTGCCATGCATTTTCGAACTAATAAGGTTAACTGTTGCTTAGTCTAGTAAGTTGCCAGCGTTAATATTAGAAATAGTTCATAGAGAATATCTTATTAGACGACCAAGTTTCGTCCACTGGGTGGACCTTGTTATGCATCGTGACGAAAAGTCTTTAAAGTCACTTTATTCCCGCGTTGTTTTTTTCTTGGGGTTGTCTTATAATTTCTAGGATAATATTAATTGGGTTGATAGCTTCAACAAGAAACTGCAACGTACATGACAGACTGTCGTGCTCCAAAGAGGCCGCAAGTCTCAATCTCAAATCATCAAAACAGATTTTACCCCTTCGCAACATACCCGTTTATCATATCGACCTTTGAGTCGCAATTAAGATAAAATCGCGAGAACTACTCTAACATAAGTACTACAAAACTGTGTATTATATGTCAAGAAGACGTAGGTTGCGTGCCTACTCAGCGGTCGTGACAAAAATATTACATAGCTTTGTCTCTCCGTCACAAACAGTAATGATGTGTCTAACAGGACAGCGAACAAAAAATTGATGTTTTGTGCCTATTTGGAGGCTTAACTAGACTGTGATACGCTCTTTTTGAGAGCACTTAAAGACTTTCTACTAAGTGTTCTTTTGTCACAGCTATATCAAAAATATAAGCATTAAGAAGCTAGCGTTTGATACGCGAAAGAATTTTCAAAATATGCCTATTAGGTCCAAAGATATTGTATAATAAACATAGAAACAAAAAGATAACACTTCAGATATCAATACAGATATGCCATTTTGGAATTTACAATATTACCTTTACCTTTACCTTACCTTTTCGCTGCAAGATTGAAATGATGTAACTGCCATCGAAAGTTCACGTGTCGTAACATTTTGGGGCTACACTCTAGTTTCTTACGTAATGGTTAAGCTGGTTCGCTATGTATTTTTAGCATATTTTAATGACATAGACAGTTTGTCATGTAGTAGCTATCAATTTGTTTACTTTGCTGACAGTTTACGTACTTTACACACTTTGAAAAGCCAGCTTAACAAGTTAGAAAATAATAGTAATATTTTAAGCTTAATAATTTGCTGTCCTCGAAGTTTATTCTTCACATTTCATCAAATTGACACGCAATAGACACGAGTTTTACTTAATGAAGATAATTACTTAACTGTTCCATTAATCAAGAGTTGATTTATAGTTTTTTAATAGATTCCACTATTCAATGTCACACATTATAAGTGAAATACTAATTAACCTTTACGCCTTCCAACCATTTATCAATCGTAAAAGACTTAACGATAAGCAATCAGACATAATTCTTTACAGTTACAGAGTTTTAATTAATCTAGCATTGAAGTTCTAGACAATTCGTGCTTGACCAGTAACACAATGAAAGAAAATTATAGTGTAAGTGTACCTGCGTTAATAACTACAATTCATTCGTTCACAATCCATTCTTACGGACTTAATGATGTGGGAAACAGCTCAAAAATGCACTTACATTATAATAAGTTGGACAACAATGTAATAACGTGTTTGTAGTCGTTGGAAACGCATATATTATGTTAGTACTGAAAGCAAAAGAATCTAGTTGACAGGTAAATAATGAACTGGTGCTTAGGACTTAATCTAGAATTCTGTGTAAAAGGGATGGTATTATACATCTTGCGTAGCATGATATCTTTCTTTAACTTGGATGAGAATTGCTCTACTGCTATATGCAAATATTCTTGGGTACTGTCATCATTGGGTAATTTAGAAACAGTCACTGTTCGCAAAAAGCTCTAAGCGTAAAAAATAGACCGATGATTCGCTACGGCGTCCATTCAGGCAGGATATCAGCAGGAATGACTTGCAGAAATGAGGATAATGGTGTTTCAAAAAAGGTTTTACCACTCCCAAAAGCAATACAAGAGCTTGAATTAATTGAAGAGTAAACTCGTTCAATTAATTATCTAAAACTGGATTGGTGGAACAATGAATAAACTTGTGGTCAGGTCTGTGTACCGACCTATTCTGCCAACAGTACCGTAATATAGATTCAGTGAGGACAATTTATAATGAATTGACGTTGTTACGTTACCACTTACGACACTTCAAACGAAGGCCGTGTTAGAGGAACATCAATTTAGTACAAACCGCGGCAAACATTGCTTAACCGCGGTGATCTATCGATCCTATCTTACGACCGCCCGAGAGAAAAATAATCCAATACTGTCGAGAAATTAGTCGGCAAACGAGCGAAAGCTGCTTAGCTTTCCCGAAAGTTGTTTCCATCGATAATCGATAACATTAAATTTTAGTTAAGACATTTTATTTGAGTTAAAAATGCGTTAAGTGATTTATACGGCGTTCTTCGTTATTAATCTTGATTCTGACGCCCCGCTTTGAGATCAAAGATTCCGGTCCTATTGAAATAGCCCGTAGCCCTTTTTTACGATGAGCTTCCAAATTTCTAATTAATTCATCAGGTCGAAGCATTATATAAACATTATTGCGCATGTTTCGACACTGTTGGGCTGTTGCTATCGAAATATCGGCACGCACGATCGTATTTTATTACGACTGATTCAAATAAACTTGGGTTTTGCTGACTAAAAGAGACTAGACATTTTGACATAAAGGTTATTCAACTCTCAAAATCTCAAGCAAATACTTACCAACCTAATATCAGACACGTTAATGAATAAGATTTCTTCCCGAGTAAAGGGTTCACCGAAGCGCAAAAAGGGTATATTTATTCCAATTTTATTGTGTATCCTAGATGTAATGTAAGGATTCCAGGAGCGCTGAGTTATAACATATTGTAGGAAAGCGTGAAATAGCGTCACAGAATTCCGGCACCAAATTCATGGTTGTAGTGAACTTGCGATTTTATTTGACATTTCATTCTGAAGGTAATTATACGTTACCCGAATTAAGCCATGTATTCACTGAGTTTCAGAAGCAAAATCTACGTGTTTCTGAAACAAATAATTGTGTTTCAGAAACATATAATTTTGTTTCTGTGGACGATGTGGACGGCAGAGTTTCCGAAACATTGTTGCTGTAAACATCTACGTGATGTTTCAGAAACTGTGTATCTGAAACATTGTTTCCCAGTGAATACATGGCTTTACGTGAACATGTTTTATTATGTACGAAGTCGTGTTAATGCTGGTGGGAACTCGGTTTTAGTTAGCTGACAAACCTTTGTCCTCTGGGGGGTAGTTTCAGCTTATGGAGGTCAGGCTCTCGTGTCGAACATACAGTTTTACAGGTATGACAGTTGGTCACGTCATGTGGACGTGGATTCCTGAAGGAACAGCCTGTACGGGGTTTTTGCAGGATTGGTAAAAGTTTTAAGGTTTTTACTTCGTAGAGGGATAAGTGCCTTGAATTAGTTTACATTAAATTCCGAATAGGTTATCAGTCAAGCCGAGTCTTATAACGTATTAACGTAGGGATATTTTGTCTAAAATAAGTCAGTTATATATCGTAAGCTTCGAGTTTCCTTGACTTATCGAAAGGAAACTTATCTCTTACGTTAATACCCAGGATCGATATTTCAAGTGATACTGAAGAAACATCATGTCACGCTTCAACCATCTCGGACTTATAACCCTTCAAAGTTTATAACATTCGCGCTTATGACCAGCACACCCAATATAGCGCTGATTAAAACCTGCTAGTTAAGTAATTTTTTTATAGCCTACGGACATACTTGACCTCTTTGATTGGTTACAACAAAAAGTTTGTCAAAAAACCTGAGGATTTAAGGCCAAGGTAACTACCATGATGAATATTGTATATTCTGACAGTCACTTGTTTAAAAAAGCCGACCAAGTGCGAGTCGGACTCGCGCATGAAGGTTTCCGTACCATTATTTAGAAAATTAACAAAAAATCACGTATGTTGTATGGGAGACCCCAAAATATTTATTTAATTCTAATTTTCATATTAAGTATTTATTGTTATTTATTGTTATTTACTGTTATATATTTATTTATGAAAATTTCAACTCTTTAACTATCACGGTTCATGAGATAGGTACAGCCTGGTGACGGACGGACTTATGACGGACAGAGGAGCGAAAACAATAGGGTCCCGTTTTACTCTTTTTGTACGGAACCCTAAAAACTAGTTTTGACCTCTCCTAGTATTGTGATTTGGTTGTTATTTTAATGAAACGAGTTTGATAGAATGATATAGCTCAGATGTGGCTGCCGGAAATTGTAATAGTGAGCGTAACAGAGAAAGTATCGTTAAAACATAAGTATTTAAGTGTTTACAATAATTTGGTTAACAAAACTGAAGGAAATGGTATTTTTTATTTTGTGTGAAGATTTTTCCTTGTAGCTGATTCTGAACTATTCTACACAGTCATTCAGAAGCCATTTTACTTCTTAGTGAAATAATATATGTATTATGTATAGTTTGTATAGGTACCTAAGTATTATCAAAAACGGATTTTATTTAAAAAAAAAAAAAAACTATTCCTAGGTACGGTAGACTGCACATCAGTGGTAACTGTCATGCACCTTAACACAATAGTAATAAGAACGATTTTCCTATAAAACTGTTACCACTGACCTGAAGTTGACTGTACGCATGATCTTTAAGCTTTATAAGTTGTTTAAGACCATACGTTAAGTTTTGCATAGGTAAAAAACGCGGGCAATTCCACAGGCTTATATGAGTTAATTTCATAACACAACCCTTTGGGCGTTTCCGATATAATAGCTATTACCGAGAGATAACATTACAATTGATTAAAGCTAATTACAACAACACTCGGCTTCTATTAATTTCCAACTATTGACACAACTATAAATACAATAATGTTCCAAATAAAATATGTATTTAGTTTATCTGTACACTGCAGACTAAACAGTCGGCCCACAGTGGACCCGATGGTAGGCAATATATTAAAAAAAAAATCTTGGTACAGTTCAAAGTTTTCAGTAAGTCTGATACCGGCTCAATATATATTTATCGGCACGAATCTTGAGCTCTGACCTTCACCAAGTAATTTTTTCGGTCCCTTTTGTGGTATGAAGTGAGGCGCGGGAGCGGGCTAAAGCTGTGACTGGCCCGCAGCGCATCACATCATAGCCGTCACTCGAGATTGGTTCTTTGCTAATAAATCACTTCCGCGCAGATGTAGGTCAGAGCTCAAGATTCGTGCCGATAACTATACCTGATCTCTGTAATGCGCGTACTACCATTCATCTTCATACTGATTTATGAGCCCAAACAAACTATCGGCCGACTAAAAGTCTACAGTGTGTTGTTACTCATATTTAGTGACTTGTCATGCGAACTAACTGGGTATTTGAATTATTAATTACGTATTTACGGTCATTCACATAGAGTTATTGATAAAAACTGTAAGCTAAAAAAGGCCTTTAATTATGTAGAAAACGTACAACAAGGTTTTTTTATCTGTGTAAAGTTTTTCTTATTATGTTACTTGGTTATTGATTTTTTTTCGATCGATCGGCTGTGATATTCAAAGTAATTTCCTGAATATGATTATTATTACCTCTTAATAATCTCAATTGCTCTACTGTCTCAGGCGTCGTCCTAATTGGGAGCGATCGCACGATGGCGCGATGCGTTTTTCATCTAAGATGTCGTCCTAATTGACAGCGATCGTAGGATGACGCGATGCGTTCTCGTCGTGCGACGAGTTCAAACATACAGATTTCATCAGAGTGTCCTATTTGAACCTCGCAAGTGAGATAGTGAGATCGTGAGATGAAAAACGCATCGCGCCATCGTACGATCGCTGCCAATTAGGACGACGCCTCAGTCTACTGTATCAGCTGTAATAGAAGTAGGTACAATTTTTCATAAATGGTCATAGAGCCTTTGTCTTCACCCTTCAGTTCATAATTAATATTCTCTTATTAAATACTTGGTTTTGCAGTGTGTAGTTACTATGTACTTAAGTAGATACTTTACTTGCTTACTATGACTGACTGTAAAGTAAAAAATGTTTAAACATATGGACAGTTCTGTCAAGAACTCTTAGTTTTTTTGTCGTATTCCGCAAATTTTGCCCTCAAGCACATAGCTTCATAATGATCTCATCAGATTTCCTGTTTGACTTTTGTACAAAAACTTTGAGTTGAATTTGATTGATCTCTTCATTTTATAAAAAAAATATATTATTAATAGATAAACTATCATTATAGAGATTTGACATGTTATTATTAATTTCTATTTATCTTATTCACACTCACAAATTCCACAAAAAAGGAGACTAAAAAAATTATGATTACAGGTTAGGAAATTTGGCATCAATATGACCTACCATAAATCCTTGAAAACGTAAACAAGCCCATGAACTTGAAAAAGTCATAATTAATATAATAATAAAGAGGTACCTTCACAAAACAACAAAATAAGTACACGTTAGCGGTTTATACCGTGCTTATATATAGGGCTGTCTCTCTAACTTGCGGAGGGGTAAACGAATACTCGCGTCTCGCTAAGTCAAATCCACGCGGATTTATCGATCATAAGCTTAGCTTGGCTCGTCTGTGGACGGGTGACCAGCGCGTCATGACGACTTCTTCCAAAGCCAAGGAAGGAAGTCACGATAAGTTTGTGGGTACCAGGTGTCATATGATCATCTTTGGCAGTCGTTACCTACGTGTTGTTAGAAGCCAGAAAGATTGACTACAACCAGTCTTACTAAAGAGTTGCCCAGGTAACTTGAGGAGGTCAGGTAGGAAGTCGTCCCGTACAAAACATTGGTACTGAGCTTTAAAATGTTAGACTGGAAGCCGACTAACATAGTGTGGAAAAGGCTAGGCAGATGAATATGTGTTAGCGGTTTAACCTGCGTCTATAAATAGGGCTGTCGCTCTTGTCTGCGGACGGGTAAAGTGCTGGCCGTGTCTCGCTGTTGGTTTGTTTACACTGTGTAAGCTCCGGTTGGCATGCTGAGGTAATGTGCGACCATTTAATGAAAATGTTTTTGCTTTATTTTTATGTAGTTTTTTTTTGGCAGGATTTGATAGGATACTTTACAATTTTCGAATAGCTTCCTTCATTGCTTCAGAAATACTTTAATATAGTTAAATCACACTGTCATTTATTTTTATTTGTCAATTGTATATTTACCAATAAAATATTGGTATGTAAAACTATTGGCCACAAAATAAGAACCTTCAATCATACTTATACTACTAAAGTAAACTTAACTAATCCTTGAAAATTAGACACGATTTCCAATTACCCAAAAAGAACACTTTTATATTACTCACTAAAACCTTGTAACTGCCATTAATTGAGTAATCTGTGACATAAAACAATATTGGAAACTGCGACAGCCCTAAAATGAAAAGAGCTTTAAAACGAAAGTGCTAAATCGATTTAATTTTAATTTGAACTTCGTGTTCTACGAAGTATTAAGTAATAGAATTAAGTTATTTACGGCTTCATAAGGCTGAAAAGTTTTATCAAGTAATTAAGTTATTTTGATCGTATTTAAATATTAATTTTGCATCTTTCCGCGGTTTTTGAATTGGGGAACAAAGATGGTGGTGGAAAATGTATTACGATGAAAAACTTTAAGTACAATAATCCTATTTATATTACAGACGCGAAAGTCTGTAAGTATTTGAATATTAGTTCCTCTTTCACGCAAAAACTACCACATTTTTGATGAAACATTGCAGTAATACAGTTCATTTATTAGAATAACATGTAGGCTAGTTTTTATCCACATTCGGGAAGTAGTTCAGTCAGGACGCGGGTGAAACCGTGGACAAATGCTAGTATCATGACATACAGTTTATCTCACTCTCATGTTAGTGACGTTACAAATCAAATGTCACAGACACTGGCGCGTAACGCGTACGATAATGTCAGCGTACATTACGCGTAATTAAAGTCTTAGCTCACCTGTATATTTCAGTACGCACTGTTACAAATGAACTGATGACTTCGTAAAGGTACGTTTCCAAGGCCAAGGTCCGTTGGAGCTGCGGGATTGTTCGAAAGAGTTACCGCGGCCGGTGGAATGCCTAAGAAGGAACATGATGGGTTTTAGTCAGTAAGAGTCTGACACTCCCTCACGTTGCCCACCCACAGCGGGAGTGGCCCTTTTTCCCATTAAAAAAAGGGCGACTGCACGTGCTGCTGATTAAAAAAGATTACATGCAAATACATACAAACTAGTAGTGCAGCTTCGGCACGTGCGATCCACAGCTCGTTTCGAAAACGTACCTTAACGAAGTCACCAGTTCATTTGTAAACCTAATAACAAAGAGATTAATTGATTGAATCAATCATGAATTGAGCTATAATTTCATTACAGTCAGTTACTTTTTACTCGGCGAAGCAAGAATTGATCACGAAGCTCCCTCTTTTTTCAAGACGCTCCATTTATCAACATCGTCTGGTATATTTCTAGTATAAAAGGAGTTATAGATGAGGTTAATGCAGTCATTATTTCTATTATTGCTGTTTTTATTCAATATTTTTCTTGTGATTTATAAGATAGAATGGAAAATGGATGATGTGGCACAAGGGAGGTCTATTATGTTTATGATATAGGTGCTTTAGTTTTTGATGGCCTTAGCTAGAAACATAGGTTGATGATGGTGATGTAGTAAGATATGTTTTTACTTAACTGGCTTTGGGCCGCGATTCCACCCGAATCCCGTCAAATTATTTACTTCACGCATTCGGATAAAAAGTCGCCACTTCGATAAATAGACAGTTTTTCAAATCCGATCAATATTTCCTGAATAAAGCGCATTGAAACAAAAACAAACTCTTCTTTATAATGGTTGTATATAAGTCAGATCGAAGCCCAAAATAGCGAAACTTCTATCGAAAAATTCTGTCTAAAACTTATAAGAATATCGACAATTTCAATACCTATTTTCCCAACAAAACGCCGTGCAATTGAGCGCACAACAGGTTGAAAAATACATAGCTGTTGACTTTTTAAGCTTCCGTGTGCCCCTGTCCTAAATCAGTCGTTTATCCGTAATGCCGGTAGCACATGAACCTGTAATAATTACTGTTGACAAGGCTAATCTGTGTAATACCTGTGTTATTTCATCTCGTGTGTCTCAGCTTAATATGGCGTTAAGCCTCACGTGCTAGCGTTTGTTTTTACTTCATAAATTAATACGTGACTGGTTAGATATTGTGTCGTGTAGACTGGCCTTTATGAATGAAGTATAGATTATTTTTACGTGTGTGCACTTATCCTTAAGTTTTTTAATTCAAGTGAAGTAGTTTTTAATTATTACTGTAAATGTCATCTAAGTTAATAAGTTAATAAAAAGGCTTTTGAGTTTGATATTGCATTTCTCAGGGACCGTCAGTTAGGAAATGCCGACCCCAGCGTTCTTAAAATAACTTGACGTGACTTCAAAGTGATGTAATGCCCAATTTGCTTAATAAATGTTTCCATTTCATTGATTAGAACACAATGCAAGAAAACAAGTTTCGAAACTGAAAACCACCTTTTTGGGAAGTCGGTTAACAAGCCGAATGAAGTAAAGACTTCATTATTCTTTTATTCATAAAAATCAGCAATTTAATTTGAAAAGTTAAATTACATTTCAGTCTCAACTATCTCTTTCATGAACCAGCAGTTTTGCGCTAAGCTCAGAATAAAGTGGACTTAATAAAACCAAGCTTTTCAATATGACCTAAAAATAATATCGCAAATAGGCCACTCTATAAATACCTGTCCTGCGATTCTATAAAATTCGATCAACAACTCGCATTTCACTTCGATTCGTAATGTCATTTCATACTTTAGGGGAGGTAGGGGAGGGATGGGCACTTTTTCACATTTATTGCATAAAAAATTCAGATTTTACAGATAATCAACTTTTATTGTCATTTCTTATGTTTGGCTAGATAAAATCAAAGAGCTATCCTAAAAATTACAAATTGTTTCAACATTACGAGATATTTAAACGGTTTCAATAAAACCGTCGACACGTCAAAATTTTGTTTAGTCTGACATGCTTTAGTTGGTACTCACGTAGTGTTTAAAGTTACTTTTTGCTTTTTATAGGGTTTATCGTTTATAACTTTTTGTCATAATAATTGCGTACTTTTTTGGGTCGGGGGTTTTTTTAAATTTATAATTTTATTTTATTTCATGGTTTTTTAAAGGAGCTCCTTAATTTTTCCTTCTTTTTATGATGGGTTCGCTATATGCGATCTCAGCCAAAGGAAGCTGTTTAACAATCCTCATGACAAACTGGCTCTGGGAGAATTGCACAGATTGAGAAACAATAAAGATGGACCTTTGTTGATCCAGGGTTATATATCATTCTAGGGTTTCATCCGCCACATCCCATTTCCAGCATTAGGTTCTCGTCAATTAGAAACATGAAGAAAACTAGTCAAGACAAATTAAACGAGCCCAAACTCGATGGGTTTACTAAAAGGCAGTTCAGGGTTACGTCTCCTATCTTCGTGTCCTAACAGCAGACCAGCTCAGTGGTTCCAGAAGACATTAGTATTTCAAATTTTAGATCCCACATATGCTTGCAAGTAAACTGAGCGTGTAACATTCCTATCACACCTAACAAACGAGCTGATGACCTTGAAGACCTGAACCGATTTCCACCAAACATAGCTAAGAACACTCCCGAATGACATTCCTTTTAAACAAAAATAAACCGCATTACAATCGGATCATCCGTTTGGGAGCTACGATGGCACATACACACACACACACACACAGACACGTCAAACTTATAACACCCCGTCGTTTTGCGTCGGGGTTAAAAGAATGGTTTGCGACGGGAAATTCTTAAAGATTTAATATAACGAGCAATACAAGAGGTATCAAAAGGTTAAAAATAAAATTAACAGCTGATAAATATGGAGTCCCTAGATCAAGTTGGCAACGGTACCTGAAACAAGATTCTATAAAGGATTTTAGCGCAGATTTATAACCTCACAAATTTTCACTGAAGAAGAAGAACAAAATTTACAAATTATACATTACATGGTATGTCCAAGCCTCCCTACCATAGGGAGCATTGGACACTTTGACTTAGTTTATAAAAAAATCGGTAAAAACTTAACTAAAACGGTTTTATCTTATGTGCACGGAAAACTAGAAAATAAAAAATAGTTACTTACCTGTCAACCTACGGTGGTCCCGGTCATATTAGACTAAAATAAAAACGTGGGGCCCATAAACTATTGCTGTAGTACCTCTTCTAGAGGTATAATAGGTGTGGATTGCATCGACTTACTATAATCGTAACTGGAGATTTTGACAATCAATCATTAATAATAGAAAATACACATACCTTTCATTAGTTTTCTCTTTATAAGGATCCGAAACCGCAACAAAATATTTAAGTACTTTTACGAGTGTTTGTTCTTGACAACTCACAGAAATGACAGAAAGTCTATGGATGAACACCGTTACCAGTCGGTAACGTAAACTACCCAATAAAAAAAAAACTATGATCAAATCAGAATAAAAGGACCCCCCTTTTATTCTGATTTCATCATGTCTCCCAACTGCTCATCTCTCCCCTACCTCCCCTATAGATAGACAGATTTTGGCAGATCTGTCAAAATCTCGACTTTAATTTAGTTCAACTTGTCAACACGCTCGATAGTGAAGCGCTAGTGTAGTTTGACAATGTCAATCACGAAACTTTAAGGTAGAATTCCGTGGGTCGCGATTGTCGCAGCCGCGCGCGACAAAAGTCAACCTATGAAAATGTATGGCACCGCTGCCGAGGGCCGCGACAGTCGCGCGCGGACGACGAATTTCGTGAGCCGCTCGCGGCCGTACGCTTCTCAACATGGTCTAGCGCTTAATAACATCTATAGAATTTTAGTAAAACCAGAATTAAATTGTTGACAATGCCGCGAGCAGCTTACGAAATTCGTCGGCCGCGCGCGACTGTCACGGGCCTCGGCAACGGTGCCATACATTTTCATAGGTTGACTATTGTCGCGTCCACGGAATTCCACCTTTAGATCGAAGTCGAAGTGAGAGTGATGTCGAAGTGAGTTGTGATATTTTATAGAATCGACATGCTGGAACACGTATCCAGCTAAATTACGTTAACAAAAGCACAAACTTATTTCAAAAAGCGATTATTAAATAACAAACTTTTCTTAGCTATTAACTCGAGAAATGTAGAAATATATTTTTTTCAGTTTCCATAAAAAGCTCGGCTAATGAAATTTCATGAATCTTGGAGTTGAAAAAATCTTTATTGAACAAATTAGGCGGCCAAAGTCAATGGTTATTATTTGACGTTTCTTTTAATTATTCATTTGTTTTTGTTTATTTTTCTTTCTATAGAACGCTATTTAACTGGAAAATGAGAAAAACTTAATTAAGTTTTTATGAATTTAAGCCTATATAGGCTACTATAGAATCTATTCTATAGGTCTATCATAAGGTTATTTACATACCTAAGGTTGTCTGAAAGAGATCGCTCTTAGCGATAAGACCGCCCATTATGTCACTTACCTACATTTATTAATCTATTTATCAATTATCTATGTATAAAGCTATAGAAACCAGAAATTGTCTTTTAACAGGTAGTCAGAAGCCAGTAAGTCTGACACCAGTCTAACCAAGGGGTATTGGGTTGCCCGGGTAACTGGGTTGAGGAGGGCAGTCGTTCCTTGTAAAGCGCTGGTACTCAGCTGCATCCAGTGAGACTGGAAGCCGACCCCAACATAGTTGGGAAAAGGCTCGGGAAATGATGAACAAGAAATTCTCTGTCACTGTTTCACAACAGTTTCATCTCGCTTGAGCCATAACACATGACTAAAAACCATTTACTAAAGAAATTAGTGTTTAATACATATTACTGAAAAGCATAGGTAGATAGTGACTAATAGAACAATGTAATTACAGCAGTATTGCAAATTGTTCAAGTCACATTAACGCGATTAGCTCGCGACAGCGCACATTGCACTGTGGCCCGTGTTTACGACATCGAGTATGTTATTGTACAGAGTAAACTTTTGTACTATGTAATGTGGCATTTTGTTAAAAATATAAGGTACCCCGTTTTAACCGCATTTGAAATTATAGAGGAACCAACATAGTTGTGTTAGAGAATGTAAGAAATAATATTAATTTAATTCAAATTGGAAGTTGCCGGTGCTTAAATTCTGATTTGACGTAAATTCGGAAGAAGGCGACAAGAAATATTTCATTTACACCAAAAATAAAACATAAAATAGATAAAGAGCAATCACACCAAAAATCAAATACCTCTAAATCTATTACCTAAAACACAAACCCCAATAGAATAGCATAGAAATCAAAGCTAGTTTTGCGTAAGCCACAACCAAAGCTCATTTAACTATTCACAGAATCCGCCCTCATTACGAGGTATTGTGACAAATATTCCGCATTGAGTGCATCAAATCTGCTAGCTTCATATTACTGCTCTATTATATTCACGTTATTAACGTTGATAATACGAACAATCATACTACCTATTATTTGTTAGTTTGCTACATATACCTATGTAGTATGATTGTTCGTATTATCAATTTATCCATAACGACGAATCATTATAGTTTAATAAAGATTATTATTTTTCCAAACACGGAGTAGTTTATTTAGTTCATCTATTTATTTAGACTTTTAGATATGTATATGTTTTGACTAGGCCATACCAGTTTATCCTAGAGTGTGCGTATTGATATTAGGATCAACTAGTTTTGCCTAGCCTAAACTGGTCCGTCCTATCGGGCTTAGGACAAATTAGTTTGGACTAGGCTATACTAGTTAATCCTAACGCTTATAGGAAGAACTAGTTGAGCCTAGGCAAAACTGGTTTATCCTAAAATCGGGTTTGGCCGGTAACATATATATATTTATTTCGAATTTCGGCTATAGCGGTGATTAGCCCGCAGTGCATCGCGTCATAGCCGTCACTCGGGATTGGTTCTTTGCTAATAAATCACTTCTGCGCAGATGTAGTTCAGAGCTCAAGATTCGTGCCGATAACTATACCCAAGTAATACGTAATTACAAGGTTGAGTTCTAACACAAATGGATAGATCTTTAATGAACAGTATCACGCTACATAATCATGGCTAAGGTTTGTGGCTAACTGAATACACTTGCGGTTGTCTCGACATATCACTTACAATCATATGCATATCTTATGATATTAGCCTTAGACAGTTTAATTGTGATTGCCTTCGATGTTGTTTATTCCGGTTTGTGTTACGAGTTAATTATTTAGTGTCGTTGTAATGTGTATTTGGAGTTATTAGCTGTTAGTTATACTTTAGTTTAATGTACTAATTACTATCTACTAATCTGTAGTAATAATAGCTGAAGCTAAAGTGTTTGTTGTTGTTTGTTTGAGCGCGGTAATGTGATGAACATTGAGCCGATTGGAACAAAATCTTTCAATGTTGGTAAAGGTTCAAAGTTTGTAAAGATAAAGTATTTTTTACTACTTATTATTTACATTACATTTTATTATTACATAGTACTACCTATTATGATGTGACGACCCACCTCACACATCACATAATTATTCCACAATTTTCAGAGATTATTGAACAAACATAAACAAACCGACTGTACATAATATGTATTATTATTTCAGTAACAATATGTCGGATCTTGTTATGATTTACGAACATAAACATAGAAACACATATTCCTTTGTTTGTAGCTTTACAGAGTTAAACACTATGCTTGCTACCAAAACCGAGTTTTGGAATTCTAGCACTAGTTTTTACAACTGAATTCACCTGGAATTCCTGCATTGTTAGGTAAAATTTACAATGCTATATAGAGCTTGTGATGAGATACGAATCAGTGAATGCAATTGAATAAGGAAAATGCGTTGAATTTTGGTATCTCTCTATTGTTCTGTAGATACCTATACACTTCGATGGAAATCTGGATCAATCTATAAATTCGCAATCAACATTCAACCTTATAATTAGAAGATAGAGTTGAAATCTGTTTAAATAAAGGCAGATTGTAGTAGCTTGATGTGCTGTTCAGAAAAGGATTTTTCTTTTACATCAAAGATATTTTCATCTTTAAATATTTGGCTATCAAATGGCCTAACGCTGTCGAAACGACCGGTGCACCTTTTTAAGGTAAGGTTTAAGTGCGGAAAAATCCACGTGAAACTAAAATCTATTTTCCCGAACCAAACTGACTTCACACGAAGTACTTCCAAAAAAAAAATAACATTTTAAAAACCCCATTTTATTTTACACCAAAACCACAAAAATAAACATTAAAATTCAATATTTCAATATGCATTTGCATATTTCCTCTATATTTCTGAAGAACTGAAAGCGATCAAAAATGTATTAGGAAATCGACACGTTTTGCAGCAAAGTGTGGTCTCCAGGGTGAAACGCCGGCTTACTGCGCACCTGAACCGAAGCCTGAAAAATAGCGCCATGTCAAAATGTATACAAGCACGTATACATTTTATTTCGAAAATTTTTAGATTTCAAAAAAGGTGGATCGATTTTGTTTTTGATTATGGCTGTTATAAAGGGTATAATGGGTCTGGACCCTATTACTAACACTTCGTTGTCCATCTGTCTGCCACCAATGTCTGGCGAAATTTTCACGGATGATTAATTTCTGTAGCCGATTTATAAGTTAAGTAACCATTCTCGCCATGTAACAGTTTAATTTGTGTCTTAAAAAAGAAAAATATATGTAATAACATTTATGTACTAAAAACTAGAATAAAAAAAATGTAGGAAGCTACATCAAACGTGGGTTTTGCTCTTTTCATTGATACTGTACGGAACCTTTCATGCAAGACTCCGCATCGCACTTTACCAGCTTTATTAATACATGCATCTATAACAGGTTTGTCTGCCTCGTTGGTCATAGCATAGTCAATAAGTAATAACTTGCCAATATACAAGTCTATCACGGCCGAAACGTCGGATAAAGAGAAAAGGTCGTTATCATCCTTCTAACCTTATCACGATTTTATTTGGGGTCGACGCATCATGTCTTCTTCTTCCGTACTCTTCCATCTGCCGTCATCTGACAAGTAAAATTCTTTCTAGCCATGTCGACTTTCACATAATCTAACTATCGCTTTTTTGGTCGTCCCCCTTTGTTGTGGGAAATCATCAAATGATCCATCCCGCTGTGGGTGCAGCGAGAGGGAGTGTCAGACTCTTACTGACTAAAACCCATCATGTTCCTTCTGAAGTCTTTTATTTACCTACCAGGGATGCGGTAATTGTTTCGAACAATCCCGCAGCTCCGACAGTACTAGGTTTTATAGGCCTTGTTGGATATAGACAATAACGTACTCTCCAATACATGAGTGTATCACTTACCGACCATAGTCTTCGGGCTTCTTCCACCCTCGATCACGGTAGGTACAATTTAGCCGAAACGTTTGGTAAAGAAAAGGTATTCTAAAGGTACCTTCATAGTAGTATATTGCGATAGTAGTATAGTAGTATTAAAGTCTCGATTGTTAATAAATATACTTTGTAAAAGTGTTTGAAAACCCACGAAGTGATTTTGACCTATGCTAGGAGTCGACGAGGCCTCGACCACAGCAGTCGCTCTATACGTCTTCTAGACATACGACAGTCGTAACTATAATCTCCTTAACCCAAGAGTTTGTCACATACGGAAATGAAATACTCTTTTATGCAGTAAATGTTGTCATAAAGATTATGTTTATGTAAGCAGATCGCGATATATTACATTGTATAGCCAAGCATGTAATAAGTTACGGGCGTACTCGAGAGGTAGCTTATACTTAGAACGTGTAAATGTCATAATTCATATTAGAAACGTTATATTATCATTTTGCGAGTTTTCTTAGTGTTTTTTTCAATTTGATACATTTTTATTTGTATTAGGTAAATGATTCTTATAATTTGATCTTTAGTTTTTATGTCACATATTGACATAGTACCTGAGGAATTCATTTGTGGAGCTACGGGATGGTTCGTAAGATTTACCGCTGCCCTGGTACATAAATGGCTTAAAAAGGTGTTTCAGGCCGTCTGACACTCACGCCGTCCCTAATATGTAGTCATTTGTTTACGACTGATGATTATTAAGTTCAGTATCCCTAAGCTTTTTGTAACCTATCAATTATTTAGGTACAACAGTTATAATAAAAGCAATCTACCATAAAACTAGTTCTATTCAACTACCCAGTATTCAGCTTTTAGTTTCCAATTTATTATTAATTCAATATAGCTCAGCCATAAAAGTATTGGTTTAAATCGCTGTTACGCTTCTATGAGGCAATTTTCCGAAGATATTTTCAATATAAGTTGGAAAGCTAAAGTAGTCTCATTGTGATCTTCATCGGAAACTTGGAGTAGGTTGGGCTGAAGTTTCAGCGCTTTAAAGCGATACTTTTGCTGTATTGAAGGACGATGAGTGGGAAAGACTGCTATATTACTTACATGTTTGTAAGTACCTCTATACTGCACTAAGTTCTTTAAACATTATGTTATAGTTGTTTCATCTCACGAAAGCTAGTAAGATATGCTCGTGTGTGTAAATCTACATGCACTTGTTCTTTGTATGAGTAAGCTCAAGAGCGCTCAGTTGTGACCGAGAATCAATATTTGACTGTTTGTTTGTACCGTCAAAGCTCCGAAACTACTGAACTGAATTGAAAAATTCTTTCATTTTTGTAAAGCTACACTCTTCCCGAGTAACATAGGCTTATATATTTTAAGCGGACGAAGGAATTAAACCACTACTTTGTAATCTTAGATAAGTAAATGGTTAGGTTAGTCTATCTAGGTTTATGGAGCTACTTATTAATATACCTAATAGGTACTACATCAAACAGTTAATTGAGCCTTTAAAATCACCGGACATTTACGGAAATAATTAATGCTGCTTTTACAATAAATAACTCTAATTTAATAGTGGTCGTATAATGGTTTCTATTTCATGAAATATATCAATCAAATATATAATATATAGAGACATAAAATATTAATTGTTTCAGAGAAATTAAATAACCAATTCATATTCATTGGACGTATGTAAACTTGGTTCATAATACAATATCCAATTTTTGATTAAAAACCTTTTGAATCCACATTGTTAATTAACCTACAAAATATTGTTTTATGAAAGTGATTTATTTGTGTTGTTATATATTTTTGTTATCTACAATAATTAAAGGAAATACGTCACATATATGTTTATAGATATCAAAATATTCGGTCCCATTTTCATTTTAAAAGGCAAAATGTGAGAAGACAGCTTTTGCAATTTATCAGTACAATAAGTGGGCTTATGACAGTAATATTAATGTATTTACTGGACAAATGAATATAAGCCCGTGAATACACTAATAATATTAATTTGACTATAGCTGACCAGTTATAATTAAATAGTATCCTGTCGCCATCTTAGGCTTTGACACAATGAAGTCATAAGTTCGAAAGGGTTGTAACAAATGTTTTAAAATTATCAGATCCACTATGATGCATAAGCAGTTGTTCCAGATACTTTAAGTCGTATAGTTATATATATTTCAGTTGCATCTGAATTCTGACCTCAATATAATAAGGAAAAGGCCAAGAAGGCGTTGATTTACAAAACGCGAGAAAACGTGCTTCTGTGAAAACTTGGACTTTGAACTATGACCCTGCAAACTATAGACTGAACTATCGACCGATAGTTGAGCCATTAGTTGGATGACAATTTTGAAAGTAATCGTGATTGTGATGAAACTTTTTAGTCGGTCTGATACCGGCTGAATAGCTGACCGTTGTAATGAGCGCACTACCATTCATCTCTACACAGCTTATGAGCCCAACCAAACTATGGGCCGACTGAAAGTTTGTAGTGTGCAGCTCTAACTAAATATTAAAATGTGTGTTGTGTTGTGAAGTAGTAAACAACCATATCACGTAAACAACACTTCCTCGTATTTTTAAAACCTTTTAGTTTTCGGTAGTAAATTATGAAAAAGTTTGTAATGCATGTTCGTAACTACTAGCGAACTCAAAGGGTGTGAGTACATTAACTTTTTATCCTCGTAGTTAAAACTAACGGTTTATTGTGGCCCTGCCTTTGTGCTTAATTACTTAATTAGGTCCACAGAGCGATTTGTATTGAATAATTAATGTTGGCGTCGAGTTTCAAGCTAATCCAGACAACATTCAATTTTAATATTGTATGAATTACGTACATATGTTGTTATGTCAACTTATAGCTTTATACACTGAGTCGTGTAATTGGGTCAGTTGTTTAAATTAGAAATGTTTTAAAGTGGAGTTGTGGACAACTGAAAATAACTATATTTTTACAAGAATATTGTAAATAGTGTAGAGAGAGTTAGAGCGTGTTTCCACAAGCCTGAAAATATTAGGTACTAAATATAGACTAATACCTAATCAAAAAATTTTACAGTTTTGTAACATTTTATATCCAAATTCCACAGAGAAATTCCGATTTTTTTGCTGACCGAATAATTTTGCTCTTAAGTGTACTCGCAATAATTACAGGCTGTTTATGAAGAATGCTTAAGATTGTGATCAGGTAAAGTTCCTTACAGTATATAAATGTAGGTTACGCATAATGTAATATGTCACGTAGCATATATGACGAATTAGCTCGTTCATACAGTATCTAATTTCGCAGGTTAAGTTTTGTCAAAGTGAATTAATTTTACAGAATTAGTGGTTGGGCTTATAGTCTAGACTGTTGAACATGAAGTACCTACTACCACATTTTTGAATAATTCTTTGACTGTTGAAGCTTCACTATCTAAGCATGGGCGAAATCCTCAGGACAAGGGTAAAACCGCGCTGAACAGTAATTATTATATTTTTGAAAAGTAACCTCATTTACGGTCGTATCTATCTCTATTATAAAATTCAGTTCGTATTACAATGTGCTTACGATACGACTATGCAGCTACCAAAAAGATTTCATATTTTTTTTATTTATAAATTACCCAGGTCATTTTACAAATAGCGTAGAAAAGTTGGAGACCTAATCAAAATCCTAATACTTAGACAAAAGTAAGAAAATTGAATACAGCGCGCGGCAGGACGATTTTTAACCGTCACAAGGCAACATTTTTCAACCACGAACTCAATTTTTGGATCGCTAGTGCAAAAGTTTGTTGAATGGGCGTGCATTCCGTTGAGAGGTTACTCTTAGCGAAGAGTTTCCAATGAAAAACTATGTGTTTGAAAGAAAAACTAACGAAATAGGAGCAAGCATTGGATAGAGGGAATTTTTGAGTGTTGCCAGAATAAAGGATCAAATATCGCTACTATTGAAAACAAAAAAAGAATATTCTTTCTTTCCTTTCGTAAAATTTCTAAAAATAGAATCGCTGCATATAGGTAACGGTCCTAGGAACAGAAAATACACACAGGAAAGTCAAAATAAAATCGAATTCAGTTCCGTTATACAAAACTAAACAGCATAGTTCGATCCAGCAATTATATTCAGACCTCTAAATGAACCAGTCAAGTTTTTCTCATTATACTAAATTAAAATGTTTGATCAGATAAATCACTCATAATATCAGAACAAACAACCCAATATTAAAAGACGTTAAAGCCGAATTATGCATAACTGCAGTGGCGATAGGCCATTGCTTTCAGACAGTGACCCAATTCCAATTGTTTTACTAAAGAGAACGTACACGACAGCTGACACATCCGAGTTTTTACCCCTCACCCCCCAAACCCGACCCGCACAAGAAAGTAATACAGTTTTAAATCACTACCCCACTGAATATCGAGAGAATATGAAAATGTTATCGCAACACTATTAAAGGGAAATTCAATATCGAATTTATGGTTCAACACTACGAGCTACGGTAACTAGAGGACGCATAATGAACGCTCGGAAAAGCTTTCAAAAAATGCAGCCCTCATTAATAAAAATATGTTCAAAAACAAATGAAAGTGAAAGACACAGTGCAAAAAATGAGTAATTAAGTCACCGAGTCTCTAGTGAAAAATATTTTCTAAATAAAAAGGTTCCTGAGTTTGATAAAAATAATAAAGTGGAAAATTTAAAGTTGTCGTCTAACTGTGGGTCATAGTCTGTCTGAATGGAGCGCGATGCCGGGATGCCAGGGACGAGAGATAACGCCCCTCTGAATAAAAGATAAAAACTTTATCTTGGAATGGTGAAAATCTCTGCCATTTGTTCAAATACGGACAGATCTGTGTATTTCATTTGTTTTATGCAAAATTGTGTTATTGTTTTATTCGGTCAACTAGTTTACATTTTACGTTCCCTTGTATATGAGTAAATATATCTATACATAGATACTCGGGTCGGACCAACTGGTGTTCGACAACGGGTTTGTAGTTTTCTACTTATTTTCCTTAATACTTGAGATATTAACGTAACTTTTTGGAGCAGTCACAATGCCATTGGGTTTATCAAGTGTTTATGATAGATACGTAAAGAATAATAATGCAAGACCTCTATAACTCCACGAGAAATAGATAATCAAATACAAAATAGTTTAGCCCAAAATAGACAAATTTAGGATAACAATAATTTACATATTATATTTCGGCATAGTTTTTCGATCAGACTCTATTTAATCCCACGATGAAACGAAAACAAAGCACTTTGCCAATGTTTTTGTATTATTAAGAAGGGTTCTAGGGTTCTCAAAAAGGCACAAAGTACCTGAAAATATAAATATAACCTTTACGACAAATAAGGACGATTATAATACAAAAGAGTTTATATTTTTTCCATTATTTTAAGACTCTTACAAGTTTTTCACTGCTAGACAAGAATTTTATACGTGCTAGATTGTATACATAGAAAAAGCTATCGGATTGTTTGAAAGAGCTATTCACCTAAGTCAAGGAACGTTAGGGATTTCATAAAGAATAATAGGACAGTCAGATCTTCCCCTTCCATGCCAAAGCCTGAATCGGCTGCGGGATTGACCGAAAGAGTTACCGCGGCTATGGTTCACAGAGCTTCAACTGGAGGATAAGCTGTAGCAATACAAATCTGACGTTCTGGCACCTATAGCGGGAGGGGTCATTTTATAGAGTTCCACCAATCAAAGAGCAGGAAAATACAAGCCCCAGAGTGAGATGTATCATCGTATTATGACGATTCCTAAAATAAACAAAAAACACAACACATTACTGTTATGTGTGCAGCCGGCTAGACGTAATCAAACAACCTCAGTGAGCGTATGAAATATTTCGTGAGACACGACAATGTCTGTCTAAGTTAAGCACGCAACTGAAAGCCTACTGAAAAACATTGAAGGACCTTATTGTCATTATCTGTCTAGCCATTTCCTAAAGTATGTCTTGGTCGGCTTCCAATCAGTGTTTTATATGGAGTAACTGCCTATCTGGGCAACTGAACATCCCGTGGTAAGTCAATTTCTAAGCTCAATATAATGAAAACATAGTCTCGAAAGATGGAGCTATAAAAAGTTCAAACTGTAACCCGATTTACTTTGCGATTTACACTCGTGTCCTGAAGGCAGTAAGAAGTTTGGTAATTCACGCACCCTTTGTGTTACCAGGATAAAAAGTAGTCTACCATCTACCAATCCTCACAAAATTCCTCTGAATCGACTAAGGTTTTTGATGGATTTATTTACATCTCTCTTATTTATTTACCTCAAATTATATTTTAAAATAAAGTAAATCTATATTTACATAAAAAAAGAAAACTTAAACCTAATAACGCTGTCACCCGGCAGTGTACCCAAAAGGCCATGTAGTTTTATTATTTTATATGAATTTATAATATTTTGTAATTTTAATGGACTTTTAATTATTAAAAAATAAATAATATCTGAGAAAAGTTCGTCGATCGTAAAACTGGTAGGTAGTATGACATTAACCTGCGATGGCATAAAGTTCACTCGTTAGTAGTTAACCTTGGAAGAACATCAAACCCATTTATAAAGAAACAAACGTCGTTATACATATTTAAGGAAAATCATTGTGTAAAGTCAGATGCATATCAAATAGACATATTTTTATCATCATCTTGTAGATAAAAGCTTACAAGGACCTTATGAGAACGCCTCATCTAATCTCGTCAGTTACAGACTTAGGTAGGTATATTACGACTTATACATTAATGCAGTCTAATATACCAACCTACTTGCCTGTTTCTGTATATGTTAAGCAACTATGAAAATCTCAACTGCAAAGTTGTTAAACTTGAAATATACCCATAAAACCAACTCTTTGAGTAACATACCATAATTTTTTACCCTTTAATTAAATAGCTTGCAAACCTTCATTAATATCTTCCTGTCCTTCAAATATTAAATATTGTCTACATTCATATTTCAATGTAGGTACAAGTTCACTCAACAAAGCTCTTAGGTACGAACTAATATAAGAATATATCGACATCGACAAGTTACATCACTATTCATCTTTAAAGATAAGACTATAATTTAGTAGAAAAGGTTACTAATTTAAACCATTCAGACACATGATTTGCACAAAAATGTATTTAAGAAAATAATAAAGTCAACATCTTTTATTTATATTTTCTATAATACATAAACATGTACCTAAGTATTTTATTAATGTAGGTATTTCGATTTTATAATGTATAGTATTTTAATTTTTAGATATATAGGTATGATCGAATTATACGTTGTGAGATAAAATACCAAAAAGTTCATTAACATAACCAACCTCATTTTCAGCACGTTTTGCGCCCTAATAATCGTAACCATAAGTTAGATAGACGTAAATAGCAATCCATAGATCAGCGGGGATGTTCGGGGATGCAATTAATCCAGCTTTCAGTTGCATTCACCCCATAAAGTTAAACGCGCCAACATTCGTTTTATCGCGAAATTCAGATCATGTAACTCCACACTTTATTGCAGTCAGCGAAACATGGCAACACTAGGTATGTTATGTACTAGGTACGTTAATGTAGTTCCCAAAGTATGCGAACTTAAGTAATTAAGCAAACATTATTAATTATATCGAACGTCTATCATTAAGCACCCACTCGCATTAGTGAAATTAATCTCCTCCTAAAATGTTCGAACAGTTTATAATTTATCAATAAGTACCAACAGAAATCGATACCACATTAAAATAATTACTAAACTCTCAAATATTAATAACAAGTTCTAAAAGTATTTAGAGTAGAGTACTTACTTAAAAGTAGTTAGTAGACAATTTGACACGAACCAAGGTAAACCACACCAATAATTCACACAGTTGATTGAATATTTTCAAAAAATAAATATTGCCACAAAATTCATTCATCCATAAAAAACAGAATTTAATTCCAATTTATTCACATGCACTGCAAACTTAATTGTTCGGTCACACAAACTGGCACAATATTTTTTAGGAATGATTTTTAATTCGAACGCGGCGTTCGTATTTCGTAAAGCACGTTCGGGTACGCAGCGGCACGCGTGCGTCTTGGCGCGCAGTCGAAATCGGACTGTCCGGCGTGAAGCGTGGCGTATTCAACTGAGTCATTACAGGATGAGAGCTATGAGAATTGAATGAGACGGCTATTATTTTAATAGATTTGTGTCCAGCTGAGCGTGTAGCAGGCTGGACGGTGGGACCTGTCTGCGGGCGTGTCAACTATGTGAGATATTTGCATAGCGGAAAGTGGCCGCGGCATAAATAACGCGATCGTACGGAAACAAGGGGTCTCACGATAGGAAATATGTTTCGCTGAGTGTACTATCTTGGATGCTTATTTGTTTTTATTCCGTGTTACTGCTTTTTTTAATGCTGTTTTGGTTTTCGTTTTGTGCGAATTGGATATTTCTTATTTACTTGCTTTTCGTGGTACAAATGTTTTTTTTTGTACATAATTGTAGTTTTATTCATAGGTTAGGTAATTTTAAAATTACTAAAAAATAAAAAAACATGAAACTACATAACATTTAGGTAGAAAAATGAAAAAACACAAACGTAAGTAATCAGAGCCTTTTATAGGGAATGAATATTGAATATCTACGTTGCAGAGTTTTTTAGATTACTAACCCAATTTTTATTTTATTTATTTATTACATAACCCTATTGAAGTAACCAAATAAAAACCGAAAAATCCGGATACAAAAGGAAAAAATCTAGCAATAGGTATACTCAAGACACATAAAATCTTTTCACTAAATAGGTGCTGTAAAAGACATTGTCAGCACTTCAGGAGCTAAAAAGCTTTTTGCAGGCCCGACTGGCACATACCTTCATACCTTCTAAAAGCATGCAGTCTTGTGCCAAATATAATGTTACAATAATCCAAGCCTGAAACCGCAGCCTATTAGCCTAAAGAAAATATTAAAATGTTAATTTTAAAAATTTTCATCCCATTTTCTTTCCTTCCAGCGAAGTTTTTATTTTCTTAATTTAAAACGTAGTACGATATAGGTTATCATGAAATATAAGAGCAAAGGTTGGATGAAAAAGTACGTAATATTATTTTAAAATTGCATTTTGTTTTTGCATGTTTTTTGTAGTTTTCAGAAGTAATTTAGTGGAATATTATACAGCTTTTTATCTCTATGATGTAAATGTAGTAAGTGAAGTGCTACTAACATAGATTTAAGTTTTATTTACTAACAAGTTTGTTATGTATGTTACTTTGTAAGGTATGTATCTATGGGCATTGTTGCCTGACTGTAAAAGATTGAAAAAATATATATATTTAGGTGAGCTTTGGCGCCCTGTAGTTATGCAATGCAGGAGACTACTAGATTGGAAAAAATATACAAATAACGTTTAAATTAAGATATTCAAAACATAATTATTTCGTAAGAACCTGATAAAGCTCTACTTACATGAAATAAAAACTTCTGATTTTGATAATTATAATACTAAACCATAAAAAAGTACTTAATTAAAATAGTACTGCTATACTAACACATAAAACTAAAAATTAATGAAGGCGTTGATATTTGACACTTTTAATAAAGATGGCGATAAAAAAATTGAATGGAAGATGTGTATGATAAATGCTCGTTTAATTGAGCCGTATAAAGGTGCTGGGTTGAAGGGCGTAGCGAAAGGGAAAAATTAAAATAACCAGCTAATAGCTTTTCAAGGTAATATTTAATGTATTATTTATAATGAAGCTGGTTTAGGCAGATGTCAGACGGGTTGTACATTTTGACAAAATGCGTTGTTCGTAAACATTTTTGTGTGATTGATTGATTTGTTAATAAGTCTGTAGTTCAATATTATATAATAGGGGGAAGTAGAAATCGTTTTTTGATTCCATAAAAAAATCTAAGTTTTCGTTGATTTCGTTCGAAAAAAAGAAAGAAAAAGAGGAAGAATGATAAAAAAGGCATGATAAAAAAATACACCATACATATTATGATAATTCACTGAAAGACTGCAGCTTAAATAATTAGAAAATGTATTTATATATTTTTTAAACTTGCTCAATAAAAACGCAATGCCGATGCGGAACACGGATGCCTCCGAGCTTTTGCAAATGTGTGACCACCCTTACAGCTTATTAATAACTTCAGTGCGTGCAGAGCTTGGTGTGTTCGTTCCTTACTTGTACATGAATACTAAAGTACTTAAATTGATTTATTCCCAAAAGTGCCTCAGAAATCGTTCCATACATTAATTCCCAGGAGTTTCAAGATTTGCTGAATATTATCGAAATGTCTCGCTATACATAGATATCAGTCCAATAGTACATTAACTTTAGTTAAGCTTCTCGCGGCTTTTCCTAGTAGTGACCTTATGAAGCAATTTTTCGATAGACATGATTAGTTTTTAGTATGTATAATTGATACAGTTTTAATAGGTTACAAGATTTTATTAAATCGATTAAGTACCTAATTCGCCAATCACTCAGAAACAGTTGTTAAAAAGACGAAAAATCGGCTTGCCCAAAAGTTAATTAAAAGAACTTTGAAGACGTTATTACAATTAATCGTATACGAGCACAAGCGTATTTACGGGCCAAAGGTCGTTCAACAATAAAACCTCCTTAGAACGTACCTATTTGCAAGATCATAAATGGTCAGCTGTCAGATTTAATTAAAGTGCTTCCTTTTTCAAACGCAATGGAAACGTGATCAAGTGCCAAGCGTTGTTAGAGTTCGCGGGCTCCGAAATTCCAAATTCAAATTCAATTATATGAAATAGAATCACATCTTTTTTCTACCGTAGATTCGTACCTTCATATTAATTGGAGTAACATTCAGAGGATATTTAATTTTCTATTCAAAATAAACGGTAAAGAGAAAAGCGTAAATACACTAAACGCGAACCCTTTCAAAGCCCTTGGGGATTCGTTTGTTAAAGAGTAATCAACCTGTAAGTCCTATTCAAATAATAACCAATCGCTCTAAATGAGAACGGTATTAAATAGTAACAACAGCTTCAATTAGCATTCGGTTCGTTCACCTCATTGAGTGAACGGTAAGTGCCTCTATATCTGTTGTCCTCGATTTATCTACAAAAGTGTGGCTAATTGGGTCTTAGTGTCAAAAAAACCTCGGTTTTCTCTCGAGATTGGAACACTGCCCGACAAATGATGATTAGGCCGCCTAAAATTGGGAGACCTAGCTGTCATTCACCGATGCGAGTATGTCCAAGATTTTGGTATGTAACGTACAAGTCTTACTACATTAATCAATTGACGGTTGTAATGTCACTTTATCGAAACACATCACATAACAATCAGGTGTAGCATCAATAAAATAAAAAACCAATAAGTGGTATTGACTTCAAACGAGGCCCCGCAGTAACCACGCAGCGTGAGGGGAGCGCGACGTGTTTAGCCCAACCGCAAAGTTATTTATCGTTCCGGAATGGGAATTGTCTTTTGCCACTGCGTCTCATTGTCACCCTAATCAGTTGTTGTTGATTCATGCGTACTGGAAGTGGTAAATTGTAATTAGGATATTGCTAGCCAATAGGATTGCAGGATTAGTGAGTGTCGCGGTGTTTGGAATTATTCACGTGATTGATTAACTGTAGCTGATTGTTGCTGAGCTGATTTGCGGATTAATAATAATCGCGGCGGTTCGCCGGATTACACATTTGCGTCTACGCGGCTTAGGTGCGATCGCGAACAAACATTCGTGGTAATTAAATGAGTAACTAATTACATTTACGTGTAATGACGAGAATTTAATGCTTTGGGAATGTTAGCGCGTAAAATTCGTCTCGTGCGGGAACAAAGTTCACGGTTGATACAGCCATAACGCCAACTGACGCGAGATGCTGATAGTCGTTTGCTTCACACAGTTACACAACAAATATTCAACTTATAATCCAGCATTCTACATGCCAAGCACGGGTTCACGATGTTTTGACAGTTGCGCGGAACAGATTAGCCGATACAACTTTAGTTTAAAACGTGCTACTACGCTTGAACTTACTAATTTCCCCGCAAACTACAAATATACAGATCACTATAGCAGGTTCAGTAAAAATAAAGGTATATACCGGTTGTGTCAGGTAAAAGCGGTAAGCGAAACTAATTAAAAATCGGTCGATTTTCACGAGTGGGTCGTTGGAGTGTATCTTTTCGTCAATTAATGGTCATGCGCAACAGGGCATGGAAATAAAACGCGTGTTAAGAGTGGCATAGCACTTGTTTTGCGAGTGGCGACAATCTTTTACCACCGGCAGTCTGAAAACTATAGTATGAAAAAAGAATGCCGTTTACATGTTTCTATGTTTGCAATGACTTACCATCGGCTGTCTGAAAACTATAATATAAAAAAAAGGAATGCCATCTATGTTCCTATGTTTGCACTGAGGAACCACCAGAATATAACTCCTTTTGTCAATTTTGTTGTGGCATGTGTGTCTTCCATTCGTGCAGAAATGGCTTGAGCTCTAATCCATTCAGTTTGCTACACGTCACATGTTAGGTTAGTTAAAATGTTTTCTTTACATTAAGAATAGAATATATCTTATTATGTAACTGTGTTTATCCCTAATCAATAAATAAATAGTCGTAACATAAGACTAACATAACACAAATTAAATGCTTTTAAAAGACGGAAAGTATTAGAATGATTTCCCAAAACTTTGAGCTTTGTACGATGACAGAACAACTTTTTCTTTTTATAGTTCGCAACGGATCATTAAATTCTGTGTTCGAGTGAATAAACACCCTTTTTTGGTGTGCCGAGTCATGATGGATGTGTGAAATTATATATTGTTCGTAATATATTTTATGGGCCATGTAGAAGGCTTATTTAATTCTCGAAGATTTGATTACAGTCATCATCATTCTCAACTACGTAGATCATCATATTTGCCTAGCCTTTTCCCAACTGTGTTAGGTACTAAAAAGAGACTGCCTTTCTTACCTCCTCTACCCAGGTCTTTACCCGGGCAACCCAATACTCCTAGGCAAGACTGGTGGTCTGCCTTACAGGCTATGGTTAACCGCACCGACTGCCAAAGATGGTCAATGACAGCAAATCATCTAGGTATACTAATATTATATAGCTAAAGAGCTTATTTGTTATGTTGAATGCAGTACTCAGGAACTACTGATCCAATTTGGATGTCAGTGTTCGATTTACCGAAGAAGGCTATAAGCAACTTTTTCTTTAAGCGTGGAGTAGTTCCCATGGGCAAAATCGCAGGTGAAAGTTAGTCTAGATAAAGGATACTTTCCGTACATAAAAAGGAATATTGATCGCCTTATTCGCGGTATATTGGCGATCCCAAACCTCAGAGGTTTTCCTCAAGTTTTCTAACATTATTTTCCTTTACCGCCAATCAGTAAAGTCTAACACAAACTTAGGAAATACATTATATGACTTTGAAACTGTTACCAGGGTTTCAAGCTACCTGTCCTCCTTGGGCCCAATTTCCCCTACTTTTTTTGTAATCGGTCGGTTAAACGACGACTAGATTTTTTAACGAAGTGAGAGTTTTTGGAAATCCTACTTCTAGTCGGCTGAAATGACTTCTGTCCAACCTTTTTTTTGGGAATGATCATGGTTTTAGGAATCACCATCCTCCGAGCCTTTTCCCAACTATGTTGGGGTCGGCTTCCAGTCCAACCGGAGCTGAGTACCAGTTTTCAGCTGAGTACCAGTGCTTTACAAGAAGCGACTGCCTATCTGACCTCCTCAAACCAGTTACCCGGGCAACCCGATACCCCTTGGTTAGACTGGTGTCAGACTTACTGGCTTCGTGGTTTTAAAAATATAAGTCCTAAATAAAATGTTTACCTTCAAGTATTGGAGTTTCTAATTCATGATAAACAGCTGTTTCCCTTAATCGGACGTTTACGTAGTCGGTGAGACTAACCCAAAATACATTTACGTTTGTTCTCAGGGATAGTACACTAATCTAATTCAAAACTTATGTACTAACTTCCTTCAGTAATTTGTTGGGAAAATTGGATTATAAACCGTAGACGCTGTTAATCCTTTACAAGATATATAGTATTATAATTAATTATTACCTTAACCCTTGTAACTTACATGGTACCCTATTGGAGATAGTTTCAAGGTCTTTAATGCCTAGACTTAGATATAAGTTGTTAGTACAAATATGGATATATTGTCTGTTATCTATGCCTGCTAATTAATTCTGCAGAGTTGGTTTGTTTGCTTATCCCATGAACTACTGATCCGATTTGTTTTTTTTTTAGTTTCCTCAGGAAAGCTACTATTTATCAGAGTGCAGTGAAGTTAGTTAACCAATGTGATTAAAAATCCATAAATATTATGAGATAGTTCGCCATTTTCGAGGGAATTTTAGAAAAGTTTAGACGCAATTAATAACTGTGCAAGTGTGCGAGTGAAATCTCGTTTTTATAATCTGCTCCACTTTTCCTGAAATATCAATATCCGATGAAAAAGCAACCGTTTTTCTGAGTGCCGATTTACATTATTCCTTCTTTCATTATATTTTCTCCTTTTAAGTCTGTTTATAAATAAATTGTATGCTTACAGATGCTCTACAAATTACCTTACAGAAATTTACTTATTATTTTCTTTTTCTCCGAAAATATAATACATTTTCAGTATTTCAATATATCATGCCACTTTTCATGTACTACTATTTCCATTTTTTTGAAGTGCATTTCCCCTAGAAATATTATATCCTATAGATAAGGTAAGGTATTTAACTTCCGCTAGCCATCTAAATTCAGCATTTTGCCTGTCTTTACATTATCCCCTGGTTACATAAGCCAGATTTATCCTGGTGCGGGAAGCAGGTCTCTCCCACGAAACACGACATACCCCGCGAGAAACAGCTAGTCTTAAATACAATTTTTCTCTCATCCCTTTTACTATTTATTTGATTTTGACAGACAGATCCTAGAGAACTGTTTCCAAAGAAAAACACGCGGATTCTAGATTCAGGTCATATCCAGCTCACTGTCAAGATTGATGGGGATGGCCTCAGTATGAAGGGATGTGTATATTAATGATGTTCGGACTACCTAAGTCCACTCTCTTCGCCTTGAGATTAATGTTCAGATTGTTTACTTGGTATTAGGTAGTGTAAAGGAAATGCATAAAAACTTTATTGTGTTTTTAGAGTGTGTGTGTTCTCATTAAAAAACAAGACAAAAAGACACATCATTTCTAGTACTTAGGCACATTATTTGGTTAATTTACGGAGTTCCGAAAGTAGTATCAGAACAACCAAAGAAAATCTTTCTTTTGTACTGTCACTTTATTTTAGTTCGTATTTTTTATTTTTATAACTATAAAGTAGTTTAGTAAGTATATTATTTATGTATTGTTGAGTGGGTAGGTAAAGGGTTACTTACCTAATTATGCAATTAATGTTGTTTTGAGTATTAGAACCTAATAACATACCTACAAATAACTGCATTACATCACATTTTACTGCATAATTACACAAAACTCAAATGTTCAACGTAATAATTATAGTATATTAGATAATATATAGCTTCATTACGCTCACATATATTATCCATTTTAATTAAATAACATAATAAAGTGGTTTGAGTTGAAATCCGATTTCAAAACAAAATAACGCGACAACCTTTTAATAATATAGGTTATGCAATTTATCTAATGGTTGTGATCTGATTTCATTTGGTTATCCAATAAAATAATTGAAGCGTTATATTTTTCATGGTTATCCAATTTATCAGATTAGTTTAATAAACTTAAAATATAGTCACGCAAATATGAGTAGTAATATGGTTCTATGATGTATGCTATACTAGCTTTTGCCACCGATTTCACCCGTGTCCTGTAGGGACTACCGGGAGAAAATATAGCCTATGTTTCTCACGAAGAGTGTAGCTTTCCAACAGAGAAATATTTTTCTAATCAGTTCAGCAGTTTCGGCCATTTTTATATGTAAACAAACAAAATAATATTTCCTCATATTAATATTTAGAGGAGATTTGTCCAAAATAGGTACGAATATTATATTAATAGCAGCATGGTAATACTTCTGAAGAGCTTTTAATTTGAGGTCTTCCCTATTTTTAGATGTGCAGGCTTTTAAGGATATTCCCTTAGGAAAAAATAACAAAACTATAGGTTACCAACAATATGACGAAATATAAATAAATTAATTGAAATTTAAATTCATCTAAAATTAATTAGTAAATATTTAATTATTCATTTGTAATATTTAAAGTGTGTCAAAACAATTTAACAAAAACATATTTCGCCATAGATACGAATGGTAGGTAATTAAAATAAATTCATAGGTGACACTGTTTTAATTTATTTCTGGAAATTATACATAATTTTATGTTCCCTTTATTATAATTATAAGCTCGAAGAATATATGACATAATTAAAATTTAATATAAAACTATTATTATTTAAAAAACCATAGAGTTCGAGGTTGCATTTCAATTTTGAATATTTTGACTGTCTACGTTTTGAAATATGGGCTCATAAAAATACATACGTGTACAAAAATATATGTTTTGACTGTATGATTGCGATTTACGAGCGTCTGTCGTCGTTTCAAAAGGTTTTACAGTATGCCTTCGCGTGCTGAATTTACTGAAAACTATCTTGGTATATACTGAAAGCACTTTGCTGAAGGGAACGAACTTTTACTTTATTGGAATGTTAGTATATAAAACAGAAATGATAGATTGCAAAGAAGGTTTAAATAGTTAGATAGTCTGGATAAGAAACAAAAGAAAATCGATGCATTTACTGTAGGTATTGTTTTTAAGAGATACTATTGTGATACAGAATGCCAAGTGTCTAAGAAGGTATCTAAGACAATTTGTAACAAATCATTAGGTACAGCTGTTGTACTTCAAGAGTTAGGTGCTACTGACTGCTTTAAATATTCTTTTTTAATATTGCCTTATACTTAAGGTTTTGCTGCGTCTACCAATGGGGTGGAGAAAAATCATAATTTCAATTATTTAATGAACTATTACGAGAAATGGTTATAATATAAAAAATCCCGGAAACCAAAAAAGTGCAAACTTTAATTCTCATTTTACTACTCGAAACTAGTCTGACGGAATTCTTTGCCGCTTCCATATTCTTTACATCAGCGCCCCAGTCAAAGACAAAAGAGGGTGGCCATAATGAATGAAGTGGTACTGAAACGATCGCTTTGGGAATTCCCACTGGGACAGCTGGGAAGAATAAACTGATGAAATGAGGCCCCGACAGTTTTACTGGGCTATTTTAGCAATTTATGCGTTTATAAAGGTAACTTAATGCAGGAAAGACAGCCCGTTTTTATTGGATATCTGAATAAATGATGCGCCACCTGCGTTTAGAAGTAGAATAGTTGTTTTAATCCAGGTTTGAGTTTTGGACGGTAATTACATTTTGGTGGACAACGTGGCAATGCTGCCAATCTATTGGGCACAGTCTGGCAGGTTTTTTTGGATTTTAAGTGTAAGTAGTAATTTTTTTGCCATCCAGCGTGGCAATGCAGCCAGAATTTTGAGCGCGATCCCCGCTGACAACGTTTTAGTTTTTTGATATACTTATAGTCGTAATTTTTATCTCTACTATTTTTTTATAATGAAAATAGAAAAATGTTTTATAATTTTGTACTTATATATTAGGTATATCATAAAATTGATTTTAATTCTCACATTAAACAGTCTAATACAGATCGGATAAAATGTTGCAAGCTGTGTGATAGAAAAAAGTGTTACAATAAAACACACTTGTATGTTATAATATGGCTGGAGTTGGTTGTGTACTGTTGGGGACTTAGTCTTTAAGTTTGTGTGAAATGACGGTAGTTAGGTATGACAGCCTCACTCCGGGCTATCTGAAGGAACTGGAGACAGTAGGTACTTCGATGTACAAGAATGTTGTTCAAGTAACGTATACGTATAGATTTTAAAATTATATTGGTAGCTATTACTTATAAACATTTCATGCTTATTAATGTTAGAATTGCGAATTATAAATGAAAGGAACAAATCTTACTTTTAACCAGCTGCGGGATGTAAGTTATTCCCTAGCCTCGAGAAATCGCGAGAAACTGCTAAAAATGTCCGAGTAAATACATAACATATTTTTTTAATAAAATAAGTTTAATGTAGGTAATAATCGTCGCAGCGAATAAAACATTTATGTAATTTCAGTTTTCAACAGATAAATAAATCTTTATAGAATAAACATCCATATTTCACAGTTTCGAAATTTATTAAACTGGGTACAACGTAATATTCAATAAAATTATCATTTGAGAATATCAAATTTCTCCGTAAGTAAGGATTTTCGCATCAAAGTGAAATCTGAAACAGAAACAGCTATATATTAACGTTTTCAAAAGGTTTCATATCGGATCAAAAACTCTATTATGTCTGTCCCAAGTTTCTAATATTAAATTTAAGTTAGTTGCTTTAGAAATGTGACATTTGTATCTAGGACTTGGGTACTAATTACATATTACATAATCTTTATAAAATTTTCCTACTTTACTTGAGTCGTACCTTTAATGAGTCACGGTTTTAAATAGCAGTTTCTGATATGAAACGACTATTGGACTATTGCCTATTGGAACATTTGGCAGCTACAGGGCCATACGAAACTCCTTGGTAAGGATGGTTGTTAGACTTTCAAGATTTTGGATTCCTCTAAGAATTAAGATTTTCCTAGCCCCTAACTAAGGTGACCGAAGACTTATAAATAACAAATAATTTTCACACAGAAGAATGTATTATTTTTTTTATTTTTATTAAATGGTCAAATCTGGCCCACCTGCAAGATATAGGCACCTTTTGGTCAGACGTTACGGCCTTGGTGCTGCACTCGCTCAAATGCATATTTTGGGCCATTTGTCCCCAAGGAATCTACTGGGAGTCAAGTGCCCCACTGAGGTAAATTCAGATACAATTAATGGACAACGATTACTATACTATTGATGGATAATGCTCATAACCACACAAAAATAAGATACATATGTTGTACCTAAGTACATTTTATAAATAGGTTTAGTTTAAAAAAGACAACAGTTACATGTAACACGACGCGAAACGACTCCGTTCACTGAATGTTAATGTACCGAACACATGAGCACAAATATATCTCGCTTATTTCACCAGGAATACCTAATTTCTTTGAACTTCCAAGGAATATTTCGTTTACGAATACTGGCAGAAGTTTTCTCAAATGGCACGCTTGTTTTCTTATGTATATTGCCATTTTGCTGCCAAAGCTTGGCGTTTTTACTCGAGGAGTATTTTTCTGTTGCCTCTGTATTGGTTTTGTAAATACTTTTCTGGGTAATATTACACCAAATAAGTGGTTGGAATGGCTCATCATTTTTTGTAGGCCTGGAATGTACCTTTACAACTTTTCACTGTTATATAAGTTTTTTCATAATGTGGAAGTTTGTTCTATACCTAAATATAAATCAAGAATTCATTGCCAATGAGTCATCTAATACTTAAGGATTTTCTGATGAAAAGTCCTGCAATTAATCACTTGACGTTAAACTGTACCGATTGCTCGTGACATCTTTCCTGCCAAAAAGGCTATGTTGCTTAAAATAGTCGACGCAAAACATTTTGTACGTATTTACCCAATAACTACACTCTGAATGGCAAATTCAGTTCTCAGGAAAAGCGTTTTGACCTAACTTTCGTTGCAATGTTAAAGAAAGTTTTCAAGACAATTTCACGAATAGAGCTCAAGCTGAAAATGTGTTAGTAAAATTAAACTGCAACTCAGTTTAACGTCATAAATTACTGAATGCAGTTATCATTACAAATGTGATGTTTCTACATTTAGCCTATTAAAAATGGCCAGGAAACGGTTTCTAGGGTTCCGTACCCAAAGGGTAAAACGGGATCCTATTGTTTTCGTTCCTCTGTCCGTCCGTCCGTCCGTCTGACACCAGGCTGTATCTCATGAACCGTGACAGTTAGAGAGTTGAAATTTTCACAGATAGTGTATTTCTGTTGCCGCTATAACAACAAATTCTGAAAACTAGAATAAAATAAATATTTTGGGGTGCTCCCATACAACAAACGTGATTTTTTTTTGCTCAATTTTGCTCTGGTACGGAACCCACTCGCATTTGGCCGGTTTTTCAAAACCATTTCTATGTCGCAGTCAGAATTTTAATTTGGAAGATAAAACGGCTAGGCGTTTTACATAACTGCGGCATTTGCTAGTAAAAGGACATAACGACGTGATTGCGTAGTTTAATCCCGTGATTCTGTTCTTAGGTCGCTATTTGAATTCGGTTTTATAGCATACGACTTAATAAGGTCACATTTCGTGATCCTCTTTACTTGGTCTATGATCAAACAAAGCTTTTAAGTGTTTTCGAAAAGGCGGCACTAGTGTAAGAACCTTTGTAAGTAGTTTTGGGTTGAGCTTCTTTTGTCAAAACCTCTTTTGAAAGAGTTAACTTAATCTTTCGGGCTACAGAATCCATTTTAACAACAATTTCATGATGTTTGATACTTACCTAGTAGAAATCTGCGAAATGAATCGCAATGTGGTTTCATTGCTATTTTGTTGTCGAGATATTCTAAGAAGAACTTTTTACCCATTTTTACCCATTAAATTTACCCATTTTGATATTTCATATTGCTGAAGTAAAACGTAAACTGTTATAACATTTCAATGGGACACAAAACATAGGTAGGGTGTGACTGTTTTTTGGTGCAGTTGACCATTCTGTCAGTCAGTACAACAAATGGTAGTACTCCTATGCCTACTTTGAAATCGCAAACAAAAAAAAATGTGACTAACGAAGTCTACCTAAGAATACCTACTCAAGAGTAATCTCTAAGACTTTAATTATTCAACGTAAAAAAACACAGTAAGAATCTGATTAGAATGAAAATAGTTTCAGGACCCGTAAACCATTTTAAGTATTCAAGTATTCAGGAACAACGAAGGAGCCAGGCTTAAAGGTAGCTACGTGCTGGAATAACTGTTTTTATTTCTTTAATAGAAAAGAATTTGTTTGTAAATAGATCTCCTAGAAAAACCTTACCGTCTGAAGTATATTTTCGTTGAAAAGGTTGAGTGCCCACGAACACTTGAACTTGTGTATAGGAAGATGTTTTGACTTCATGTAGAACTTATGCTGTGTGAAGTTAAATAAGTGATGCGTTTGTAGGTATCTGTTAAAATTAATATACTTTATTTAAAATATTTTTCTTTTTTTTCCTTTCCAGTTTCAAACATAAATTATACTACCTAATCCCAAATAAATACTTCTTCTAATAGGATAAAAATAGCGGAAAATGGGCTATTTAAAACTTTCATTTTTTTATCGGAGTAGAAGTTCCTAGGATTGGTGCCTTTAAACTCTTCAGCTTTCTATTATTATCCTTTATGTACCTGTATGTACGTAAAGGTTTTGCTATAAATATGTAAGCTACAAATATAAGCTCTATAAATGCGGTTTTTAAATTCAGAAATAGTATTAGGTATGATTACTTACTATCTACTATCGACTTGCACGTTCATTGAGAAAGTGTCAAGTCGAAAATAAAGACATAGAACCCATGATATTGCAAGATCATTTTCGGCAGAACCAATTCTCTATATTTTACGGGATGTCAATGAAAATGGCTTGTGGTTTATTGCACACTAAGATATTACTGGATGGTGCAATATCTCGGAGCAATTTCGATAACAAGCCTCAATTGGTATAATGGTTTTATCTCATTTCTGTGTGAAGGCAATTTGTGGTCAGAACCGACCTTTTTCTTTTGAGAATACCGAGAAGATGACTTGTATATTAAATGGTAGAAACGGTTTTTGAGGAAAATGTGATATTTTATTATTACTTGCTCGGTCACGTGTGGAATCAGATTTCTCGTATTTTTTTTTGTAATATTTAATATAGCCTGGTATGTAGAATTTATAGTTTTGTCGGTTTTTGTACGTTGGTGGGCTGATTCCTGGAATACTCTTTACTCAGTGTACGTTTGCGCTATTAACATATTTAAATTCAAAATCACTGGAATATTAAAGTTAAAAATGTATTGCCAAAATTAAAAACTCTTTAATATTTTTTTTTATAATCCTGAAAATAAGTGGCTTTTAAAATATATAAAAATTACACTCATATATCAAAACAACAATAAAGTAAATACAAATATCGGTAAATTAATAAGTCGTTTCAGACAGTACAGATAATTTATTTTTTACGATACTTACCTATTCATTTCACCTGTGTCCGACGTACGAATGTATTTTTTAACTTCAGGACCTGTCTTGAGAATATTCATCATCATTTAGTGTTTTACAAGAAGCGACGCCTATCTGACTTCCTCTTCCTAGTTACTCAGGCAGCCCAATACTCCTAGGTAACACTGGTTGTCTAATTTACTGGCTTCTTACTATCCGTGACGACTGCCAACAATGTTCGTATGACATCCGGGACCAACAGTTTATCGCGCTTTTCGATACACGGAGCGTTCATCCAAACCCATGATTGGCTATTAAAATGTAGTTAGTTATCTGAAAGCTATAAGATACCTGGATACCCACTTCAGTAACAAGATAGTAAACAGCGTCAATTACGACAGTTAACGCTTTGGCACTCAACGCATCAATTTTGTATAGCTTAGCCAGCTTACCTTAGGGCTGACCATTCGAAGATTCGAAAATATTTTTAGGGACTGGTGGTGTCTTTAAAACAGTGGAGAAAGAACTGATAGTAAGTGTCATTCTAGAAAAAGGGATATTCATCATCTTTCCCAACTATGTTGGAGTCAGTTTCCAGTCTATCCGGATGCAGCCGAGTACCAGTGTTTTACAAGAAGCGACCGTACCCGTTACCCGGCCAAAAATACCCTTAGGTAAGAGTACTGTTTTTCAGACATAGTTGCTTCTGACTATCCGTCACGACTGCCAAAAGTAAAAGCAATATAGCCCCTTTAAACTACGACGAAATATAGGGATTCTTTAATTAGTATTGAATAATCAAACAATGATGGTTGAAATACCTACAACAATCACAATTAGTTCTAAGATTTTATGGCTTCTGAATACCCAAAACAGATGAATGAATAAAAGGCAGCCCGCACTAACTGCTTACCCAGCTATGCCTACATTTCCGACAGACGACCACCCGTAGACAGACCGTAAACGGCTGTAACTTAGCCACAACCTTTTCCATATGTATTTACATGGGTTATATAACAAAACATAAGCTTATGATCTCGCAAAAACATTTACTTGTACATTCACGACACATATCCATCTTGCCACTAACAAATGACACTATATGACATTTCTAGTTTGTCTTTTGTACGACAAAGCATTTGTAATTTCTCCGTTCACCGCGACGGTTAGTCGCCGGCTTACGTCCGGCGAATTTTCGGTATGGTACGGCAAGGCATTTGGGGTAACAAATAAAAATGTAACTTAATAATAAGGGAGTAAAGTTGAAATTCGACGTTTAAAAACGTAAACCTTCTTGGCAAGAAGAGAAAAAAAAACGATCGCAAGTTTTTGTTTAGTCAATTTCCATACTTTTATTTTCAAACTGTATTTCCATGGTTCAGGCTCATGTACATGGCTCAGTGGCGTGCACTTGGAGAGGCCTATGTCCAGCAGTGGACTGTGATAGGCTGATGATGATGATGATGATGATGATGATGATTTCCATGGTTTCACCCGCGTCATAAAATATAGCTTATGTTACTCGGCAAGTGTGAAGCTTGCAATTGTGTAAGAATTTTCAAAATCGTCTTAATTATATTAGTTTAGAAGGATTAAATTTTTATTCGCTATCTAAAAATATCTTACCATTTCGTGCCGAAAATGTTCTACGAGCCCTTATGTGACAACCCTAGTATATCGTGTTCCTAACTCCAAATGCACTGATCGCATTTTAATGGCGTTCTTTAGAATGTAAATGCGGCAGTCTAACTAATGCCTTGTTTAAGTCAAAAACGATGCGTTGTCCTTACTACGAAGTATATTATGTACTGTAATCTATGTCCTCACGAAGGTTAGTCGAGGTACTTAATGCGAAAGTATAGTACCTATATCGTTACTGGTAAAAACTTTTATCGTCCAGCTAATGTACTGTAATGTATCCATTTTCGTGTTGATTACTCCCAAAAATAATAGTAAATATTGGTACCTTTAAACTTGCTGATAAATAATTTATCATTATGGTAATCCATAAAAATTCACATGGATGCATTTTTATGAAAGACCGGGTGTATTTTTTAACGACAATTTTACTAACATATGTAGATTAGATATGAGATTCATAAGTGCTTTTTATCTAACCTCAATTAAAATCGAAGATCTAATGAATTAAATAATATATTCACTCATTACTGTGATAGACAACCAAAAACATGTTAATCCGATAAACCTCCATACTAGTCCAATATCTGTTAGATGATCATTTGTTACCGAATTAGGATCCGCTTGAACCAGCATTACTAATTCATAACAAGCGAATTCTAAGTTATTATTGGAATCAGTGGAGCCAAACTTTTGAACACTGATGCAATATTCGGGGCGAGAGTGAATCCAAATAAATTCTTCTTTTGAACCAAATGAATATTCATATAGCGTTTCGTACTAATGGAAATAAACGCACATTCATTCGAAACGACCTTTGTACATATATATTACATATACTATATACTGACCGGGTCAAAATATTACGGACATTTTTTGTCGCATAAACAGAATTTTTTGAATGAAATTAACATTGCGTGATGGTGGTATCAATTACAATTTGTTTTGTAAAACGGAACGTATTCGTTAACAATGAAATGGGACATTAAGTTTCCATTTCTGTTGATGCTAGCAGATTTTTCGATGTTGAAATTAAATGTAATTTTCGCTTTGTTAGAAATATTTTCATATAAGCCATAGGTATAAATGAGCGCAAATAATGAAAGTTCTTGTTGTACACTGGCTTCACAGAAAAGAAGTCAAATTCGGTCATAAAAACAAAACAAAAATCTTATAAGTATTCCCACTGGCCTATATTAGAAGCAATTTGGCAAGGACGCCCCAAAATAAATGCCCCCAAAATAAGTTCACAGTCCACGAATAAATGTGTCAAATCATTGTCAACATAAATATGATGGGCCGCTAAACTAATGGGCCCCCGATCGCAAGCAAAACGTACTTTTCTCGAGATATTGGGGGTGCATGAACCCCTGAACCCAGTGTACCCGACGACCCCCAACTCTCCCAACTATATTCGGCTTATTTCCACAGATTGCCTATTTGTTATTTTATGTCACTCAAAAATGTAATGTGATTTGAATGTAATATCATTTTCTGCGTGATTTTTTACGACTTTCAGCGGAAAAAATGGAATTCGGCGTTGATTGAAATGTGGAGGGTAATTAGAGCGAGGGTGATGTAAGCAGGCACTTAATTATTTTTTATTACACGATACATAATAAGTTTGTTTTTATACAGTCATGATATTGTAATAACAACTTGATTTACAAGTCTATATTAAGGCAAAATTAGACTGGAAGCCGACCCCAACATAGAGGTAGTTTGGGAAAAAGGCTCGGACGATGATGATTAAGGCAAAATATGTTCTCAACCAAAACGATCTAAAAAATCAAGCATAAATACTTTGCCAACTCAACACTTCGGTTAACCAAACTTACTTTTGTAACTTACTAAACTATTACTCCGTTCCTACCTTATAAACTCTGCTATTCCACTAGTCTATAATCGATAACATAACTCACAAACTGAATTTACTGCACTAATATATCAAATAGTGCTGAAAATTCTACCCAAAATGGTCTCTGAGCTACTCACAGCATGTACTATGCATACGATTCAAATATTCGATTCTATAAATTCAGAAGCCAGTCTGACAACCAGTCTTACCAAGGGTTGACCGGGTAACTGGGTTGAGGAGGTCAGACACGCAGTCGCTTCTTGCAAAACACTGGTACTCAACTGCATCCGGCTAGACTGGAAGCCGACCCCAACAATGTTGGAAGATAATAATATTCTGGGAACAAGGCTCGGGAGATGTAATATTCGATTCTATAACTGCTGATCCCACTCGATTCTAAATCGAGATGTTTAAAATAACTCCGTAATCAAGGTGGGATTCGATTATTTCACACATTTCGAGTACACAAACTAGGGACGCCTACTTTGATCAGTCTCAGGGCTGTCATTATTTTTTTATGAATTTCGAGTAATAACAATTTAAAAGTAAATTAGTTCGAGTCAAAAGTGGCGAAGGTTGCGGTTTTCGAATCGGACTTAATTGAAATTTAAGGCAGGTTGCACATGAGAGCGTTTGAGTGTGTAATTTTTTTGTATTTTTTTCTCACGGTCGGAAAGAAATTGTGTTTTGAGCTTACATTGTTTTTGGCCAATTTAAAACTGTAGCAGATACTAATCTACGTTAATGATCGTTGGTGCAGGTCCTAATTTCAGTTATCAGTTGGCAATATGCTCTTCCCCTGTATCATGGAGACAAAAAAAAATACTCAATTATGTATGTACGTAGGTTCTTATTTATCTGAAGTTAATTCTGCCTCATCTTTCAGGTAAAACAAGTCCTCAAAAACGTCACTAAAAGTTCCTCTTTGCAGGTTATAAATTCAAGAACCGTTCCACGACATAAAGTAACTTTAATTTCAATACCAGAAAGAACTTCATCTGGCGAGCCAACATGACTTGAATCGCGTTTCTACAACTTTAAACACGTACGTAGAACAAGTATTATCCTAACTAGTTTGAAACTTTGTTTTAAAACATTTCAAACAATATAAGTATCAACTTTGGAACAAGTTGTTTCAAATAGAAACGTTTAGTTTTAATTCAACTGAAAATAATTCGAACTATAAATATTATTGTAAATGTAGAATTATTTTTGTATGTTTGTTCGGCTTTCACGCCAAAACTGCTGAATCGATTTTAATGTTTGATACATAGACAGCCCGATAAAGGACGTGGTATATTTTTGTCCAGGGTGCGTGAAGTAATTCGCTCGGGACGCAGGCAGAATCTCCAATTATTATTCTACAATATTAGCTTTTCCTTTCTTTTTTATAGAAGTTTCCAAGTCCTTCGCTTCCTCATTTCGTAGAAATAGGCAACCCTAATTCCTCGTCTTTCGTTAATAAGGTAAATTCCTCAAAGTTTTAACTTAATTAAAGTTTGTTGGAACGGAGTTTACAGTACAATTCACACATTACATTATTGGAAACTTTTTTATAGTACCTTAATACTGTGTGCTACCAATTTAGTATAAAGCATGGAGAACAAATTGAGAAGCAGAGATAACATAACGCAAAAATTCTTAGAAAAGAAGGCCAAAATGCGGGTGGTCGATGGACATTCTTTGTCCATCGACCACCCGCATTTTGGCGCTTGTTACTAGCTCCGATCTTACACGCTTTCTGTGCAACTCTCCTATATTTTTCAAAGTAAAATCACCAATTTCCGACTGATTAGTTTTAATTTGACAAGGAATCCGAACACCTCTTTACTTCTTGTAACTGACATACGCCTACCGCACGTTACTTGACCTACAAGAAGGCTCCTGACCTACCTTCCTTAAAGCAACTCTGCTAACATTCCTTCCTCCATGGTACAAAGCAGATGTTTCCATATGAAACCGTCGTAATTACAATGTTACCAGTATAAAAGTCGAATAAAATATTGTGAAGCGGATACGTAAATGTTAATTAAGAAAATAAACAAATCGTGCACTTAATGACCCATGGGGATCGTGTTTTATTTAATATCGATATTTGATGAGTACCTAATGAATTGTAAATAACAAAAATAAATGCTTTTGAAAGCATTATGTTTTATGTAACAGTCATATTTGTGGAATGTTATGAGTAGAATTTAATGTTGTGTGTTAGCCAAAGAAGCTCAGTGTCTAGGTTTGTCAAACACACAGACTAAGATATGATGTTAAGAAATAATGTTAGCAAGATTAGAAGCTTGTATGTATTTAAGTCTGTTATTGCAGATAATCCCTGCTAATATTATAATGGGAAAGTAACTTTAACTGTCTGTCTGTCTGTTACGCTTTCATGTCTAAACCACTGAACTGATTTTAATAAAATTTGGTACAGAGATAGAGTTAACCTTGACAAAGAACACAGGATAATTTTTATCCCGGACTTTTGAAGAGTTCTCTTGGAAATGCGATATAACCGAACTCGATGCGGGCCAAGCCGCGGGCGAAAGCTAGTATTTGTAATAAAACTTGAAACCTTATACGCTCCTATTAATATTTTGTAGGACTTAATGTAGTCTACAAAAAAAACTTCCATTCACAAATAATGTACTTAATAATCCACTGGGCACACTTGTATTTGAGAAAAAGGCTTTTATTTAACATTCACAACCTCAACCTTTTTATATGAAATGCTTATTCTGTACAACGAGGAGGGTTATCTATTTTTATGTAATTTTGATGCAGAACAAAATCATGGAAAATATAATATATAATGTCGGGACACCTTTTCACACACGGTCGGTTAGCCCCATGGCAAGTTATTAATTAACTTGTGTTATGGGTGCTAACACAACTGATAAACTACACACAGCTACATATATACATATTGTAACACCCAGACCACGGCCAACAAGCATGCTCATCACACAAATGTCGACCGAACCGAGAATCAAACCCGGGACCTCACTACTTCCCGCGCTAGGATAAAATATACTTTACTAGCTTCGCCCGCGTAGAGTTCCGTTATATCGCGTTTCCAAGAGAATTTTTCAAAAGTCCGGAATAAAACTTTCCTATGTTCTTTCTCAAGGTCAACTCTATCTCTGTACAAAATTTTATTAAAATCAGTTCAGTGGTTTAGACGTGAAAGCGTCACAGACAGACAGAGATACTTTCGCATTTATAATATTAAGTGGGGATTCCTATGTTATCTCGATGTATTAGCTGTACTACAGCAAAGTTTCAAAATTCCTTCAGTAGTTTTTAGTGAAACAGGACAAACATCGATATAGATACAAACCTTCGCATTTATGATCTAGTAGGATTAGTGGGATGCCAAAGAGAGGTGGAAAAATCCATTGTAAACATCCCTTTGTATTTGCTTGTCTGTCTTATTTCTTCAGTTTCTTTGTAAAAAGCTCAAAGAGTTACTGTCAACATTTTATTATGGCACAGTCTCGTTTCAATGGAATACAACGTTCTTAGAAGAATCTCGGCGTCACAGATTTATTTGCAAGCTAAATATTTAAATTATGCCTGAAGAATTACTTTACACTCGCTCGAAAGGAACGTATGTCGTATAGGTACCTATCTATCTTTTGTTAAAGCTACATTTGTTTTACACAAATTGCACAGTTGTATAATTTTGAATCCTTTCATAATTATAAATATGCAAAAGTAATTTTGGTCTGTTTGTCTGTCTATACGGCGATAACATCAGAACTATTGAACCGATTGAATTTTTTTTCCTGACATATTTTAGTTCGGTATATTTTCATGCTTTCTTACCGATGAACGATTAGGATTTAAATAAAAATTGGTAGGCATACAGGTCGGAGTGGGTAAAACAGCGAGCATAAAATTATTATTCCACTTGACATTTGCTACACATTATCAAATAATTTTTCGAGTGATTCCCTGTAATTTTAACGCCTTATTATGATGAAGGAACCAACGTAATGTCACACTAAATAAGTCATTAACAGTTTCTTGTAATATTAAACTTGGTTTAGCTTATAATGAAAAGGTTACACCTACGACTGAGGGCTAAATTAGGCACAATATTGTAAGTCCTTTTAATAAGGCTTCGCAATAATTTCATAAGATTTTCAACCTTTTGCAGAAGACATATGGTTCTTTTTTCTTATTTGTTGCTCGTCAATAGGTACACTATACTACCTATTTGAATATTTAATACTTTTCCACAAATACTCAGCCATTTAGTACCTAATACGAAGTCTATCTTTGTTTAGTTGTGCCGATCAAAAAGCACTGACAATTCCTCTATACCTACTGACTTTTTCTTCAGAAAAAAACGTGAATAAATCCGAGTACAAAATTAGCAGGTCATCCAATATTGATGAGAGTGCTGAACTAAGCAATGAATGCCATCACCAGCGAAAGCATTATGACCCGAAATCCATGCTCAGAGTTCGATCTACCGTCCTTTGACAAATGTACGCAATAAACCACGCGTCGCTACAAATTACTTATTTCAGCTCAGTTTTTCCGCTCAACGCCATTTTGGGTTAGGGCCAGCCTAGGGATAAGGGTTGCTAAGCCTGCTATTTATATTGGACGAGTATCCACAGAAAAAACTACATACAAATGCTTCATATTGATTATGTTGGCTGAAAAGTGAGGCTCAGATATAGTCGTAATATATAGAGTGGTTTAACTAAATATGTTCTTTTTTTTAATATAGCTACTGATGATAACCAGTTTCTTGGTTATTAATAATTTTGTAACAGCAATTATATTCTAATGTATTCGTTAAGTGACGGAGAGGGCGAGGAGTCACGTGTTCACGGCTCATTTAACAACGCCCCTTCCGTAAAAGTGGAACCAGGACCCGTGCGTTCAAATCATTTCGATTTAAGCCTATCATCCTTCTGTAATTTTAGCGAAAGCAAGCAAAATAAAATTCTACCAGCTTCCGAAACTTGGGTTCTTCTGTAAATAAACAAAAAACAATCGATCGAAGTTTCAAAAGTTGCCTACCACAACTAAATTCGGTCCCGTTATTTCTGCCGAAATAAAGTTTGCAATCTTCTTTAAATTCTACCGACTTTACAAAATTTCTTTCGAGTCGGTTTCGTCTCTTACTAAGCAAGCATAGAGATTCCTAATGTTATAGATTTTTGTAAACTATGACTACACATAAGAGCTTTGACTTTGACTATTTTCGATCAATCTATACTAATATTATAAAGCTGAAGAGTTTGTTTGTTTGTTTGTTTGAACGCGCTGATCTTAGGAACTACTGGTCCGATTTGAAAATTTCTTTCAGTGTTAGATAGCCCATTTATTGGGGAAGGCTATAGGCTACTTTTTATCCTGTTACGGGAAGTAGTTCCCACGGGATGTGGGTGAAACCGCTGGCAGAAGCTAGTGTTTTATATTCTCAATTTTGCGGCCTTTTTCGTGAAACAAGTTGAAGGATGTCTGCTAGGGTCATGAAGTTATAGTGAGGTAATCTGGGCCGGCTTATGACGAGTAATGGTCACCCGTATATTGTTGTAACAAGTTTATTTTCGCATCGTAATTGAATTATTGTGGGATGAAACACCGGTGAGTAAAGTATGAAGTAATTTTTCTGGACGAGATTTTGGTACAAGTTAATAAGGTGAGGAAGTGAGTTATTTGATTTGCTGTGTGGTCTTCTTCATCATCATCTTCGATGTATCGTCCCATTGCTTGGCACAGGCTTCGTCTCACACAGAAGAATGGAGCGAAGTTTTTTTTATGCCCTAATATTGTCCTAAGAATTAACTTAAATATTAAAATAGAGTGTTCTAGCAACTTTGACATATTTTAAACATCTAGATAACCTTTATCTGCACTTGAAGTAACCGTGCATTACTCTGTGAACAACGCAACAGAAGTCTTGTAAATCCCAAATAAATATTAATGGGGATCCTGGGAAGTATATATTTTAAAACTCGGCACCTACTCTGCTGGAATGTTGCAAAAATGGCTATAAAGCCTTTAGACAGTTTCATCATAAATCATCTACGTAAAATTACGTTGCACCGACGTGGTTTTACACCTTATATTTACAACGGTTAATCTTTCATCTTTCCTGCGAGACTGGTGGAATCATACGAGTTTGGAAGCAAAATTGGGAGGCGTTTACCCAGCAGTGAGACAGTATCAGCTAAGAAAAAAATTCCGAGGTAAAGTACCTACTTGCAAAAATCCCACAGTTTATAAGATCGATCGTCTTTCTTTTTATTTTCGCTTAATCGAGTCAAGTTGGCCACGAGTTGGTCGGAAGATTATCAGCGATCAAGGTAAGGGGACGCCAGTAAATTGTGCACCAGCTTTTTAAAAAAGTGGGTGTCAGAAGTCAGACGGCCGATAGTGCTAAGCTGTGCAGATTTATAGGACTGTAAAAGTATTTCAATTATTCTTAAAGCGGTTTTAAACTGAGCTGTTTATTTCGAAGTTTCTTTCGTGGATTAAGAACATCAACGTTAGTGTTCTTTTAGTGCCCTGGATACTGCAAATTTTTAGTGGGCTGGTAGTTTGATCGGGCTCATAAATTAGTATGGAGATGAATTATACCGCGAAAACAATGATTAAGCTCAACTTTATGAGCCGAACCAAGCCAAACCTTTAGACAAAGCTAAGTTACAAAAAAAAGAATGTATAATTTAAATAATATGGTTTCATAATGAAAAAATGTGTCTTCAACAAAATGCTCTGCTTACAAAACTGCTGCACTCTAAGGACCGGCATTGAAAACGACATACTTACATACTTATTCCAACATAACGTTAATTCCCATTAGTTTGGGGACCGCCGCCGACGGAAGTGAGACCGCGTTTCATTAATTTTTTACTCGCTGACCACCATAGAGCACTTATCCAACTGGAACTGCCTTGGTCTCAAATCATTATTCGAAAAAGTCTGCCAATTTACGCTTGCCAACGCGGCCAATGGTGAGCTATCTCACTTATGTAATTTCGATCACATAGTTGCATGCACACGACAAAATTGTCTAACTTGAAGCACAAACGAGCTTGATCAAACATCTTATGTTGTTGCAAGGTAAGCTGCGGCGTGTCCAGTTGTTGGAATTCTCTAAGCTGACCACCTAACACGGCCAGAGTCACTTACTTAGCGTTTTATTTTTATTGTATGTGAACATCCAGATAGTGTTTTGTTTTGTTCTTTTGTTATTTTGTGTTACTATGTTACCTGGCTTTAGTTTGTGCTTTGAGATATTTTTATAAAGTTGATTGTACTACTTCTCCTGACTTCACTACTCAAAATATAGTATTTTAGCTTTAATAAGTTTCGATCTCTGGAATGGAAAGTCCTTGGCAATTTTACCAACGGATTCAATTGTGACTATAATGCCGATGTCAAGTGGGATTTTGCCGCCCGTTTACACCTGTCAAAACCGTCACTGTCATCAAATAAATATTCCGCGAATCTCACATGCGAAATAGAAACCAAGTCATTAATGTTGTATTGTGCCTATATTTTGTGTGTTAACCACAATATAGAACTTTTGTTGTATTATTTAAGTATGTAATGTCAGATCAATGTCACTGTCAAAGTTTGACAGCTGCTACATTCGTCGAAAATATAATACGGATAGCTCTTTTTAAAAACAATTTCAAACAACAAAGAATGACAATAAGGCACTTCAGAGCGCAATAAAGGAAACATCGTGAACAGTACACTGTTATGAATTTTAAAGAGTGTGTAATGACTCGGAAAAAACAATTGCTAGTACTATCTGTCAAGCTAGACTCGTACCGAGAATAACGAGAAAACTCTGACATGGAGACAGTAAAAGTCGTATTTAAATGGCAACTGAGCGTGACTTACATCCTTTTAACACTTTCATTTATCAAAAATGATTTTCTTAAAGCGTGTAGGTAGTTCAACTTATATAGTAAATTACGTATTAATAGTGGGTATTTTTTTACGCATGTCTGGTGAGTGACGGCCCGCTCACGCTCCATTGCAAAACCGCTGGAAATAAACGTATCGCCGCGAGGCAGAGCTCGTGCCGCTCCCGTGTCGTATCGCATCCTTACCGCTGTTGTTGGATAACGAACTGTAGTGATAATCCATCCGCGGGTGTGAACGTGACAATTTGTGTGTGTGTGTGTGTGTGATCTGAAGACTGCCATCAGCCGCCATCTTGTGAAGCCCAACGCTGGAGAGCCAGTTACGTGAGTTTTTCCTGATTACCTACATCGCTTGTTTACCTTCTGACAATAACCAGCCCAGTAGCCATCCTCTAACCAAAAATACAGTCCACTGGAATTAATTAGTTTATTTCCAAACAATTTTTAGGTATATACCAGCCTTATAACACCTCCTGGGCCGCCCCTGTGTGCGAAATACGACATGCCGCTCTCCCTATTGCTACTTCTACCGCTATCAGTCGTCTGTTGGTTATCCTTTAGCACGCTGGATTCTTTTTTCAAAATATTCTATGAACAAAAATGACTTCTCTACAGATTTATTATAGGTTGTAAACAATAATTTGAAATCTCAATATACAATTGAGTATCATATTATCATAATATTCAGTATGTAAACTGACCTAGTATCAGTAAATACTAATTTATTTACTAGTATTGGCCTTTACTAATCCTTGGATTATATAATCCACGATCAACGATGAATATTTAGCATCAGGAATGAGGTGTATAAACTGAACATTGTAGCTGGACCAGTTAGGTAACTGTGTTAAAGTTTTAGCTGCAAGTAGTGACGTATTTAGGACATGCGGTTGAACTAGCTAGACGAAACACTAAGGTGAAGTAACGACGTGTCCTGTCTTTTGTCAAAGGAATAATCTACAAAGAGAATAATGTATTGAATAAAAATATGTTATTGTGAAGAAATGTACAAACATTTACAATTAAAAACGTAAGTACGTAATTCAAACAAATGGTTAAAGCACAAAGCTGATAAAAAAGCTACTTACAAAATTGTCAAAGATTTTTATAAAGGGTAGGTAGGTACTTCCATTTATTTATTGAAAACAACATAAGTAGGTACTGTCTAGCATCTTTGACTACACAAACTACCCGAACTATACAGATCATTTGATTTCGAAACCCTTTAACCTGTAGGTATAAATTGTTACTCAAAATAAGCTTTTTAATAGTCTCAAAAAGCCCTTTGTTCCATTATTTGACAATCCCAACCCGTTCACAAAACAAAAACAAAATCTAATCAAAATCCTTTTGTGTATTAATTATTTATTTTGCAAAGTTAAACTCGCAAAGAATGTCAAAAAGACTCTCAGACTCAATTTACTACGTAAAGTTGAACAATGTAGAAGTTCAAGGAAAACGGGGGAAGTTTGTGACGTCACATTGCACCTAGCATGGCGGACTTCTTAAGCTGGGTACTCACTTAGCAGTGTAGCACGTAACCTATCAGATACGGTATCGAGTGAGTACGTAGTCACGAGCCCGCTGCGAGCCGCTCGCGCGTGGAGCGCTGTAAGCTCGCAGTGACCCGCCGAGTGGCGGTTTCCCTGCGAACACAAAGGCGGCTCGCAGTGTGCTCGTGAGGACCGTGGACGAGCCGTACCCACTTGCAGGTTGATACCGTATCTGATACGTTACGTGCTACACTTCTAAGTGAGTACCCAGCTTTAGATTGTTAATGGAACGTACAAACTTCAAGTATGGATCGCGGATTGATGCTAAGTAGCTCGAGCTTAAGTACACCCACGTGTAAGGCTAAGTGTGGGCGAATTTAGGTGAATTCCTCGTTTTGCAACGTATAGTGTCGTAAATATAATGAAGTACTGATTTCACGTTTTATGGATGGTGTTTTTTATGTTGTTTGATGGCAAACAAGCCGACTGCCCACAATGTAGTCAGTCATTGTTAATGGACTTTTGGTATTACGTGGCTATTATTTTGTATAGCTTCCGCTAGCAGTTTCATCCGCGTCTCGAAGGAACTACTTGTACTTCCGCAGCGTTTTTATTGTGAATATTGTGATATACATTACAGTGACTACCAGGTTTATCTATATATTGCAGGCTAGACAGATAAGCTATATTACTGCCAAGTTTCATCAAAATTCATCCATTAGTTTTACAGCGAAAGTGTAAAAAAAATACAGAGGCATACAAAGCTACATACAAAAACTTGTCGTTTAAGAACAAACCATCAAATGCTACTAAAATTGTCCCATAGAATATCTCACAAAATGGTGAAAATCTGTATTCCACAATGCAGTTATCCAGTCTGTCAGTTAGCAAGACCTCAACACTCTAGCGACCGTCATGATCGTTGATTGCGATTGAGGCGCCGGCTTTGTTGAGGTTTGGCCTGACCCTTTGTCGCATAACTTTAGCCTGCCTGAATTTAGATCTAGACATGGAGTAAGAATAGACTAGAATAGCATTTATTTCTTAGTATATGGTAATTCATACATTCAGGTCTTACAATATAAAACAGTTGCGCGGAAAAAAATATGAGCGGAGATGGTGCGATTATCGGCCATGGCGGCCGCTCTATAAGGAGATTAGCCAACTGCGCATGATATATTATAGTGCACAAGCATTTGCGCAGACACAGGTGCATTCACTATTCCTTCACTAGTCTCATAGCCCGATGACACAGTAGACCGACACCGACCGACATTAACGAAGATACCATAATGCAGGTAGGTCAGGCACCTTCTTTTAGGTCAAGTTCTTGGTGGGCATGACCACAACGATCAGTTACTAGTGAATCTTCGAGGTTTTAGGGTTCTTAGAGACGTCTGTCAACGATTAATGATATTAAAAAATGGTCCGGTCCAAAGAAGGCGTATAAGGGTGGAAACAGAATCGTTCTTGGACCCCCCGCTCACCCGCATTTTGGCGCGCTACTTTCTTAGATTTTTCGTTATGGCACCTCCGCTAGTCATTTCGTTCTCCATGGACCAGGATTTCAGCTATGCTTTCACGTGAATCTGAAAGGTATCTGACATTTTGAATGCTCGATTAGTTTTTGCTGAAAATAGAGATTGTTGAATGAAATGAAGATGGCTTTTTTCAGACCAATAACAATGATAAATGTAGCTCTAAGTACTATTATTTCTTGGTTTGTATTTATTTTTCTACAGGTAATGCCGCGGGCAAAATTAAATCTTTGAAATACCTTTGTTTCTTTCTCGGAATCCTCTACAGAATAACAGAAACAGAAATATCTTTTCGAGTTCGTTTTTAAGTAACACTACAAATGGTTTTTATAAGTCTTAAATTCCAAGAAAATGCTCTCTCCCTGAGCTGGTGTGTTTTCTGTACATTTACGGAATTTGTGATGCTATACGACTTAATGCAGTTCAGAAAAATAAGCGAAAAATATAAGAATACCCTCTGATCTTAAAATGTGTAAGCCATTATTACATAAACTTCAGAAATAATGTTTCGTATATAACGTAGTTTCAATCTTTACTAATATATAAAAAGTTGAAGAGTTCATTTTGATTGGACGTGCTAATAGGAACTCCTAGACCGGTTGGGAAAATTCTCCCAGTAGGTATTAGACATTGTACCTAACTTTATCATCATACCCCTTTTCTCAATAGAGTTAGACATTAATTTACCTAGATACCTAGGCTGAGACTACAACCGCAACAATAGACCAATACTAAGCCCTTTGTTGGTTTACTGCTGCCCTTGATTTAAATCTAGTGGTCTCAATTCAATTCTCAGATACCTATAGCAGAATGTTCACATTACGAAGTATCTTTCAGTAACACCTTGCAGTCTTAATTTCTGGCAACACCTTCTTATATCATGAACAATAAAAAAACCTGGCAACATTAGCACAATAAGTTTCCCAGAGACAAATAAACCTGTATAATATCGCGAGCAGTAAGTAAGGCTTAAAATACTATAGAATGTAACAAATAGAGCTGAATGGAGGATAAAATAAAGCTATAAATAACTCTCACACAGCCCCATTCAAATTACGTAGCGTGTATGAGCCGTAATAAACTACTCGATGAGGTAACTAAGTAGAGAATGCAGCGCGAAGATATTTATAGCTGGGGCCATGTGTAAAATTATCTCTAAAAATCAAAATGTATGAACATTTCATCAAGGAATATTTAAAAAAAATCGGATTCTGTTTTCAATTGTATAACGTACAAAAGAAATGGATTGATACGTTGAAATTAAATAAGGTTATTCCGAATAAGCATTGTCTAGTTAGGTTATTAAGATCTGAGATGTGTCTAAAGAGTAACTCAACAAAAAATCATCTTAAATAAATATATTCTAACGAAAAGGATCGCGTAGCTATCACTGGAACTCCACCCCAATATAGTCGCGGCACGAAACTGATAGGTTAATGCTGGGAGTCTGACCTGCGATATATTATCGACTCGCTGCGACGCTCAATCGATAATCGATATCGAGATGTTTTAGTGTTGTACCACACCGCGGCATTGTGGAATACAGGTAGTTTGTGTGTCTGACAAATAAACACTGTCAAGATAAAAAATACAAGAGAATTTTGTGAAAAAAATAATGTTGGGACAGGAAAACTAATGTGTGTGTTTGTTTATGTCAGTCGTAAGTACTTAAAGTCCCTTTTGATATGGAGGTGGATAGTATGAAGGTTGAATTGAGACATTGTAAGCGGTAAGCACCTCTTTAGTAGGTTTGTGGTCGTAACTGTATTACTGAATGTGTATTAGTCCTAATGCCCAGGATGAGGGAAATAATTATTAAGTATTGTTATATATATTTATTTATCTTCATAATAATTTTATCATAGTTGTACAAGGAGCAATTGCATTCTTGCTACTTAGTTGTAATTTTTTGGGAAGAAAAAAGTATGTTCTTATATTGTACTCATATGTATTTACCTATCGGTTTAACTGTAATCAGAATAAATTAAAATTAGCATTTAGGTACAAATTTTCTAGAAAACTCTGGTTCCATTCCCCTGGAGCTGTACATACGATCAGCCTTTGTACATTATTTTTTTCCTTCATTATTTGTGATACACTTTTCCGAGTGCAAAATAAAGTATATCATGTTGTGTTGTGAAATGTGAGCGGAATACATAATACGTTTCTGTTTAATGTTATTTTTTATGTTTTTCCTTATTATTTCAATGGATTATAAAAGCTTTTCAGTTCGCTCAAGCGTCCGGTCCGTTTTTCCGAGAAAAAAAATCCTTTGTATAATTCCGTTCCAATACATGGATTACTTGTATGCTAATTATTGAACCGATAATTACACATATGTACTAGCTGTTCTCCCGCGGTTTTACTTGCGTGGGAAGTACGGATAAAATATAGCTTAAGTTACACGGCTATAGTCTAACTTATCAACAGTGAGTGAGAATTTCTCAAATCGATCCATATTTCCGGAGCATATAGGTACAAACAAATAAAAAATATTTTGCTATTTGTTACACATATTAGTATAGAATACTAGATTTGGGAGCAAATTAGTATCGGTTATGATAGAAGTTTGATTAATGCACGTGAAACTATCAAAAGTTATTCCAGGACCAAGATTTATTTATTAAATGCTAAATGTAGGGAAAAACCTAGCGGCAATAGACTCGACACCAAAAAAAAAACATCTTAAAAACGACTTATTAGGTACACCTACTTTCTTCTCAATACAAGAGACCACCAACAAACTCAAGTACAGACAAAGCTATACAAAATAAAAGAAAAACAATAAAACAAAATGAATAAATACAAAAAAAAATACAAAAACCTGCGGGACGCTCTAGAGTAACTTGTAATTAATTATCTTGGTCACATCACGTTAATTAGTTGCTGTTACCCTGCTGTTTTTATTGAGCCGACAATTGGTACTACTACCTGGGGCCCGATTCTCCTAATTTTACTTAAGCAACATACGATTCACATTCGACTGCGATCCAGACACTGCTCGATTACGATTGAAGCGTATGTGGCATTCCGCTATTTATCCTTTTCTGTCATTCAATATGAATCATTTTGTTTGCAAATGATTTACGATTGCAATATTGTAGAGCACACTACCGTATAGACCAAAATCACCAAAATAGCAGAACAATTGCAAACCAATCGAATGGTGTTGGAATACGATTGGTCTAATAGTAGCAGAATGCCAGATATGGTTAAAACTGCTACTGCGATCATATTGCGATTCGATTTCTATTCAATATTGACATTATTAACTTAGGAGAATCGGGCCTCTGACCGACCACTACATGATTATAAATAATGTTATCTCTTATCAGTAGAAACAATGGCGTGTATGTTGCACGCACTTAATGTCCATGTAAGTGACAAAGAGTACCTACTTCTATATCTACGCTGAAGTGGCTTTTTCCGCGGTTAAAAAGGAGCAAGTAAAGTTGTATTGTGATTGTACTTAGTTGGTTTTATTTCCTTGAATTCGATTATGTATTTTATTATACGTGGTCTAAGGCGTCGTCCTAATTGGGAGCGATCATACGATGGCGCGATGCGTTTTTCATCTCACGATCTCACTTGCGAGGTTCAAATAGGACACTCTGATGAAATCTGTATGTTTGAACTCATCGCACGACGAGAACGCATCGTGTCATCGTACGATCGCTGTCAATTAGGACGACGCCTTAGATGAAAAACGCATCGCGCCATCGTACGATTGCTCCCAATTAGGACGACGCCTAATGGTCGCAAGCGCGACTGCTGTGGTGCAAGAAGTCTTGATTCCCGGGTCGGACCGAAAAAGCTCTATGGATTTAAGAAACTTTCACAAAGCAGCCCATAGTCTGGAAGTTGGAGATTGATACACCCGTGCATCGGAGAGTACGTTAATGTCGGTCCTGTGCCTGATCTCTATCCAGTCATCTGATTGACGTCCCATCGGGCTATAAGAGTGAAGGAATAGTGAGTGCACCTGTGACTGCGCAAATGCTCGTGCTCTGTAATATGTTCTACGTAGCTGGCTAATCTCCTTATATGAGTACACAATTCCAGTACCAGCAAGTAAACCGGAATTTTTAATAATAATAACATTAAAAAACTTTTCTATATTACCACTTTTACTTTAACAAGAGCAAAAATTCCATCCAAAGGCTCCCACGTGTATGCTTCAACTCCGAACTTCCCGACAGTATAGGAAGCAAATTTCTAATAAATTAAGCAAGAATAATTGATTAATTAGTTCGTTTATTTAGGTCAAACAAACGGATCGATGTACTCAACGTATTTTTGGAACCTGTCCTTCATAATTAGAGGCAACCTTAGAGCATACAAACAAACGGAACCGCCATGGACACAAAGATCTCTATGACTGATGAAAAGGTTCAATAAAAGCGGTGTCTGCGAGGCATGCATCTTATTGACAGTGTTGCGACATTCTTGTATTTTCGATCACAGCGTACTCACACACACGCCAAACATAAGCATAAACTTGATGCAAACACTGTATTTACGTATTATTATGATTAGCGGTCTTGTACCTACCTTTGTCATAGGAAAAGGCTCGTCAATGGCGTTTCCAGTTAGGTTAATGCTCTAAGAAGGCAACTCGTCGAACGAAACTCACTAATTTGTTGACAGTAGTGGGTAAATATTTTTAAAGACTTCCCAACCGACAAGCGTTTTACCTACTAATGAAACGGTCTACTTATTAAAACTAATTTGCGTTGAGAGAGTAATGCTTTCGATACGTGCTTTGTATACTTAATGACTACATGATACAAGGGTTTTTTTAATGGGAAATTATCAAATGACCAATCCCGCTGTGTCAGACTCTTACTGATTAAAACCCACCATGTTCCTTCTGGAGCCCTTTATGTACCAGGTTCACGGTAACTCTTTTGAATACTTCCGTACACCGGCAGGATATAAAAGGGTCTTGTAAACATTTTTTTGTAGTTTTTCATATCGCTTGCTCCTAGCAAAAAACTCATTCTTCTTCTTGTGGCTCTCTACAATTCGAGGTTAGTCAATACACATACATATCGCTCTAACTATCTTTGCAATCCTGGAACTAAAAAGTTATTTGCTCTAATATTTTTTAAACAATAAGGCAGAGTTGCACCCATGTAACAGTAGGTGGGCACTGGTAACCAAACCATAACCTGTATAACTAATATGTATAAGTCAAATTGCTAAATGATGCTACTCACTGTAAGTGTACTAGATACTTGTAATCTCGAACTTATTATTGCTATGGAAGCTACTTGGTAGGTACTCGTGTTACTAGAAAATGTTGCTAACTCACTTCTATCATTAGGATAATTTGAAAAACTTCTCTTCCTCTCAGCGAATTTGTGTTATCATTGGTAGAAGCACTTACAACATTATTTTGTTTCTTCATAATACCTACAACATAAAGAATATTTGGTTGTATGAAATATGTAATTTCGTAAGATATTATTATTCCGTGTAGGAATTACCTGTGGTTCAAATAAGGCATTTGTTTAAGAAGAGATCGTGGATAGGATTTATATTAATAGCATACTATATTTTGTTTGTCAACTCTTTATGATGTTGCTAATACATATTTTATACCTATCATATAAATATGCTAATTTCTAGACAATATATTTATGGGATACCATGTAAGGTAATTCTTATATAAACCTTATTTATCCAATAGTATTTTAAGAAATAAATATTATTTTGGCTTTCATATGTTTGAAAAATATCGATAAATATGTCCGTGAAACGATTAGGCAATAATATTTGTTTTCTTTGTATAAGTCAACCAAAACTCTATGTAAATATTTTCCTAAACACAAATTACTTATTACGCAAAATTCGAGACGTAAATTCAAATTTCGTAACAGTAAAGATAAATGCTTGAAAACGTCGCAAAGAAAATGGAAATACAACCAAAAATTAATAGGATTCTGATGGGAAGCAATGACAAAGGGGGTCCTTGAATGGGAAGCTATAGAAATGAGAGTAGTCAGGAAATTGCTGAGAAAACCTCCGAGAGGAGGTAATAGGAGGTTTATAATTGACAGCGAACGATCATCTACAAATGAAGCAGATTAATGATCGCACTGCACAGATAAATGAATGCTTGTTAACGTCGGTACTTTGTTAACAGAAAAAATGAATACCTACTTTATTCATTTTCGTCAGCTGATATCTTTGGCACAAGCAGCTCAGTGGGAGAGAGCATGACAATGTTCTTTGTTATAGCATTTTGATTCATATGCTAAGGGAGCAAAGTCTAAATTGGATGTACTGAAAAGTTCCGTCATAGGATGGCATGTATCTCTGCCTGAAACAAAAATTAGGCTTAGCCTTCTGCAAGACTGAGTTCCCAGACAGGGCTAGACACCACTCATTTCCTCACTAATTAAATCTATGCTATTACATAATGTCACTTCGGATAATAAGTCTATGTTTAGGTACTTGATAACCTAACATAATAATATATTTTTGTAATCTGTAAATGCAGTTATCTTTTAAGCTGTCTCCAGCTGCACAAGACAGCTGGTATGTTCACTCGTATCACACCACTTTCTGTTATTACGTATTATTCTTGTCTTGAAGAAATATAACACTATTTTGTGGACGGAAAAAATAATGTATGTTCTGTTTCATGGCTAAATGGTGCTGCATGATTTTAATCGGAATGCTCTTAATTGCGGATTTTTTAATCGCATCTTAAGCTTAATAGATTATAGAATTATAAAACATGCAGACTAAACTGTCGTTAGTTAGCCTGAAAATTGGCTGACAGTTTATTTTGAAAGGTAATCGTAAACCCAATCAAACTTTTGAGTCAGACTGATACGTTCGACTGATCGTTGTAATATGCACACTATCATTCATCTTCATACAGATTTATGAGCTTACTAAAACTATCAACCAACCAAGCAAAGAATTAAAGTAGATATGCTCTTGTATGATCACAACGTACGGATGCATTGGACAGCCTAAATGGCCAATACAAGGAAGTTTGTGCAGTCTGGTGCAGCTCGTCGGTTTTCTGATTACACGCCCATATGCCGCCTACGGTAAGCGACCGATGCAATTCTGCAGAAAACATCTTGCTTGTATTCTTGAGATTTGCTTATTTAATTAATTTGCAAAATATATTTTAATTTGTTCACTTTTATAAATTATTTTAAAGTAAGCAAAATCTATAATATTTACATAATATTTTGTAATAGATAGAAAGTACCATATCATGTCCTTTCTTAAGTTCTAGACTTTCTAAACCAAGTTACATTTTAATCGGTTTAGCAGTTTCGGTTTGAAAACGCGAATGGCAGGCAATGTTTCTTTCACATTTATAAGTAAGAATGTCAATACCCAAATATTATGTAGGTTATTCTTTCGTCTCAATCATCGTAAGATTGTCTGGAAGAGATCGCTCTTAGCGATAAGACCCATTATGTCACCAAAAACTTTAAAATTGGTGTACCTAATAAAGTATATCTTCTATCGTATTATCTACAGTGCTATTGCGTCAAACTTTATCTGTTTACAAAACAACTAGGTATTTATAGAAGTAAACACTAATGCCTTAGTAAATTCTACAGCAGCTGACTGTAATTTTAATTCCATTTATTCGAATAAATTTGTAGTACAATTAAATAAACATTATCGTATTGTTACGTGAATACTAAACACTGAACAGAGAACATTTCGGTGGCAAAAGTCGCTAAATGTGTCCGCAAAACCGAATTTATTTCGTTTAACGATCTTTTGACTTTGCCAAAAGTTTCCTATGTAGTTAGTTAAAAAGCACGTTTTAAGTATACCTATATTATTATACAGCTGTTTTCTTCACTGTTAGACGGCCCATTTATCAAGCAAGGAAGGAAAAGTATCCTAACATTATTTTTATCCGAGTCTGACAAGTACATAACATACTTACCTTCGGAAACGAGTGAAACTGCGGGCAAAACCTAGGTATATCATAAAGATAATACAATAATACCAAACAGATTTCAGAATATTATTAGAACAGAACATTCACTCGAATATATCCATGCTATTATTAAGAACAGGAGAACTAATTAAAACATTATCAGAGTTTCATTCCGTTAATTAACAATGATATTTCAAACACACGTTTCAGCTAGAGGCTCCATTCAGATAAATACGTTTAAATTGAATGAACTGAAACTACCATTAGATTACTCTCACACTACAGACTAAACAGTCGACCGACAATTGACCTGATGATAGGAAAAAATATTTTTTCGTGATTTTTTAAAGCTTAATGGCAAAGATATTGCAGACTAAACTATGGGTAGGCCCGAAAGTTGATTGACAGTTTACTTAGAAGGAAATATTTTTACAATGAATCCAGTCAATCTTTTAACCTATTATGTACAATTGATTATGTTCTTAATAAATAAACAGCCGATAGCTGGCCTGGTGCTTGGCAAAAAAATTAAAGGAAAATCTTGGATTCAATCAAAGTTTTCCGTCGGTCTGACACCGGCTAAGTACCTGATCTTTGTAAAGCGCGTAGTATCATTCATCTTCATACTGATTCATAAGCCCAAACAAACTGTCGGCCGACTAAAAATTGGCAGTGTGTGAATACTCTTAGTATTGAAATAGCTCAATCCTTGGACATAGACATTAATTGAAAATGTTACCCTTTGTTTTATTTCTGTTGAAGTTTCTGAATAGCAGATATTACTCGGTAATAAATGTAAAAATGGAATGAAAAGGGCTCTTGTTCGGGGTTTGTTATAGTTGGGATATTTCAAACGATGGGTTAGTACCTAGGTTTTAGATTTGCTACATGTTAAGCCTGATCATGACAAGTTACTGACAATGTGAGGTTTATTCTGAGAAAATAAATGCATAAATGGAATGTACATTGTACATATATTTTACTCTATCCCACGTATGGGCTATTTTAAAAAGTTACGGAATCAGCAGTTTCACACTAACGGATTTTTTCTGTAACTGATTTTAGTCAGTTTTTCTAGAATTCAGATTCCAGAATATCTGAAATCGGCACAGTAGCACAGATGACTAAACAGTTACTACGTAAACAGTAGTCACAAAGATTGAAAACACAAAAAACGAAGAAACTTTTCCTCTTCATAAAACTAAGTAGGTAGGTATCTATAGATTGAATTGTCAGCATCAAATTAATAAAATATCTATCTATAAAGATACCGGCTTGGAATTTAATCCAGCCATCGACATCAATCACGATTGCTTTAATTATTGAATAATGGAGTCAAAGTGAATTAGACAAATTAATCTGGAATAATATTTGGAGGGATTACGAGTAAACCCGTTAGCGTCGTGGGCTGTTGTCACGATTCCGAAAGAAATATGTTTTGATTACACGAACTATGTTCGAACATGAATGAGTGAAGATTTGAATGTGTTAAATTAAATAGTGCGTCGTATTTTCTTGTCGTCAATGGCAATGGTTGTAATAAGATAAAGTAAATAGCTCAACTGTTCTTAATTCATGGGTAAAAACTAGTTTAACGAAAGTTATCGTATGATAGTTTCACTGTTAAATATAGAATACAACGTCTAGGATAAAACGAAGTGAAGAAAATTGTGTTCGGTAATCATCATCTGGCTAGCCTTTTCCTATGTTGGAGTTCCAGTATATCCGAGATTCTCGGTTCTCAGTTCTAGTGTTTTACAAGGAGCAATCGTCTATCTGACCTCCTCAACCGAAATACCAGGGCAAGCCAATACCCCTAGGCAAGACTGGTTGTCAGACTTACTAAATTCTGATTATTGTTCTTGCTGTTCGGAAATGATATACACATAGGTATGACTTTACATAGAGGAAACTGATTAGAAAAACAAAGATTTTTAAATCGCAGATTATTCTCCTGTAAACCCGGATTATTTGTTACATACTTACTGCAGTATTTTCAACACGCCAACTTTTTGGTTGTTTAGCGAAATTAGATCTGGGTGTTCGTTAACTTTTATTAATATTTTGTTCTATATTCATATTCTCCGAAAAATATGCCAAATCTGTGCCAAGGATTTTTTTGATTAAACAATATTGAAATACGAATACCTTTTGACTACTAAAAATATTATACAACAGATATTTTTACACAGTCGATAATGTTTTATTTATAACAAAAATATGCAGACAGTTATTTATTATTTACAAAAAAAATATACTTACCCAATTGAATTGACAGTTGAACCCAATTCTGCGTTAGGTAAGCTCGCCATTGTACATAAACTGTCTGTATTCTTTTTATGTATTTATTGTTAAGTATGCAATAAAGAATAAGAATAGAATACTTATATTATATAGGCATGTTACGCAGACGACACCGCGGGCAGAAGCCAATATTAATATATTAAAAAAAGTTATTAATGATAATAGTTATTTCTTCCGGGTTTAAGTTGGTTGGCGGGATATATAAATCATAATCCGGGTCTCGTTCATTAATTTTAAGCACTTATGTGAAATTGAAATGGGACAGAGTTACCGTTGCTTTGGCCCTTTCTAGAATTTTCCATAACACAATGATTATCTAATGCAACCCATTTGCATATTAAGTAAACATTTTAATAAATCTGTGAACGAAATAAAACCTATGACGGTTCCATAGACAATTGGCAGAAATTAAAAAAAAGAAAACACTACTCTCTGTTTTACGATCCCCTGCGTATTGTTTTATCGTCGTAGTAGAAATTCATAGTTGTAGAATATATTCTATGCATACTAAAACATAAAAACTACATGTATGCGCTTCACGCCTTCTTTTTATATGCTGGTTAAAAATAAGAAGCTCTTAGTGGTACAAAATGTGACCTAGGTAATCTTGCGATTTCGACCAGAAAAGACAGACAGTAATTGTAGGATAAGACCAAATAAATGCTACTTAAATAAAGGTTTATGTATACTAAGTACCTACTAACATTTTGTGGTCTTCTTCTTCTTCGCAAGTCCATGGAAATTAGTTTTTGGATGCCCTAATAAAGGAATATATCTTATAGTGTTTTACTATTTTCTTTCTTAGGAGCAGGTTTTTCAAAAAAATTTCAACCTTATCATAATATTCGAAGGTTAATGTTCGATTGTTATTTGACAGATTTGGTTAGGTTGACCTGCTGGCGTCTGCACTTTACATACTTATTATTTTCTTGTGATCGTCATGCCAGGCAACTACAATACTTCAAAAACTAAGTTAAGCAGTGAGTAGGTACAACTTGAAACAAGTCAATTTACTTGAATGAGATTCCAGTGTAGATGGAAGAAAAATAGTCACTTATCGGTGCGGCCAAGTTGTAAGTAAATTGTAGAAATTGGATTACTTAGATAGAGTCCGACTGGAGAATTCTTGTCTTTTGTAAACTTGCCGTGGCAATAAAGAATTAGTTCGAACTACTTATGGCGAATAAGGGTTACAAATAGATAGTTCCAGGTAATTTTATTTAATCTTAATCACAGATTAGATTACTTAATATATTCTTTAACTTATCGGCATATTATTAGTTCTTTGCAAAAGTTTAAATATGTTTTTTTTTTTAATATTTATATTAAAATTATAAACAGCAATATTCTCTTTTCATGACGGCTTATAACTACGAAAAATAATTAAAAATTGTTTGAAGCCCAAACTGACTCAATAAAATAATGAAATCCTATAAATAATACTCATATAAAAATATTTTAAATAAAGTATTAAATTCTTCTCTATTAATAAAATGAAATTTTAATTTACAATTTTATTATAAATACTTAATCTTTAATCAAACATTATTTTTAACCCTTAAGATACCCTGATAAATAATTTAATATGCCTTAATAACAGGTACAGTGACGCACATAAATAAAAGAAGAAGCTTACACTCGTCCACTGGGCCACTCGGCCACTCGCCCACTGGGCCGTAATTAATTTTTAATTACTATAAGTGATGATAACTGCTGATGCTTCGGGAATTCATTATGTTGGCTTGTGGAAGAACATTATAATTATGAAAGCTTGAATATAGGGCTGGTAGGATTAAGTAACTTATCAAATATACTGTAAAAATATTTTTATTGCCATTTTATTGGCCCTAAAGAAATGTCAGTTGCCTAAATTGGTAAAACGAAATAAATTTATATTATGTTATTTTTTAAATATAGTCTAGTAATTATACTAGTAAACGTACTAAATATTCAATTAAAGAAAGAAAAGTATACGAATAGATATACCCGAGAGAGCAGCAGCTAATTTAGTAACATTTTCCGTAGCTTTCTTTTTCCAGCTAGATTTTCTAAGCCTTGAAAATAATGAAACAATATTATTTTGCCTAATATTGTAGCTTGAAAATGTTTTAACAAAACTATTTTTTCTTCAGTGTACCAATCTATTCTATTTATTTTTAAGTCTGGTCGAACATATTTTCTTATTCTGTCGACCCTGGCAACCCTGTCTAAAGGGCACATCGAATCTACGAGTCATCTCAATTTGTGGTCTTATTTATTTTTACTGGCAACCCAGTCGTGTTGCAAGGATCCTTCTACTAATGACTTTAATTGTAGGATAAGATGAAACATTATTATGAGAGACAGAAATATTTTTAGAAAAAAATATGTTTTGTTGCATTGTAGCATTATCTCTTGGTAGATATAAATTGTGGTATAATGCACTAGCATTCTATATTAACATTATATGATTACGCTTCAACATATTTGACAAGAAATTAGAACTCTCTTAGACTCTTGTTTACGTAGTGGCAACCGTCTTTCCATATAATGTACTAGCAGAACGACTTCTACTGAAACCGTCTTCATGAATGACTCTATCTTTGATATAAATTGCATGAAAATGTTACAGTATTTTTTGTGTTTACTTACCCAAACACACATACTGACATGCGGAAGACTTAGTTCAGTAATATGTTATGAAGTATCGGATCTATTTATCTCCCCAAGATGAGCTTAGTTTAACCTTTAACCCGTATCTAACCAACAGTTTCCTTTCACGGTCACTCGCTACTTACCTACATAAACAAATACTCAAGCCCGAACCCTTTTTCCGTAACCCTTGGCAATACAACTGCTTTCAAATGTAGATCCATTGTTGAACGTGATGAAAAAGTACCCTGGCATGCATGAACAAGCCTTTTTTAAAGCTGTGTACGAATATTGATTGAAAGTTTTTTATTTTCGTTATTTCAATCGTCCCAGTAGTCCCGAAAATTAACGTTCTTTAATTTAACTAAACAAAGTTACTGTACATCTTTTCGACACTGGTGGATTTTCCTCTCAGTTTCAGCGCGTAGCAAAACCGAGCGTTGGTATATGATGATGATGATGTCCTCCCAGACGTGTCCGCTCATGGGCCCGGTAGGGACTTGCGAACCCGAATTTGTTTTTAAAAACTCAGTCACATGAAGCACAGTAGAGCTCTCCTTTTGCATTATAAGTGTAGTTATACGACGGCTTAGGACGAGTGAGAGAAAAACCAAGCGGAAATTCCACCAGTGTGAAAAGGCTGTAAATATAGATTCCTACGATCCAAACATCGCATCTCAGTTTAGCTTATTTCCTAAGCCCCATGTTTCAATTCACCCGAGCCCGGTCGGGTTTTGGTTACGTTTTCATTTTTCTCATTTTATTACAGTATTTGGTTAATGAGAGTCATGTCGTAAAAGAATATTTTTTTGCTTACCATTAACTTTAAATGCGGTCTAAGTCTTATAATGATTCCTCGCGAAATTAGATGGGAGAAACGAGATGATGTTGTAATACCCACTGAATAGAATTTTGCTGCTCACAGAAAAATGTAAGGTTGGTATTTTTAGATACATAGAGTCATGAATATCTATGTATATTCCCTGTTAAATATATTAGAAACAATATATATTTTAAGATCTGTTCTTACTAAGTTCATTAAGCCAATGTACCTACCTATATGTGAGACACAATCTACTGGTGGTAATAAAATTTCAATGAAATATAAAAATAAAGGACAATGGGCAGATTGGTATACCCCACCAATAGCAATGTCATATATATCATTGGATAGGCCTTTTTATGTAGAACAATATTTACTATGACAGCTTTGCTGAAATGTTTGTCCGTTCTGAGATATAGATCAAAAACTGTGCAAAAGTTATAACTAAGTAATCTATTGATAACTCAAGTTTTTAAAGGAAAATCTAAGAACTACTAAGTGTAAGTCTTGTATGAAAGAAAATCAGATTACAGTATTGATTAGCATCAGTTTTAAGATTGTTTGTTATCTATATCTCAGAACGGACAAACAATAGAACAAAGCTGTCATAGTAAATGTTGTTCCAGTTAAAAAGACCTATCCAATGATGTATGACTTTCCTATTGGTGCGGTTTCTCACTACGCCCAACATCCAGTTGGTACAATAAAAGGTTGAAATGCTACATAATAGTAACAATTATGGATCCTAACGGGCACAGTAGTACTTACAAGACTTAAAGTTATTAGTACTTAGATTTTCCTTTAAAAACTTGAGGTATCAATAGATTACTTAGTTCTAACTTTTGCACAGTTTTTGATCTATATCTCAGAACGGACAAACATTTCAGCAAAGCTGTCATAGTGAATATTGTTCTACATAAAAAGGCCTATCCAATGATATATATGACATTCCTATTGGTGGGGTATACCAGGTCCCATATATTTGTGCCCATTGTCCTTTCTAGTTGACTTTTGACTGAACCATTTTTCTAAATGAATAACTGAGATGCTCAAAACGTTCAACATTAGGTACCTACCGCTGTTTGAATGAATTCCTGATATAACCAGAACGCTGCACATATATTTTTATTATCTCTATTTAAAGTCAGACACATGCGTAAATAAATGCATCTCACGCTCTAACCCAAAAAAACACTATGTTGCGCAGGCATTCACTATAATCTAAAACCATAGATAAACACAATTAAATATCAATCAAGAACCAGCCATAGAAGCGTTTAATTTGGAAGAAAATTCTTCAAAGATATCGTTATCAACCGCCAATGAGCCCGATGGGTTATATTTCACGGTTCGTAATGAAATGGGAGATAAGACCGTCACCTATGGCGTTCTCATGGCAAACGTAACATTATGGAGCTAATAGCCAAACACGAGCGCTGTTTGGTCACACAGTTATATCAGATAGAGCCATTAAGTTTGGATGACTTCCAGTGAAGGGAAACCATGATCTTGTGCTTTTTTGGGATACAGAAAATGTTTTACTAGTGACTGTTTTTTTACTCGACTTTTCTCAATGGAATGAATATTAAGTGTGTATTGCTTTGGCAAGCCTAAAAACCCTAAGCGGCTTGTTACACTTAGCTTGAGAGATGTTTTTAGATTGGTCTTAGGTGGGTAGGTACGCTAAATATTTTTTTCATTAAGCACCAACAACACTTTTTTTTTTTAGCGACGTCAAAAATCATCAAATGACCCCTCCCGCTGTGGGTTAGCAGCGGTGAGGGAGTGTCAGACTCTTACTGACTAAAAACAGTCGAGTTCCGTCGTAGGCCTTTTATGTACCAGGGCCGCGGTAACTCTTTCGAACAATCCCGCAGCCCCGGCAGACCTTGGCCCTGTTGGGCCCCGCTGGAAGCACCAACGACACTAGCAAAAAGGATTTACAATAAGAGTACTGGTGTAGTATTATGAATATCGATAGGTTCATAACCAAGGAAAGTAAAGTTATTCAATAAAAATATCTATTTAAAACAGGCAACCCGATTGCTTCAAAAAGATAGAGATAAGTCAAACAATCGCAGTATCTAAGAGGTCCCAACATTTTATCGATTGTGTTTTTGATGACATTTCCTGCCGTTTTTACACATTTTATTTGGTTTTCTCAATGTTTTCCCCTTAGAGATTCTGTTCGATGTTTGCAAAGAAAAATAAAACAGTTAAACTTTCTGCGGGAAGTTGCCATTTTGTTTTCGAAGAACTTGGCGGGTGGTTGTCATGAGGCCCTTTGAGGAAAATCATATTTGATATTTATGTAAGTAGGTAAGTTGCGGTAAGTAGATATTTTTTAATATCTGGTATTAGGAAGAAAAGTTATTACTGCCAGCTTAACGACATACCTACGATGAACAAAGGGAAAAAATACAAAAAAATAAAAACGTACATATTTTTATTTTTTGCTATCGTATGCGTTGTAAAAAAAGGGAATCGCAGAAATTCCCCAAAATATATGTATGAATAGTGAAAAAACTAAATTTCATTTCAGGTTTTGGAACAAAAAGAAATGTATAAAAACCGGCCAAGTGCGAGTCGGACTCGTGCACGAAGGGTTCCGTAAATTACAGTTAAATCAACCTATCTCAAAAACTATAAGAGATACTTTGATCAAACCAAAAATCGTTGAAAGAGTTAATTAGCATGCATCACCTCTATTTTTTTTAGAATTTTATACCCCGTAGTTATAAAAATAGAGGGGGGGGGACATACTTTTTACGACTTTGAGAGCTGATATCTCAAAAACCGTTCACTTTAAGAAAAATGTTTTTTAGAAAACTTTATATCATTTTAAAAGACCTTTCCATTGATACCCCACACGGGTATGTACATCGAAAAAAAAAATTTCATCCCTCAGTTACATGTATGGGGGGCCCCACCCCCAATTCTTTTTTTTACTATTTAGTGTCATATTTTTGTAGCGGTTCATACAACACATATTCCCATCAAATTTCATCACTGTAGTACTTATAGTTTCCGAGTAAATCGGCTGTGACAGACGGACAGACGGACAGACGGACATGACGAAACTATAAGGGTTCCGTTTTTGCCATTTTGGCTACGGAACCCTAAAAAAGCTAAAATACGAAACCTCATTGTAAGTTTTCGATGGATAGACAGATAGCAACATTTTGCAAACGCTATTGGACACTAAAGCTTTCAAATAGGATTGAAAACAGGACTAACAAAATGTTCAGGATTAGAGTTATTGATGCCGTTGCAAATCAGCGCTGCATCGCTAACTGCAGTGCTGTTGCAGCGCTTTTTTTCTATTTCAAGGAATTTGTAAAACAAGGGTACCTATGTTTTTTAATTGGAGATTGGCGTTGTGGTTGAGTAATGGCTGGCTGGCTATGGGAATAAAGATGAGAACATGAAAATACCTGGTCTTTGGAATCTTTATAAAGGCGAAAAACTTTTATTTTTTGTGAATGTTTTTAATGGATAAACTAAAAAACTTCTGGATCAATTTTAAAAATTCTTTCACTGTTGGAAAGCTGCACTCTTTCCGAGTAACATAAGTTATATTTTATCCCGTTACGGGAAGTAGTTCAAACGGGACGCAAGTGAAATCGGGGGAAAATGGCTAGTTAACAATAAAAGTGACGGTCAGTCTGTCATGGGTGATGTAGTAATGATATGAATTTATGTACAGTGAATTGAATGTAACACTATAACATTTTAAAATACCAAACATATTTTTGTGTTGTCAATTTATTAGTAGGTACATATGTACTTACATAGCCTGACATTTGCATATAGGTAGTTTTATTCAACATTGTTTTTTGAACAGGAGTTTTAAATAGGATATCGCTTTTGTAGAAAAACCTTTCACAATATTAATCAAAATATCGTGTTACCTACATTTTGTTTGTTTTAATTTTAATATACGTAAGCTTAATATTGACAGAGTTTGTAATAACTGAATGTTTATTTGATGTCTGTGATATTTGAAGTTAAATTAATATTTTAATATTAAAGTCTGAGTTTGATCCTTCTATGTATAGATATATTCGTTTTCCACGTGTTTATAATATGACTTTACTCAGGTTATTTTAAGGTATAGAGTCTGAACCGAACTGAATGTTTTAAAGATATAAGAGACTCTTTGAAATGGTAACTAAAATCTTTATTGCCTAAGACTTTACTAAGTAAATAGTAGAAAACCAATAAGTCACGGTTCACAACTTAATACTTTGACATTCTCAGTTTATCCCACAAAACAAGCAAGCGTACCCACCCTAGTTTACCGATATGCCAACTACAAGATATCGAACGACTTTCTAAACAAAACTATTTCTAAAAATATTATACAGTATCTCCGATATAATACGCTCGTAAAAGAACCGCCACTTTGATGAATAATCGAAAGGGTCAAACACAAAATAAATACTGTTTGTCCGAGTAGAAGTAAAGGTTGTATTACACTTATCTGAAATCTTGATCCAATAAGCGTTTGGTCACTTGACCACTGCATATATGTATTGAAAACACCGAGATTTGACCGAATTTTGAATTGATAAAATGTTTTAAGCAATCAATCGTTTCTACTACTTATTTAATATTTATCTAATAAATTCTATTAAATAATAAATTATAATAAAAGTAAAGAAAAAAAAAATTACAAAGATTTTTGACAAGTGTGATATGACCCTCACCAATGATGTTTATCTTTAGATTCCCGTTATATAATGTGCTTTATTTTTGTATGAATCAGTTTTGTCCAAAACCGGGACTTAATATTGTTTGTGGTCTATGGTGGTTTTGATTTTCGAATTGGTAACAAAAGCGTGTTATGACTGATGGGAATGTTAATGTGTGTATGTGTGCGAGGGAGTGAATGTCTCTCTGTGTGCGAGTGTGTAAGTACCTTTGTGTATCTGTGTATCTGTGTGTATATATTTATATGATGTACCGAATTACCGACTGTGCCGTGAGGAAACGGTATGACGTTTGTTTTACTAATGCGCTTGATACCAAGTCCAGACTGTTTTTTAGTTTTCAAGTCCTTTTGAGTGCGTTGCGTGTAGACTATGGGTACCTATAGTTTTTGTTACACCCCGTGGTTTATGTACTTCGAGTGCCTTTCGCTGTTTCAAATGTATCGGACGTCCCCTATCGGGCACATTTTTTCGTTCCGCAAATTCTATTCGCTTTCAATCATTGATGGTTTATGAAAATCAATTTCATTCATTGTGAATACCTGGTAAAAGTAACTAGACTATTAATGGTATTTTATGTATAGCAAAATGCATTCCCTTTTCAATCTACTTACAGTCAACGTTTAATGCAATTTTCAAATTCTAAGAACGATACAGTCGGCTGTATGTAAAGGGCCTAACACGAATCGAGGTATTCAATAATGAATGAATGTCCTCCAAGCCGATTATCGACACGGCGGCCGTTCTCATATAAGGAGATCAGCCAGCTTCGCAGGACATGTGTGCACGAGCATTTGCGCTGGCCCAGGTGCGCTCACTATTCCTTCACTCTCATAGCCTGAGAGAGATCAGGCGCAGGACTAACATTGACGTGCTCCTCAGACTCCAGTCTGCTATTTAAAAGTTTCTAAAACTCACAAAGCGATTTCTATTCGACCTAGGAATCAAACCCAAGACCGCGTGCACAGCAGTAGCGTTATGTGACAACTAGATTAAAGCGACAGTTAAATAATAATCAAATTGTAATCACTTAATGGAGGCCCCGTATTACTTAAGCACACAACAGCTTGTGACATTCAATTCAAATTACACATCAATGTCGTAACAGACCACACAAGATATCAACGCAATCTGACGCTTTTCAAATCGGCCATTTTCACCTCGCTCTTTTACCTCACACACAATTTAATTTCAACCTTATCTACCAGGTCATAGAGTTCAAAACCATTTGTCGTGAAGCAGTCACTTCAGGTTTGTAATTGGTAAGCTACCGTTGGCTCGTAAAATAGGGCTTTCGGAGTTTACGGCCTAATTAAAGCACTTGAATTAACAACCTTAAGGACATTCGTGATAGTTGACACTTAATTTCAAATTGTTCTGTTGCATCATTAAACAATGTTTTAAGTTGCTGTGACATACGGTCGTGAAGGTTCAAGGACTACCACGTCCCAATATTATATCTACCAATTCATTGATTTGCTTACTGGAGATACATTTTGACATTGAGTGGCCTAGTGGGCAAAGAACCAACCTCTCGAGTATGAGGGCGCGGGTTCGATTCCAGGTCAGGCAAGTACCAATGCAACTTTTCTAAGTTTGTATGTACTTTCTAAGTATATCTTAGACACCAATGACTGTGTTTCGGATGGCACGTTAAACTGTAGGTCCCGGCTGTCATTGAACATCCTTGGCAGTCGTTACGGGTAGTCAGAAGCCAGGAAGGCTGATACCAGTCTAAGTCCAAGGGGTATTGGGTTGGGAAAAAGGCTCGGAAGATGATGACGTTCTGATTAATTCCTATCTTTAGTGCTTGAAACAAAAGATAGATAGAATATGGGAAATGGCCGTGAGCTGTCAGTCATTTTATGGTTTTTTGAAAGGATCGCGTTGATGGGGGCACGGTAATGCGTATTAAATTGCTTAATTTGATATTAGATTATAATTGACGTTGATAAAACGATGCAACTTTATCGATGTTTGTGGAAACTACTATATTAGTGTAATATAAACAATACATAGTGTTTTGTTTTGTCATAAAATAATTCTGATTTTGAACTGTTGTTCAATCTGTGTACTTATCTAAAATAAAATCGTGTTAGTTGCACCTCTTATAAATAACTCAAGAATCGCTAATCAGTTTTAGCTGGAAATTAGAGGCACGCTAGTTTTCCATCACCCGCTTAGGGGAATTAGTTCTCTCTGGACGAGGGTAAAACCGCGGGCAGAATTTAGTTATTGTCAAATAACTCTAAATTCGTTTCAAAACCATGAGAAATATTTCTCTTATACAGTAGTTTAAAAGCTTAACCAAATTTTGATAATTCTGATTTCTATTCATATAGGTATTGGTGTCATAAATACCTAGATGATTGCGTTTAAATTAAGCAGCAGTTTATTCAATTATGGTTAATATTGTGTGCAATAAAATAATTGGTACGTTCAACACAATTTGAACATTTTATGGGTGTTAATGATCACGTTTAATATGATGATAGGAATTCGCCTCTAGCTGTCTATTCAAATGAGTCTATGACTGTAATAAAACCTAATTATCAATAAGTGAAAAGAAGAATAGTTACCTAGAAGTATATGATACATATAAAGTGTATAATAATTATATAGTTTACTAGCTTCTGCCAGCGGTTTCACCCGCATCCCGTGGGAACCTCTGCACGAACCCGGATAAACCGGAAAGTAGCCTATAGCCTTCCTCGATAAATGGGCTATCTAACACCGAAAGAATTGTTCAAATCGGACCAGTAGTTCCTGAGATTAGCGCGTTCAAACAAACAAACAAACTCTTCAGCTTTATAATATTAGTATAGATTATAGATTGTATGCGCTAATAAATAGTTGAACACGTAGACTAACATGATAAGTATATCTAATTCTGTTACGTTTTACATACAATAAAAAATCGCAGCTCGACTTTCACATATGTATATATCTACCTATGTAAAATCGATGATTAGATAACGAAACGTTTTCCATAAAAAAGCATGTTCAAACAAAACTTATAGCTACCGATTGTGAATAAACGTTACGTAAATATACATTATTTCCACACAATTTTTCTTTGACACCAAACGACAGATTTTATGCGATTTTTCGGTAGTCTTTCGAAGACCGTTCTAATAATCATCAAATTCAAACTATAACTAAAAAAAAAACAAATATTAAATTCAAATAATTTTCCTACAATTTTCCCATAACACTCAAAACATAACCCACAAAATGCTATTAGTGCATAACCTGATAACATGCAATGGTATGTCACCATGGGATGACATGAATCATGAATATAATCCTATTACTGTAACTTCAGTGTACGGCGGATAATTTGATTTCGTGGAATGACTGCTGTTTAGTGTTGCCAACTGGTTGTGAGCTTTCTCCCTAAAGCAATTTAAGAAAAAAGATTAAAATTCCTGAAATTCAAGTATTATTTTTTAAGCTTAGTTTTTGTTTTCAGTATTTATTTTGTGTATTTTAAGCATATCGAAATATGTAAAACTACAAACTTAAAACCGGCTGTCATAGAACAACTTTGGTAGTCGTTACAAGTCAGAAACTCTGCCAACCAAGGATACCCAGGTTACTGGGTTGAAGACATTAGACAGGCAGTCGCTCCTTGTAAAGCATTGGTACTCAGCTGCATCCGGTTAACCTGGAAGCTGACTCCAACATAGTAGGGAAAAGGCTCAGAAGATGAAGATGGGAAAATGCCCTGATATTATCATCATCACTATTTCACCGTGTCATAATTGTTTGATAGAACCATGAAGCAATGGTTCTGATGACATATTTCAGTGGTCAGAACTAATATGGTCTGCATTTGATTATAGCTAACCACAATTTAATAGAATGCTTAATAAATAGCGCTTGAAATAGTTATTTCAAATATTAATTGCGAATGTATGTTTATGATTGATGTCTCGCTTATTTCAGTTACTATTATTATTTATAATTAATTGTGTAATTCAACATATTAATTTATATTGTGGTCAGTTTCACCTGTTAATTTTCAAAGTCTCTGATAGCCTATCAGGAACTTACATGATAAAGAAACTATAGCTTCTGGTATCACATGTTTCGAATAGCAATATCTGGCAGAAATTATAAGCTTACTTTATGCGGCAGATATTATTCTGTCAGATAACTAACTGACAATATATTGGTAACTAGTTAAACCGGGCTTAATTTTTCAATAAGCACTCCAGTTTCTTAATAACAAACAGCAATTCATAAATGTAATTAATATTTAACTGGCTGCCCATGAAAGAGGAGGTCCTAAATTCGGATTTTTATATTCTTTTTTTTATGTTTTTAAAGCAATACCCAATCAAAAATGGTTGCGAGTATCCGAATTTTTCTCATATCTAAACTGTTTTATGTTTACGATATAGATAACCGATATACGTTATGTGTATAACAGTTAACTATCTCGTTGTGAAAGCATGTTTTTTTTACATTTTACATACCTTTGGATAACGAGAAACATTCTAAAACCGTGCTCTGCATACATCTGCTTAATTATCAGTATTAAATATCTTTGAATTCAGGTTGCATACACGACTAATAGACAGCATTTTGTAAATATTTTCGTGTACTTATTAGATTTTTTTTCAATTAAAACGTGGTTAATTAGAGTAGAAGATGGTATTTTGTTGGGAAATAGATAACGGATTTGAGATGCCTTAAATTGTAACTTTGAATTTAGATACTATAAATATTATTGAGCAATATACTTCACATGTTAAATAGCGTCAACGCATTTTATATATGTAAAAATGTAGTTAAATGAACGCAAGAGCATACTTTTGCATTAAATATATTATACCACATAACACAACTCAAGATAAAACAGTCCAAAAAGTATTTAGCCTCACATTTTGACAGATAGTTGACAGCTGTCATTGCTGTCAAAAGAAGTGGTGTGAAAGTAAATAAGTACTAAAAGTAGTACAATCTTTTACGTAACTCGCGATCCGTCTAATAAAACCTTTACGGGCGAAGTAAGAAACTTACGATATAAAGTAAATATTGAACAAAGTCTTCGGGGCAAAACAGTAAGTGGCTTCTATTATTTATTCTGTAGTATTAGGTTGTATGTTAGTATTTGTTTTGTGGAGTAGCCATTGCTGTGATGGCCTCTCTGGGACGTTTTTGTTGTTAGTACTTACCCAAGGATAACGGCCGGCGTTTTTAGTACCTGAGCTGCAAATAAGTGTGTCTAGAGACTGATAGTGACGTTTGTGAGTGCTGATTGTCTTTTTAATGCTTTCTTTTGTTTTTGTGTGATGACATTTTGAAGTGCCACGTGGTCAATCGATCGAAAGGTTGGGCAAAGCTTGGCGCTGTCGGTCCGTGGATAGGAGACCATCTTGTCATGGCGAGTTCCTCCGTGTTTCGGAAGACACGTTAAACTGTTCGATCTAAGCAGTAATTTCAACATCTTTAGCTGGCGTTACTGGTAATCAGAAGACAATAAGTCTGATAACCATGTCTTAGCAAGATAGGGTTTCTCCGGTAACTGGGTTGAGCGGGTTAAATAGACAGTCTCATGTAAAACACTGGTACACAGCTGCATCTAGTTGGACGGGAAGTCAACTGAAACATATGTAGTTGGGAAAAAGCTGAGCTGATAACATGTTGGTCCCTTCTGCTGATCTGTTCATTGTTAACACACTATACGCTGTTCCATAGATACCTACAGTTAAACGTATATATACCGATACATGTAATTACACTGACGCGTCAGAACCGGGAATCTAGGACACGTCAACGCGACCTGGTATCAGACATATTAGCCTACAACTACAACAATGCACTTTAATTTGCATCTTTCTGGAATAAGTTATTTTTGCCTTCAAAGAAAAGAACGATTGATAGATGACGTCAACTTTGAGAATGCCCACAAAGTTACAAGGTTCCCTTTAAAAAAATACACTAGGTAGGTATATGTAGTACATGTAGTAGTACTATAATACCTAGTATGTTACATACTAGATAGCTTTTGTATATTCCAATATTGTTAACTCAAATTATTTCACGGAATGGTGACTTACTGGGTATAATCCATTTTACTTGATATTTCATTGTTGTAGTTGTTCGATCTATGTATGTACAAAAAGTACTTTGGAAATGTAATAAAGGAATGTTCTGCAGATTAACTTAACTGTCTATGCTTGTCTGCCTAATGAACCCGTGCTAACAATGTCCATGGAGTTTCTTGCCGGGTCTTCTCCATGAAACCAACTCCTTGGAACCGTGCAATTAGCCTGACTTTTCATAAGAACCTGTATGTAGGTTTATTAAAAAAGAATACTCTGACAATATTTGAATGCGTTCGAGATTAAAGAGAATAATAATATGTTGTAGTCGTTCTACTGTAAAACCATACAAAAAATACTAGTTTTATTTTATGGTGGTAAACTGTTCAAACAGCTAACTATTTATTTAATAGGAATGGACCATTTTTATTGATACTGGCTATCATTTGCGGTGTCACGTTTTGAATGAGTAAATATTGTGTGTCAACTTTTTTTTGCCCCATAAAATCTGTAGGTTTGTTATTTTTTTAGGCGGATAAAATATTCGTATAGATAAAGGAAATATATGATATTTTTAAATGCACTGATGAAATTAATAAATAAAAGCAGATTTTAGTTTAACAAACGTGTTATAATGAGTAGAAAATTATTACCACAGACAATGAATACTTAGAACTAGTGATGTGAACACACAACAAGTAGTGTTGTGTCAATCGACAAAAGAAGGGATTAGAATTTTAAATACAACACTCTTACCAAATTAAAACCCTTCTTTCAAACATTAAAAGATAATTGAGATCTTTACAATTCAGGTACAACATTAAACATAATGCTTTGGTACATATTTAACTTTAAATAATAAAATCTGAGTATTTACTCTTACCTAACAAAAACACAAGAAGATAAATGTTATATAAGCAAAACTAGAGAACAAGTGGATGTTTAACCAATCCTATCTTATTTCTTAAGAATTGAAATTGGTCTCTAGGCAAAGCTTTTGTAAATATATCTGCATATTGCTCTTTAGTAGATACATATTTTAAATCTATACATTTATCAGCATATTTTTCTTTAATGAAATTATATCTTACATCTATATGTTTGCATCGTTTGTGATAGTCCACATTTTTAATTAAACACATTGCACTTTGATTGTCCATATGTAAAGTTACTGTATCTTGATTAAATGCATTAATGTCCATTAACAATTGTTTTAACCATAAAGCCTCTTTTGTAGTAGCACAAGCCGCCATAAATTCGGCCTCAGTAGTTGACAAAGCTACACTCTGTTGATTTTGTGTAGCCCATGTTATCGCGGCTCCATTTCTCATAAAAACATATCCAGTCAAGGATCTCCGTGTTACTGAATCTTTGGCATAGTCTGCATCACTATATGCCAGTAGGTCATTATCATTTAATGATGAATAACACAAGCCATAATGTTTTGTTTCTTTTAGGTACTTTATAATTTTCTTGACAACATTCCAGTGTGTGTGATCATAACTGTTAAGATATTTACTCACCAGACTTACTCCATACATTATATCTGGTCTGCTTACTATAGCCAGATGCATTAGGCTTCCAACAGCTTCTCTGTACTGGATATTCTTGTCTGGACCATCTGAGCTTTTCTCTAAAGTAGTATGGGGGTCAACTGGAATGATGTTACCATTAGCATTTTGCATGTCAAATTTATACAATAGCTTTTCAATATAGTTTGTTTGGTGAATAAAAATAGATCCTTTTAACCTCTCTATCTGTAGTCCAACAAAGTTCTTAGGCTCACATTGTTTCATATCAAAATTCTTGCATAATTCAAACATGACAATATTTAATGACTCTCTTGAACTTGATAATAACAGTCCGTCATCAACATACAAAAGTAAGTATACTATGTTATTTTTCACATTACTTGTGTACACACATTTATCTGCATGACTACTTTTGAAGCCAAATTTCTTAAGTAGGCTATCAAATTTGTGATTCCAGCACCGTGGTGCTTGTTTCAGACCATAAAGAGAGCGATTAAGTTTACATACCAGATTTGGTGATGTTTCCAGACCTTCAGGTATTGCCATGTATATGTCCTCTTTTATATCTCCGTACAGGAAAGCAGTTTTGACATCAAACTGAACCATCTCCAAATTGTGTTGTGCAGCTTCTGAAAGCAAAACCCTAACAGAATCATATCTAACAGTAGGTGAAAAAGTTTCCGTGTAGTTTACACCATGTGTCTGAGCACATCCTTTGGCACACAATCTTGATTTGTATAACGGACCAGATGGCAGGTCTTTAATTCGAAAGACCCATTTACAGCCAATTATCCGCACTCCTGGTGGTTTTTCCACTAATTGCCAAGTATTGTTTTCTGCGTGTGCTGACAGCTCATCTTTGATAGACTGCTTCCATTTTTCTGCATATATATTATCTGAAGATATTGCTTCCATGTATGTTTGAGGTGTATCTTGTTGATATGAAACATCACTTGTGCATATATAGGAATTATTTTCTTTATTCCTTCTCATTTTTGATCTTGTCATGATATTTGAAGTGATTTCATTTACTGGACTTAAACTATTATCTGGTTCATACAATGATCCCTCATCAGAATGAAATGAATCCTCACTGGTTTCATTTTCCTCAGATGAATCTTGTGACATTTCAGTATTGTTAGTTGCATTTTGATGAGTAACAGGTTCTGACTCTGACAGTGGTAGTTTGACACAATTTCTCATCATCAAATTTTCAAAAAATATAACATCTCTACTAATCACAATTGTCTTAGTTTTGGGATCAAACAGCCTGTAACCTTTGGTAGATTCACTGTAACCCACAAAGATCATCTTTGTTGCTTTTTTATCTAACTTCTTCACTTTTTCTTTGGGTATATGAACCATTGCTTCACATCCAAAGATTTTGATATGGCTTATGTTAGGTTTTTCTCCAGTCCAGATTTCTTGTGGTGTTAAAAATGCCAATGCCCTTGTTGGGCAGCGGTTGGTGATGTAGGCTGCTGTTGAGAGTGCTTCGCCCCAGAACTGCTTCTGTAATTTGGCATTAATTAACATACAACGAGCTCGTTCCATTAATGTACGATTCATCCTTTCTGCCAACCCGTTCTGTTGGGGTGTGTAGGGTACTGATGTCTGGTGACAAATTCCATATCTAGTTAAATATGACTTGAACTCGTTACTGAGATATTCTCTACCATTATCTGTACGAAGAGTCTTTATTGATACATTAAGTTGGTTTTCAACAATGGCTTTAAATTCTTTAAATTTATTAAAAACATCTGATTTGTTCTTAATGAGATAAACAAATACTTTCCTGGAAAAATCATCTATGAAGGTGACAAAGTAGCATGCACCTCCAAAAGACTTGACTTCTATTGGACCGCAAACATCTGAGTGTATGAGTTCTAGCAAGGCCTTTGCTCTGGAACCTTCTGAAGGAAAAGAATTTCTTGTCTGCTTACCTTCTAAGCATGATACACATATATTTTGATCTTTATTTCCAAATTTTATTCCAGTACTTTCAGACAGTTTGTTTAGATCTTCATAATTTAAATGAGCCATTCGTTGATGCCATAGATAAAAATCATTTCTTTCTGTTGCAGACAAGTATGCTGGAACACTTTGTGTATGCAAACGGTACATATTATTAATTAACTTTGCATATGCCACTTGTTGCTTGTTTTGGTTAAATATTCTACAGCCTCCTTTGTCAAATTGCACTTGGCATCCATTTTGTATGATTTGACTTACAGAAAGAAGGTTTGTAGCCAGTCCAGGAACATAAAGAACATTCTTTACAACAATCATCTCAGATTTGCCGTTCTTATTCATAACATATATGTTTACTTTTCCACATGCTGTCACATTCAGTTTCTTGTCATCAGCTACTTTAATAGTATTAACCGGAGGTGGTATTTCATCATAGAGCCAGTCACGGTACATTGTAAGATGCATTGATGCTCCTGAATCTACATACCAACCATTGTCATTACTTTGTGATGCAGAAAATACAGCCACATAATTTGTGTTCTCATTTGACTTCTGTTCCTGTTTCTTTTTGTTTCTACAATTCTTGCTAATATGTCCATACCTGTTGCATATATAGCACCTCGGACCTCTGTTAGATTTATTTGAGTTATTAGAAGCTTGTTTGGCATTCTGAAAATTATTTTTACTTTTGTTGACATACAACACTGAAGTATCTTGTTTTCTAACATCTTGCAGAAGCTTTGTTTTAACTGAATCAGCAGTTATAGCCAAACCTGAGCTCTCCAATGCCATTATCATCGGTTGGTATACATCTGGTAGCCCGGCCAGTAATAGGGTACCTAACCATTCATCATTTACAATGAAACCGATGTTCCTTAGCTTATGAGCAGTCGTCATGATGTTATTGACATACTCCTCAATACTTTGGCATCCATCCAATGTCGTGGTAATCAGTTCTCTTAACAAGCCCACTCGGCGAGTTAATCCGTTGTCATCAAAGGCTTTGGCTAGATTATCCCACACTTCTTTTGCTGTTTTAGCTTGCTGTATGTGGACATAGTTAATAGGATCCACTAATAAGATTATTTTTGTTCTTGCTTTGGTATCCTTTTTCTTGTCAATTTCACTACCTGATACTGGTTCAATGCAAGTCCACAACTCTTCGTGTTCCAAATATGTTTGAACAGCAAATTTCCAGGTCGGATAATTATTTCTTCCAGTCAGCTTTTCTATCAGTATCGATGCATTATTTGACGACATTATTTGCTGATGAAGACAGTCAAAGACCGGCAACCACGTTGTTACTTTTGCGGTTAAGTGCAACACTTTTATGTAAAAAGTTGAAGATTACTTTTATTTATTCTGATTTCGACAAATACTTATATTTTGCACTAATCAGGCGGGACTGGGCCCATAACCTGATGAAATTAATAAATAAAAGCAGATTTTAGTTTAACAAACGTGTTATAATGAGTAGAAAATTATTACCACAGACAATGAATACTTAGAACTAGTGATGTGAACACACAACAAGTAGTGTTGTGTCAATCGACAAAAGAAGGGATTAGAATTTTAAATACAACATGCACATTGTTTATTAAGTGGTGCGTACCACTGACTAATATTAATTAATAGATTAACATAATATAAATAAATAAAAGTAAATATTACCCATAAATAAAAGTAAATAATAACAATAAATAAAAGTAAATAATACCAATAAATAAATGAGAATAATGTCAATAAATAAATGTGAAATATAACATAGGTAATATAACATATAAAGGTCGCCGGAAGACGCTGGATGCAGGTCGCCTCCAACAGGTATCTGTGGAGATCTAAGGGGGAGGCCTATGTTCAGCAGTGGACGTCCTATGGCTGAGATGATGATGATGATGAATATGCGAATTAAAGTATTATTGTGATTAATAAATTTAAAAGGTAGTAATAAAGTATCAACTACGATAAAAACATCAAATCAAATATTTAAGTACTCCATTTTAGTATATTGTATTGAGGAAAGCCAGGGGTCAAGATGAACCCTACCACATCGATGAACCAAATAAAGTCCTTTCTTTCATCCAAAGAGTCCGTATGTCACAATACAAGACTTTTATTTCCCGAAGGTTTGTTTGCCTAATGACATTTTAATGACTTGGACGCTGTTTCAAGTTTTTTTACGGCCGCCGGCTATTCCAATAGTAAGACAGACCAAACAAACTTTGAATCGGTATTAACATCTTTTGGAACCGAATATTGATTTGTAGAGCTCGAACAGTGAGAAAAGTCCGTACTGCACTTGAAGTCATGAGGTTTTAAAAGTTATGAACATAGGTAAACTAAGGATGTAGATAAAGCAGGTAGGTAGGTTCCTATATTGCAATTCCATAAAAAAATATAAATATGTAAGTGATTAAGAGGGATGAGAAAATATTTAAGTATATAAAAGTAAATAAGTAAGTAAGTAAATATTTAAGTATGTAAGTAGCCACGGGCCCTATTAGTCTCACTGCAATAATCATTGGAGTTTTGTTCGTTAATTCAAAATCTTTATATCCATATAGGTAAACATCAAATTGAGCTGGCCTCGGTAGGTTCCTACACACCTACTGCGTCATTTTAAGTTTTTAACCTTCTGTATAACCTGCACTATAACATCACTCACTTTCCATTTGTACAGCATCTAAGCATTACACGCAGAAGCATCATTAACTCGTTTCCAATAGAACTTGTAATTGATTTCTAATTAACTTCAAACAACTCGCTTTATTTCGGTAGCTTTCACTAAACTTCGTTTGTTTGAACCCAAATGAATTACTTAATTAAATTTTAAATCAAAAAAGTTTACGACGCTGCTAGTTTTGTGGTAATGGATCAATGGGTTTCATGATTTATTATCTTTTAAAACCAGATGACTATAAACTATTTGAATTAAATGGTAAACGTTGAAACTCGGCTGCGATTTAGTAAGCTACTGCGACACATTTGATCACGTAATTAATGTGATTTCTATTATATTCTCTATGAGAAATAACAGTGGATACATTCAATACGGGATGATAAATAATACTTACTACATTTAATAAGGGAAGTTATATGATAAAATATACTACATATTTTATTCATTTTAAGTTCTAATTATAGTTACACAAGATAAGTTACATAAGATAAGCTTCAGATTTATAACGGATTTTAAATAATATGTGTGTTTTATATATTGTTTACCTCTACTACGATATACCTTAAAATTCTCTCATACCTTATATACATTTTTGCCAGTAGGTATTAAGTCAGTTCTAATTTTAGAATAAATATCTTACACTGCCCTTTCCTAATCAGAATAACATTTAAAATTAGAACAGATATAGATATTTCAGGCAGTGGTTTTCAGCTGTCAGATAACAGTCGTTTCTAATATTAATTTTCATTCTATCTTATCCGCAATAATACAAAAATAGCTTTGACCCGGTAAATATATATTCCCGAATTAGTAAAGGATAGCTATATATTATATACTATAAAATTTATTTAGATGTTTAAGTATTTAGAGCCAAACTTGATTGGGTAAAAATGTATACGTACATTGCCTTTGCCTAATTAGTGTCCAATGCCACTAATTAGGGAACTTTCGCTTACAAAGACATCATCATCCTCATCCTCCGAGCCTTTTCCCAATCATGTTGGGGTCGGCTTCCAGTCTAACCGGATTCAGCTGAGTACCAGTGCTTTACAAGAAGCGACTGCCTATCTGACCTCCTCAACCCAGTAACCCGGGCAACCCGATACCCCTTGGTTAGACTGGTGTCAGACTTTCTGGCTTCTGACTAACCGTAACGACTGCCAAGGATGTTCAATGACAGCCGGGACCTACAGTTTAACGTGCCATCCGAAACACAGCCAATGGTGTCTAAGATATACTTAGAAAGTACATACAAACTTAGAAAAGTTGCATTGGTACTTGCCTGACCTGGGATCGAACCCGCGCCCTCGTACTTTGAGGTTGGTCCTTTACCCACTAGGCCAACACGACTTCGCTTACAAAGACAATGTGCATAATATGCATTTCGACAAACGAGTTTGTCTTACCCGCTTTCTTGAGTTAAAACATCTGTTTCGAGCTATGTACACAAAAAAACAAAAGCGTACAGTCAGTTGTTTATTTATTCCACACAACAAAAAGGCCAGCAATATATCCTCATAAGTGTAACTCAAGTAAACTATTCAATTAAAACATAACCCAGGAATTATGTGAACCGACCTTAACAGTTATAACAAAAGTTTAGGGGAGGGTTCAAAGTGCTATCAAAGATCGGTCGACCGTCATAACTTGTTTCATGATAACATGACAAATTGCTAGACATTGTAAAACGAACATTTTGGCTTCGTTCCACTTTCAAAAAGGTAGTAAAATATATGAAAAAGCCTATGTTTTAAAATAAAAACTGCTTTATTGGCAGTGGACTGAATTACGGCTTTTATCTGTGTACTTACATCTATTTTTAGAAAAAAAAAAAACAGGGATCCAACTGTTTTAGTTTTGTTTATTTAAAAAGTAGGTATATATTTTTAAAATAATCCGTTGTGGCCAGACGATGGCTGAATCGGTTGCGGCAAAAAAATAAGACAAAAATCAATGAATAATAGGACGAAATTAAAGCTAAGTAAGGGTACGTGCAATGACGCCAATTACATTAGCTGAAGAATGCAAATAAACTGCAATAAAGGAAACTGAAGTGCTAAACCCTTTAGAGATGGGTCCATTAAAACCGATTAGACCAACCTTAAACTACCGTCAAAGACTTCCACCATCATCAAATTAAAATTCCAAATAAAATACGAAAGGGTTACCAATTAAAGAGATCCTAATTATGTTCTAAGCTTAACAGCCTATCAATTTGGTGATAAACGGCTGTTTTTGCGGCTTGTTCCTATTTACTCCAAACCCATTGTTTTTCCGTTAGCAAAAGTTATCATACATTTCTTCCAGTTCATCATCATCATCATCTCAGCCATAGGACGTCCACTGCTGAACATAGGAGATCTTAGAGGATCCCTTAGATCTCCACAGATACCTGTTGGAGGCGACCTGCATCCAGCGTCTTCCGGCGACCTTCTTCCACTTGGGTCTAAAATATAGAACAAAATAAATAAATTAAAATATATCATCAAATTTTTGCCACATGGCTCCGAAAAATGTTGTGTATCGTCAGCAAAATAACGTTCTCTACTTAAAAAAAAATTGTAGCTCGGAGGAAAGATTTTGTTCTTTTTAAACAATAGTTATTTTCGCTTTGTACCCGTTGGGAAGGAATTTCTAGAGCAGGTGGGAACAAGCCGTTTTTGCTACCATCTCCCGCAGGCTGATCTGTCGTAAACCACCATGGATGAGGTCCTAATTTCATGGAACAGCCGTAAAGAAACCGCCAAAGTATTGATTTCTTGCAAGTCGTAATGCTGGGTAGAAATAAAAGGCGTTCGTAATGATGTTGTTTGCAAATTGATTTAAATTGATAGTCTGTGCAGGATGGTTAACTGGTTGGGTTAACCTTTCGGTTTGTGAATAGAGACTGCTTTCGGTTTTGTGATTTATATTGAATTGTAGTTTAAAGGGAACTTGTGTCTCTATGAAACATGTCATCGACTATAGAGAAGTGTTAAAATCTTGTTCTGAATTGTTATACCTATGAGTAAGCAAAAGGTAACTTTTTACTACCACTAATCAGCTTCAGTCCGCCATTTTCCTGATCCACTGCAAGTAACAGGCCACTTCTTATATATACTGAGAATTAATAAGCGTTAATCTCTTACTAATAAGACTTGAAGTATTGTAACTAATATGAATCTAATAAGCAGACCTTCACCAAGCTTGTCCTACGTCATTAATGTCCCCACATCAATACAATCCGTTTAAAACTGCAGTCCAGCATTATTGGCCTATTGACAACGGTCCAACTGGTTCCCAGCCCACGCATACCTCACCTTACTTTGCAATTTATCACCTTTACTTAAAAGCGTCCGAACATCTTTAGGAAATTGACTTGACTTGCCAATTCGAAGGCTTGTTTTCAATCGATTGATGGACATGTAGGTACCTACATCCCGTATTAGTTTCTTCTAAGAGGCTGAATCTTGGGCTTGAAATTAAACGCAAAAGATTTGGATTCAAATTGATAATGATACCCAAATGTTAAAAATTGGTTTAAAGTTATCGTTTGATACTTGAACAAGTTCTTTTCTCTTGTGGGTTTCATATTTTATTTTACATTTATTCATTAAAATAGCACCGGCTAATACTAATTTCTAGACTAGCTTTCACTCTCGTCCCGTGGGAACTATTCTGCACATCCGTATGACAAGGTCCTTCCCCGATAAATGCTATTACAACTGAAAGAATTCTTCAAAACGGGCTCGTTTAAGAAAACAGACTGATCAACGCTTCACCTCTACAATTAATTAAAAGGTCTAATATAATTTTGTGCTTACTTCTTTAGCCTTAAATCGTCGCTAGATTGTCGACAGAAAACCTTAGCATTTCTTTCATTACCCACTACAACACCCAAAAGACATCTTCCACTAGGAAGTACCACTAAAAACAAATGAAGATACTACATCATAAAGGAATGCTTTTACCCACGATGACGTCACTAAGGGAACGGTACACAATGGCTTGATAGGCAATATTATTTACTCGGTAGCTTTGTTTAACACGAGTTCCGAGGCCACGTGTTTCGAGGGCCACTCGAATTGTCCCTGTTATTTGACACAAGTGGAAATGACCATTGGGGATCCGTGAATTATTTTTAAAGGCCTTTAGATATATTGTTTTGTTATGACGGATGATGCAACTTAATAATACATAAAAAAGATAGGGTGAACAAAGTATACCTATACCCACTGCCATTATGCCACATATAAATTAATAAATGGTTGAATTGTCAAATTCGTGGCATCATCACATGGAATCACAAATAGAGAAAATTATCTTAGATGTTGCTTAACAAATTTTGTGTAAATATAATTTATAAAAAAGAAACAATTTAAAGGCACAAAATCCCTCAAGAATATTTTACAAAAAAATCGAAGTTCACTATCTCATAATTCACAAACTAAACAGCCTACATAAAATCAAATGTGTCTACGGAACCCAACGCCACGGTCGGTATAGCACGCTATATTATGGGATATTTCTTATTTATATAACCAACAAGCGTGTCCCACGTTATATAATACCAGATGCTATGCGATAAGAGCGCCCATTAATTCTTTTGATGATCAATTTTCCGGAACGTAAGAGTTGTGAAAAATGACATCACTATGTGAGATAATATTAAGTTGTTTGAACGTGGGTAGTTAAATTGATTGGCTGTTTTTTATGTTATTTACATGGTGTGCTAAGTTTTATATGAGTAATCGTATAAATAAGAGAAAATTTTGCTCATCAATTGGGAGTTTTTTTTTTTATGGGAAATTATCAGATGACCCCTCCCGCTGTGGGTTAGCAGCGGTGAGGGACTGTCAGACTCTTACTGACAAAAACTCATCATGTTTCTTCTTAAGCCCTTTATGTGCCAGGGCCGCGGTAACTCTTTCGAACAATCCCGCAGACTCACCTTGCTTAAGAACGAAGTTGCAGACAAAACAATGACATATGTACATCCAAATTGAAAACTACTGCCTTTTTACATCAGAAGAAATAACATGTCAAATCCAGAAGTTAATTGCATCCTAAAAAGAGTCTCATAAACAGGATAAATAAGCTATAAACTTCTAAAATCATAAAGATAGGTACTTATTGGTAAAACCTCTTTTGAAAGCTGTAGTTAGTTTTATGTCATTTTCTGCTGGCTAAGAAGACTTATATTACTTCTGACTTATATTATCTCTATATCCATCTCTCCGGTATAATAAAATCTCATAAAACATGAGATTTCCATATTAACACCATTCGCCCATTACCCTTAACATTATCCACAGACAAACAGAGTAATAAGGAACAGATAATATAACAAACATTAATGAGGTACTTAGCCAACCATAATTACCGACTTACAATGTAAGACCATACGTTATTACTAAGTTTACGGCCACTTTCTTCATATATACCGTCAAAATATTCACGTATTAACTATTTTATTGATAAACGGTGTTCATAAAATGTAGGTTTCCTTAAGTTAAGCCATTAAAGTGACCATATATCAGCTATGTTTGGTCGTATCCACATTATGCGGCGACTATATTCATCACTATTTATTGTGTACTTAGGAATAAATATATTTTGAATTTGAGTATATTTTGAATAGTGAATGTTTAGTTAGGTAAAATCGATATCAACCTAGGTATTTGGGCTTACCTTAATACCTACTCAATCTTCAAAAGGTTTATTCAAATTAGGTTCAGCAAAAAAAATAAGATCAGCAATTTTCGAAATACATCCTCAAAATGCCCACCCCTCACCACTTCCCATGAGTTATTACTTGAAGAGTACAATAATTAAGCTAAGTTTCTATAAGAGACAGTAGCCCAATTCTATCAATTATTTCTCAAACTACATGATACTTTTTGTAGTCAAAAAACTTGAGCAGCGTCGAAAGCAGAAGCTAGTTCAATAAGTCGGCTTAATGACCGCCTCGTTGGTATAGAGCGGCCATTGACCATTCATACTGCGGGCGACGCCGCGGGCTAAAGCTAGTTTATAGCATTAGTTTGGACAATAAAGGCTCTGTTATAAACATGCACGATCATAACGCAAGGGACAGAATGCCTCTTGGTAAGTCTTTGAGCATACAGCCAACAGGAGGCACCAAATGCACAAGTCTCTATAAGAAAAAGTTTGCTAATTTAAGTGAAGGGGACGAAGTAATCACCTACCTAAACCGCATTGAACAAACGCGGTGATAAACGCTCAGTTCTTCTTTATGTGAATGGGTAAAAAGGCTGATAGTGATGATGATGATAGGCGAGGCAAGGCAAGAAATAGTGCAGACAGCTCACTCATGCTTTTTCGATCACGATGCCAAACACGAACTTGAAACACATATGATGCACATACCTACAGTATGGCCGGTGATCTCGTACTTTCAGCAGAGGAGAAGGCTATGGCTTTTCCGGTTGGTCAAATGATCATAGCTATAAGCACATAACTTCGCTTTCACTTAGAGTGGATGATAAATCTTCAAGTTATTGTCAAACTGTTTATTTAGCCACGGCCCTTTAAACCCTTGTAGACTGGACACTAAATTGTTGGCCAACACTATAAGACAAACTTTTTACTAACTAATCTCCCATGTGCGCTCTACCATATATTGTCATGATTAAAAGCCCGATCAAACTATCGGCCGATTAAAAATGGCCTTTCTGTCGGTTTAAAGTTATTGTAACGAAGCTTCTAAGAATGCTTTTATAATGCTTTCGATTGCAATTGTATTGAAAAATGTGATGTTGATAGTCATACTATTGTGTATAATGTTATTTTTCTCTGCTACCGGTTTGCTTGAGTGTATTGGAATTTCAATAATATGATGTAGAGGTTAGGTACTTACTGGTTTTCCAATTTGAAGTAGATTGTTGTAGGTAGATTGCAGTTTCGTTTTTAGCTGAACAGATTTGGTTACATTGAAATAATAGTGGCTATTGCTGTAAAATGATATTCCAGTAATGACGACTTTGGCGGTTTTAAATGTCCTTTAGTTATACAATATAATAATCGCGCGCAACTGAAACTGAAATAAATGAAACTTTAAGAATTTTCGTTTATGTACAAAACATTTTTTTGGTTCTTAGTTAATAAAGTGATCTGTCATGATAATTGCTAACTTTTATAATACAAAAAATAAACATTGATTAACTTCTGTCAAGTTAATCAGCGTTTTTAAAATTGACAAAAAAGGGCAACATTTTTTATAGCGGTGTCTTTAGTTTTCCAAATACGTCTGCCACACAAGTTTATCCACATTGGCAGGTTACGAATTAACTGCTCGTCGCGCCCTTTTGTGCTCTTTTATGTTCTACCATTAATTATAGAAGAAAAATAATAGTTTTTGTCTGCGTAAGGGAATCGAATAAATTGTCCGTCCAACTAGTCTGTTTCCAAATCAGCTGGGGTCAGCTTTATTTCGAAATTTATACGATCTTTTAAAGTAACAATTCTTTACTAGGCGCAGACTTTCAAAAATAGCTTATCAAAATGAGTTCTTTAATGTATCAAATTGAAATTTAATATATTTTAATATATGGTTATAAAGCAGGGTATTGATCAGAAAAAAGAAATAGTTTTAGTCTATACTATTGCTTAATTATGTAAACCTGAAAAGTTTCTCTGTTCGTTTGGTTACACGTGCTAATCTCAGAAAATACTGGTCAAGATTAGGAAGAAGATTTTTTTCGTGTAAGGTATACCTATTTGTTCTTTTACGCGAAAACTTTGTAAAAGCTTCCCTAAACCTATATTGAAATAGAAGTTACTACCGTTGGAAAATGATATTCCAGTAATGACGACTCTGGCGGTTTTAAATCTACTTTGCACAATAATCGCATGCAACTGAAACTGAATTAAAAGTACCTTCATATATTTTGTTAAGAATTACATAATACTTTTTAAAAACCCACTGTACCCCATGCCTACACCAGTGTGACCAACAGAGCATGAGAGTGAAAATTCGTGAGAAAAACGGGTCTCTTTAAAAATGTTGTCTATTATGGTCTTTTATACATATAGTAACACCAGGCCTCCGTCACTCCATGTACTTGCGCGCTATAAGTGCCTACCGCCCAGCCGAGCGGTCTCGGTCCGCCGGCGGATCAAATTCAGTTGCGGTTTTCACAAGCGAAGCGCGCGCACGCCGTTCAATTTTTAACCGACTTCTAATAGTGCTGTTCGTTCGTACGCGCATTACGATGCCGTGTGGTGCCTTATGTGCTGTAACTTTAAAGATTTTTTTATTTTACCTACACACTGATGTATATAATTATGTTTTATCTAGGTTTCTTCTACAGTTAGCACCAATAGGTATATAAAACAAAACAAACTTACAAAAATAATAAAACAAACTTTAAAAAAAGAGAACGGACTTCAAAACACTAAACCGTAAGAAATAATTTATTTTTTGATGTCGGTGCTTTTTCGATTCGTAATTACCAGCTGTTAGCACCAACATAAAAAAAAAACCAAATTATTTCTTACGGCTTTGTGCCTTATTTGAAGTCGGTTCTCTTTTTTAAGGCTTTTTTTTTCATTTCTAGTGAACATCTCCGAAGATCATCATCAAACTAAGAAGTATTATACTTATTTTAAAACGTTCTCCTAAATGTAACAAATCCTTTTCTGAAAATCGCATCGATATCGGTTTAGCCAAACGCGAGATTATCGCGCACAAACATACATACCTACAAACCATACAAGTCAAACTTCTCAGTTTGGCCTGTACCTATGTCTAATCACCTCCTTTTTTTAAGTTGGTTAAATATTTTATAAATGATAAAATTTTTCAACTGCCACATAAAAGTCAGAACATATTCACAGTTCTCAATAACATAGATAAAAAGTTATGTTAATTTAATTTTACCGAAGAGGCAGCAATCACTGCTGTACGCTTGAGCATTTAGGCGCATTTTAGCATACAGTGGTTGCTGACGCGAAGGAGTAGGCAATTATCGTAATAGGTATTGGAAGTTTTCTACTGAGTGAAGTATCTGTAGTAATCTGTGGTAACACAAACATAAAGTTGTTAGTTAAAACCAGTCACGCCAATAGGTTAAGTGTTCGTGACATCGCCGAGACAGTTATCGTCTCAATTTATTAACTTTGAATTAATTGCGTTACATCTGCATCACTTTCTACTAATATCAACAATATTTATATTTTTTAGTTTTAGGTTTGATAATAGAATAGTTTTTAAGTAAATGTCAATATGAATTGAATAAAACCTAAGTTATATTTTTAGTAACTTTTTGTATATAAGTAATGTAAGTTATATTATAGAAGTTGTAATTTGCTTGCATCAAGTATTTCTTTTAGATGAGGAAGAAACCACGAAATAGCTAATCTTTCTGATAAAGCTGAAGAGCTTGCTTGTTTGAACGCGCTAATCTCAGGAACTAGCGGTCCGACTTGAAAAAACTTTCAGTGTTAAATAACCCATTGATTTAGCAAAGCAGTGTCTTTTTATGGTGGGATGCCAAGTTCACACAGAACGCGGGTGAAACCGCTGGCGGAAGCTAGTCCCTACTAATATTATAAAAGCGAAAGTCACTCTGTCTGTCAGTCTGTCTATTACGCTTTCACGTCTAAACCGCTGAAATGATTTTAATAAAATTTGGTACAGAGATAGAGTTGACCTTGAGAAAGAACATAGAACGTTTTTATCCCGGACTCTTGCAGAATTCTCTTGGAAACGCGATATAACCGAACTATACGCGGGCGAAGCCGCGGGCGGAAGCCAGTATCATATAAAGCACGTAAAAATAATTACATCCATCTTTCATGAAAGCTTCCACTGAAATTAAGTTAGTTCAGTCCTTACATTAGGTCGCTCTAATAATATAGGGTACGTACATAATTTTCCAATTAAGTTATGATAATTCCTCAGTAATTGGTATGAAAGACTATCTTCTATAAAATTAATTAAGATTTATTTTCTAACGGACAATTCAATTAGTTACCTTTAAGGCAGAAGATTGAATTTATGATGAACTTGAGATAATAAGATTTTATAATAATTCCTGTAGTAAAATACTACTTTATGATGTTGAAGGCGAAATTTCACGAAGAAATTTATCAGTTGAATATAATTGGAAAGTAACTCGAAGAGAAAAAGCCAAAATTGTCAAAATTGTCAAAACTTCGTCAGAATATGTTGTTCTTGAACTAGTTTTCTGTAACGAAACTTCGTCAGGAAACTTATTTCTGACTCTTGTCAAGATTTCATCATAACTTTTGCAAAACTCGGTCAAATAATAGAGGAACTGCAGCATATTTGGAATACTGCAGGTAACTTGGAATACTTCGATATCTAAATATATATAAACGCCATCTGAGTTTTTATGCCGTAAACATAACGTCAAACGATACACAAAGCCATACAGCATTAAAAACAGGACGCCATCTTGACATTGCGGCTACCAGCCCCCAGCGAACGAGACGCCTGATTTGAAAACTTTTTCTGTAAGAATGCAATCAGTGGTAATCATTTGCTGTGATACTCTAAATCTTTATTGTAATTATTTTAATTGCGGAGGAACCTTGTTAGTTTAAGATATTACTATGATTTGGTGAATATTTCTAGAATTAAAAATTTGACATGCAATTTTAAGTTAGGTTGGTGTGTTGTTAATTTGGAATACCGTGTTTTTTTGCTTTTCAGTTTTTTTGGGAGTCGGTTTTATTTTTTTGTAAAAGTTTCTTTTTTTGTAAAGAGCCAATGACTATAAAAATATTAGAATTCTATTAGTTTCTAAGAAAAAGTGTTAGCAATTTTCAAAGAAAAAAAAAATGAATATAATTTGGAATACTATATTCCAAATTATCTGCACCCTAAGTCAAATCACGTTTTTGGAGTATTTTTAGTTTGATAGGCATTTTGATAATATATCTGGTATTTTTTATATTTGATTGTTCTCATTATTAAAGTTTAATATTTTGACAATAGTTTAATGTATTTTTTATTGAGCTATCCCGTTTCTCCTTCAATTTATTTTCAAAAAACAAACTGGTATTCCAAATATGCTTCACTTCCTCTAGTCTTTTTTTTTTCAGATTATTTCAAGTATTGACATAGGTCATCATTATCATATCAGCTAAAAGCCGTCTAATGCTGAACGTAGGCTTCCCCCAACAAATACCAACCATCCCGGTTATTGGCAGCTGGCATCCATCCACTACCCGAGACCTTCTTTAAATCGCCACCGTGCACCAGGACGACCTACACTACGCTTAACCAAACAGACATAACTAGTTAAGTCAAGTAAATAATATTATGTACATCAATTCAAATCAAATCAATCAATCAAATTATGTTTTTTTATGTACTTAGATGCACTAACGGTTGAATACTGGAACGTTAGGTACTTAATTTAAGTACTGCTCAAATCACCCTACTTATTTCTGTCACATTAACGTACATTTCTGCGACGGATATACTTTTAAGTAGAAGTTAAGTAAGTTCAAGTATCAGAAGTTAGAAACATAACTGTCCTACTGGCGCAGTCGCAAAAGAGGTAATCCACGGCGCCAGGGTTCCTAAGAATTTACTTTCTAGGACTCAAACCAGGAACAATTACAAACAATTGAGATAACCAGATGCCCTGAATCTCTAACTTCTTAGTATGAGCCGATAGCATCGTTTTATATTAGCACAAATTAACTAACGGGATTTTAATGTACAGCATTTTAGACGCAATTGCTTATCCTGATGCAGAAAGTTCGAGAAATAAAGGGTACTTTCGCTGGTTTAATCTTTTAAATTAACTTCGTGGAATTCTGCTGCGATTTGGTCTTAGAAACTTCAGCAGATCAAATAAGGAGAGGAAAACAAATAACCAATATTGACTTCAGTGTATGTCTTAAAAGTAAATAAGTAAGTACCTAAGAGGTACTTACTTATTCACATAAGTATGTGAAAAAGATGAAACAGCATTTACCCTAACATTATTACAGTGCAAAAGTTAATCTACCAACAAATTCAAGTTACACTATTTTACTTTTACCAATTGTCAAGATAAAAGTGAGATCCAATATAATTGCGCCCTATAGTAATTTTGTTTCACGTGACATACTCGTGGCACTAAGATCAACAGAACTATAATAATCACGGAATATCACCAAATAACATCCAACCAAACTAATGAAAGGATGAATAAATTACATTTAATTACATTAATTGACCAAAAAGGCTCAGTTCCAAGGAGTATGAAGTATTTCGTCTTATATGAACTTAATAACTTAATTAAATATAAAACTAAAAGGTATGAGGGATCGGGGACCGTTAAAAGAAAACCATTAGAGTACTAGCAGACTACAAACTTTTAGTCGGCCGACAGTTTGTTTGGGCTTATAAATCATTATAGATTCGAGGCTGAGGAGAAATTACGTCCCTGGTCTCGTCGAAATATTCGCATAAGGACATGAGAGCTGCCCTGAAACCGCTCTCATAATATTAAAAAAAAAAAAAACAAAACACAACAGACTAAAATTCGGTCCACTCAGTGGCTTATTGTTCTAGGACAGATTGCCATGGTGAAGAAAAACAAAAAACATTATAAAGATCAGATCGACTGAAAACTTATATTGGAATTAGGTTTTAATTAAAAAAAAATTACTTACTATCCGGCCAACAAAAAGTAGCTGACTGTTTAGTCTGCAGGGTACTCTAACTAAAGGTATGGGGAATTGGGCACCGTTGTGGGAAACGTTTAGGGGACACCATTAATCTTGTTTTAGAGTAGGTAAGTGTTTTCGGCTTTTAGTAGTTATTAATTGCGACATCATAGTTAGGAATGGGTATTGCAAATTTCAGACGTAACAACAGTGTGTTTTGTATGGAATTTTATATGTTTGAACTAAAGTAAATAAAACATTGCGATCTGCAATTTAAAAATGAGACCTTTACCTATGCCTATGTTAACAAATAAAATTGATATATTTTATTGATAGATTTTAAAGAAACTGGTATAAAACGCACATCAACACCTACCTTTTTAAATGTTTTGTCATAATATAACACAAAAAACTGCTCTTTCTTGATAAACCTACTTATGTACCTGCATTAAATTTTCATCTGTTAATTCAGATAAATGTAAAAAATAATCGTTAACCTTAGTCGCCTAACTTTGATCGAAGTGTGTTTGTTTTCCTATGAACAATATATTTTTTTCATCAACAAGAATATTTCTAACAACTATGTAGGTCCTTATGTACGTTCCGTATATCTAGTTCAATTCAATCACCCTTCATTTTCAATTGATATCAGTTCCAAGTAGCAATGCTAATCATTGATAGATACGATTGACAATTGATATCCAATTAGTGCATCTCGTCTAATGTCATCAATGACATAATACGTCAGCGGTCATTATGTAGAGTAGCCAGACATTGTTGCACAAAGCGGATAATCTGCATATTGTATCATGTTTCATCATCTGTCTAGCCTTTTTATCAACTATGTTAGCTTCCAGGCTGAGAACCAGTGTTTTACATGAAGCGACTGCCTATCTGACCTTCTCAACCCAGTTATCTTGGCACCCCGATACCGTTGATAAGACTGGCTGTATGTATACGTAACGAAAGTTAAAGATATTCTAAATGACAGCCGGGACCCATCAATTTATCGGCTTTGACTTAGCCATGAGCTCTGCAAATTGTATCGTGGTTGTTGTTAGGAAATAACTTATGTAAATTATATTTAGAATAAGTAAAACAGACTTTAATTAAAACTTTTTGTTCTTGCCTGTATCTTATGTTCTGTTCAAATAGCGTGTTTCCCGATTGCTGGAACCTAGGAGTATTTCAGTCAAGAGTGAGAGTTTACTTAGGCAAGCGTGTTCCTTCGCAGATCACCATTATCTCCCACCGTCATGTATCAGTCATCAGACTTGATAAGCATATAAAAGAAATAGAGAAGGTCACTACTATTCGTCCACATTAAACAGTCCACAAAAAAAGTTAACATTTCGAAACTACCAACAGAAATATAAAAACCTTCGTGCTTATCTGAGGTACCCAAATGAAACCGAGAACCATTTCCAATTAAAATATTACCAAGGAAATATTTGTTTGAACTACAAATAACTTGTAATTATGCGTGATGTAATAGTAATGAAAGCTCGTTATACAACCATTAATATTGTTTTTAGACCATTTCATTATGGTTTTTAATGTTTTGACTGCGTTCATAATTACGGGAATTGCTGTATTTTTTTTTATTTATGGTTCGTTCGGAAATTATTTGTTTGTTAGTTTTAATTGGGACTGCTTTTGTGTGAATAATAAATATTTTGTAATTTTTAGATATTGTTATTCGCTTTAGCACATAATATAAATTGTTATAAAAATACTATAGTGATGACGTGGATGCGTTTAGATTTAAAAAACCGGCGAAGCTACATGCGGGAGTGTTGAAAGAATAGCATCTATAGAAACCAAGTACAACAAAGAAAAACAAAAAAAGGCATGTGCATTAGGAAAATACGTTTTCCACCGTCACTGGAAAAATAACATAAAATTACTTCCTTCTAGAAACAAAGTTACTGCTGTAACGTTTTCAAAGTAAAACCAATTTATGGCGCGAAGTAATTAAGAGCGCTATTACAAAATCGAATCGCTCAGGTTTAGGTAAATTAGACGATAGCCGGCAGCACTTGCGCGCGTGTGCGTCTAGTGAAATACGCAACGCACACCTGCGGACCGCTACGCGGCACAAACAAACTTGAGACTTTGCCACTTTTTTTCCGAAATAGTTCATTGGTTTTATAGTTTATGAAATATTATTTGTACTGATGAATTTTAAAACCTAGAATAGCTCGATTGAGTTACAATAAACAAATAATCGTTTACAATTTTTAAATTATTTAATCGACAACCAAACTTTTCACCATGTTTATCAATTAGGTATAAGTAATTGATTTATAAAAAAACTAAAATCTATAATTCGTCTTCCATGAATTGTATCTTCATTTTCCTGCAACAATAAAAACTAGGAATGTAAATAGTTTATTAAAACAAATATGTCTGTCGCCAGTGACAAAAAATACTTCTCATATTATTTGTACTTGTATCCGATTGAGTCTGATAATCTGAATTAAATATGTTTTCATTATCCTGCAAGAATCAAAGATATCCAATAATATTATTATGCAACAGCGAAACTAACGACGATGACATTTACGTACATATTTCTATATAACCAACATCAAAAAAAGAGAACCCAATCTACCTATAACATTTTCGCATTAGAATATCATGGGCTAATACTTATGTATATTACATTTGAATCAGATCATTATAACTAATAAATAAATTAAAAACTCACTAGTATCAAAACGTGTTAGATGCGTAGGTTGCGCTATATTTTTCGAACTCCGGCGAGTTCACGCGGCGCAACAGCGAGCGATACGTCCCTCCTCGGTAAGCGCCTGGCGCTGACTAAAGTTGAACACCGCGCGTATCAAGATTTATATTGATTCTTTGCATTGCAAACAAAAATTATTTTAAAATGTTGTTTTACTTTTAAATAGGCCATTTTTTTTTCAAGCTTTATAACAATACCACCTTAATTATTAAATATTTTTTATTTGAATTTGGATTATACTTTCATAGATAAAAAATATAGTTTTGTACGGAAAATTGTCAGTAACTCTCAGAATTATAGAATTATTTTTGGTGTATTACTGTATGAATTGTAATAAATTGGTGTAAGCAAGCACAAGTACAAGATATAGTTGTATCTTGAACATTTTTATAAATGGTTAAATTGCTATATCCTCGGAGTACTGAAGCATCAAAAGATCCCCAAAAGCAACATTTTATGAAACATCCTTTGCAGAGACAAAGATTTTACTGATGTACGTGGACAAATTAAAATATTTATTGAAAACAGCCCCAAGATAAATGATCAAACTTTCTTAATCTTATTTTTGTTTTTTTTTTTTGTGACTATATCCAAAGCATAATGACGCATCAAAACTCGTATAAAACTCGAAAATTTGTGATAGCCCTCTTAATATTGACGGCATGGCACGGCACGGTATTTAAATACAATGCCTTCAAAACAACTTTGAAATGGCGATGCAATGAAAAATAAATATTAAGGAGTTTCATAGTTTTCAGTAGTCCTGAAATTAATTGTTAAAGCTTTATTTGTTATTGGTTTACCAGCTTTAAAAGTGTTAAATAATGCAAATGCCCAGAACTACGGTAAGTTTTCGTCCGGTTGCCTGAAGTAGGTCCACTTTTTGTGGGAAATCATCAAATGACCCCTCCTGCAGTGGGTGCAGCGTGAGAGAGTTTTACTCACTAAACCCTACCAAGTTCCTTCTGGAGAAGTCCAAGAACAGGGCCGCGGTAACTCTTTCGAATAACCCCATGGCCGAAGGTAGGCTTCACGGGACGTGTATGAATTTGCGGTGTGAATTAACTACACCAATACACTAACATCATATGAAGATAAAACACCAAACAAAAGTGAAACTAAGAAAGAAAGTATTCTAATTGAAAAAATAACCGTTGTATCCCCAGTGATTAATTGACAATAGAACTATAAACGTCCATTTTGAATGTATCTATTAATCAAAAAGAAATACTTAAGCACGCGTAGGTTATAAATAGCGACTGACACATTATGGAATTTGAAATTAACATACAATCGTATATTATGTTGGTAAGAAAGTATGTTAGCAACTTGATGCAATGTAAGCTTGTACTGTACTGTCTAAACGAAGCATAAATTGATTTTATAGACAACAATTTGAATTTGGACAATGTTGTAATATAATATTAATCAATTTAAAATAAGAATTGAAAACATTCGTGTCCTTTAAAAAAAATTGAGCCTTTAAGTACTCTTGGTGAAAACGTTTTAGAGTAAGGAAAGTTATTATTTAGATTTTGTAGCACTGTCTAGGGTTAATGGTAAAGATGGTTTATGATCAGGGAAACAACAAGACAACGGCCTTTCTTGGTTTTCAGTAAACTGAGAATTTCTCAATTTTAAGTTTGGTAGTTACTTACGGGCTTTGATTGCAAAAACACTGGTGCAAAGTGGGTTTAGCTTTCGGCAGCTAAACCCACTTTTTCTCAAACCAGGCTGCCGACTTTAAAGTTTTCTCATAAGACCAAGTTTGTATATCACGTCACACTACAGAAAAAGCCTAAGGCACACAGTCCACTACAGCGCAGCGGAGAAGTTTTTAAATAACCAATAGGATTTCTTTATTCAAGCATCTTGTTGCCACGCATTCATTAGTACCCCTAATTTTTTTTTGTTGGTTCGAAAAAGTCTCCGCTACGCTTTGGTGGACTGTAAGCCTAACCCTTGTAAACAAACTATAGGTATACTTTGTACCTAAAAGCCACAGCATTAAATTAAAGACAGGAGATTAACCAAACCCCTTTGACGTTCTTAGATTTCCCATTGAGCGCTGAAAAACATTCCCCGATAAAAAAATCTCTAGTAATTAGCTTTGTAAGTGAAACTATGTAAATTAGCCTTTGTAACAATGTTCCGTAAAAGCTCTTAGGCTTAATTAGTACCGTTATCGCTTCGTCGTGTCCTCGTTCAGGTAAAATATTGGCTGAGGAACGAACAAGGGGAGCCATTGTGATATTGATCCTTCTCATACTTTGGGCTTGAGACTGCAATCACATAGTTTGATAAATTCCGGTACTGTAAGCTGGTAAAGCGAGCCTTAGAACTTGTTAACTGGATAATTATTTAAATTAATAGGTATTATGATGCTGAAGAGTTGGTTTGTTTACTTGAATGATCTTTTTTTTAACGACGTCAAAAATCATCAAATGACCCCTCCCGCTGTGGGTTAGCAGCGGTGAGGGAGTGTCAGACTCTTACTGACTAAAAACCGTCGTGTTCCGTCGTAGGCCGTTTATGTACCAGGGCCAGGATCTCAGAAAATACAATAACCCATGTATCAAGGAAGGCTATAGGCTACTTTTTTCTGGGAACGTGGTAAAGTGGTTCCAACAAGATATGCGTAAACCCACTGACAAAAGCTAGAGGCTTCAAAATAACAGCTTAAATAAGTATACACAAAGTTTAATTAATTTGAATCTAAATAAAGTTTTAATAAACATTCTTTGCAAATGTGTGGACTTAAAGTTGTAAATTAATTCTAAACATAATGAATTATGTTAGGTTTGTAATTAATGAGTAAACTAACAATTCAAATAGTGTGTGCATGTATTAAATTCTAAATGGAGTCTTTGAAACTGCTAACACTGCTCGTACAACAAGAAAATGGTCATAAATTGTTAAAAACTCTAAAAAACTTGAGAAAATCCTAACACTAGGACCTGTTTTAAACCTTAGAAGATCGCTTGCATTATTACCAAGACCCTACGTTTATCTTTCAACAAGATATTAATGTTTACAACTCTATTTTGTATTCTATTCTTAATAGTCCAACCACGGAGGAAGGAAAGATAGCGGAGATGCCACAAAAAAGGTAGGTCAGGCGCCTTCTTGTAGGTCAAGCAACGAACGATACACGTGATCAGTTACTTAAGCTAAAGAGACATACCATTTCCTTGTCAAATCAAAACCAATCTGTCAAAGATTTTGTTTTAGGCATTTATTGGCACACCAACCATATTTGGTCTTGATTGATTGGTGATTTTTATTGAAAACATGTGTTAGGTTCCGTAGAAAACGTCTAAGGGCGAAGCTAACTAGCTTAGGAGATATTGGGGTATGACATCTCCACTAGTCATTTTGTTCTCCTTAAGTCCAACAGAAAATATGCAGCCAATACAAATGGCTTGTGAATTAAATTTACATAATTAGAAACATATACTTATCTCGTCTATCGTTTTAACAAATGCTTTCTTTTATAGCTGAATAAAAGTTTTTTTTTATTAGAATATGTAAACTGTTTGGTGATTTCTTTGGGAAACACGTTTGTTTGTTTATTTATAGTGCAGTATTTATTTGTGTAAAAGAAAATAGCTTTTAAAGAACACGTTTACGTAAATTTTCGTAGAAATTTAAAGAAATTGGTTCGTATAAATAATGACTCAATATGTTATGTTTATTTTGTAGCTTATTAGCCATATTGTTAACTATTTCCCGTGGTTTTACTGGCGTCTCAAGGAAAGTACCTAGTTCTCTCAGCCGGATAAAAAATAGGCTACGTCCTTTCCAAGGCTCTTGGCTTAAGTCCATATGTGTAACTTTCATTTAAATCGGTTAATTTATTTTTGCGTGATAGCCTGATGGAGTTACATTCATGTTTATAATATTGGTTAGTATAGTATTATTTATTAAAAGGGTTTCCTTTGGGGATGCCTACGTTTAGCAGTGGACGGTAATTGACTGAAATGATGATGATGATGAAGTATTACGTTGACCTAAATATTACAAAGTAATTATTTTGTAGTCCACTTTTATTGAGGTTGATCAAATATTGGACCAATATGGCGTACTAGCAAATAATATGAAATTATGCGTTCCATAAAAACTTTAGTAGATATTGTAGTTACCTTTTACATTGTATTTTGATCAACAAAATCAGTTATTAATCACTTCACAAGCAATAAATTACTATGTATTACAAAGTACTAGTAATTAGTGCTATAATAAATTTATTCAAACAACATTGTTTGGTATAATTAATAAGTTTATGTGAACGTTAAATAGTAGGTGCCGTTGACCACCGACGTTGTTAATTTATTCAGATATGTTACCTAGCATATTGTACCTACTAAGGTAAATAACGGTATTTGTTATAAAACGGTTTTACAGTAACGTTAAGGTAGGTTAAGGACTGCCCTTATCCTAGTCTAGGATAATCCTAATCGATGTCTGGATGGGCGACCGAATTGTATGGAGTTATTATGACCTTCCCTGGATTCGAAAAATAGGTCTCTACATAAATGCTTTGTTAAACACTTTTTAGGCTAAAATACTGTTCTTGTACATCGAACATACATAACTACATAGGTATTTAAAAACACGAGGCACAAGAAAGAGGACGATTATTCCGCTATAAGGGATATAATTTCCCTAGATTTTTTATACACAAACTTGAAATCAAATTACCTAAATAACTTTAATGATTTTACAAGGTAACTTATGAATTTATATTTCACGGTAAGTTAAGCAACCGGTTTCATTCCCTAGGGGTGGAAGTTCGATTCAACCCATGGCGAACAAAATCAACCCTTCTGCGATCTACGTCATGCACTATGCCCTTACAAGTTATGGGGATAAGGGTCGTATCATTGGAGCAGTCAGTTTTACCAGATTTTAATCATGTTAGGAAAGGTTGCTCTATTTGGAGTTACATTATTATTGACAGAGGATGTAAATTGTTTGGTATAAATAGGACTTTGAAAATCTGCTTTATTATTCAAGAATTTTATTAACAAACTGAAAAAGAAACTAACGTTTTTAGTACCAGTTTCTGAGCACCTTAATCAGTAAAGTATGTTTTCATTTTCTCCAAGAAACGACCAGCTTACCTATAAGTTCTGCCAAAATTATAAAGAAGACTTGGAAAATCCATTGGACCAATCAATGGAACCTATAACTTCATTGTTAAATATAGTCTATAGACAGGCGTTATGCACACCTAATACCCTACATTCAACCAATGTAATAGTTAAATATATGGCGCATTATATTCCTATGAGCTCCCCAATGCACAACCGCGCGCTCCTATATTTTAGACGTTAATGATAATTTTAAGCATAGCGCATTTCCCCCACCATTTACCGACAAACGCGTACTACCCACAAATAAGTATTATGCACTTGCATGTGTAGCAACTAAATAAATAGATACCATTACACGTACATTTTGCTATTCTAACTATTACTAGATATTTTATTTATTTATTTTTTTTTTTGGTTTACCAACAATTGTATACACTGACACAAACAAAGAAACAAGCAACAAATAAGAGTAAAGTGTAACAACCACTTACAGGCAAACACTGCATGCACACAAATCGTTGCCGTAACTTACAATTTTAAATACTTATAGGTATATAAAAAGATAACAACATAAATTAAAGAAATTAAACACTAGGTACTCTAAGATAACAAATCCTTCCCAGCGAGACAATGCGGGAAGGGAAAGGAGCTCAGTGATCGGGGAGATACTTGTGAAAGCTGGCTTTCAATTTTCCCAATCCATCAAAGTGGAGGTCGATACGGTCACTGCAGCTGTTAACAACCCCGCAAAACCTCGCGTAGGGAGAACTTGCACCCAGAACAGTTCTTCTCTGCGGAGGACATAGTGGTGTTATAGGACTGCGAGGAATTCTCGAGGGGGCACGGAAGCCGATTTTTTTCAATAATGGCGGACAGTCAATTTTATGGGCCAAAACCTTGCAAACAAACATTGCGTCATTCAGACGTCTGCGTTTGTCTAGGGTAACCATATTAAAATACTTTAGCCTATCCTTATATGAGCGTATTTTTCTAGATAAACCATTAACAAAGGCCAAGTGCCCTAAGAATCGTTTTTGGATACGTTCAATACGCAATGAGTGAGTAGCATAGTGTGGCCGCCAAACTACGCTACAATATTCTAATATGCTTCGAATCAAACTGTTATATAAAATTATTTTTGTTTTGTAGTTTCTAAATTGTTTTGTGTTTCTGATAACAAAACCTAAAATTTTAGAGGACTTTTTTACTATATTATCTATATAAAATATTAAGACGTGTAAAATGTGATTTTTATTTGAAATCCGTCGGCCGGGGCTGTGGGATTGTTCGAAAGAGTTACCGCGGCCCTGGTACATAAAGGGCTTAAGAAGGAACGTGGTGGGTTTTAGTCAGTAAGAGTCTGTCACTCCGTCACGCTACTGATGATTTCCCATCAAAAAAATAATAATAAAATTCCAGATTTTTCCTTAAGATTTGCAGAGACAATTAATTAAGAAGTTAACAAGTTATGTAGAACAAATAAACTCGTATTTACTAGATGAAGTGAACTTAATTAGTTTTGTAAGGATTCCCAGAGCCGAGGTACGGAATAATATTTATGAAAGAAAGTGGAATTACTTTTCTTTGGTCCTTTCATGGAATCCTATGGGATTGAAGTCGTAGATCGGACGAACCTTTTATTGGGAGTATATACAGTTAGATGATGAGAAACTAGAGAGTTTCAATAGACAGATAAATGAGCCTTTGTGGTTTGGTAAAGCCGCATTGATTCTTGTAGCGACGTTTCAAGTTACATCACATAATTTGTTAAGCTTTCAAAGTTAGGCTCAGATTTATATATGTATAGCAAATCAACATTTTGAAAATGTTTATATATTTTTGAACCAATGCTTCAAAGAGTCAATTTAATAGTCGATCTAGGATTTAAACATGGAGCAATATGTTCAGCTATATTTTTATGTGCCTATCCCATTTATGAAGCTTGCTTTTGCACCATAAATGAACAACTGAACTGAACTATTAAAATCACTCATGTCAACTATATTTACTTCCCAAATAGCACAGTTGTCATAAAGGTAACTACAATAAATAAAATACCATTTCATTGTATTACAGAACACAAAAATCTATTTCAAAATATCTAGAGCGAATCCAACAAACCCCATACTTATGCTTAAAAATTGCATTGCAAACCTACATAGTTGAAGATCTACAAAAAACCTCATATCTGACAGATGCCAACTATTATTAAATAGCGATTAAAATAAACTTAAACATACGTCATAACTTGTTATTTAAACTGGTCAAATAACGATGCAGTTTCATAGCTGGGGCATAAATAAATGGAATCTGAGTAATAATACGCTCGCATCGGCGCGCGCGCGCAGTATTTATTACGTTTATTGCGCATGATTGTACTTCGTCTGCGGGATTATTATTACTGTTCTTTAGTGTACGCATGTCTTCTACTTCATCTTGCCCTTTACTTAAGTAGCTGTATGCTGGTCTTATTCTTTTTCTAGACGTTTTTAATTTTGTGGCCCGTTTTAAAGTTAATTTTAAGAGCTTGGATCGGTCGATCATAAGGTTAAGCAATGCTTGCCGCAATCGATCCTTGGATTTGGTCGTGATCAGTTCTTCTTTGTTATATTGGTGGGTCCCGTCTGTTATTTTAACATCTTTGGCAGTTGTTACGCGTAGTCAGAGACAGAGTCTTACCTACTCAGGGTTATCAGATCGATGTTGAACTGGGTTGCAGAGGTCAGACAGGCACTCACTCCATGTAAAACACTGGTACTCAGCTGCATCCGTTCTCACTCCATCCTGCCCTTTAAGTAGCTACGTGCAATTTTTTATTCCTTTTCTAGACCTTTTTAAAGCTAATTGTAAAAAGGCTCATTTACTTGGCGCCTTCAGTGATAATGTGATGGCATATTTGTTTTTTCTTTATGATTAATGTTCGTCTATGGAACGTCTTGTGTGGTCCTTGTAATTAGTAAGAAAATGATAGCCTTCATTGGTTATGGTTTTTATCAGTGAGGTTTTAATGATTGCTTTTTAATTTTAAATCGACAGGTGTAATTAAAATCAATGTTAATACATTTGTCGTCAGAGTTCATAAACCATTCAACCAGTTGTGTTGAAGGTTTTATGTTATGAATTTGAAAAGACGTGCTGTTTGCAGTTCGTTAATAGTTCTTTCAATATGGAAGCTAAATATTGTATCTGTGGCTAAAGTCATTCTTTTTACAAAAGTTAAACAATTTCGATTTTTTTAAAGTATTTATTCGAATTCCCAATCAAATACCAACGCTTCAGTAAGCAGAATTTATTTCTTAATTGCGATTTACAGATTTTCAAGTAGGTACGTAACAGGTGTACTTTTACCGATTCAGTAGCTATGCAAATTATGATGCAAATTATAATTATAATATAAAAATATTGCTTCGCTTTTTCAAGTACAAATAACTCTCAACCAGTCTTTTTATGTAAACCTTTTCTCAATTAAATTAAGTGTTCCTGGTTAGAAGAACAACGTTAGTTCAGATAAAAGTATTTCTTAGGTAACTTTCATATCTTTTTATGGAACTTGTTATTTTCAGAGAAATAGGTAGGTACTATAAAAGGAACTGAAATCCTTTCAGTGTTGTTTTCAGATCTAACGTACAAGTCTAAGGAAATATGATGTAAAACGCAAATAGTAAACAGATGAGATTTATTTGAAAAACATTACGATATTCTCTTGTGAATGCGCTTTCTAACATAGGTACATGTCTTAAAATTCTATTTTTTTTTCCTTGTAGAAACAAACTAGCATTTTACAGCAGTCAACTTACTTACTATTGATTAATATCAATCACAGTATAAAAGTACAACCACGGAAATCAATAAGTACACACATCATATTTTTCCACGTCATAACCTTACTGCCTAATCACGGCTTATTTACAAATCCACCGTCAATAAAGCTTATGAATAACCCACACTTTTTACGCCCCAATAAAATTACAGGGTTGTTGTTCAAATCCCCAGGGTTTCTACCCCGGCCCGGGTGAATCCTGGCCACCTATAAGTTCAAATACCGCTGACGCATCAAGGATTGATTCCATTCGGCCTTGTTTGCCCAGTTACAACAAAAAGTACCCTTTTTCACGAAAGAAATGTTATATTTCTGTCCGAGGTCGTAATATGGTTAGAACGGATACTACTCTATTACTCGAGGCGATGGCCTAAAACGTTTTTGTGGGAAAGTAGGTTCTACTGTGGGAAAAGCCACATTTTCACTTATGCAAATATTAAATTGAATTAACCAGCCAAGATGTTAATATATCAGACATTTAATGAATATTATATTCTATTCAAATGTAAATACCTATGTAATTTGAATGAAAAAGTATTTTTCTGAATAGAACAATGAAAAACAAAAGACTGTTAAATATAATTTCCCCGACATTTGCAAGTTGCTATCGGTCTCGGCTCCCTGTCATTAATTCTCAAAAAAGTTTGCTCGCAAGGGAAAATGCGACGCTACAACTAACTTTTTCATAAAAATATAAAAAGCATTTTCAAATTTCGAACTCAATAATATGGCGGTACAAATGGAATAATTAGACCTTTGGAATTTTATTTTATTTTAGGCAGATGTACATTGAGAAAATTATAACCTCTTAATATTTGAAAGCACTACATAACTGCTGGTTAATGCCTTTTAATTATAAAACAAATGAACAGCAACATGAGTACATTTATCATTATAATTTCTTCTTTGGACGTTCTATCAAGTTTTATGATACGCGTTCACTAAACTGACGGATTGATAAATAGAGAACACGATAAATGAAAAACCAGTTCATTCAGTACTCAACAGGTTTAAATACGCTTTACTTCAGCTCGTAAAAGATCACCGCACTAAATGCTCCATTTGATTATAAAATACTTAAGTGGGCATTAATTACTGTTTGGAAGTTACCCGACGACCCCTCTTTTAGATTTAATGATGAGTACAGATTAAACTACTCTTTTATACTGTAGTTTCACTATCATGACGGTGCTTCTGATTCTTCTGAATAGAATACTTGCTTCTTCTTACGGTCCTCTTGAAACTTCAGAATTGCAAAGTTATTTGGCTAACTATATAATCAATAACTGCCTCGTTGGTTTAGCTGTCGCAAGCGCAGCTGCTGAGCACGGGGTCTCGGGTTCGTTACCGGGAAGGGCCGAAATCACTTTGTGGGTTTTAGAAACTTTCACAAAGTAGCCCGGAGCCTGGAAGTTGGCGATTGATAGACCCGTGCATCGGAGGGCACGTTAATATCCTGCGCCTGATCTCTCTCCACCTTGCACCTGTGTCTGTGCAAATACTTGTGCACTATAAGTTGGCTGTAATCTTCTTACATAAGAACAGCCGCCCTAGCCAATACTCGGCTAGGAGGACATCATAATCAATAAGCAGGGAGTTGGTAGGTATTCTTGTAACAGTTTTGGAATTCCTTACTAAGCGATTGCTACATTAGGCTCCGTGTTTTGTGCATACAAATCGTGCAATGGAGCAGAAATTAATGTAGCTACCTCAACAGTTGATTTAGGTAAACAACTACATTTGTAGAAAGGCCAATTTTTTACTGGAGAAAAATGAAGGATTTAAGTACTCATCACCATGGAATTCATTTTGATAACGATGTATTTACATAGAGAAAGATACAGGACTCACATACCTAAAATAATGTTTGAAATATGGATATCTAGCCTTATTTAAAGCACAGATATCAAAAATACTTATCCTAAACATACACATACTTTCAGAAAGAGTATTTTTATTGCTCAATTACCAGTCGTCTGACTACCCAATTACGGCTGAAATTAAGTGACTTTACGACACACAGATGATATCCATTGATATGATGAGCAATTCATTATCAGGTTCCAAGCTGCCGCCGGTGCTGCTAAACCGATAGTGCTGTTAAGTGGATTAAAGGCCGGTACACATAGGAAACAAACACGTGAATAGTTTTGTAAATTAGGTGTATAATTTTTATACATAGTGTTTATGAAGAACCTCATAATCAAAGTGTTTATTTATTTTATTTATTTTTATTTGTATTGTTTGTATTATTGTGTTTGTATTATTTGTCAGAATAATGTTACAAAAGATCTTAAATTTATTACATGTCCCAATTATTCTACCGTTTTCGGTGTACAAATACTTATAGACTACGGATTATACAAATACAAAATTACATAATATTTTTTAAAAAATACAAATTATCTATACATATAATAAATCTGTAGAAAAGTAATTTTTGTACATTGAAGAAATTGACAAGAAAAATAGCCAGCATGTTAAAGGATAACTAACAGAACCCATTTCCATCATTTTTGTCATTTTTGTCTGTTTGTCTGTTTGTTCGTTCGGGATTCACGTAAAATCTACGAATTCAATGCAGACAATACTTATATACAAAAATTCTACGTAACTTGGGGTATTACTTAGTTTTTGTTTCATCGAAATCGATTCACTCTATCAAAAGATATGATTAATTTTGTGAATTCAAGATGTAAAATATTACGACAAGCAATCTGTTCGTCAAAACTGAGCATTTGAATGTTGTACTTATATTAGTTGATCGGCCTATTATTAACCTTTACACAGAAAATCACACCTTCATAAGTAACTTCGGAAGAAAAAAAAAATATGAAAATTTTGTTTAGCCAAGGTTAAAGTAGCTCCATCTGTGGTAATCTGTGTTAAATAAAATACATAAAAATTTGTCAAAGGAGCAAGGTGGTAAATGACAATTAATTACCATACATTCTTTATAGAGGATTATTATTTCAACAGATGGAGTTGTGTATTTTCCGTAATTCACCATATTTTAACACGTAGTGTAATTTTTCGATAGACATTTCAAAAGTGTTCGTCAGTTTGCCGTGCCACATCAAAATCCAATTATAATTATTACTTTGATGAAAAGAAAATTAATAGTTCTCAGCCAAATTTAAAACGGTGCCATCTAAATTATTTTTTGAACATTATGTCAAAAATGATGACTTTAGTGGAACAAATAATTATCATTTAAACTTACAGATGGAGTTCATATCAGGATTTTTTCATAAACATAGTTTAGCTTATCTTCCACTAATGTGGTGGCCTTAAAACAAATTACTTTGAGTGAGTAGTATTAAGTAGACCTTAATTATTTTTTCTGATGCAAAATATGTAAACTTAATCCTAGAAGAAATGAGGATCTATCTCTCGCAAGCGCTGCTAAGCGTGAGGTAGGTAATGTAGGATTCTGTAGCTTTAAGAACAAGCCCAGATACAAAGTGCAGATAAGAAATGGGAGCTTTCTCGATTTAATACCATACACACGTAAAATGCTTTATGCGTCTGAAAACGTACAAATTACGCGCCGCATACCAGAGACATGCTTACTTTCAACTTCTGATCGCAAATACACTGTTCACGATTACGAACAGTCTCAGTAAGACCCGAGCCAAGTCTAAAAAAACACCTTTTATATAAAACTACGTTTGATGTCATTTAATCACAAAGACAGAATCGTTCTCTGTTGCAAATCCTATCCACCTATATCCTATCCTAATCCAGAATGCATTGCAGGTGTGCATTGCACAAAAACCAATGGTATCCTATTCGAGAAGTCAAAAGAGTTGACCTGCCAACGTCAGCTTCTGCGCTAAGCAAGTGTTCTTAATAGTACCATCAGAATTACATTCATCGTTGAATGAGGTGAATGAATTTTCAGAAACCACAATAACAGTAGGAGCCAAAGCGTATTATCGCTTCATCGAGCTCTGATTGGCCCCAGGTGACCAAGTCAGGTCTGATTTGTTCGTTCATCAGATCTTTGAAAGTGTTTCGGTGGATACTACTGTCGTCCTGTTTACGTGTGACACAAAATATCTAAATATATAAAACTCAAAGGTGACTGACTGACTGACTGACTGACATAGTGATCTATCAACGCACAGCTGAAACCACTGGACGGATCGGGCTGAAATTTGGCATGGAGGTAGATGTTATGACGTAGGCATCCGCTAAGAAAGGATTTTGATCAATTCTACCCCCAAGGGGATAAAATAGGGGATGAAAGTTTGTATGAAACTTTGTCAATTTTAAACCGATCGGACTGAGACTTTGCATGCATAAAGCTACTATGGCGTAGGCAACCCTTAAGAAAGGATTTTGATAAATTCCATCCCTAAGGGGATAAAATAGGGGATGAAAGTTTGTATACATCTTCTTAGATTTGTACACGCTAATCTTCCGAACTTCTGAACGGATTTCAATGATTTTTTCTTTGTTGTATCAGTATTAAGCCTGGTCATATATAATACATATAGGCTATAATTTATCTTCGAAACTTGAAGACCTGATGCAGAACTCCTACAGACCAACAAAACTATTAGAGATACAAAAATGGTGCCATGGCAAAAATTGTTTCATGTGATGAGCATTTTCAGCCGAGATAATTTAAGATCTGGAACACCTGATGTGGAACCCCAAGAGCCCAGCTTCTCTATACCATATACAGGTATGACGTTTTAGCAAAAGTTGTTCAATTTGATAAGCACTTTCTATTGACTTATACAAATTGAAGATCTAAAACACCTGATGTGGAACTCCAGGGGCCCAGCTAGACTATAGCTTAAAGAGGTATGACGTTTTAGCAAAAGTTGTTCAATCTGATAAGCACTCTCTGTTGACTTATAAAAATTGAACCACACCTACACGTGATGTGGAACTCCAGGAGCCCAGCTAGACTATAGCATATGAAGATATGACGTTTTAGCAAAAGTGGTTCAATCTGATGCACTCTCTATTGACGTATAAACATCGAAAATCTGGAACACCTGATGTGGAACTTCAGGAGCAATACTACACTTGAAATGTAGGTATAGAAATGAATGTTATGAAATAGGTATGGTGAATCAAAAAAGTAATTAGTCCGTCTTTTAGACACGTATTTTTCTTTTCTCTCTCTCACAAACAAATAATAACAAAGATACAACAACGCTTGAATTCACTGCTTAGTACAAATTTTACATACCTAGACGTGGCGTCACGAGCCCCCACTCTCCGACTTTGTTGCGTTATATCTCATTATTATATTGTATGTCTCTTCCAGACCTCGGGACTATAGAATGCCAAGAATGTTCAATGACAGCCGGAACCTACAGTTTAACATCCCCTCCAAATGACGGTCATTGGTATCCAAAATATACGTAGAAAGTACATATGAACTTAGAAAAGTTGCATTGGCAGGCACTTGCCAGACCTGGAATCAAAGACGCACGCTCATACTTGAGAGATTGGTTCTCTACCCACTAAACCACCACGACTTCCACTAAGTCACCACGACTTTGTCATCTATTTAATGTTTTTTTACGTAATAATACTTGTGTAATATTTTTGCCACACACAAATGCGGACTAATTAGAATCACTACTTTTATCCCTATGGTCACTTAAAGTACAAAAATTAAGTATATAGAACGTTTCTCTTCGGTCCCTTAAAATTCAATATCAGACTATTTAGATCTTTGATTTTGCTGACCCCGTAGTCGCTGGCATAAGGGACAGGATCCGCGTACGAAGTCGCGGGCAACAGCTAGTATAAACATAAATTTAAATTGAAGGTCAATCTTTATCATGTCAATCTTTATAATTTAGAAAATCATTTACTGAATAAAAACATTTATCCAAGAGCCATGAAAACATTCGTCTTTTAAATTTATTAAATGTAAGCATTCTCAATTCTGTAGGAAGTGTATTAAAAATTTTAATTGCCATGCAGTATACATTTCTGCTATATAAATGTAATTTCTGAGAAGGTACCTGCAACTTCCCAGGATTGTTCTTATGTAGCCGTACTGAGTTGTGCTCTTTTAATGGGAACAAGGAAGAATATTTTTTCACAAATATGCAAATTTCGTAAATATATAAACATGGAAGTGGCAGAATTTTTAATTCTTTGAATAACGGAGTACAAGGGTCTAAATACTCTGCTCCACTTATGGCTCTAATACATTTTTTTTGCGCAACAAATGCTCTATTTATGTCGACAGAATTCCCCCAAATTATCAATCCATATCCATTGTTAGTTTAATAAATCTAGATATTAACTGCACATTACGAAGTGATATATTTTCTTATATTGATTCCAATTATTGTAAAAAGTACTCTCTACTCAAAATTCAAACTGATATGTGTGTAATAACCCTTAAATATTATTGCAAGATATTCCTATAAGAAATGGTAAAACATATACTTACTCAATGTTCATAAGAGAATGTCGAGTTCACACAGTAAATAATGAAAATAAAATAGCACTATTTTCTTCAAATCAGACGTAACTGAAAAAAGGTTTTCTTTAAGATCCAAATGGGACATTATTTTAATGTCAAGATAAGTTTAAGCACGCCATTTTGACTAATTTAAATTTTATGATCATAGGCAGATGGCATCTGATTTATATAAAGACTTGAACTATATTTTATACCTTTAGATTCCACAGATAGCAACTGAGAAAGTAAGTTAAATATTGTAAATGCTGAAATTACCCTTGACGATGAAATAACGTAGGTAGTACCTAATGATAATGATAAATCCTATCTATTATTATTGTGAAATTAAATCTGTCTGTCTGTCTTTTTGTCTGTCTGTCTTTTCTTCACGCCTAAACTACTGAACCGATTTGTGTGAAATTTGGTACAGACATACTTTAGAACTTGAGAAAGGACACACATAGGATAGTTTTTATTATAAAGAAATATAAAAATAATAAAAATACCCTTAACTTCTCGCAAGCCGGTAATGATGGATGAGACAATAGAAAATCAATTGTGTCTCGCGCATTTGTGCGCTTAACATACAACAGGTGAAAACACTGAAAATCCGACTCTTTTCTAGTAAAAACTTTGGATTATAAAAGTCAAAGTTAAAGCGACCAAAAAAACGACATACCTAGAAGCGGGTTATTCCGTCAAAAGCGGAATACTATGGTAACACTATTTTACGACTTTATTCACAAAGAACGTTACCACCAAACCCATATGTTCCCCCCTTAACAAAATAATCTACCAGTTTTACGGAATTTGAACTTTATGTTCTACTGATAAGATACTGTTAAAGAACTTTATTAAGACTATTACCCACCCGCACTGCACACTGAAAACTTTTAGTCGGTCGATAGTTGGTTGGGCTGATAAATCAGTATGAAGATGCATGGTATAGTCATCGGGAAGGATATTGAGCCCTGACCTTCACCTGCGCAGAAGTGATTTATTGGTTTATTGCCTTGTGTGTACAGTGCGCAAAGCGATCCCCACTCTTCCGCCGAGAGCTCATTATCCGTGCCGATAACTATAGTACGCACATTACAAAGATCAGACTGACTGAAAAGGAGTGGAATCAAGACTTTCATTTTAAGAAATATTGCCAGCGGTTGGGGCAAGTCGTTTCAACAGCCGAGCGACTCTTTGTCTGCAGTGTGCTTACTTAACAGATATTGAATGGTAGGGCCATGAAACCAGCGAAGTATGCAGTAGACAGTAGCGATGAAGAAGTGTTTTTGACACGAATTCTTAAGTGTGGGAATTAGAAATATATATACGGATTAGTATTGGATCTTGTGGTTAACTGTTTTGACTAATCGACTTGAGTGTTAAGTGTTTTTGACAGCTTTCATATTAAGTAATTTACAATTCTTTTTGATTTGCTTGGCCAAAGACGATAGTGTAAATTGAACAAAACACGACTTTAAGCATTGGCGAGGTGTCGTAAAGCTACGACGTTAAAGGAGATGCACAGTTATTTTTGACATGATCTATAAAAAAAAGCCTTGAAAATCGTAATACAGAATTGACTTGAAGTAAGTTTTAACATTTAAAGTGATTAATTAATGTTCGCATTTATAGGACAAATTGAAGCATACAGTTTCGCACGCATCCTGAGAACCAATTATCCTTTCCCAGGTTATTATCTATCGACATAACAAATGTCATCTACATTGGTTTAGTAAATTATCATGACAGTCATGATATTTATTACCCATTTGTTTGAGAACACACTGGTACTCTGCTGTATACGGTTAGACTGGAAGCCGACCTTAACATAGTTTGGATACTTAGCAAGTGATATTGTTCGGGAAAATTATAATTTAGGTACTCTAAATAGTGTTAAAATTTTCATCATATTTATGCGAAGACATTAACTACATTGACACTACATGATCAGCATGATTCTTATTTTATGAAGAACTCACTACATAAAGTCAAGAAAATTAGAAATTAAAATTATATACCGCCTTCAGATGACTTGGGAACAGGCAGTAGGAAGATGAAAATATTTAATTAAACGCTGTGCAGCCAAATAATTTCAATAAGAACAAAATATAACTAACATTAAAAGTACACATAATGTTGGTAGCTCTGTGTATATTAAGGTTACTGAAGCATCACATACGCGCAATCTCATAAACTAATACGAAATATCCCATGTTTCTGTAAGTAGATACAACGGTACCCTGCACCGAAATACAGCGGATCACGTTACCTTCAGACTTCAGACATAAAATAAGAGACATTTTGTCTTAAGGCAATGTGTGTATACAACAGACTGAAACTTGAAGATTTCATGTTACAAACATATTACGTACATACTTGTGTCTTTAAATCAGAAATTTTTAGCTTTATAGCTAATCCGATCAATGAATAAAGTTTGAATCCAACGAAACACTTATTAATTAATGCCCCATTTTTAGGGTTCCGTACCTAAAGAGTAAAACGGAACCCTATTGTTTTCGCTCCTCTGTCCGTTCGTCCGTCCTGCCGTCCGTCCATCTGTCCGTCCGTCCGTCCGTCTGTCACCAGGCTGTATGTCATGAACCGTGATAGTTAGAGTTGAAATTTACACAGATGATGTATTTCCGTTGCCGCTATAACAACAAATACTGAAAACTAGAATAAAATAAATATTTTGAGGGGCTCCCTTTCGTGCGCGAATCCGACTCGCACTTGGCCGGTTTTTTTGAAACCAATAAGTATACTTACTTACGTATATTGATTGCTTTTAATTAGCCCTAATTATATAATTATCCTCGTCTAATTATAGTTTGCATACCATGTTAATACAGGCTGATCCAGCTCCACCGTAACTTCCATGGTGTTCCCATCATTAATTATTACAACAACGGGAAGCCAGTATCCACTTATCGGAGCTACACGCAACTGCCTAACGCACTTACCTGTCTATTAACAAAACCAATTTGAACCTTATGGCTCTTAAAATAAAGGTCATCAACGTAATTCAATATTGACCAAAATTTTCACGGGCAATTTCGACCTTATTGCTTTGGAAATAAAGGTGTTTTATTCAGTATTAATTACTGTAGATAAGTGAAGTTAACAAGGTGATAAAGTCTGTTGGCATCATTTCATGTTTCGTTGCGTTTCGAGTGGAACTAATGGCTGTAGGCCTGGGGTTTGAGTCCTGGTTGTTGTATTTTTATTTTTACTGTCGGATCATGGTGTGTAATGAGTTTAAAAGGGATTAAAGAAGTTTTAGTTTTATTGTAGAACAAAGCATGGTTAATGTTTGAACAGTTCTTATGCTCGTTTTATTTTGATTTCTTCATGTATTTATTATCCCTTTACATTATCTTTAAGTATTGAATTACGTTTGCTAGTTTGATATTATGCTTTGCGAAAAGTTACCTAAATTGATTGAAAGACGTAGCAAATCCCTAAGTAGAACTAGCTAGAACATTTCCTAAAGTATAATATTTAAAGATAATTAACAAAACCAATGAAAGACGTAAGAATGTTACAGCTGACTATATTCCCACTGCGAGGTACTTACTGAGTGTAAAAATCAATTGAGAAAACAAGTTGAGTTACGACTACTCATAGTTAACAGAATGACGATCCTATTTTCACACGAAATAACCCTTTTCTTGGACTCTGAACACTGTTGTAAAGTAAAACTGTATTGCAATCTATACCTTTTTAATAATATAACAAAACGGTAACATTTCTTTGTTTGTTTCTTTGTACCTTTGTGTCTTTGAAACTACTGAACTGATTTGAAAATTATTTTAATGTTTGGAAGCACACTATCCCTCAAGAACATCCCTACTAATATTATAAATTCGAAAGTAACTCTGTCAGTCTGTCTGTCTGTTACGCTTTCACGTCTAAACCTTGAGAAAGAACATACGATAGTTTTTTCCCGGACTTTTGAAGAATTCTCTTGGAAACGCGATATAACCGAACTATACGCGGGCGAAGCCGCGGGCGGATGCTAGTAAGCAAAATTTTATCCCGTTACGGACAGTACGTCCGTACTGCGGGAAAATATCTAGTAGTTATTAAAATGACAATAATATTATTGTCACTAAATAGCCCTTTCGTTCTAAAGGGTTCAGACCCTATTATACTAAATTGCAGTAAGTATAGCAAGAGAGGTGTGAACAATTGGTATAATTTTAATTCTGTCATGATTTTTATCAACGCTATAAAAATAACTATCACTGTTATATTGAACTATGAAAATAAAAGCGATAGTTAGTGAAATGGTTCGTTCGTCTGCGGTTTTACGATACCAATGACTATTGTTTTTATGGATAAACCGATAGATATTAGTTGAAAATTAAGTTTCTCGTTAATGTTTACGGTTTTAGTGTGTTTTTAACTTTCATTGATCAATATTTTTTATTTAGTTTTAATTTTAGGTTTTAGGTCAGCTACGTGAACTAGTATATAAATTAGTCAAATCATTGAAGACTAGTTTATAGCATATGAAATAGGTCAATCTTTGGTTGCATCAAAATGTAACTAAGTATGTGCCAATCACACAAAACTCAACGAAACAACACAAACACTCAGACATAAAGTAGCTTAGGTATAAGGTCCTCCAGGCATTGGTGCTAAATTTCATTTGGAGTGGTCCAGCGATTTCGTGCATAAGTAACAAAAGATTTACTTCCTCATTACACTATGGTCACAAGATCAGTCACATTACTTTCATTTCATTTATTAAAGACGTTTGTTTATGGCTTGCAAGTAATTCTAGATTCAGAAGTAAGTAAGTAGTTACATTGTAAATAACCCTGGTGATGCTGAGAACGTTGCGATGTCAGATCGCAGTCACTTCACGTAAAATATTGACGTTCGACGGCATCCAGCTAGATCGGCAGTCGACCTAACTATAGATTACATAGGCACAGTTTCACACAAGTTCCTGTAGTGTAGATCTCATAAAGTCAACATTTCAATTCTTTGATCACCCTAACAAAACCTTTGTAAGAGCTCCCTCACAAAACTGATATGGGCATGGGGCATGGTGATAATAAACTCAAAAGTTTTTGTAAATTCACATCGCACCGCATCGCAGTTTTGTGTGGGCGCAACAAACGTGGTATTATTGAACAGCCTAATGAAAAGGTTATGTTTGTAAAGATACTACTTAATTAAATGTCGGTCCTACACCTAATCTCTCTCCAGTCGTGTCGGATTGCCGTTCCATCCAGCTATGAGAGTAGGGGAATACTGAGTGCACCTGTGTCTGCTCAAATGCTTGTGCACTATAATATCCTGCGCATTTGGCTAATCTTATCTGCATGTATGAGAACATTCACCGTTGCCGATAACCGGCTAGGAGCACATCATCATCTTTTTTTAAGTTTCTTTACATGCATTTAAAGGCAACACACGCAGACCTAAAGCTAGAACAGTCATAATGCAACTCACTGAAGCATTTTACGGGTTACCGCCTGAGTGGAAATTCTTCATCCAAAACTGTTCCTGGATTTACGTACGTGTTTATTACGTTTTCGAGCTCAGTTTAAGAACAACCGTTCCTCTTGAAACTTATATTACTTACCACCTTATCTACTAATACTTACAGTTCATACTTAGTAAGGGTGGATTAGCTAACCATTTTAACTACATAATATAACGATAACCATACCATAATTAGGCGTCACAAAGGCGTATAGGCTGGTTATGTTATCATTGTAGTTACACGGTGCAACTGACTTTTACACTGCTCCCATAAATTACAGTGAAAACTGCAATTTAAATAAAATAAAATGATGCTACTAAGAAACCAAAGTCTTCTTCATAGTCAATATTGTACGAACAAAACATAACTGAGCGCGCGGAGCATCAAATGGTTGTTTTCAGAATAGCAGTTGTTTTGAATGCTAGCAATAGCGACATTTCACTTCTACACTATACTGGGTATATATATATATAGGTAGGTACTTATTTTATGTGAATGTATTTTCAAAGTATTGAAAGAACAAAAGTTTCTTTCATAAGCCGCTACAATGCCCGTTTCCTGCGCAGACGCGGCCGTTGAAGCCTAAAAATAATCGCAAAGGAATTTATTTACAGTTCTGTAAGTCTCGAACAGTAATACATTGTACATTGGTTACAGAAATACGGAATAGTGATGCGAAAATGTGGTCGATAGATCGATGTGCTTATCGATACATTATTTTAATGCGAGGGACAATCATAAAGAAACATATTCAAAAATTTTCCCAAAAAATTGCAATTTACAAAGTATCTAAGCAGATAAAATTCCAGTAAGTTAATGAAAACGAATGAACCTTACCTACTCATTAAAGCTTATGATATCATACAAGACATGGTGCACAAAATTCTCATAAAATCGAGGGACATCGTTTCCAAAAAATATCGATACTTTAAAATTCGAATTTCTACAAAGTACCTCTACCTCATAAGTACCTTAACATTACTACCTATAATTCAAATTTTAGTACTTAAACAACAATGCTTTGAAAATAATAAACATTAGTACAGTCAGCTGCATAAAGATATGGCAACAAAAATAGAACCTTTATTTTATAAGACTTCTTCACCGAGCGAGTCCTTTTAACACTGGTCTGTTCTCAGTGATATATGGTTAGCCGTACATTAGTACCTCGTAAACCAAAAATATTAACGTTTTCGTTTTAATTAAGTTTATTTAGAATTTATAGTTTAAAACCGTAGGCAGTAAAACTAAGAATTCTGTGGAAATTCTTAAGATTTTGCTCTTGACAAAGAACTAAGAAGTGTCGTTAAAAGTTGTTGAATCTTTGCGTTTAAATAATATTTAAGAGTTGGTATCACACCTTGAAAATGACAGTTTTGCAAGATAGGACGGTACAGGGGGATCTGTTTAATCTTGCTGACAGTTTAGTGTACAAATCTGGAGTGATAAAATCTTTTTACAAGTAGTCATATTTATGTTCATCTGATTAACTTACAGATATAGGAATGCATAAATCAAATAGTGCTTTTGACTACATGAATCATATAGCACTTTTGACATTAACCGTCTTACCACAAAAACTTTTAGACATTCATTCATCAAAAATTTACAAAGCTCAATATTCATACTATACCAAACAGTATCTCCCTTAGTTATCGACATACTTCTTCCCTGTTCATTTGTTTACATTCCGTTTGAATATTCGAATAATTTCATTAAATTAAAACATACGACAGCACATCAACCAAATTTCTTCTCTAGATTTTCAACTTTATCCCAATAGCGGAAGGTTCGATTGGCAAAAGACAGATTCGGATAAGTTGACTTGCTGGCATCTGTATCATACCAACTTTAAATATTTTTTTTTTAATAACATAAATAATTAACCATCTAACAATAACCCAACACCATTATATTTCGTACAAGCTAATGATTCGTGTGAACAACAGCCGCTATTTCTCGAGTGCCGCGTCAAATTCTCCGCGCCCAGTCAGCTGTGACCACAAACATGGCGGACGCACTTGACCCGCGCACGCGCATGTCCGCGCAGCCAGTTCGGCACCTAGCTGTACTTGAAATTTTAATAATAATGTGAGAAGATGTGTTTTTTTGATTGAATATTTTGTTTATAGTGCTTCAAATACTATCTATACCTATGTAATGATGTAACTTCGATGGGGTTTTTGTACTTTGTCAAAAAGCTGACTGAAGTCATAGTTGTCTAGACATATTTGAATAACTTAAGTGCTAATTTTTATAATGAACGACGCTAACTTTTTAGCGGTGTTTATCTTTAAAAAGCTATGATTTTATGTTTAAGTGAGAATAACTTTTAAGCACACGTTTTATAAGTTCTTTACAAGTTTTATGCAATGCTATTTAGTTACTTAACGGTTTTTAGTAAAATTGCGTACTTAGGTATCATAAGCATTTGAAATAAATATTTTGAAAAGTTATAAAGACCAATCCCGCATATCAGTTTGAGGGATCAGGACCTGACACTGGTGCATAGAAACATTAGGTACTTACATAATTAAACAACCAATTTCAACACCTGTCAAATATTGTTTTATCCCCTAAACGAAGACGTATTCACTAATATGTATTAAACAATGGCATATAATTAGAGAAATTAGGGTCATTTCGCCTGTTCGCGACCATCGCCCAGTTCGCGTCCATTTTGCCGATCTCCTTTAAAAAAACTTCGAAAACAAGATAATTAACACACCAATCAAACGAAAGATCATTACCGCTAATACGTTAATGTATAAGAGGCACGCACAGATAGACAAAAGTTCTGTGCGTCCAACCAATCCTTTTAGAAAAAATAATTAGTCTAGGCTCTTCAACAAGAAAGCGCAAACACGTTGAATTTTAGATAAAAATTAGTGTGCAGCGGCGTGTTTGATGGTAAGTTTTATATTGTTTTATGTGAATTTTAGGATAGATAGCTATTTCTACAGTTTAATGATGAATAAAGGTGTAATGTTTTTTATGAATTTGGTAATGTTTTTTATATTTAACGAATAAAATAAGGTGGACGCGAATTACTACATCGAATTTTACAAAACTTCCACATTGCGTCCACAATGGACGCGAACTAAAACTATCCTCTATACTAATTGCGTCCACTGTTTTCGTTAACTACTTGCTTATAAAAAATAATTAAAACATGGGTACTGTTTAATATATTAAGATTAAACAGTAAATTTTTTAATTTTTTTTTGTTATTTTAAATTAAAAATCAACACTTTAAAAAAATAAAAATAATTTTTCTCAACATTGGTTTAAGTAACTTAAAATTAGGCAATTAATTTTGCAACTTGAAAAATAAACAGTAATCAGTTCTGTTAATTTTACCCTAAAATCACAGGGAAAGACCCGCGTTGATTATAGTAAGTTTTTGGCCAAATTAAATTAACAAAACAATATAACAATTTTGTCTAAACATACAACTAAAAGAATTGTTGAGTCAATAAATTATCAGACAAGGCATATTCTTTGAATATTTTTTTTATCGATTTATTCTTCTCTCGAATATCATTTAATGCTTTCTTTAAGTCTTCTTCTGTGTATGTTGTCTTTTCCTTCTTTTTTCCTGTATCCGAAGAACTTATCTTAAATGAAATTACTTAATATATTAAGATTAAACAGTACATTTTTTTTATTAAGATATATACGTGGTTATAATTAAATTATATTTTTTTTATGAAGATATATACGTGGTTCTAATTAAATTATAATTTTTCTATTTTTTTATTAAGATATATATATATATATACGTGGTTATAATTAAATTATAATTAAATATTTAAATTATAATTATAATTTAATTATAACCACGTATATACCTTAATAAAAAAAATTACTGTTTAATCTTATTTTAAGTTACTTAAACCAATGTTGAGAAGAATTATTTTTATTTTTTAAAGTGAATTTTTAAATGATGATAATGTTGACTTTTAATAATTAAGTTTATTGTTAAATAAAGAAATTGATCTAATACAATCTTTCTTTACTAATTCTTAAAAAAATCACCCCTATATTCCTTTTCTAAGCTACTGGACGCGAACTGGACCATGGGTGGACGCGAATTGGATTTTGTGGACGCAAACTGGGTAAAACGCCTAATTTTGAGGTTTATCGATTTAAATAGAAAACGTAAGATATTTCTAATACAACTGAAAGTTAATCTTAAAATAGAGTAGGTATATAAGGAATACATTACACAAATTTGACATGGAAATGAGTGCTGGAGCATTTTTATTATCGCCGTCAAACTTGCCAACTGCACTAAATGGTCGCCAACAAGCGAAATGACCCTATATAGACACGTAAGTTCATTTGAATAGACATGATTGCTACCAGCTTCAAACAATAGAACTAATTAACAAACAGTAGTTCATAATACACCAGTTAACTTCATCAAATTAATCCGAGACCTACAGTATACAGTTGTAGATTAAATTTAACGATACTTTTATTGCAGCTACCCCAACAATGGCTGATATAATCATAGGTTTTACTCCGACAAAGATAATTGTGCGCCCCTATTTACGTATAATATGTATCTCACCGTTAATAAGGAAAAACCTTCAGCCCTCGAAACCGTAAAATTGTACGATAATGGAAGCCAGCTATAATCATTACGGTACACTTAAACACGGAGCAGCAGTTGTAATATCTTAGCCAGTACGTGCTAAAATACCAGAATACAATTTGCGAACCAATACAACCTCGTTCGGAGCGAATAAGCTGTTATTTATTAAGTGTAACTACAGGCGTTTGCAGTAAATCAAAATGTCCATTTGTCGATGCTAAACTGTGTATTTTGAATGGACGTGCACGGTTTTGAAAATCACAAAGTTAGACTAAACTCGTCGGAACATGTTATTCTGAGAAGGGTGCCCATAAACTCTTGGTAGGGCGGATTGTTCCTTCCAGGAGCCGCGACTTCCCATCTCGCTACGAAAGTAAAGGCGTTTTTATGGGATAACAAATCATTTTGGCTCTTGTGTAGATAACGCCAACAGACTCATGCATAAGTAATGTAGGTACATACTCGAACTATATAACGATAATGTTGTCAATAAATTATGCAGTAGTTTTAAATCAGAGGACTCGAATACTAAATTTAATAAGTTATTTAACACACTTTGTCTAGAATTTAATAAATCATGTCCTATTAAGAAACTAAAAATCGACAATAAATTAAAATTCAACGAATGGTGTACAAAAGGGATTAGGATAAGCAGAGATGTATTGTATAACCTGTATCGAGAAAAATCAATGACATCTGATAAATCTTTTCATGATCATGTACGGAACTACTCTAAGGTATTCAAAAGTGTATGTATTCTCGCAAAGTCTAAATCAATTAGTGATAGAATAACTAAATCGGATAATAAAATAAAAACCGTTTGGAAAATAATAAATGCGGAAACGGGTCAAATTAAAGTCCGGGATACTGAACTATCGTTAACGATTAATGATGCAACTGTGTCGGAGAATGTGCAGGTTGCTAACGCGTTTGATAATTTTTTCTCTAATGTACCTGTAGAGGTTACTAAATCACTTAACTCGTCCTCTACACTTGCAGAGTCATTACTAAAACAAAATTTTACTAAAGAAGTACCGGATTTCGGATTCCATTACATAACTTTTAATACAGTAAAAAAAGCTTTCAAAAACCTTAATTTAAAAAAAACGGAAGACTTATGGGGCATCTCTGTTAAAGCCCTGAGCTCCGTGATTGACAATATTGCACCAATACTCAGTCAAATATTTAACTCGTGTATAGATGAAGGCACCTTTCCTGATTTGATGAAACATAGTAAGGTCATTCCAATATTTAAGTCAGGTTGTAAGAAAAATCCGTCAAACTACAGACCCATTTCTATTCTCCCGGCTCTAAGTAAAATATTCGAAAGGATCATGCTTGATCAGATGTTAAACCATTTCAACTTAAACGATATACTGCACGACCGTCAATTCGGCTTTACAAAGGGTAGGTCCACTACGGACGCAAGTGCGCGGTTAGTCACTCAGATTTTGGAAGCCTGGGAGAGTTCGCAGGATGCCGTTGGTATATTCTGTGATCTCTCCAAAGCGTTTGATTGTGTGGACCACGATACACTAATTTCTAAGCTGAGACACTACGGCATCCGTGGAAAATCTCTTGAACTTGTCCGGTCTTATTTATCCAACAGACAGCAAAAAGTGGATGTCTGCGGCTCAACATCTTCGGGGACAGTTGTAAAAATGGGCGTGCCTCAAGGCTCTATACTGGCACCATTTCTGTTCCTAGCTTATATAAATGACCTTCCATTTGTGTTGTCTGATATTTCGGATGTTATTTTGTTTGCGGATGACACTTCCCTTGTCTTTAAAGTTAAGCGTAAGAACCCCAATGTTAGTCACATTAATGAAAGCCTAGAAATTCTCTCCAAATGGTTCGCAGCCAACAATTTATTATTAAACGCTTCCAAGACTAAATGTCTTAAGTTCTGTTTGCCTAACGTCACTGCGGTTGAAACAAATATAATGCTCGATAAGAGCAAATTAGAGTTAATTAACAGTACAGTATTTCTGGGCATTACCATTGACAGTAAATTGCAATGGGGTCCCCATATATCCTCCCTATCAGGGCGACTTGGTTCTGCTGCTTTTGCAGTCAGAAAAATCAGACAACTGACCGATGTAGCTACGGCCAGGCTTGTATACTTCGCCTATTTCCATTGCGTGATGTCATATGGCATTTTGCTATGGGGGGCAGCGGCTGATGTCCAATCAATTTTTGTTTTGCAAAAAAGGGCGATCCGAGCGATCTATGGCATGGGCTCTCGCGAATCTCTTAGAGAATTCTTTAAGGAAATTAATATACTTACATTACCTTCCTTGTATATTTTTGAAAATATTATGTTTGTTCGCAAAAACATCCATAAATTCACAGTTAAAAGTGACATTCACCAAATAAATACACGTAACAAACATAAATTAGTGGTTCCCAAGTTTAGGCTAACAAAAACAAATAAGTCGTTCTTAGGGAATTGTGTACGTTTCTATAACAAGCTACCTAAATGTATCCTTGATCTCACGGATAAAAGTTTAAGAATGTAGTTAAAAACATTTTGATTAAAAAGGCGTATTATAAAATTCAGGATTACATTAATGACAGTGATGCCTGGCGTTAAATTAATATTGTTTTTTCTTTTTCTCTGCACATGTGGCTTCCCCGGCGACCATGGGCACGGGAGTGCCTCCGCCCAGACCAGCCAAGCCCAAGCCAGCAAGACCCCAAATTGTATTATATAATGACTTGGTTACCCAATATATTTTTTCTTTGAATTGTATAAATTATTTTTCCAGTAACGATTGCACAAAAATTATCTTGTATAATTTATTAATACATTTTTAGCTCAATTTGGATTGTATAACATTCTCAGGACTAGATAGAAAACTGTATGTTTGTAATTATTTTTATTTTCTTTTAAAAAGAGTGTCCATGGAGTTTCTTGCCGGTTCTTCTCCATGAGACCAACTCTTTGGAACCGTGCACCTAACTTTGACGTTTCGAAAGAGCTTTCATAGGCCTATTTGAAATAAAAAATTTTGAGTTTGAGTTTGAGTTTGAACATTTTGTCCGAACAAATTTATGGCCTCCCAACCGAATGCATTCGAGGCCAGCTGTTAAAATTTGGAAAACAAAATAAAATTTGATCGTGGAATATTAATAAGGGGCAATTAATAAAACGAGGAAATTAGTTATTTTTGAATAAATATTCGGAATTTATTTGATTTACTGTTGTGGCTGTTGGCAAGTTGTTGATATTTTGTATGAGTATATTGATGGCACAAAGCGACACGATGTGAAAAATGATAGGTCTAAAATTACAAGCAGAATCCAATTTCTCAACATTTAAAATTGTAAACCCAAGTACTGGACTGAAACAACAAAATAATGAAATGCTTTTCAGAATAGTACACCCACATACATAATTATTATGCTCTATTAAAAATAGGATACCAAAATCTAGATTCCCTAAAATCACCAAAATAGTTTTACGATTCAAAAACGTTGTAGGCGGCTGAAAAGGTGCAAACTCTTCACTGTACATTTTCCTACCCTATTATTTCAAGAAACGAATTTCAATTTTAAATAAGCATACCTTAACCTTTTGGTTCTTCCAACACTCGATCACGTTATTTTCTGAGGTCTCTACAAACCATTTTTGGTACAAAGACCTAAAATAACAATGGACCTGGGCTTTGTTACATTAGTGCTTCAGAACTACTTGTATGTAAAGGTTAAATTATATCATTAGGTATAGTAAAAACTGTATCTCAATGAACTAGAATATGATATATTTTTGGTATCTACCTCTATTAGTGAAAGAGAGATACCGGCTATAGCTCTTCATTAGGTAACTAAACAAAACATATAAAGAGGTACCTACTGATTTTGAAAACCCTTTTTCTATGAGAAAGCCACGTTATTTATAAAATATTTCATCTTGTTACAGGAACTGTAAACATGAGAAATTATGTGAAACAAGTAGTAGCTAAGTAATTCTTAAGAATTGACAAGAAAATCTTATTCAGCGTCTTTGTGTATTTAAATATTTAGTTACCAAGATGTAACTGATTTCGCGGGAATATTGTCAATCAGTCACTTTTTCCAAGAACCAACATTTCTTATGAAGTTAATGCGAAATCAGCCTAGCAAATCTTATAAATATCTTCGAGTTCTCACTACAGAATATTACATTAACTTGTCAATTCCAAAATAGAAACCGAATTCCCAAAAATATACCTCACACCTTTACTGCTCTTTCGCAAAGAGCATGCTTTCGTTCTTCCCATGATATGAAAACACCATCAAACGATTTACCTATCCAAATATTGCCCAAGCCGAGCAGTTTTAGATCACGATGTGTGCCACACTGATGTGTACGAAACTCCCCGTAAACAACATATGCAGGTAAACAAGCCGATAGTAATGGCTGCTGACAGATCTCGGTTATGTAATGACCTTTTTATGCCTTACGAAAGGGTGGAGAGATGTGCTCGTGTGTTCATAATAAGGTGTCTTGTTTTTTGATTAAAGAATTATCCTGTTGGCTTTAAAATTCCATATCTGTGCGAGTCACGGGGATTTAAGTGAATGCTGATACGAGAGCATGTTAGGTTAGGTTAACCTACAGCTTACTCGATAAGAAGAAGTGGTTTAAGCTATACCTAATAAACTTTCTTGCATTGTATAATTCTGTGAGCATACTATTGTTATATAATAGACTGTTTGTACTGTGACTATATTACTTTTTAAAAAGAGTGTCTATGGAGTTTCTTGCCGGCTCTTCTCCATGAGACCAACTTTTTGGAACCGTGCAACTAATGTGACGTTTCATAGGTGCCTGCAAAGGCCTATGTGTAAAAAAAAAAAAAAAACCTCTCTCAAATGCGACCGTCCAGATCTAATTCCAGGAAATGAAGCTCCATTTTTAAGCTATAGGTACGTTTGTATGTATGTTTTCTCAGTGTAGCTTGAAAATTGTTAGGTGAAGGGAAAAATCGCGTAAAAATCTCTTCTGTTCCTTTGTGTGTGTATGTATGCAAACACATAGTTATGGTAAATAAATGATTCTATTCTATTCTAGTGATCCAAAAGGGGAATAGTAAATGTCAAATTATAATTTTTATGTTTTATGTATGACTGATGTCAAGTTGTACCTACGCAATAGATTAAAAATAGGACCTCTAGTACGTGGAATTTGCTAAATAAGGTTAATAGAGAAGATGCTTCGTGTTGCCATTTGAATGAACCCCGTTGCGTGAAGCAGTTGCTCCCTTTCATTCGTACCATCAAAAGACACCTGACATCAGGTCGAGCTTTAGAATACTGAACATACAAATCAAGATAAAAGTGCCAACTTCTGTGACTAATTGGCTCATTTCGCAGAAAGACGCTATCCAGTTAGTAGCAGGGTTAACTTCCAACAAGCATATTTAGGTAAGAAGCTTATGAAATACATTTTCAATTCTATTTTCCTGCTCAGATTCTCGCCATTTATTACTGAGTTTATAAGATCAACGGAGCTATTTATTTTCTTTATAACAAAAAATAAGATATTTCCATCTTCATTTCACACAAGCTGTTGACTGCAGTTTTACCGGCATCCCGAGAAAGTATTACATGTCCGAATTAAAATTCTAATCCCTTCAAGCAACCTCAACTCAAATTAGTCCTGTTTTTTTTTTGAGTTTGTAGAACTAGCGAACATTCAAACACACATTAGATAATACATGTAGTAATTGGTAGTCACATTGATCAATTTTAGTATTAGTATTATATTGAAATCTGTCCTATTCCCCGTGGCTCATAAAACTCGGGAACACCACAAGCCCCATACAAAAAAAAAATGACAATCGGACAATCGGTTCAAAGTTTGACTGCCCCCGGATGAGCGGACAAGCCCCATGGGGCCAATTAATAGTTACCTCTGTCATCGGCGGGATGGCGGTGGATGACAGCAAACATCTGTTCCCGTCTATAGGGAATATAAACATGATCATACAAATTATTGTTTTTTATTGATCTTTTAAGATGACGTTAAACAATGATGCCCTGACTCCAAATGATATAGGGATGAAGGCACGGAATGATGATTGGTATTGCATTTGAACTTTTTAGAGATTTTTTTAAATTATTGTAGAGAAAATATATATTTTTTAAATTTTACACTATTTTAAGTTATATAAAACATAAAAGCAACAAAGTTTTAAGAATAACTATCATAAATACCTATAAAAAAATATATTTTTAATCTATATCTTTACCCTATTGTTTTGTATTTTTTCAGGTACTGATAAAAGAAGAACCGTAGGTTATCTTCAATTTTGAAAACGGCAAGACTCGTGACACCATAATAAGCCATTTTACCAAAACGATAACTTTCTTAAGACATACCTAATATACCATTTATTACCAAAGTGCAGTTTTCAGACGTAAATACAGAACCAAGAATGTTATTGGCTATATATTTTACTAGACAGAAATGGTTTACTGGCAAACTCATAAATTGCGCGTAAGCTATATAATATTGGTGCTATTTGTGAACTCAATTTATTTATCCCATGACTTATGGGTATGCGAAGCTTAATTTGCATAGGCAGAAATAATATAAGGGCATATATTATTTACAATCTGTTTTATATAGACTTAATATAGGTTTCTTTGAATATTATGACAAAACTACATGACTTATGGGTATGCCAAGCTTAATTTAAATACGCAGAAATAACATAAGCATATATATTATTATTTACAATGCGTCTTATCTAAACTTAATATAAGTTTGTTTGAAAATTAGAACAAAAATCCTTTCTGATGACTTGCGTATAAATAATGCCTAAGTAAACATATATTATTTATTCCAATACAAAAAAGGAAAACAGAAAGGGTTGGTTCAGCATTATACTTTAAGGAAAAGCTCCGATTCACTAAAAACAGACTATTTTCCTGCTTACATTATACTTTTTTCAAGAACGAAACCTTACAAAAGTATAACTGAAATAATGCCTAAGAAAGCGCCTTATTTATCACTGTCAGTATAAAAAATAAAGACATTACTAGACTCTCAAAGAAATTAAACAGTTAGTGTGCTTTTAATTAATGAAAATTAAGCTTTAAGCGAGGGCAGGCTGAAAACTTGCAGGATCCGACTTCCGCAAACAACTTTCATTGTGCAAATAGACAGCTAGAGAAACTTCAAAAGTTTGTTACTAGGGAAATGTGCAATTTTAGTATTTCTTACACTCATTTAACATATTTATGAAATTATATAAGATTTTATTTCAAAGGCATTTTTTAAGGTTTTTAAAAGATATAAAAATAAAATATTTTAATACTTCCGATCCTGACAGCGATGCGGATGAAGTTTTTGATGCATAATTTTAATTCTTCCTTTATTATTTGTAAATATGTAGATTTAATTTGTAATATTTCGTCTAAATATCTAAGTAAATAAAAGCACTTTTAAAATTAAATCTTAAAGTAGATTCATCACCCACTATACTTAGGTATATGCTATAAGTATGTAGGTAGGTACGTGTGTGTAAATAAAGCTTGGAATACTAATAACAGTAATTACATTGCATCATTAAGAATATTACACTTCTAATGCATGGTATAAAATGCAATACTAATTGTATTTTTTACCCACCAAGATTATATACGATAGGTAGGTAAGTGTGATTCTAGCGATTTCAGCGTATGCAGTAATTATAAACCTGCTTCATGATTGAATTTAATTTCAACTCAATAGCTTTAGTTGTAAAATAATTTAGTAATAGCTAGGTGTTCGATAACGGTGTTGAAATTATGAATAATGAATTTTAATACTTACAGCAATGAATCAATTAACCTCAAAAGTAAAATAAAAGGGGACTTAATTGAGGCTAGGTTACGAGTTTATTATTTTAAGCTAAGTCAGTTTTTAGTTTAGTTTTAAAAATCTTTGTAGTCCAGTAAATATCTATGCAAATAAATCATATTTCAAGATAGTTTGAAAAATATTGTAAGAAAACTAAATGGGGTATATTTTATACGACATACAAGAAAACATATAGCTGCATATCTTCACTTTTAAGATATTATTCATATCAAGCGTACATGGTGCTTTTCGGTCGGTAAAACACATTTTTGTAGGTACACCTATTTCTGGTGACCATAAATTTCGTGAGTCCATAAAAGTCGGTAGCGATACTCGTTACATAAAACTATGATGAGGGACCAAAATCGTATTCAAAATGGAAGAAAAAAGATATATACGGTTTCTATAGTGAACAGCTCGTAAAAGGAAAGGCAATATAGTTGAAAACGAGTTGCCAGCAATATAGTCTAAGAAATTACTTTGTAATCGGTTGCATGTTAACTCTTTGACTCTTTTGACGCTACCGAGGTATGCGTCGTAAAAGATGGTGCAGGTGAAAATGCACTTTATTCACAGTGCTTTAAGTTTAAAATAAGGAGCTATAGCTTATTCTGGTGTTCCGAAGAATCAAAAAGGATTAAGCTTTTTCTTTGTCATAATAAAGTGCTTTAACTTATCTGTTAACTTGTATTTGATTCAAAGACAAACTTTACTTCTAAATGATGATAGTTAATGAATACTACACCACTTTTCCTTTCGACAGAAAACAGACAGGACTTAATTAGGAACTTAGTACTATCTTGGTATAAATAACATGGTAGATTAACCATCAAAACAACTTCATAATAAAACTTGAGAGTCTAGTTGAAAGCTAAAGTTTCCTCTTGTTAAAAATCATTGTTCTTCAACAGATTGAAGTTATTAAATCTAAGTGATAGTCTTTATTAGCTTTCTGAGCCGGTTCGCGCTTACGTCTTATTGTAGGAAAGTTGGTTTAAAGACGCAGTTAAAGGAACTTAGATTGTTGCTTTCATTATTTATCTTTGTTATCAAAAAGGATGTTCCTTGACATACTTATGCATATTCGCAATGAAACCGTGGTTTAAGTATTTTTATAATTTACATATTAGACAATTAAATAAGTTTATTTTCAGGCTGCATTGGTCCAAAGATATATACCTTAAAAACTAACATACATATTACATACATATTATATACAAAATGGTTAATAAATAAAAGCTTAAGCTTAATCTATGTTAGTAAATATATTATGGAACATATATTATGCTGATTGACTTAAAAGTTAATATCCTAAATTATCGTTGCAGTGAAAATTCCAACACAAAACAATAGCATAGTTCGCTGTCATTAAAATTGACAGAATTCACTTACAGCAGAATAACATCAATTACACAAATCACTGGTATGAAATATTTGCTTGAATCCATAAACTATTCGACATTAAAAACAATTACAAGAGCAAAACCATAGCCAATAAAATCACACATAAATCCGCATCATAAACATAACTCTAGTACTTATAATTACGGAACAGACGTTTAAAAAAGACTAATAAACTTCAGTCACTGAGGAAGGAAACATAGCGGAGATGCCATGAGGCAGATAGGTCAAACGCCTTCGATTAGGTCAAATAAGCTACCGTAGGCGAGATCGGGTGCTAAAACTAACGAGACGTTCGGGTTCCTTGTCAAATCAAAACCGAATCTTTGAAAGATTGGTTGAATGGTGGTTTTATTTTAAAAATAATGACAGGTTCTACAGAAGGCGTGTAGGGAGGAAGGTAGTACCTACCTAGTAACGTTTTTGGCGCGGTATTTTCTGAGGAGGGTGTGCGTTATGGCATCTCCATTAGTCATTTCGTTCTCCACGAATCCAGTAACTTGCCAGCATGAAAGTTTATTACAAAATAGGAAAAATAAACGTTTACTGGCATTGTACGCGGTAATCGAGGAGCGGGGCAGAATAAAGCAATTAGATCGCTTGATACCATTTAAAACCATCGTTAGAGCTGGCCAATTTACCATGTTTATGAGCCAATGTGAACATGATGAAGTATGGCTGCTAACCACTCAATTTGAAGATCTGACGATGAACCGAAGCTTGGTAATAGGGAAGTTAGAAAATAGATGTGTGAAGGGAATGCAGTCATAAATATCTAAGGATTGATGGTATACCTTAGGGTAATAATTTGAGCTACAAATCTTAATCTGAAGTGTTGTTACTGCAATCAAAAACTGTGGAGTTGATTCTGGTACTTTTCTTAGTTATTCTTGTGTTTGTTTTTTTATGGCTTTGGTGAATTATGAAAACTGTTTTATATAACTGTTGAAAGATTGTATAACCAACCATTTAAATAATATCAGTGAGCTTTGCAATGTAGATAAAGACTTATTCATAAGCTATCTATTTCCATCATAAATCTATGCAAAGAAGCCAAGTTATGAGACAGACATTGAATGCGTTTTGACTGATTTATGAAAATTGTATTTCAATCATAATATCAAGTTTCACTTTTGCTTTCAATACACGTTTTATTTACATCGCTGTTGAAATAAATTGTCTGCGCAAGAGACCAATAATTGGTTTACCACTTTAAATTCCATAGTACATATTTAAAATTCAAATAATGTTGTAAAATCGATTTCTTGACACAATTCTATCCAAACAAAATTTTGTGATTACTATCATTGGCGTGTAATAATTGTTGGATCTAAAATATCAAATGTCAAATAAAATAGACTTCGATTCAAAACCAATACGTGACTACACGAAGTAAACACAAACCAACTAACACTCTAAAACTGCGACCATAAGGTTGAAAATGGTCTGCTTTACGAATGAAAAATTTCCAATAGACATTACTGGATTATTTGATTTGAACAATAAGATTATTTGTTAATTCAGTTCAAATATGTGGAGTCTTGTGTTAGTTTTCAAGTAGTTCGTGATTACGTACACACCTTACATATGTACGGTTAAAACAAATATTTACTTACCTACAATTAACTTTTTACTGAGAAACTGAGATCATTAAATATGCCACCAGCTTTATTTATTCTTAATGTTCTTATTGCTTCATATGGAGTATAGTACGTGTGTTGACTGCCTTATTTGTGTTAATAGCGGACATAATTATCATTTACGTTGATTATTTATTAGCTTGCTCATCTAGAAGATGCTCTTTTTTCCTTGTTCAAATATATATGCCGAGTTTTGACAACATCATAAAGTATTTTTTTTTATAATTGAAAACCTTCTCTTACTACATCTGCACACTACAGCACCGCGATAGGTACTTCTTACGTTTGACATGTTGAAATAAATGTTCTTGTGAGAGAAAATAATAAATGCTGTATCAACTGTCAATACAAAAGAAATATAAAATGCATAGAATACCTCAGTTCTATATATACACCCATATCTAGATATACCTATCTATAACATACATTGTGTCAGTTTCGAAACATTGATAACTCTCCTTCAACATACGTTCATAATTAAACTTTTAAATAACAAAAAAGCTACAAAAAATTGCCACAACAAATCCTAGGAGCCTGTGATCTACGATACTGCAGCTGCACCGGGAAGGATTGACGCAAAACACAAGTTGGGCCAACTGCCAGTTTCTGAAATACTCATAAAAAACCAGGTGCGTCTGGGGAAATATATGGGTGTCAAAGCCTTTTGATCGCTATGGCTATGCATTTGTATTGCCTGACTTGACTTGTGAACCTAGTTTGTTGCAATCTGCTCTGTTTGTGACTTTCTTTTGAATGGTAAAATGTAGCTAGAAGGATACTTTGTAAAGCTTTTGGTGTTCGTAGCTAAACAACGACAAATTAGCTCTAGTCAGCGATTCGGGTAAAACCCTATCGAATTCTAAAAGAAAAGAAAATGAAGAGTGCATTCGTTGAACACATTTATTTAGCAGGAGATAAGTAGGTACCTACTATTTAGGACAACATTTTCCAAGCAGGTATGTTCTTCCTTACATACATAGGAACACGCCTGCTACGTTCGCGTATTTTGAGAGCTAACTGCACTAATAAACTAAATGCTTACCGAACCTATAACTCAACAACCTAAAATCCCACAGCATCTCCCAAAATACCTCCCCGCCCTCCTTTCCCAAAAAACGCCACGCCAGAAACTTCTCAGAGAATTATGAACAACACGAACAAGAAACGTAAATAATTTACCTCCTTCCACAACAAACCACAGATCGAGTATCGAACATTATAATTAATCCCCAATAACAAAGTTTTGTTTGAATAACAGATATTTAAATCAATAAACGTTGGGCCCTTCTATTAGAGCTGAGGTACCGATAATTATCAGGCATTTTGAAATTAATTACTAAAGAAATGCTTGGCTGTCAATAATTTATTGGCTCTTCGATCACGGTTGAGTCGGAACGAAAACCTTATATTGATTATTCAAAATATTGTGGAAACAAGGACTTAATGAAGGAAGCAAAATGGTGTTTTGATAATCTGACACAGCGATAGCGGTAATGTTAGGCTTTACAAAAGAAATTCAGTTTTAAAACTATTAGGTACTTTCTTTCTTTCTTTCTAAGTATCTCTTAGACACCAATGACTGTTAAAAAAAAAAATTAGTGTCTTACCAATGACTGTGTTTCGGATGGCACGTTAAACTGTAGGTCCCGGCTGTCATTTGACACCAGTCTAACCAAGGGGTATTGCCCGGGTAACTGGGTTGAGGAGGTCAGATAGGCAGTCGCCTCTTGTAAAGCACTGGTACTCAGCTGAATCCGGTTAGAATGGAAGCCGACCCCAACATAGTTTGGGAAAAAGGCTCGGAGGATGATGAGGTACCTATAGGTAGAAAAATGAGCCGTCCATGTCTCTAACAGTCAAGTTATTAAAGTACTTCCTCCTCATCAGTAGAAGATCTTCGATCCCAAGAACTGATCAACACAATCACAAACCACCAAAAAGGGTGAACCTCACAATAATGACAGCAATAACAAAGCCATCAATAAATCGATACTTACTGGAACTATTCAAGGAAACTTCACAGTTCCTGAAGGCGATGAACACGAAAATAATAATCGAATCCATAACAATCAGTTTACGCCTGTTTCCGAGTAATACTCCTAATATCAAAGTTTGGACCTTTGTCAGGAACTTGCAAGTTTTCGCCAGCGTTATTGTTCCGATAAATGAAAACTTTAGGAAGCCTCCCCAATTGAACATTACACTACGCTTGAAATGAACAAAAGTTTTCGTGTTAGTACTGTTATTGCTTATTTCAATAATTGTTTTATGGTTTAGATTATTAGCCATTTGCAAATTGTCCAACGTTCCAAAACGTTGTTCAAAAAGCCCCCTTGATCTCCCATACAAAGTGCGATACAAAAATCAAGCATAATTATAAAGCGGGCGTAACTTAAGTAAGTATTACTTACTTTAAAATTCATCTCATAATCACCTTTCACAACCACGCAAAAATTTTAAAAAAATCTTTATTAAAAACTTAACCACGACCATACTTTTCGAGCTTAATTAAATTTCCAAAAAAAAAGGATAGTTACGATAACAATTCTCTTTACACCTTCCACGTTGTTCGTTAATGATTATACGTTAAAACCATGGTGTTATCGCGTAGCCGTCGATTTCTCCCGGACCCCCCATTACTCGGGGCTCCGAGATCGTTAACCCAGGATCAGTTATTATTTCAATTACTTCGACAATAACGAGGGAACTATCTGTTGTTATGTTTTGATTGTATATCGAAGGTTTAGTCTATTATTGTTAAAATAACACTACAGGGCAAAGGCCGGTGAAAAGGTGAGTTCACTCCGAGAGCGATTTATTATATTCTTAGACTTCTTTCTTTACTTCTTTCGTTCAAGTAATAGCCAAAGGTTCCTTGAATTCGACAAACATTTACAAGTGATGGGTATAATTTACAGTAAGTACCATCCTTTAAAATTAATTTTTTGGTCTAAAGCTTACCTACTTATATGAGAAAGTCATGTCTACACAAATATTGAATTGCTAATTAAGTATGTTTTTGATTGTTCATATATCGGCAAATGTCCCTATCACTACAAAGCAATAACAACTAGGTATTTATTGGACACACGAATATTTTTTCCGCACAGGAATCGAATTTCCGCTTTGCAGTGGAGCAGCGAATAGCTACGGAAATCCTTCATGTCAAACATAGACAACATGATATTCGTATCTAAAACAGTTCACAGCGAATTTAGGACACACAATTCGAAATATTTATTTCATTTCAGCCATTATCTAGCTGCCAGTCACTTTATTCCACTTATCAGACTTGTTTTTGCCACCTATCAGGCCATGTGACAGCCTGATCCGACGTTTTTAGCCGGTCAGGACGGAAATCTGGCCGAAACTAGAATTCCAAATTGAAATAATACCAAACAGCTCCACATCGCTCGAAGAGACACGATATCTAAATATTTATATACAATAAAATGTAATGATACGTCTCTATTATTGTGTGGTATACCATAAAAAGAGAAAACACGCCAACAACAAGATATAATGAAAAGCGTGTGTTAATACCCTCTTAAACGACAAAACCCTATATAATTTGAACCTTAAACTAACGCAACAAAGTCGTATTTATTCCAAGCCGCAACGGTATTTACGTATTTATGCAACTGAGTGTCCAAAACATCATCACCTGTCAATATAATTAAAAAGACAGCATTTCACGGGCGATGCCAGATGAAAGGGCTTGTTAACCTGTCGGCGGGGGCTCATTAAAACGATATTTTATCGTAACGAGCGTCCGTGTAAAGGAAGGTTAAATATAACGCTGGATGGTAACAAAAGGTTAATATTTTGACACGAGATAAGTACGAGGTGCAGTTAAGTACGAAGGAAATTGTTTCAAATCATCAGTTTGATGGTGATTATGGGGTGTGAGGTGCTGGCAAGAAGATAGTTGCTTCTGATCCTTTTCTAGATAATCATTATGATTTGTTTAACAAGGTAGGTACTTACAACTCTAGCTTTTGTGTTAAACTACATTACATGTTTTCGTACTGCATTGAGTAAAGTGAGAAGAAGTATCAAGGGTTTTTACAAACAATAGGTTAGGCACACGCGTATCATAAAGTTTAATATACATTAATAACATTTACCTAATTCCCAAAAGCTTGTTTTACTCGTGGAGGAAAGGATTCACTCTGTATGTCTGAATTTAACTCTGGATGGAAGGGTATGATCTTTTTCCTATTAATTTAATTTACGTAAGTATAACATACTTATTTTTGCCTATCCCTACAAATAAAACCAAAAATAATTATATAAACAAACGTGCATACAAAAGTACAGATATTACATAAAATATTATTTACATAACTTAAAACAATTAACCCTAAACTGAGGCGCAATTAAAGCAATCAAAACAGTTTAAAAAACAAATCATCATGAACTATTACAGCCACTTTAATGGTATCTTCATGATAAATATGTAAAACGTAATATATTTTTACTGCACACCTGCCCTATGCTGACATTTGAAGCAAATGGCAGTTTCAACTTTTAAAACTCCGTAATGACTTTGATATTATATGCTAACAGCCTTCGCATACCGCAAACTTTTAGTCGGCCGATAGTTTGATCGGGCTCATTAAACACTAGATAAATGGCAGTGCGAGCATTGCAAAGATCAGGAATCTGGCCGGTATCAGACCGACCGATAAAAAGTTTGATAACTAACGAAGAGGCCAGCTCATAGCTATAGTTACACCTTACAGTTTAACTGCAGATTTCAATAACCTATCAAACTTTTTTTGCGATTACAGATCGAAAGACGTGTATATAGATCTAATGACAAAATTCGGTAAGAGATAGGTTATATAAATTCATCGTCAGTCTGCAATATGCGAAGGCTCTAAACAAACATTATGCAAATGTTACATTTCAAGCATTTAATTAAAGTACTCCGATAAAGTTAATAACTAGAGATAGGGCTAAAATATTCATTGTAAAGAAACAATGGGACCTTTTATAGAACGAGTTTAAATTGATATCTTCACAATTCGTTATTAGGTTAATGTGTACTTTAAAAGTCATTAAAGTGTTGTTCGGAAGGAAACTCAAACGATCGATATCCAATTATTCCAATTAATTATTATGTACTTCCAAAGATATCCATGATAATTTCAATTTTGTGAACGGTCTTCTATAATGGAACTAATTAGCCCTTTTCTGAATGGGCCAACGCTTTGTTTTAAAACAGATTTTGTCACAGCTGAAGCAAATAATCATTAAAAGTTCTATACCTTACAATAACTGGATAACTCTTATATATTTTTTTACTTATTTCACGAACCTTTTTCGGGGGCTTTGATTTCCAGCCAAAAACCACGATAAGACTTAACATAAAACCTGACTATTAATCTTTCAGTCACGGGAAGGGGAAATAAATACATCATTGGCGAATTGTTTGTTTCCACCATAATGTACCATGGTGTTCGACCTACATCCTTTGTACATTCATCAACATACGTCACGAAGCTATGATAAAAGTCACACAATTAAATTTATGGTCCACATTCCTGGAATAGAGATATAACTCTCATTGATGTAACAAACGGACAAGACCATAGATTACGTGGAAGTATGAATTTGATGTAGATGAAAGCAATTATGTGGGATTTGTAGAAAGAAGTTTGTAAGTCTATAAGAACAGCTAGAAATAAATAGTATAGAATATATGTATTTACAGATTTCTTTGTAATGAATAGGTAAAAACAAAATCTTTAGGTACCTGTCTTCTTACATTAGTTAACAAGTGTCGAATGAAAAAACGTTTTGTAGGTAATAACGAACGAAAAAAACATTACTAAAGGACTTAGCTGATTGTAAACCTAACTGCCTGTCTTCTATGCCAAGCTTTTATCTTGGAATAAAGCCCACAAAGGAATGCATTAGTTTTTTTCACTTTTTATTCATTCAAAGTTGGATGTATTAATGAAGCGTTCTATAAACTATTGATACTCCAACGTCAACAAAAGCCTGTGTGGGTTGATAAACTTTCACTGGGACCTATAGAGTGTTGATTCAATTTTGTTTGTCGGTACAGCAACACTTTATTGTGTAAACGTTTCAACCAAAAGTTTATGCTTTGTTTAGACATTGCATTCCACAAAATTCGGTCGATCGAAACAATGCAGCGAGAAGCCTGGCACGTTCAAAATCAGAAATGAGAAACTTGAGACTTTGTTTCTCTGCTTAGGTAAAGTTGTATATCGTACAAGGGCAGCAGGAATAGCGATTTATCCCAAACCTTTAGTACCTACCAACACTTTTTAACATAGGTATCTCATTCTCATACTTATTATTCTCCACATTATTGAACGCTCCGAAAAAAATATATTGGAATGCACTCAATTCCAATCCCATTTTCTCAGCTCATGACTGATAATTTTCCCCAAGGCATGATTAGATTCCACTTTTAAATCTGATTTCGAATTTGGAATCAAATAAATTTAAAAATAATCAAATAAAGTTTTATCATATCAGCCAGCTAGACTTTTAGCAAAGATTTGATTCCCTCCAGCCTATTCTCATGATTCAAACTTCGAAGATCAACGGCCAGCATTAACATTCCAATTTTAAATCATTAATAGTACAAACGACTTGGATATTCCAAGTTCTAATGCCTCCCAGATGGATTACTCTCGAGTCCAGATCTACAGATAAAAAGTCTTTGTAATTTATTCGGTACATTACGTTTTGGATTTTGGACGAAGTTTCGACAGAGGGAGCCGAATGAACGATCTCTTTACTTAATATTGTTTTAGTACTGAAAATATTTTTTTGTATTTTTAAAAGCTCTGCTTTATAAAATACGGGAGGTTTTGATGGAAATAAACTTTTTAGGCGTTACCGAGAAATTCTCATTACAGGACTCAGTCAGGACTGTATTATGATTCTGTCCATGATTTTCCTGGAAGTCAGGTGGTCAAGTAGGTACTTCAATTAATGTAGATATTGACTTTCTTTTGCATAAAATTCATCCTGCCAGGTCAAGTGCGCATAAAAAGCCAAAAACATTTTTCGTACTTTCAGTAGGTGTTATTATGATTGCGTTTAATTTTTTTATTGAGCAAATTGATCTGATATTTTTAACCTAAAATAGGTACATAAGTACCTACAGAATTACATTGTGTGCACGTGTATTCAATAAAAAACCGGCCAAGTGCGAGTCGGACTCGTGCACGAAGGGTTCCGTAAATTACAGTTAAATCAACCTATCTCAAAAACTATAAGAGATACTTTGATCAAACCAAAAATCGTTGAAAGAGTTAATTAGCATGCATCACCTCTATTTTTTTTAGAATTTTATACCCCGTAGTTATAAAAATAGAGGGGGGGGGACATACTTTTTACGACTTTGAGAGCTGATATCTCAAAAACCGTTCACTTTAAGAAAAATGTTTTTTAGAAAACTTTATATCATTTTAAAAGACCTTTCCATTGATACCCCACACGGGTATGTACATCGAAAAAAAAAATTTCATCCCTCAGTTACATGTATGGGGGGCCCCACCCCCAATTCTTTTTTTTACTATTTAGTGTCATATTTTTGTAGCGGTTCATACAACACATATTCCCATCAAATTTCATCACTGTAGTACTTATAGTTTCCGAGTAAATCGGCTGTGACAGACGGACAGACGGACAGACGGACAGACGGACATGACGAAACTATAAGGGTTCCGTTTTTGCCATTTTGGCTACGGAACCCTAAAAACGCCTACTTATGTATCATAAAATATCGTATGACGTAAATACACCCTCAATATAAATTGTATTCGACCACAAAGTTACAACCGAACTCATTCATTTCACCTCATTATTTCCTGTTACGAAAAAAAACAATACTACGGATATAGATCGTAATTTTCTATCCGGACTTACAAAACTTCATTACTTTTTCTTCCTGGTTATTAAAAACAAATTATCCTTAACTAAGGCATAGTATCTGTCTATTCGGCTTTCATGACAAAAAGTCTAAACCGATTGAAATGAAATTGGGTACACATACTAGGTACATTATAGAGCCTGAGAAAGGACATAGGCTACTTTTTATTTGGGTGCGGTAAGAAGTTTCCTAGGGACGCGAGTAAAACTGTAAGAATTAGCTGGAAAAAATATATTTTTGTTAGTATTTTGTTTTTTTGTACTTAATTTTATTTCAATATTAGCTTAGCCAGTGTTAGCAAGTGTAGGTTTAATAAAGTTTAAGGGCGAATACATGTTCTTTTACATAGGTATAATTCAGTATTATTCTCTAAATAAAACATTTCTGCAACACGAGGAAAATAGAACAACAACTACTTTCGTTTTCAGTCTCCTTTTTACTTATCAAAGCTTTTCCCTGGAAAGCGTAACCATTATTGTTTTTGGTTATTTAAACTATTACCAGTTATTATGTCTGAGTAGTTGTAATAGACAATAGGTATCTATTCGTGTTCGTGGTCGTTGATAGAGTGACAATGCAAAGTGGTCTATTTTGAGTACCCTTCCTTTTATTTGTCGACCTTTTGTTTTATGAAGAACACTAGAACATTAAAACCTATAACGACATTGTGGGATGGGCTCATAATTTGTAGACAGGGCCTAGGTATGTAGGTACATAGGCCCTGTCTACAATTCAAATAAGTTCTTAATAGCAGTACCTACTGTTACGAAGAACTGATTTGAATGAAATTCTCTTCCAGTTATGGTAACGGACGGAACTTGTCAGAAGGTAGACGGCCACTTAGAAATAGGAATTTTCAATTGATTCAAATTACCTATCTTTAGGTACCTATTGGTACTTACTTACTTAGGTATACCTAAAGCTCACAAGTTGCTTGGTTTGCTCGTATGACCGCGTTAATCTTGAAAACTCGCCCATAACGGGCCTGCTGGAAGAGATTTCTTATGAAATAAGCTGTGCCTATTGTACTATGTGTTCTATTTTTATCTTCTTGTCTGTCGTCTATGTGTGTACATAAACTATTCAATAAATAAATAAGCGACTGGTCCGATGTAAAGAAGTATTTCTGCGATGTTAGCATATTCATCGAGGGATGCTCGCTACTCTATACCTACTAAGCTTTTTTACTTATGTTTTTCAATTAAATTACAACTGCATCATTTATTCCAAGTATTTATAAAATGAATTATTTAAACTCTCCATATAACCTATGATATCTACAATACGCAATGATATAGTAATCAGTCATTTATAAGTAAGTACCATAATTAAACAGAATTAACATTAATATGACAATCTGCATAATCCTTACTCATTAACAAAATGGTATTTATCAACGACATGAGAGCAGACATTGAAGGATGGGTTTTGTGAATATTATGCGGATATTATGCATATTTTATTTAATAAAATATTGGGTGTTGTACCTAATTAATTTGGTATAAAATACTCACGTATTATTAACGGATAGTTTATGGAACATCATTCAGCAGATGCGGCCAACAGTTGTTTTAGGATAGCAAACAGTTGAAATTAAATGCAGTTTCAATTATATTGACTAAGTATTCAAAATCTTCTGATTATAGGTACTTTCTCCAGAGGGGATATATACTTACATATATCTAGATCATCATCATCTCCCTGCCTTTACCTACTTATTCCATATCTTTGAGGTCAGCGCAGCATGTTTTCTCCTTCCATTCTCTTCTATCTGCCGTCAACTCTCGTTCATTTCCCACAGGAGCAGTGGGAGCTTTGGGCTACGCTACGCCCCACATTCTTACATATGAGTGCCTAAATAAAATTCCCTAATAGGCTTTGTAGTTAAAGAAGATACCCAACTGTCGGGTAGATGATCATACAGGTTACACCTTACTCCTTATCCTAACTCTCAAGCAAAACTATAACCCCCTAACCTCTATTCAATGCCTTCCAAAAACAAAACACGCGTCAATAAATACTCCCCGGAATTGTTTTCCGTCCTAATGGTAGGGACAGATCATCGGCATGACAGCAACGACACTTTGTTTACACACGTCGATCGCGTGTGACAGTAATTTATTGCGTAATAAGCGTTCTCTACGCGGGAACACGTCTACAAAATGGTTGCCTTTCGTGACGCCTACAATAGGATCATTTAAAGTTCTGGAACCGCTATGACTGCAACATATTGGGGTAGTACATCCTAACCATACAAAAGAGTCTGTCAATGTATGACAGCTCAACTCAAAACGGAAATAGTGACAGCTCAACTCATTCCATTTTATTATCACACTAGCCGTTTTCCCGCGGTTTCACCCGTGTCCCGTGGTAAATACTGCCCGTACCGGGATAAAATATAGCCTATGTTACTCGTGGATAATGTAGCTTTCATATGGTGAAAGAATTTTTAAAAAAGGTCCAGTAGTTTTTGAGCCTATTCATTACAACCAAACAAACAAACAAAGTTTTCCTCTTTAAGTATAATATTAGTATAGATTATAACTCAAATACGCACTCACAAAATTGACAAGAAACTTAAGTATACTTGACACACATGTACCTAATGTCATGACATAGGTAAGGTTGATATAGGTATAGGGTTACCATATCTCAGGATTTGTCCTGAGATTTCAGGATTTTTCGACTCTTCTCAGGATTCCGGCCGGATTTAGCAAATCTAGTCATAGCTCAGGATTTTGAATAAAAAACAGGTTACATTTTAAAGATCTCTCTTATTAAACTACTAAAAATAATCTTCTTTCGGTAACAATTGTAGTTTAAATCAATACTTATGTATCAATTTAAAACAAACTTAAAATAACCTTCTTTTGTTAATAGTTGCAGTTAAAATCAATACTTATTTATCGAAGTAAAACGAACTAAAAACAATCTTCTTTTGAGTGCGATGTACGGTAGACTGCACATCAGTGGTAACTGTCATGTACCTTAACTCAATAGTAATAAGTACGATTTTCCCATAAAACTGTTACCACTGACCTGAAGTTGACTGTACATACAAGCTTGCAACGCGTCTCATAAAACGCGTGCGCAAGATCCGCAGTGTATACAACGATAATAATACGTTTTTGAGAGAAAATTCTCATCTGTAGAAAATCTCAGGACTTTTCCATGGAAATCAGGCCTTTTCTCCGGACTTTTGATTTTTTCATCTGGTAACCCTATATAGGTATAAGTATGACTGATGCTCTTGGACCTCTGGCAGAAAGGAAGGCGTGTCCGGTTGGTTATCTGAACTCTGAGCCCACAACACGCGAAACCATTCTTTGTCATTGTTTTCTATTATTTTTCATTGTAACAGTTCAATTTACTCTCAAGTATTGATCGGCTCTCCCTTCCTTATCAAAATTTTGTTGATTCCGAAGATCGGCCTGTCTGTTTTTTTGTCTATTGTATTTTAGGGTTACCTAATATTTTTTGTACAATAATGTATCGGATAGGCATGATACTTGGGAATATGAGGTAGTCTGATTGTCTCATTGTTGATTTGCATTCAAGATCAGTCGTTGTAATCTTTAGGCAGGTACTCTAGCAGATGATTGCTTTTTTTCAATTAGTTACTTGGGCTAGTGTCCCAATAACACAGGCTAAATGCTACATCAACGAAAGGAAAATAAGTATTTGTTTAACACACCTATATACCTGTAGGTAAATAGCTATTTCAGCATATATCTTGGTCTTCATTTAATCCATTCATTTAGAAACCGAGACACTTAAAGGGGTCTACACACCAAAGCCGCTGACCCGGCGGCACAGCCCGGCGGCACGACTGCCGCGGCATGTGGTGTTCTAGTAATTGTCAAACACTCTATGAAAGCCGGCGGCATGATTGTACAAAATACGGCCGCCGGGCTGTGCCGCCGGCATCAGCGGCTTTGGTGTGTAGACACCTTTAGAAATAGACCTACTTAACAGAAATGTGGGATATATTTACAAGTAATTAGTATCGTGATAACAGCCACAAAGTAACTATTGAAATGTAATACAATGAAGTATCTTAACTACATTTAGCGAACAGGCGCGACAACCGCGAGCCTAACTAAACAATAAGGCTCTCCTACGTCCGATAATCGGTAACAGATTTTTTGTAGGAGAAAAATAAAACACACTGATAGGTATAGTGCAACGCACACATGCTACAGAGAAAGATTCGGTCAAAAAATCCTAGTCAGGACATCCGACAAGGAATCGGCCCGATCATCTGTCCTACAGAAACACAGACGGTTCGAGCACGGACTCCCGAATAAGGGCGTGTACGCGTGACAGATTTTTTGGCACACGGGCTATGCCGTGCCTAGTAAACGCGTAGACCAAGCCGAGCGGCAAAATCCACTACTGACGCTATATTTACGAATGTTATTCTAGCGGAAACCTTCCCCGACATTTTTTACAATAGGCATCTCGACATCAGTCGCTCAGTTTAACATCCCTTAGATCTATGTTGTTTGAAGAATCTTTGTTGTCAAAAATAAAATCCTTGAAAACGAACAAGGAATATTCTCTTGAATTTTTATTCAGAATTTTATTCTAACACAGACTTAACAACCACCAATTTGGAGCTGTGTTCAAATCGTTTTTCTTTTTAAATCACCAATAAAATACAGGTAAACTATCTAGCTGGTACAGGTACAGTAGGTATTTACCCAAAACAAAAATGTGAAAGACTGCCAAGTTCGATAATATGGGAACGCTTCGCCTATAAAAGAAGTGAGATCTGAATAAGTACCAAGTTCCATACACATACCTCAGTTAAAAATAGTTACTTTTTAATGATGCTACTTGGCAAGTTTTCACACACCTTGTTATAAACCTACTAAATGCAATGAATCAAGTATTTAATTTTCTATTAAAACTTGCCAAGTAATCATCATTAAAAAGTAACTATTTTTAACTGAGGTATGTGTATGGAACTTGGTACTTATTCAGATCTCACTTCTTTTATAGGCGAAGCGTTCCCATATTATCGAACTTGGCAGTCTTTCACATTTTTGTTTTGGGTGGGATTTCATTTATTTTTGTAAGGTTGGTTATTTTATTTTTTTCATATGACAAAGTTAGTTAAGGAAATGACTCATTTATACTATCTTTCAGATTTTTTAATATGCACGCTTCTTACAAAGAAATGAACTAGATTTACCAACTGACTGACATGACATGTTATCATATATTATGTTTGTGGATCAAAGTTACACATTCGTTATTTTCGAAAGTGACTCACACTTGGCCGTTTTCAGATTTTTACTTTACTTTGACTAAATACAAACCTTTGTAACGAATTTCAGATCGGTACGACCATTCGAAGATATATTATATAAATATAGATAAATTTAGTTCGTTTTAGTTCCTTAGGGGTATAAAACACCTTCATTATTTTAAAACCGACTCACACTTGACCATTTTCAGATTTTTCCCTTTACCTTGACATAAAGACCTACCTCCATGCCAAATTTCAAGTCAATACGACCATTGGAAGTGGTCTAGGTTTTTGATGAGTGAGTCAGTCAGTCAGTCAGTCAGTCAGTCAGTCAGTGAGTGTATAGTAAAAATAGCGATTTTCTGACGTCAATATCTCAAGACCTACAATAGGTATATTAATGAAATTTTGTATTTTAGATAAGTGAGGGGGTCTCAACAGATACTTGAAATTTGATATGCGTAACTAAAAAAGATTTTGAGTTATATGGTGTTCGAATTTGGCCCGAAATGGTTCGTGTAATATAACCCACGGCCGGTGTGTCACTTTTTTTGCTCGAACTTGGCGGACACACTGCCGTGTGTCTAGGTAGCAAAACTTTTATTGATTTGATGATACTAACAGAAAACAATAAAGTACCTATGTAAGAACCAGACAGGTAAATTGATAATAATAAACATTAGTACATTGTGTATCTGATATCTAAAACTATTCCTCAATACATTTACCCAACTGTAAAATAGTTGCTACAAATAGACAAAGATAAACTAATTGCTTGCTACATCAAACTTGCACTTAGGAACAGGCTTCCAGAGATAATATGGATATTTATTTAAAGGCTTCTAGATACCAATGCTGTTTGCATTACATTTCAATCGATAAACATATGCTAGCATATGCAGATGTATTCAAACGATGTGTATAGCTAAGAATGCAGTTTTGAATGTCCTATGTGTATGAATGGATGCTGATAACATGTAAATAAGACAAGTTTCTTGTTAGCAAAGTTTTCTGTTTGCAGTTTTATCTGTTTGTGATATTGGAGCTCAATTAATTGATGATGTCTCTGGGCCCCTGGAGAAGGTACAGGTCGAAAACACTAGTTTCTAGTTTCACCCGCATCGAGGGATAGGGTACTACTTTTTTTATTTTGTGCAGAACCGTAATATTTTGTAGGTAACATTGTCTCCAAACTTTTGTAGATCACTAAAGTCGGTTGTCAAGTCTTAATCTCCACTCATATAAACTTGTAACCCAATAAACGAACCATAAATAAAGTCCACGCCACCATGACTAATATTGCCACCTGGTTGCACTTGCACCTTCAAACCTGCTTGTTCAGCTCATTACAAACGATTATTATAAAGAAATGTGCTACAGGAAATAATAAAACTTAGAAGATACGCATCTGATCGAGTTATATCGCCATAAATATGTCTGACAGGTAATTAGAGTGACTTTTGTGATGAAACGCTCGTGGCGAGCAGATAATTAAATTAGTTGTAGATAAATTGGTGATAGTGTTTTTTCTTTATTGCTTCAAGTTATGCCGAAATTTAGACCACTGTGAACTGAGAAAGTTTTACTAAGGTTATAATGTGAAGAACAAAGAGATTAGGAAGCAAAAGATTGACATTTCTGGAGCCTACAAGTCAGTATTTGTACCATTTACAAACGCTCTTTGGCTCTTTGTAGAAATGTGGTTTGCGGTAAAACAATTTGATTAATGGGTGGTTTACAATAGTGGATGTTTTAGCTGTGTGTATCTTCAAATGCATAACATAAATTAGTACTATCCTACAAAGCGTAGCTTAAAAGTAATGCTTTAGGCCCAAGCTTAAAGGTCCGTTTTTCTTACCTGAACTGTGATTAATAAACATGTTTTTTTTTTTTAAACAAACTGACGCTTATGTAGTCGGTGCACTTCGGTCTATACTTTGCTCAGCGTTTTTTTCACAACAAAGAATGCCCCGGGCAACTTTAAACTAGTTAGCACTTAGCTATCCGTAAAAGCAGAGTTTTACTACAAGTGGCTATTAGCATATCTGCAAAACTAGGCTATTTTCCAGCGGCTAATAAGTAACCTGTATCCTGTATTGCATGTCATATGGCTATTAAGATATCTTAAGCTCCCTATAAAAACACCGTTTATGGCTGTTGATACCTCTATCAGTAATTTAGTAAAGACTTTAATAACTATCTAGAGAACAGTTTAAAAGCTGGGTTGAAGCTAAAAATAAAGTAGCAAAACTAACGTAAGGCTATTTTTGGCTACGTATATACCTTGCTTACTGGTGGAGAATTAAACAGATATTCTTTTAACGGTGGCCCAGCTTTAATCAAGTATATACATATGTATATGCTACCTACATACTAATAAATTCTTAAGTATTATTGGCCAGTATCTGTGCACCTTTATAGTTTATCGGCGGTTTATGTAATAATTTTCCCATAACAATTGTTCGTATCCCGGGTATAGGACAGTTTCTGTAACACAAGATTAAGTTTTCAAAAAAAGCTTCCAGTACCGCATTAAAAGCAACCAATTAATATGAAAAGCCGTCAGATTTCCGATTGCCATCTCACATTCTGACGAAGAAATACAGGACCTCACATAAATAAACACCAATTGAGAACAAAATTTGCTCCAGAATTTGTAACTGAAATAGAGTAACTACAGTCTGGGTTATATAGACTGGGTTAACAGGCGTCGAATACTTAGCCGATCCTTTTGTTTAGTATGACTTCAATTCCTATCAAGATTCTCCTGTTCTGTTGTAACTTGGACCTGGCAATCTGTAGATAATCAAATATGAACGCATAAAAAATAAACATACATATTTTTTAAATCCTATTTGCCAACCTTTCAGGCAGCAATGAGATTTGCATTTGATTACCGTATTATTCGTGTATTTGTTTTTGTTTGTTTATGAAAACAAATATTTTTGCTTTGCTACAGTCGATTAAAAGGTGTGAAAAATTAGCGTTTTAATTAACATTTTAACTACTTACCTAAATTAGTAAAGTGAGTACTTAAATATTCACATACCTGGCTGTGTGTGTTTATTTTGGTTAGCAAGTCAAAATATTCTAAGTACTGAAAATGCCTGAAAACACACCTCGTGTTGTTACTTACATAATTATCGCTCAGTTGTTACTACGGCCCGTAAAATTGCTATGAATAGCGAGTTTGTAGTATTTACTCGAATGATGTATGGCGAACCGCGACTATGGAAGGCGCCTACAGTCTATGGTTTGGCTTTGTGAGAATGAGTGATTGCTTGCGTGATATGCGAAGGGTCGGAAATCGTTTTTGGCTAATGTTTTTTTGTAAAATAAACTTGGTAAGTATAACAGTTTTAGGCAATCCTTATGAGGCGACAGGGTAACTGTCTATAAGTTTTAGTGACTAGGTAGGTAGAATCAGTGATTGAAAATGTTTGTTAGGAGGAGAATAATCGTTGTAATTTAATTTAAAAATATGTTACATGAACATACCAAACCATTCAAGGCATTGTTTAAAATAGACCAAACAGATACCTATGTAGGTATATGTTCCAATTAAGCCCGTACCTAACAGTGAAGCTTTTCTAATGAGTGCAACTATGAAGAAGAAGGGCTTTTACAACTGGTTACCTTCTACCTATAGCTTTACTTCTGCCTAACCCATTCCCGTTGCCGTTGGTATGATTTAACGTCATTAAGTTATAAATAAAAAGTGTATTTTTTGCATCTTACTGACAGCCGCTATACAGCCTCTCCAAAGTTTAAATTAATGGCATTCATTAGAACCCGCGTGTTTCTAGCACCAATGCAATTATACCGTGATTTATATACCCCATTGGTGCAGTTTGTTAATTAAAATAATTAACAGACTGGTGGTATTTCATTTGTATACCCCTACCCAAGTATCTATACCTATTCAAAAGGAACTCATTTAAGTGAGGAAAGGTTGGCCCATATCTATGTTAATTAAGAACTGACCTAAAGGTAAAATACAGAGATTACCGACACAGATAGGTAGTCCCTAATTACATAATTAATCAATAACTGCTCCACAATCACAAAACGAAATCTTAAGTTTTAAGATGGCCACCTCTAAACACATGATGGATCACAGATAAAAATAATAAGGGCATTCTTCTCATTAAAATCACCTATTTGTCACTGGCCAGTTCGGACGGTTGATCAATGATCCAACGAGTCCCGTGATCCCATCCGACAAATGGACCATAGAGATCTCAATCGCATAAGTAATGAGTCCCGGTACGATGCATCAATAGGTAGATACCGGGTACCTTCCTAATTTTATCTTCACCGAGGTTTTACCCGGCGATTATAATAAAATAAATATTACGTGATAGGTGCCTACCTAACCCTAACCGAATGTGTGGGTCACATTTTTTTAAGTTGTGCTCCTATTTAGGTACCTATATCTGTCAACTCATTTATTACCCTTACAATATTGTGGACACCCACTATCGAATTGGTTGTAAACTGTAATGATAGTGTGTTTGTTTTTAAATAAATAAAAATATTTCAGATCTAACTTGAACCCACAAAACTATCTAATAGTGTGAAATGAAACCACGGAATGTACCTATCTTGTTATTTATCACTAGCCGTTTTCCCGCGGTTTCACCCGCGTCCCATGGTAACTACTGCCTGTACCGGGATAAAATATAGCCTATGTTACTGGTGGATAATGTAGCTTTCGAATGGTAAAAGAATTTTTAAAAACTGTCCAGTAGTTTTTGAGCCTATTCATTACAACCAAACAAACAAAGTTTTCCTCTTTATAATATTATAGTGTAGATAACTTTGTGAATGGTGCTGCCATCTGTTCTTTTAACACAATACTGCGTGAACATTAAACGATGTCAAAACAATGTGACGTATCTCTAAATAAAAATGCAAATTTTAAGAAGCATATGTAAAAAATATATATCGTGTAAACGAAATTAACATTGCAGCTTTAATATTTGGAATTAATATTTCATTTGCATGTTCAGTATCGACATCTTTTGGTATTACTACACAAACATCCGGCAATCCTAGCTAGCGCCATCTTTTGTTGCTGTTTAGTAGTATTAGTGACACGTAAGATTGTTTTTGTGTGTCTGTTGCTAAAATATGATTGGTGATTACAATGTACGGACCAGTTTCTAACCAATCAAACGGCTAGTTTAATATTAATTCACCGATATAGGAAATTGACCATAGAACCAAGACCAACTTCTGTAATAAACTTCGTTTTTGATCTCGTGTTTCTACTGTGCAAGTTCACGATAACAAAGTGCATTTTTAAGTGTAGTGCATTGTAAAATGACCTAAATTGTGATTAGTGAAACTTAATTGTGGTGAATGAACAGACAAACCAAAAAGGATAACGTGGAAAGCGATATGATACTCTCCTTAGCAGTGTTCTAAGATTGTGTTCGTATCGCGAAGTTTCATAATAGTGTCGAATGATAAAAACCGAAATGTCTACGAAACCAGCTAATCAGAAAAGGAGGTAAGTGTTTATAATTACTTAGGAGCTGTGTTTAACATAACCTAGCTATTAAGTTTAATGAATGGTTGCTATCTGTTTTCGCTGTATCATTTCTAAATTTTCCTGTTAACTTGGTTGCCAAGTGTCACTGTATTCATTGAACTTTCTCTTTGATTTTTGGTTATTTGAACAGATTATATCATACACAGAAGGCAGGTTGACCTTGTAGAGGTACTAATTACAATGTTTTAACAATTCTTGTCAGTGGTCGATGCGGCGCAGGTATTGTAACGGGACCCACAGTACCATTCTATTCCAAGTTTCTTTTTACAGAACTTGTTTGTGTTCAACATTTCCTGTGATTACATGAAGGTTGGTGATAAAAAAAACGACTTCATTGTAAACAAATTGGGTTGATAACACTGATTATGAGCTACTTCCCCATTATCATGGTTATTTTTTCTATGGGAGCCATAACAAAGGGTTTTGGTAGAGTTTTTCTACCATGTAACATGTCTCTTTAATTAAGTTTGATAGGTTGTACAATTTCACAGCAAAATTTACTCTAGCAACACTAGGCTCAGAATAAGTTATTTGCCGAAATACCCAAATACATTTGCCTAATTCAGGTAAGACTACTTCTGCTACGGACTCTACAACTGTAAAACAAAATTACACCAAAATAAATATATATTTTGGGAATATAATGATGGCATGTGTATTGCATCATCAATTTTTAGCCCTGATTTTGTGCAGCCTATGATAAAAATATTACTCTGCATTGTCTTTGGTAATTCATGTTTCTGCGATTTGTCGATCCCAAAAATTACAAATCATATTATTTTGAAATTGAGTTTCAGAATCAATTTCAATAACTGACATAGTTTGTCTGTTATTATTAATGAAACATAAAAGTACTTAGTACCTGAAACAGAAAATAACTTTTTCTTCACTTCGCCATGTGCTAAACAATAGACAAAAATGGCCTACAACATTAGAATTCATGAATTTTAATGAAATACAATACTTACCTACTCAATTTGACATTGTGGTGTCATACTGATGTAGCATAATAACACAACAAATAAATCTGATGCAGGACCCTATGTAGCAAGGTGCAAGGATATGCTGACATGAATAAATAATAGAATAATTGATAAAACTTCTTTGTCAATCATTTACTTAGTGGATTATATAGCTGGTGAAAACAACTGCTTGTTTTTTAGGAAAATAATAGTGAGTAATTTGGGTAGTACATGTAGGTAACTTTCAAGATTTTTCCTTAAATTGATTGTTGTAATTTTGGGCTTATATATTTGTCATCAATACAAATAAATATAGTTAGGTCAGAACTTACCTCTTATATTTTAATGTAATTACCAGATATACCTAGTAAGGAAATTACGTAATCACATGTTTTTATTTAATGGAAAAAAGAAATCCCTCGAATTTTAAATACCTACTTATTTGTTCAGTATAAAATCATATTTATTCAAAATCAAGTACATCAGAAAGTTCGCAGACTTCAGTTCCAATAGTGATCATTTATGTTAAAAGTAAGAAATTAATAAGCTGGCAAATAAAGTCTCAACAGCGAGTTACATTGGCCGCTCTGTTGGAATATGATGACAGGGGACTCCAAATCTAGCATAGGAATTAAAGGAGTGATAGCAGCAATGCATAACGCCTCCCCTTGCTAGTAAAGTTAAGCCAATTGCCAGTTACAAAATCACATAGAGGATCTCACTTATGTAGGTATCCTGTGTGTGATTTTATATTAGAACCTATCAGGACAAAATAGCCCCAAATGCCCGATTACTTGATGATTGTCTTAGTTGAGTAAAACCCCTGGGAATATAGTCTACGTCAGCTCTTAGGAAGGTCAACAGCCTTTGCAAGAAATAATGCTAATTTGTCTGACGTCATGGACACGCTTTAGCGCTAAGCGGCGCTCATTCATTAGGCGCCAACGTCTTTTTCTAATAAGTAGGTATAATAAATACTACGAAAATCCATAGGTATACTTACTATCTGCAGTCTCGGATTTCCGTCTCAGTTTCCTCATGTCCAAAGTACCAATGAAACATAAAGTTGGCTATCATTAAACTTTGAAACAACATGGAAGGATGGGATTTCCACTCAGAATTAACAAAATACATATTAGGGACATATACCAATAAACACACATATACCTTAAAATGGAGGTTAAACAGAATTTTTGATCCTGGACATAACTCTTCAACCATCACAGAATAAATTACTTTTTATCATATATCTGGATCTCCCCCTAGGGAGTTCAAACGCCCGTTGGGGCGATCGTTGCCAATTACCAATTCTGTAATTTGCCAATTTGTTCCTGCTGGATGCAAAGGCCTGTTGCACATCCTCGTGGAAGAACAGAATAAACGCCCAGGATTGTGTGGATACTATCTTATCTGCGTTTCGAAAAAGAATAGTCTTTACGCCGTTTAATTAAAGACGATCCTCAGACATCAACAATAACACTCTGAAAGCCATAAAAACGATTGGCGCCGCGCCATTTTCACTGTTTGTTTAACCACTTCCAAATAACAAAAACACGCGGTTTTCACTTACTCATGCCCAGACAGAAGAATTTATCATTAAGAAGTCTACTCATCCACACACAACTGTGTTAAAAAATACAACTATAATAATTTCCCAAAGGGATTCTTTGCTGACATTTCATTTACTTACGAAATATATCTCCCAATCATTTCCTCTTAAGTCAGTAGACCTTATTCCGACTTCCGATGTAATAAGGATATGGACATTTATACAGTTTGCATATCAACAAAGCTTAACTTCAATTTAGTATTGAGAGGGACAAATTACGTGACGTCATTTGGAGGCCGGGGATTAAGCGTGATTGAGTTTATTCTGGTACAGGAATGAACGACCGAAACCAAACTGTAGATGATTTTTGTCTCACAGGTTGTGTATGCTGTAAGTTCTTACGACCATATGAGTAAACGATGAAAAATCTATACTAATATTATAAAGCTGAAGAGTTTGTTTGTTTGTTTGAACGCGCTAATCTCAGGAACTACTGTTCCGATTTGAAAATTTCTTTCAGTGTTAGATAGCCCATTTATCGAGGAAGGCTACAGGCTACTTCTTATCCCGGTACGGGAAGTAGTTCCCACGGGAGCGGGTGAAACCGCTGGCAGAAGTAATTTATATTATAGAAAGTTATGGTCAGGAACGATTTCCAATCACGTCGTTATTTCTACGTCTATCTACTTTCTTGTCTTTCTTAATTACGTTTAGTCCCATCTTGATAGTTCTGCTGCCTATACAATTTATTAATAATTTAGTAATTTGACAAAGGAACCACAGACTTTCTAGTTACTGCAAACACAGGCTGGCTAATAACTTATTTTCATCAATTTACGAGAATTGAGATAAATTATCTTTTGGCTGAATTACACGTTTTCTAGGTTATTGGCAGCTGAGGTTTATCTTTAAGAGTCTTTTTATGTATTCCAGAAACAGATAAAATCCGTGCAGATTTCAATAAAGTAATTGAGAACGGACTTTTTATTTATCTTACTTAATGGGCGTTTTGCTTTGTTCAAACATACAGTAGGAGGTAAATTAGCAAAATTGATATGCGGGGTCATTAGTATTTGAGCTCAACATCATACCAGATTCATGGAATTTTGATAATTGATGTTACGGATGGGGTAAATCCCTTGCATAAGGCAATCCCAAACTACTCAATATTATTGGTTCTTATATTCCGGTTTTACGCCGAACATTTGAAGGATGCAACTAAAAGCATTTCAATCGATACTTAAATTATTATTAATCGAATGTTACGTTTGGAATGATAAACATGTTGAGAAGACCTTCTGATGTATTTTTATTCTTAGTACTGAAACGTATGGAAAATCATAGTCAATGTCTAACTTTATACTTAGAGGATTTACGTCATGCACTTCAAAAAAACTTAAGTACATGACATATTATTAATTAATTGTAATAAATATTTTATTAAAACGTGACAGTCTGGGAAAACTAAGCTATGACGTTAATACTGATCACTATTTACATATAATTATATCCTATAATTACGAGTAATGAAATAATAGATATTTATACAACAGAAATAATGCAATTTGCATCCAGAAGCTAGGCAGAATTTTCCATATACCAGTAGATAAATTTTGATATTCAGTTTCCTCAAAATCTTTTTAAGTTTTCACGTGAAATACCTAGTAAGAAACATCCACACATACGTAGGTACATCCAAACTTCGCGATTATGATATTTTTGTAATGCACTTTGTTGTTTTTTGGTCACACATCACACAAGACGAAAGGAAACGTTGAACTTTCTCTAAAACTTGTTGTTATGTGCATTTTTATCTAAAAATACCTATAATAAATAATTCCTGACATTAATCAAACGAGACTTATCCCGAAAGTGGGGCACAAAATAGTAAACACTGCATTAACGACCCTTTCTATTTCACAATAGATACATTTTCCAGCCAATCATAAAACAGGTCAATAAGCAAAAATAGTTTTCTTGCATTTTCCTCGTGACATTTCTCCAGAAACATTTCCTAGTATTATTTTAAGCATTACTAATCGTTTGTGTTTATTATTTGTTAACGCTTTCTCCAGAATACCAAGGAATTCAGTCTCACAGGGACCAACATTAAAGAAAATATATTAAAACCACAGTACTTACTAAATTAAAGAAAGTACCAACTCTCAAATGAAATCGACCATTACATCGTAGGCACCTAAGATTAGAATATTTTATTAGAATGGACGCCTCAAAAATAAGTAGTCCTACGAAAGAACCGGCACGGCGTCGAATTTATCACAATGATCTATTTATTTACTGCGCAAACGCTGACGACCGTGAACTCTGTTTGCGACTGTAACATGTTTTTTTGATGGCTCCGTCCGATTGAATGCCACATTCGGAACTGATAATTTGTCAAAATGTACGTGTAATTTCTTCAGATATATATATTGAGCTGGTTTCTAAGTACAATTAGTCATCCTAATATTACTAGGAAATGTTTAAAAGTTTGTAAGAAACCCAATATTTGTCAGGTATTACATAACGGTTTCAAATTAGTAGAAGTAGAAACAGAAGACCAATTTCTAAGTAGACGGTAGACAGGTGGACTAATTCTGCCGTTAACTTGACATAGCTTCAAGGTGCTGGGATTTCGAGAAAGAACGTCCAAAGTCCAAATGGCACGGCAACGGAAAAGTCAAATGGGACGATTATTACCACAGCAAACTAAATTCTTTACACATGACTACAAATCAAACGTTATAATAAACACAATTTGCAAACCTATCAAGATTTCAAAGGATGTAAAGGCAAATTATCCAACTGACGTTTTACCTACTGGTCTAAAGTAGTAATTTACTTTAATGATACATATGTTGTTACAGCACGCAAGTGCAATTGTCTGTATCAAATGCATTCTGTTGTTATTCTCGAACCAGTGTAATGAGTAGGAAACTTACAGGAATATAATGTGTCAACTGCGTTGTAGAAGCACCATGCTATTTGAAGGGAAGAGGAGGACCAGGAGATTACTATTAGCAGGGCTGGTGACTAGTAAACTGCCTTGTGTGGTCACAAACGCTATGCCATGCACGGGTCGAAATTACTGGGGTTACAGAAACATTCACAGATAGAACAGAATCTGGAAGTAAAAAGACACGCAAAGCCGGCGTCAAAAACTGTTATCTCAAAGTAGTTGTTGTGGATGAGAAGAAACTCCGAAACAAGAAATAACTATCTTGTTGACTGGATCTAGCAACAAACCATTTCGAGATGCATTGTTAATTTTCAAAGTCAAGTGACTAGGTTTTGTTGAAACGCTTGAAGGAGCTTTTATGTGCATCGGCCTTGGTGACTAAAACACTAATCTCTTTATAAATATGAAGAGGTAGATATTGTCAAAAGTGCAAGCACATGATAATATATTTTGTTATAGGTACTATTCATTCCATCATCGACTCAAATTATTTTTTTCTTCTCCGGTGGACCACACATTGCTTCTGACCTACAGCAGCGGTCACAACATATTCCAAAACACAGCAATATGATAAAGAAATCAGTTCCTTATCATCGCGAAGAAATGGAATTTTGTGAAGACACGTGATAGGCGATAGCTAATCTGATGTTATCAACATTTTAGATCTACTGAAAGCTTGATATTGCTAGACATTTTGTCTTTTTGTAAGCATTTAAAACATTTTAATTTATTACTTAGATTGTGTCCTTAAAAACAAGAATTTTATAAGAAACGAAGACAGCTGTTATAAATAAGCAGATTTAGTTATATTTTTTCTGGTATTAGTTGCCGTTTTCATTTCTGAAATGAAACGCAAGTTCCATTAGTCAGCTAAGCTTAGTTTAAAAGTTATTTGTTACTGTTATCAAAATGGCGTCATTGATAAGCCTGATATGAGATTTGCTCTATCTAATGGGGTTTAGAGCAAAAAAAAGTATGACACAATTGTGTAATGACTGTATAACTGGTATAATGTTATCATACACCTTGAAAGAATATAATTAGCTTACTCTTAAATGCTTGGGACTTAGAATAATATACAGCGAAGATCAAGTCAGACATGTGTAGAAAGAGACTTTGCCCAAAAACATCAACATTTGAAGATGACGCCATTTTAACATTCCATAATTTCATGGCGTGAAATCATCGAGTTTGATAAGTTATGTACCCCCTTTCGTTTACCTGCAGTAAGAAAGCCAATAATGCGACCAGAAATTGATAAAATGCTCTAGCTGCATCAACCAGTCAAGGTGAGATTACATTCTAAATATAATTGTGACTATCGATTCTTATCCATCTACCTACTGTTGTTTCCCGCGACAACTCATACATCAAAAGGTTCGAATTCGACACAAAAAGATAGTTCACTATCAGTGGTCGACAAGCTTGCTACGTCGTCAGTTTCGTTATTTTGACACTACAATAGATATGACAAGTAGATTGCACCTATTTTTTTACTTTTATCATTAAGAAAGTATCGTGATATCAATTTGATGGAAACCTGCGTAGGAATCTAATTGGTTAACATTCTTGACATGAACTACGTAAGATCTCGACGTTCTAACTTATCTGTTGCAAGGCCTACCTGTTTTCCTTGTACTATATTTTATCTTCCTAGCTTTAAATTTTGTTATTTAAAACATCAACAGCCATTTGAGTCATAAACGGTAATTGCTTTTTAAGTAAACATTGAATTAACTACCATGCTTGATAAACAAGCTACTATTTACAGCGGTTTACATAAAAGATTTAAAACTTGTAACTTTTAGTGATGATAAGCTTGTTTGGCGTACGTCTAGAGCCGTTTAGTTAGCAGCTAATGCTGACCACTATCTGAATACACATATTGTTAAATACATTTATTATAATGTGGGCACACAGATAAACATGTTTAAATTAAACCTTTGTTTCGAATGAGGCGCCCGGCGGCCCACAAACGCGTTGTGTTGAATATCTATGAGTTTTGACGGCTGACACAATAAGCCGAACGCTGCGATACATATTTATGATGCGCCCCTTCTGGTGAACTTTCAAGAAAGTCAGGAAGGCGAAATAAACATTAAGAACACTTGAATTAATAATTCAAGGTTTATTTTTGGAGAACACTCGAGTTTTCGCCTTCCTGAATAGCTTTAGTTAAATCTATAATGAGAATGAAAGAAGTTCATGAGACTGAACCAATGGGCGATAAAGTGTAGCCAATTGAAAACTGCCGGCAGACGTTATAGATCTTGGGAACTTCTTCTGATTGGTAGATCCAATCGGAACAACTCAATGAAGCTATTATGTCTGCACTTCTCATCTCGCATCTGCGGTACAATTTGCGTGGGATGCGTTGTATGCACTAACAATATGCATGCACAACAGGCATGATTCATGATATTTTTTTATGTGACATGAACAGTAATGTTTCTCATTGCAAACAGATTGGGCCGAAAATGTTCAAACTACTGTTTTATTTACGAGTAAATATTCTTCTTCCTTCCCTTTTTCCAAGTTATTTGGAGTCGGCGCTATATGTTTCCCGCTTCCATTCCTCTTTTTGTGCCACCATCATTACATTCTCTCCCTTCTTATTCATGTTCTCATTCAGGCAATCAATTCATCTTTTCATTGGTTTAGGCAAATCAAGGTAAAAGCAGCAGTCTGCTTCTTCTTCCATATTTAAAAAGTATATAATGTATTAAAAAAAAGCCTTGGAGTTTCATATCAGAATGTCTGGCCATGTTCAACAATTACGATGCAGTCGACAACTTGCACATTTAGGTCAGTTTCGTATGACTCCACGTGTGACATATTTAAATTCGTATACTCGTAAATTATTAATTTGGCTTCTGCATTATTTGTCCTCATTCAATTGAGGACTGCATCAAACTCTGTTTCAATTTATTATTTTTTGCTCTTGTTAAAACTACGCATGTTTTAATTGGCAGGCGGTTTTTTTTTTTGTGGACGCCTCGAAACCATTTTGGGAAAATTCTTCAAGCCTCTTATTCAGACTGTCTTGTTGACGTACATCCTGAAGGGGTTAATTAGGACCAAATTGCCCTTACTGGTTAGTTAATGGAGCATAGAAAAGTTACGTGATATTTAATGCTTATTTAAATTTATGTGATTATTCAAAGGGAGTCCAGTGTCTCGCCTAGTCGTGTCATTAACCAGAGAATTGCATCCTGTCGGTGTCGACTTCGCTGGCTTGTTTTTATATCTCCATCGGCAATACTATATTTACTACATGGGCGATTCTCTGTAAGCTCGTAATCGGCTGTCCGGACCGATTTTTTCAATAAATAGTTTAATTCTTATTTAAAAAATCATATTTTATGAAACTTTAACCCTGAAGCTTCACGGGCCCTTTGTTTTTATAACCATAATTACTTAAATTTTTTTTCTATACGTTTTAGAAGCTCGAAAAATACAGTCCCCTGGCTGTCCCTTTCACTGCATTCACACCTAGAAATGCGATTTCCGAAAAACTTGATGAAACTACTTTCACTTAGCAGTTAATATCACAAACAAAAATAATAAAATTATATTATTTTCGTAAAACAAGCACTCATTACAACTTTATTCATTTTAATAAACTCCTGTAAACTTTGTCCTGAGAATTTTAATACAGTCCCCTGCCAAAAATTTAAATCAATATTTAATAAAAACTATAATATTTTACATTCGTTTTATTAGTGCAACGAAATGCAATTGTTGTGAAGTTGGCAAACTTATCAAATGCGGTAACGATACGCCATTCTGTTTAGTGTTAGAGCATCATTTGTGAGGCAAACAAGCGTTTGGGCCGCTACCACACACAGGCCTCTGGTAAATACTTGTATGTATTTTAATTACTTAAATTATCTCTATTTATAGTTAATTGTTACATTATTTGTGCCTTAATTGATCGGTAGGTTCTTAAAAAACTATAAGACATCGGTTTCATAAATATTGTGAAATCTAACTGAAATACACAGTCCTTTGCCAAAAAACGCAACAGGGGACTGTTTAACAAAACAGGGGACTGTGTATTCTGCGTATTGGTTTAATAGTTTTCATGAATTGTTTGTGTAAATTTATTCGCTAGTCTCTTTTATTAATTTAAGAATCAAACTATCATTGCATCGCATTATTTTTTTCCTTTATGAACTTGAATTATATTACACTGGCTGATCGAACGCACTTGATATGGCTCCTAAAAAGAAGAAGCTATCCCGAGAGGAATTACTACAAAAAAAGAGAGAAGCAGAGCGGCAAGAGCGACTGCCCTATCTGACCTCCACAACTCTGTTACCCGTGCAACCGACTTTTTTTAACGACGTTAAAAATCATCAAATTACCCCTCCCGCTGCGGGTCAGAAGCGGTGAGGGAGTGTCAGACTTTTACTGACTAAAAATCCGTCGTGTTCAGTCGTAGGCCTTTAATGTACCAGGGCCGTGGTAACTCTTTCGTACAGTCCCGCAGCCCCAGAGGCCCTATGCCCTGCTGGGCCTCGCTAGGGTTGCTGACATCAACTTGAGGAGCGCGTGGAACTACGCACGCCACCGACACGGGTCTGTTGTCTAAAAAGACGCAGGAACGATGAACCATCTGAACTCATCGCCCACAGACCCAGGCCTACGGTGGCCGGGAGTCGTCTCGCGCAACCCGGCGCCCGTGGTGACTACCTGGTCCAGCCGGGATGAGAGATGCGAACTCTCTGTCGTTCCGCCGCCTACTTCTCGAGCATGACTGCTTCGCAGAAGGAGGCGACGGCATCCCATTCCTCTCGCCCCGGACCATGGCATGTACTAGGGCCGGACGCCCTCGACGAGGATCCGGCGGTGTCCTTCCCATGCAGGGCACTCCTGGACTGTGAGGTCCATCGTGTCCTCGAAACTGTCCGCACAGTGGTGACACCCGGGCGCCACCTCAGGACCGATTCGATACTTCCCAAAACAACCGTGTCCGGTGAGGACCTGCGTCATGCGGTAAATGAGGGCGCCGTGACTCCTCCCGAGCCACTCCTCAAAGAGGTCCCCGCTATGGTGGCGTGCCCTAACCCTGTACCCCTTAGTTCGACTGGTGTTAGACTTACTGGCTTCTGACTACCCGTAACGACTGCCAAGGATGTTCAATAACAGCCGAGACCTACAGTCTAACATGCCATCCGAAACACAGTCTCTTGTGAAAAGTATCATTGGTACTTGCCTGACGTGGAATCGAAGCCGCGCCCTCATAATTGACAAGTTGGTTCTTTACCCACGAGGTCCACCACGACTTTTTCGCCGGCGACGTCATTGGTAAGCAGTTGAAAGAAATGGGTTCTCAAACCAAACGCTCAAAATGGCGAAACACGTCTTTGTATAGTTCACAGCCACATAGACATGAAGCTTAGCGCTCTTCATACTGCTAACATATTAACTTACAACAATCACCAGGAGTTGCTGGAAGATCTATGTTGCGACATATCAAGATCTATGTCGTGTCATGCTTGCGGTAATAAAAACCCGAAATATATGGCTTTTGATCATAGAAAAGTCATAAAATGTGGGTTTCTGTTCACATTCAAAACAGTCCCCTGATGCCTCAAACAGTCCCCTGTCATGATTTTTTGGAAAATCGCTAATAACTCGGAAAATAGGTACAAATTCAGTGGGCCTCCTTGTCTAACTAAATAAATAGTAAATTTTCTTTGGCATAGGACTAGGTTTTTTGTCAAATTTAAAAAAAAATTGCCAGGACAGAATTTGTATGGAGCTGAACGAGCTTACAGAGAATCGCCCACATACATCTTAATAAGCATGAAACTAAAAACTTTAAATGCTATAAGTCACGCTTAGTTACATTTTTTCATCCGGCATTAATCTTCATTATCCTTGTTTAATAAAAATATCGTTTTATTTACGCAATAATCGGACATTGGTCGTGTTAGTTTAACGATTGTCCAAACAGATTACATATACGAAATCGATAATTTTATCACACCTTTGACGTTGAAATATCAAAAACTTTCTGAAACATTGTTGTATACATACATAATTCTAGACTCTTCTTAGCTAAGTGGAAAATTTAATCTTTCATCACCTCTGGTACATCCAATAAAGATAAGTTTCGTTACAAGATTGTAGAAAAATCAATAAATAGCTTATTATCGGTTTTCTCGTTTCGTTTTAAGAACAGTTTAAAACATTCAATATTGAATTCACAAAAAAATTGATAAGGCATTCGATATCAACCGTCAGCTAGACTTACCAGGGTCGAGTAATTCAATGTTATCTAATAATTTTGTTATTATCAAGTTTTTGCTACTATGGCTTTTATCCTCACTGAAGATAAGAACATCTTTGCTGCTATCAGTAGCTCGCTGTTTTTGTACCTCGATGGACTGTTTTGCCGTTCCCTCTAAAACGAATGTAAAATTTCGGATACCAAAATGCTCGTGAACGGATTTGGCGAGCAGTATCCTCAGGGATGCCCTGTCGTGGGGCCCTTTGAGGATGGGGGATGGAAAAAACAGTGCCCGATGGCAGATCAGTGGTCTAGGCAGGCGATGAACTCTCAGTGTGCTTATGGTGATTATAATTCGAATCTTCGAAGTCCCTCAGTGCAGTGTTATAGGAATGTGCCTTTTGTTCCGTACATGCACGAAAATGTGCATCCATACTATCCGGTTCATGAAGTGTATCAACCAGTGAATTATGTGCCCCCTAGCCCTATGATCCACAACCTGCCCTGCAACCAGGAGCCAGCATGGGATTACAATAGCATGTGCTATAATGTGGATGGACAAGCGTGCCAATATACTACAGTTGTTGATTTAGAAGATTTTATGTAAGTTCACTATGAAAACTGCTTAATATTTTATTTGATTTTAACAGTTTCAAAAGCTTAGTAAATAGATACGTTTTATTACTCGTTTTCGTATCGATTTAAAATTTATGGCTGTTAAATTCGAGGCACGTCTCATTTCAATCGTTCAACAAGAAGCAGAACGTGTAGTGTTACAAAGCCACCAATTAGTGAGAAAACTTATGTTGATGATTCGATTGAGGCTATTTAAGCGCGTCACCTGCGTAGACGCAGCGTTCGTTCAACTTGTTTATAGTTTATAACATGCTTCAAAAGCTGTTTTGACTGTTCAGATTTCCGTTGATTTATTACTTACCATGGATATAAACGGCCATTTTAACCTCCTACATATTATATTTCTTAGAAATGCAAAAGCTGATGACGCCTAGTAAAGTGGTAATTCCGCTTTTTCTTTGCTTAGAACTTAGTCCCCGTATTCTTGGTATTAACTTGCACAAAAAGAGAGTTAAACACATCTTTAGTGGCCTACTTTTGATGTTTTGTGCGTTATCTAATCGTGAACTGAATAACTACTCTTATTGGCTTGGCAATAAGGTTGAATATTATGCAAGACTAGAAAAGATAATTAAGTACGACGGCATATGATCCCCCACGTGGTTTCCATGCAAGTTTGATTTTTATTGTTTGAGTAATACATGGATGTACGCCAAAGATTGTATCAGCTGAAAACCGCGTGATTGTTGCTACATAACTTTCCCGGTACATGGCTTTCTCAGATTCTGAACCTCGTGATGAACTAAAAATATACGATTTTCGCGAAGCATTCGGAAGTCACATGAGAATATTTTACGATGTGTCGGATCCCACTCCAATTTTTAGTAAAATTCTAGTTTTTGTGGTTGATATGTTCAGGTATCAGTATTAGCGCCAGCCAATACTGCCATCGATAAATAAAGAAAGACAAATCGTGATTCATCAATCGATAACGAATTTATTTCCGAATCGATTCTATAATCGGCTTTAGAGTTGTCAAGAATCGATAAATGTACGAACTGCAAGCTTCTGCTTCAAAAGTGGTATCCAGCTACGGCAAAACGTGGAGAAGACACGCGTCCTGTTCTCCAACAGTTGATAACGTGACCTCTGTCCAAGTGACCCTTGCAGCAAGGTATCAAGAGCATGTTTGTATGATAACTCGCCTTTAAGATAAACTTTGTCACGTATTTAGGTATCTTGGCTTACCGTTTATTGCTATTTTGACGGCAATCAAGCGTGATAAACAATTAATATAGGAACCTACATAGAAATTCTAATTTATGAGTAACGCCCTAGAAGCATCTTTTTGCGTTAAACAAACTAGTCTTGACATGTTTTCGATGTTTTCGAGATATCGATGCGGAAATGAGACCAGAAATGGAGATCTTGATATGCAACAACAAATTCTTTGGTTATCGTCAATTGCACTTCAAATAATCTACAAAGTTGCTTGAAGTACAGTAGAAAATACCCAAAACATATTTGAGGGAGACTCATAATTTTTGAGACTGCATGTTTTTTTTTCAGATTTATGCAACCGATTTATTTACATACTTAGTTATAAACATAGATATTTACAACACAAAAAAAACTATCCTAATAAAACAATAAAAAAAAAATTCATCCCAAGCGTACCCAAGAGGCTGGCAACATTACCTCGTTGGATGGCCATGCTGATCCTTTGTCCTAGGCATAAAGTAAATAACCACTAGAGAGCGCACTCGCCAATTTTTTCTAAGAACACGACTCACCACTGCGGGCGGGGGGACGCGGCATAATCCGCGGCTACTATTGGTCAGTTCACGGTCGCTACTAAAGGATCGTACTGATCGTAGCCTTATAGTACGCGCAAAATCACTAACTTTTGGCGAGCGTCGGGGCACTGTATGCGCAGTCAAGTGGTTTTATAGTCTTTGGTCCTAGGTAATAGCCAGCCTTTTGGTCACGAGAAGCGTCAACCAGCCGTCTAGACAGATCTTTATAATAGGGTGTGCGCATTCGGACACCATTTCATGTTTTATTTAGTTTAAAGCCCCTTAGATCATTTTGACAAATTAATTAGGAGCCCAGACCTATGCACAGCTATTAAACACGAACATGGTGTTGATGGTTAAATTGGTAGCTTTCAGTTACTTTTATGTTTGAAGAAAAAGTTCGGAGGACGAAAGAGCATCTCATCCAGACCGATTACCCTGTATGCAGAATATTTTTGCAACAACGTAGTTGAAAATATTGATCGCTTTATACGTCTCAATAAAAAGTTAAAGGAAGTCTTAAGTAACAATTACGGTCAAGAAAATGAAATAAACATGATAAATGATATTCGTCGTCGCCTATAATTACCGCCATATTAACTTGATCGAGGGACTAACAAAATGGCGCCCACGCACACGCGTCACGTTTTCCAATGAGATCAATTGGTTTTTAATCACATTATAATAGTTTTTCTTAATCAAAATATATGCACCTGATTGAGGAAAATATTGAAAATAACTAAAAAAAAACAACTGTAGCTGTTGACAGTTTTTTTTTAAAGATTAATGATGTATTAGTTGCTTTAATTGAGTCCAGAAACCGTTTTGATACTTGTAAGACGGAATTGTTTTTATAATTTGATCTTTTATGGCCTGGGTGCGTCTGTTTACTTGTATCGTCTTTATCTATCATCTTGTTTCTAAGAATGCTATGATTAACATCGTTAATGGCATCATATTAATTAAAAACAACATTACCTGCGCCCTTTTGATTATAAACATGTTTCTAGTTTTGTTCTTTGTTCTATTTGTACGAAAGGTACAGCTTTGTTGGTGGTTAATTTTCTGCCTAGCCTTTTCCTTTAATGTATCCTCAATTTATCCATAAGCTTATCACAAAACAATATACATATTATTTACATATGTAATTTCTAAATTAGGTCGGAAATACTTTAATTGATAAGCAGCTAAATGAACTTTATACTTAGGTATTGGTTGTGTGCACCAAAATTATTGGATATTTCCTTTAACAACCTGTTTATTAATTAATTAAGGAACTAACTTAATTTATCGTTTGTTATTGTTGTTATTTTAACACAAATATTTACTAACATCATATGTAAATGTTTTTGAGTTTGTCACGTATTATAGAATTAATTGGTATATTATCTCCAGTTATAAATATTATCTTCAGTTTTTGCAGACCTTGTGTTAATACATAAGAAATTGGAGCCGTTAAGATTCCGGGGTCCTGAAAGCATCTCAGATAAGCGGTAGTCTAGGTATATCAGATTTTTTTTTTATAAATTTCAATACCGAAAATCAATCGTTGAAAGATCTGCCCTAAGTATTAAACTTTAATTATCAAAGTACCGTGAAATAAACATGTTATTTTTTCCTAACTGTACCTACTCAGTACTATTAATATAGAGTCGATGACCATTCTTCAGCCAACAATAAAAACTTGCTATTCGTTTTTTTGTTGTTGCTATGGTATCAAATACCTGAGATTTAGCGATGGCTAAATAAACTTGAGCGTATTTGGGTATTAGGAATTTGCTTGTATTTTCAGCATCTTATTTTTACAGTATAAACCTATTCCATTTCGATAACTTGAGGTTTTATATGGAAAATAGATGCCGTATAATGTTTAGATAACAAACTATGAAATACAACGTCTTTGTTCTATCCATTGTAGACACAATATCCTTAATCTTACTCTATAATCTCGATAACTTCATTCGTATCTATTAAATGTGTCTATTTCGCGTGCGTGACTTGAAACGGATCATGTCTGGCGTTCGTTGCTGAACTAACGTCACAGCAGACCCTCAATTGATAGACGGGAACGCGATTATTTTTGCAATCAGCGCCAATTGTACGTAGTTGCACCTCTATTGGCTTCTGACGGTTGGTTTGTTCCTCGTTGACATTGGCCTAAAAAAACATGAATACCTACGTATCACGTGCTTTTCGGACAGTAATGAGTTCCAGCTAAAATCTGTTCCGAGACGTTTCTGCTTTGCGTTTTTGGCGACACTATCTTTGAAGCTGAAACGATCAATTAAAATTCTGTTACAGATATCTGTAGGTGTAGACGAGCTAATTATCAAAATAATCTGTCGCACTAAAACTTACCTATTTAGTAGTGGATGTACCTAAATAACAATGGATCACCTGAGCGCTAATTTCTGAGAGACCTTCCTTGCATTGAACTCTTGAACTGTGTGTGAATGTGTCAAACTCGTATTTTGCTTGTAAAATTCCACTCTACGATCTGTCTTTCTCATAACGCTGTTGACTATCATTATCTTCCCCTAGTAACCGATTGAAGTTGGAGCACTTAGATTTATAATCATATCTGTAATGTTGCTTTTCACGCTATCGATTTCCTATAAACATTTTTGCTACATATTTATCGTGTAAAACCATCACTCAATCACATGCCCCACTCAATTAGAGCAAAAATGTTTTTCTTCGAGCTACATCCATGCTTCGATCGCGTTTCCAAGAACCATGTTTATTAATAATTCTATTAAGCAATTGTTTACGGCTTGTTGCGCTTAAATTCCACTTGTTCATGTATTTTCCTCAATCTGTTGCATTCTGCCATGCGGCTGTGGGTCTTATCGGTCGCAATACCGAAATTTTGTTTATCGCGCCTATGTAGTTCATATTTATTTACTTTTAATTTTAAACCTACTGTTGTGTAACTTTGTATTGGTGCTTAGATATTATTTCCTTAAGCTTCTTCACCATTGGCAGCATTCATTTTTTGGATTTTTTCGGCCTTGCTCCTCGAACCCTCTTGTGCATTAAAATTCCTGATTTCACTTACAATGTCAATTCATTATGCTTTATAGAGTGTAACTAATTGCTATCAGACCTCATTACATTAATGCGTCTTTTAAAAACAGGTTCTTGGAGACATGGAGTTCTATATTTTTCCGCTCCATACTTTTTATTTAATGACAGGACTTTTATTCGCCAATGCTATGCTCCTTGCGTTGTACATGAAAATTCTATCACGTTCATGCTATCGATCCATATTTATTTGGAATTTTAATAAATAGGTCGTAAGTTATTTTTGAAATAGACTAAGCTTGCACTGGAAGCTAACTTTGCGGTTTATAACAATATTTGCAACCAAAAACTAAGTGTGGTATGCGCATATTATTGCCATTTTACTCAACCCGCATCGGAAATATGTACATGACCTGTTATCATATAAATGGGCATTGTATTGTTAGCATCACCTCCTCAATTTCACAATTCTGTATCGACTGCTTTCTTCTAGTCTAGATGATTCCATTGCACGCTTAAACATAATTTTCTTTAAAACCTTCTGAAAGTAAATACTCATTACAATCACTTATTATGTAAGGTGACATATTGAGCAGCAGTATCCAAATTTTCCTGTACAGTCATAAAAGATTAGTGATAAACTGCACGCGTGTCAAATTACTTCTTATCAACCAAGGCTTAATGCACAAAATTGCACGATAGGTATCAATGATTGCAAACTTTCAGACACAACAATCGTGAATAAGAAGTTTTACTGAATGTACACGGCCATTGTATGAGAGTCGTGAAGCGCCACGAATTCACACGAGCTCTATTGATAAATACATTGTGTCTAGTTTGTATCGGCCATATCGAGCGAATATCTTCATTAATTCTAGACACGTACCAACTTGCGTCAATGAAGCAATTCAATGTTTAGACGTCGTTTCATAAAGTGTGTATGTGTGGCCATATTATGAATTTATGACTTGTTAGTCCAGATTCTAGTAAGAAAACAAGACGGAGTTACTGACCTAATATAAATCCATCTCTCATTAAAATGGAACGCTGTACGTACAGTGTGAGCCGAGCGGTCCAATACCGCTTCGAAATTAAAGAAACTTCGAGAAAAAGTCGACTTTCCAAGACTCGGTTATTCGATTCCACGGAGTTTCGAATTAATACAACTTTGTTGTGTAGGAAACTGTGTAATTTGTATTGCCAGTGGCTTGACCGGTATCGGTTTGTGTTTGAAATGCAAGATAAGCCTCGTATTTACTAGGGATCAAAGTCTAGGGCGTTATTGGTTGACAACAATGTTCGGAACAATATCAGCAATCCTCTTTGTCACTCAGCCATTTTGGACCATAGCGGCTTAGTGTGCAAGCCATGTAAGTATAAAAATCAGGTGCAGACTGTTGAAATCAGTAGAAAAAAATGTCGGCTGACTTTAGAAATGTTGATACGCATATGAGTGATTGGAATACGTTAACTCGGAGTAATTTGATGATTATAACTAAGCAAAATATGCCTCGTATGACAGCCCTAGTCTAATGTGGCGTGATTGTTTTCTTAGTATTGTTTACGTGTAAGAATAATTATTAGGTAATTTGTGGTATTATATTAAATACCTTTGTGATTAAAATAGTGTTGGTGACGTCACATGAATATGATATTTAAGTAATAGGTTATGATTGGAGCGACGCTGGCTAGTCTACATTTTCTTCCGTTCAATTGTTATCAAATGCGATAAAAGTACCTATCGATAAATGTCTATTGAAAGTTGAGCAAGTCCCCTTGGTAACGTCGATAAATTACGTCGAAATCTCGAAATAGTAACATCCATGATTGTTTACATTTTTGCTGGCCTCTGAATACTTAGTGAGTTTTTGAAGGTAACCGATTAAACCCTTTGGACTACCTGAGTTTTTGTACAGTCAATCCGATTTGAATGAAGGACAGGTTAAAATTGAATACGTTAGGGTTGAAAAAAAGACCATTGCGTTGTCGGGTTTCTATTTATGAAAAAAAAAAAACTAGATTGTATTTGTATAACGGCCTGTTTCTTTCTCCTATGTCTAAAACGAAGTATCGATGCTAAACACGTCGCTTTCAAACCGCATCGCTCGTTAAAAAACCAAACAAACGGCTAAAACATTAGTTTAAAAATGCATTTGTGACGCATTTCTTAAATGCGCTATTTGGAACAGCGATAATATGGCCGACGGCTCTAATGACAAATTAATGGAATAAACTTAAAATTACTGAGCACACCAGTTAGTAGATTGCTATAGTAGTGTCTTGTAGTCTCTGCGAATTGTTTTAAAAATATATTTTTCCTTGGTTGGTGAATTTAATGAGCTGTGACGCGAGGTAGCAAAAATGTGCATACCGGGTGTACCAGAGGTGGCTGACGATAAAGATAAACTGTGTGCTATTAAAAAGAGGTAGATACATACTTATTTTTAGTGGCTTTAAGTTCGATCAACAGTGATAAGTGCTTTTAAAAAACAGTCTCGAATTTTCTCGATTTTCTTCATCTGTTAAACATTGAAATATAAACAACAAATCTTTAATAATTAATTATTGAATGGCATGCAGATAATTTCTTTGTTGAATGTCTGCGTGCCGGTTTCAAGCGTGATGTTTTTGCCTTGATTGAGGGAAAACAATGGCCACCAGATTTGCTCTATTTTGCGATGAGGCTGTTCTTAGCAGCATACTTTTACATTTTTACATTTACTTTTCTGTGAATTACAGCAGTATCCGTATGATATTTATGGTGTTGGGTTTTTAGATAAGGAGTACATGTTATAAGAATTCAATTGAAGGAATGCATTGATAAGCGAAGAGTATTTGGGACAACAACAAGTGCAGTTTATTTACTGACAAGCGCTCCAAATATCTGTATAAATCCAATATTCTACTCCTTTATGTATGGAAAGTCTTATAAATTAATGAACCATAACGAATAAGTGTGTTTTGTATAAACGATGCTCTCGATTCGCCCGTAGCGAAAGAAGTTTCAGATTCGTCAACTAGTTTGTCTAAGTTAAAACGAGCCTGCGAAAAAACAAACAGTTTTCAAATTAGTTATTAGCCACTTCGTCCACTGAGTTTCTCTGTACATACATCTCTAAAAGCTCTTAAATTGAATCCCTGAAAGTTCCTATATTTTCTGCTGCAAACCATTGTTCTCAATACCCTTTTTCTTTGTCTCAGGAATAATGAGAAGCGTAAGGAGAAGTCGCGCGTGGCAGCACGATGTCGACGTACAAAGGAGATGCAGATCTTCGCAGAGCTGACTGCAGCCCTGCCCGCCAGGAAGGAGGAGGTGGAACAGCTTGACAAGGCTTCTGTCATGCGCCTGGCGATATCCTACCTGAAAGTCCGGGATGTTGTGTCTTTGCGTGAGTATTTAAAGGAATGGATATGTTTTAGGGTCCTACAGAACGTTCGAGAAGGGTCCGACTGGCTTCAGCATTTCCTAGAATAGTTGCATATTTTGTTGAAGGGATGCTCTCCCGATCGTGGATCGATTAATCGCTGTGGACGCGTTTTGCACTAGCTGTTTCTTACAAAGCAACTGAGACAGAAAAAATAATAATTAGTGAAGATATCTAGAACTGACTGAAAACGAGTCAGTTCTAGATATCTTTGCATACAAACTTAGTCATATACAAGTTAGGTACCTATATCTTATTCAAAGTCTGTCTGTATCACACTCTACACAGCTGATTGCTTTGTCTGCTGTCACAGTTTTTGATTAACGTCATAGATTGGTAGCCTCTGCCCCCTATTTCGCTATAAAGGTCACACGCAGCTCCGGCTGCTACCGAAAGATAAGTCTCGATTGTAAAATAAAACCTGCAATAATCATACAATCAATATTTTAATATTTTACCTACATTTTAGTGCAATTGCTTATCAGGCAGACAAAGGCTCCTATCGTCATATTATACCTACCCACAAAATTGTATGCATTGATTAAGTATATCTCTAAGATACCGAACACAGTATTGCCAATGAATATTGTACTTTTTGACTTGATTTGATAGCAGGTGTTTAAGTATAGAATTGATACGCAAAAATTGTGTCTGGTCTAAAGCGATACAATGGTTTCTAGGCTAGATAAAGGAGCCAGGTAAAAGAACAAACTTAATCATTAAGATAGGATACTGTTATTGCATAATACATTTTCTATAGCGTAGCGTAGTCAGTTAAAAAGTTCCCTCTGAGGAACTTTCACTTGGTTTCCTCGAACGCAGAGTTATTACCAAACAAAATACATAACACAATCGTTGAAGACTGCTTCATAGTGCATATGAATAATGTTCATGAACAGTACAACTCAAAAATGAATGCTAGGCTTTTTGCTTATGTTCCAAAAATCAGACTAGACAGTAGCTAAGTATATTATGTTGGACAAGATTAAAAACTTTCATAACACCGTACCTAAGCATGATAGATTATTGACTTTGATTTATTATCTGTGTAGACCTGTACTTTGACCTGGTCATCAAATGACGTTCTAATTAAACCCTCCTATTTATTAATATTGTGTCGTGGGTAATTTTCCTTGTGCATCGATTAACATAAATAAAATTTTATAACATGTTCATACACATTTCAATAAAGTACGCAATTTTTGGAATAGTACCTACCTGAAATACTCTGCGTTTCTTAACCACTTCACTGTCCACGATGCAGACACAATAGTTAAACAATCGGTGTGTATCACATATGACTTATGGGACAGGGAAGTTATTAAAGTCAAAAAGTTTTCAAATAGACTGATTAATATAATTTAAAATAGGCTGTTCTTGATTTCCTCTTTCCCATTCTTCAACATTGACATCCTTAACCCCTTCTTAATCCCCATTTAAATTTTAAACCTGAGTAGGTTTTTCCCCGTCTCCCGTGTTGCTGTATGAGTAAGAATGTTATGTTCTGTTCAGGCTAAACTTTAACCTTAATTAATACACAGGTTTTCATACCGTATGTTATAAATAAAATGAGTCAGTCAGTCAAAGCTTAGATAAGTCGGAGCAAGACCTAAGTCGTAAACATTGATCATTTTCTGCTGTTTATTGTTTAAGTTACAGTACCTAAACACAGCACAAAATTGAGCCCTCAGCAAAAAGTTTTAATGATAAGTTATTCTTAGCACAATCACAAAAATCTGGCGGTATTTTGTTATAGCCGCCGAACTATCAAAAATAAACAACAAGACAGAATCATCTCTACTAGATCATCTCTGCTGTAGTGTTAAACAGATTCTAAAATTGCGAGTCACATATCAAATGCAGCAAGTCTCCAACATAATCCTAATTGTTGATACTTCTAAGGTCCTAGAACGTTGAACTTTGTTGGCTTAGACGCAACGATAATAATTAAATTAAACAATGGCTGTCCGTTACTGGATAGCAGCCAAGTTGCGCCACACACAACCCATACATTTAATAGGAATTTACTACTAACATTACCTGATAAATGCTATCTTAATCTTTGCCTGCACAATTTTGAACTGTACTTACCTATGTAGGGCATTCTCTAATCCAACAGAGAAGCATTGTTTTAGAAATGTAGTTCATTGGACTAAGCTAGTCAACAGTAGGATAAACTTTGACCAAAATGAATCCAAGAACTGGTGGATATAAACATTTTTGAGAATTTCAGTTAACTTTGATCAGTTTTTAGGACAAGGTTTACGGAAAAAAAAATACATGTATGAGCTAATACAGTATCATTTAAAATAACAATGTATTCAGACTTTAATGCATTTAGCATTAGAATTATCATCAACAATAAGGTTGTGTTTACGAATATGGATTACTCGTCCCAGTTTCCTCTTATTGCAAATAATAAAAACATTTTTTGCTATGCAGACCACAGTCAGACTTATTTGCAAGTATAGCACGCGCGGATTTTATTTTACATGGCCCAGCCACGCGCTTGAAACCGCATTGACGTTATAACACACAGCGTGTTCATACAAATTGAATTGCATCCTTGATTTTTAACTCACTTTTTTCACTTTAAAATGCAAATTTTACTTTAGCACCTTTTTAATGCGGTACGTGTCCCGAATGATGTTAGTTCAAGGTTTTTATTACACAAATAAGATCGATCTCATGGATATCGATCGGAACAAAATGAGTCATTCCTATATTACGTCATTAGTTTTTCCTATGGGATTATCCAGAATAATATCCCTTGGTCCTTGTTATTCTTAATCAATATTAATACATAGTTCCATAAATTGGGGAAAACCAGGCTGATCATTGTTTATCGCTAGTTGCTAGGAACGTGAAATATTTTCTGAGCAATCAAAGTCTCTAAAACTTTTTATTGCCTGAAATGTATCCAGAAATAAGCGGAGCGTTAACTCTGTTTCTATTTTGGTTCGGATTAACGTCCTCCATCCAAATTCTAGCAGTTTGTTGGTAGATGCAAAATTATTTAAATATGTAAATATAGCTTATTCATCATCCAGCATGTGTGGAATATGGCAGTTTTAAGTAAATTGCAGCTCGACCATGCATGAACGTGATTTATAAACGTTGGAATTGTAGCTACAGCTGCATTGCAAACGTCCAATTTGTCCTTTAATTGATAAGGACCGAATGCCGCTGCTGGTGCAGTTTGCAAACAAGGCTATTTCAATTTAAATGTGATGAAAACTCGGTCAAACAATGCTGAAATGCTCTGTACATGTCATGATGAGAAATTGTCGGCTCCCAAAATGCTTTTGCTTTTTGTATTTGAAATGAAGCAATCACCCCCATTTTATAAGATAGCTCTTTTCAAAGACTGGGTCTATCTTAAAATCCAGAAACAACGGAACACTATTTCTTTACGCCGCAACATAATATGACTAATCTCTTCTCCTTATTGCAGTTCCTGAGTCGGAATCTGAACACCCCAAGATGCAGAACCCTGAAGGTATGGAGGAGGTGTCCACCGAACTGTCGTACATGAAGGCTTTGGACGGATTCGTACTGGTGCTGTCCCAGCAAGGAGACATTGTGTACTGCAGCGAAAACATTGCTGATCATCTGGGCGTTTCTCAGGTAAGAACATCTTAAAGTACGAACTATCGTAAAGAGGCATACAGAAAAGTGGCCTAGTTACAGACATTATATGAGGCTTACAAGTAATGCCTAGGCAAAATATAAATCTATCCATTCGTAGCTCACTTCATGTTATCCAAACAAGAGTAGAGTTGAGCAGAACCACAGTGTCTGTAGTGGTGGCCAGCAACATACCCTGATGCGTCTCCCAATTGAATCTCCCAACTTCTCACACTCCTGGCCGGCTAGTTCACACGACACTTCTATGTATACTCCTTTCTGCTCCATCGACGGCTTGTATCTGTACCATCCAGTACTTCTTTACCCATATTCCTGCAACGTAACAACCAAGTGATCCGATTCTAAATTTTCTTAAGATTTAACAGATATTAAAATGCAGCTGATAGTGTAAAACGGTTAATATTAGGAAACTGTATAACATACAAGACGTTGATATCAGATTAGATAGTGGTAAGCCCTCTTGACCTTATTAAAGGTGCCGAAATTTTCGGTTCTTAACATCGAAGAGGCGGCATTGAGCTATCCATATCAATTAGATAGTCTACTAGATTTTAAAAAGATTTTATTTGCAGTTACTACATAGATTACCCATGTACTTACCGTCCGCAATTTCAATCAACTCTCTTATTTTTTTCTGCTCTCAGGAGGTCTATTAACGTTTAGTTGGAAGCAAAACAACATTTGAGTGTCTAATATTAAATGGGCTACAAATAATAATACGACTACAATTGTAAATCTAATAATGTGTTAAAGAATACTAATAATAAAATTATCATCTGTAAAGAAAAAATCCATAAGGAAATCGGTACCTATAACTGTAATGAGCGTAACGGCGCGTGCCGCTAACCAATTTAATTAAATAAGTAGAAGTTGTAAATTAAAAGGCGTTAACTAACGCGTCTATATAATATCTATTCTATATATAGTCTATACCTATAGATAGATACAGTACGCCTACATAATATAGAGTACAAACAATACTCTAATTTAGAGTACTTATGTTTGGCAAACCCTAGACGCTTCTGTGATGTTTTAAAATAAATTGCGGTAAAAGTCAATATCAAAAGGGAAAGTAACTAGGCGAACATAATTTGACCGCAATATCTATTAAAAACTTAATTCTATTCATAACAAACTGAACTAAATTAGAATCTGTTTATTTTCTAGTCTGGTTCATATAAAAGCGCAAACATAATAAAATCTATATTTTCTGGGTTGCTTGCGTAGCTCCAGATTACACCTGTGTATCTGAAAAAGTAATTTGCACTGATCTTATCACTGTGCTATCTATTTCAAAATCACAATATACATAAAAACAAATTAGATATAAGCATAATAATATTGCGTCATGATGAAAATTATAATTACTCTGTTATGTTAATACCGGGTTGCCCGGTTCACTGGGTTGAGAAGGCCAGATAGGCAGACGCTCCTTGCACTGGTACTCAGCTGCATCCGGATAGACTGGAAGCCGACCCCAACATAGCTGGGAAAAGGCTCGGCAGATATTGTAATTTCATGTGTTTTTACTATTGTGTACCCACCCTACGCCTTACGGGATTGTATAACTTCAAAATGTAGTCCTTGCTCTAGCGTTATTTAAATTATGTAAGGTTTTATCAAAGATCACATAATTTTTATTACCCCTTATACTATTTACTACAATTTGACGTCAATGTAAAATCGTACGATTCACGAAACATTTTTTAAGTACAATTTGCCAATGCGATAATCATAGATAATAATATTTTCCTTGACTAAGAGCTAAATCATCATGACGGGACTACTTTTTGTGATTTTTCAAAATATGCTATATTATTAAACAAAAATCAAATGCTGCATATAGTAATTTCGATTGTCTTGTAAGGTTTTTGTAGCTGACTGTACATATTTTATTTTTAAATAAAAAGTACCTATAATATAAAAGGTTCCGTCCACAATTACGACCCACATAGAAGATCAAATGATTTAAATCGAGGACAGACTTTTTAAACCTTTTCAAAAATGATTGAAAGTGCTTCTCGCAATTAGGCTTTGGTTAACTAATTTGATTAAAGCGCTTAAATTGGATTGAATTTAGAAGTAAATGTAGAATCCGCCTATTTAATCGTAATATCGTTAATCAAAGTATTTTGAGGGTTTTCCCTATAGCGGCTTGGATTTATCTTCCCTTGTTTCTATGAAGTGAATGAAACGCTCAAAATATTAGGTATCGTTTTGAATTTATCTTAGATTTTGTTTCGTTTAAGTATGAGGAAAATTCCGTTTTCTTGAGATTAGGCATAATTCTCCAGACATGGATAAGCTTCGTATGATTCTTATCTGTCTTGAGAGGAAAGGACATTTGTAGTGTATTTTAGTTACTATGTCGAAATACACAACGAAGATGAAGCTTTTGCAAAATAGATGCTATTTCAAAGTCGATTAGGCACATTTTCCCAAGTAATTATGTCCGTATTTAGATCTGTTGTTTAAAAACAAAAGCAAGGCAACATATTGACGTTGTTCTTTTATTTAATAGAAACAAAACAAAGGCTAGTCAAGCTACCAATGTCATGGTTCAAATGGCTGCCTTACAAACTCGTTCAACCTGTTTGGTTATAGCAGCCATTTGTATTTGTCTCAGTAGCATTTTAATCCCAACATCGACTTCTATACGTAACTGATAAATGATTTTGTTGCTTTTGTTGTGACACTGACGTAAAATGTAATCTATACTAGTTTAATAAAAAAGAAACCTTGTTTCTTTGTTGAACCCTAAAGACTCCAAAACCACTGAACCGATTTGAAACATTCTTTCATAGTTGGAAAGCTACACTCTTCCCGAGTAACATGGGCAAATTTTATCCCGGTACGGGCAGTAGTTCCTAGGGAACGCGAGTGAAACCGAGGGAAAACAGCTAATAAAAGATATAGGTATGAACCGAAGTGAAACAGGTAGTAAAAGATAAAGTTATGATGCTCATGAGCATCCGTGTCGCCTGTTAATTCGAAAAACAGGTGTGGCATCGTATTTTCCCAAATGGATATGATGAGATAAACAATTACGTCTATGTGTAATCATTAACATCATCATTCAAGGATTAAAACATTCCTCATTTCATGCACAGATTATTTTATTTTCAATTTTAATCAATACGCAACTTATATCCGCAAACAAGTGGTGTTATCTGTCTTATCTGACGTAATATTTCAGTTGAATAACAGCCCTTAAGGTCTTAGTCATAAGGGTTTTAATGTCTAGAGCGTGGAAAGCACATGGTTTGACACGAGTGTTCACTAGAGACGCGCGGGCGCATGTAGGTCGACGAACGTTCGACGTCATTTAGGCGCGAATGGAAGATTTTGTATGTATAGGTTATGTTATGAACCTTTGGTAATATAGGTTATGTGTTACACTTATAGATGAATTCGACAGTTTTAGTGGTTTCAAGTTTGACGACCGCTGAGAATTCTGTAACCCGGTGCTTGATATTATGGGGTGTTCCCCATATGATAAACAGTAGCCTATGCCTTTTCTCAAGATCATGGCTATACTTAAATTGGTTCAGTAGCTTTGGCATGAAATCGCCACTCACAAACAGCAACTTATCCTTTTACATTGAATTAGAGATGAACTCTATGGTAAATTTTATTGCATGTCTAGTGCGTTTTAACATCTGTGTAGCCTCAACCCGCATACTACCATTATAACATGAAACAGGAATCCGAAGTAGCATTTCCAGAGATACTTAATATTTAGGTGCATTCCTTGGCTTACCGACTAACTGCTGATTTCAATAATCTGTGTAACCGCATGTGCATAGCAGAGATAGAATTTTGACATAAGCCTCATATACGTAATGTCTAACTCTAGTAAGAAAATCTTAAAGACAACTGAAATCTGCTCTGAAACGAAGACAACTCTATTAATTTTTTGTATGATAACTTTTTCTAATCGTAAAGCAATGTTTTGTATACATACGCATTTTACACTATATTAGCATACAATTACATTTTCTGATGACGCAGAGGCGCCTAGATTAATACGCATGGCGACGAAGCGTCAAGACATTCATTCTTAGAAATTAGCTGTTTGTTTTCAATTTGTTGGCAAGCGTTTTTATAAGGAAATAGGGGGTTTTGTGGTCAAAATGCGGTGCTGTTGCATTGTTTGACGGGTTCTACAACCTGATTTATTGTATGATCTATGCTGCATGCTGTAATTATGACACTGACAGTCCTTCTGAAATTCATGTTAGAAATGTAGGTGAAAAAAAAAACAAAACATATAGGTGAAAGTTTTCCACCACAGTCCACAACAGGTTCAGTTTTATTATTTTTATATAAGTAGAATCGAGTGACAGCCTGGTCTCGGCTAAAATAGTGTAACCTCAACTTTATTGTATTTTTTATGTTGTTGGGGTGTCATTATTTCTTCTCTGAGTATATTCAGCTATGAATACCTAATTTTTTATATGTCAATTAAACTCATATAAAATCTTATATCCCCTTAACTTCAGATGGAGATAATGGGCCAGAGCGTCTTCGAGTTCAGCCACCCTTGCGACCACGACGAGATTCGCGAGGCTCTTCGTTCCACCAGCTCAGGCCGCCGTGATCTGCTGCTGCGCCTCAAATGCACCCTGACTAGCAAGGGGAGGAATGTGCACCTTAAATCTGCTTCGTATAAGGTATGAATTTGATTGGTGATAAGGTAATAACTCTCTAAGCTAGCATGCGTGATTCTTGATATGATGAGGGTCTGATCATCCAGAATAGGCATTTTGGTGTCCTAGGTAGATTTATTCTGGATAGATGAAATAGAGTCCCACTCTTCATAACACTCGTTAAACGTTTAAGTTTCAGTGTTTATCAACAACTTCAAAATAAGATAGCACATAATGTCTCTGTATTGTAGAACATCCAAAAATACTATCTAATAAATTGGAAAATAGCTTTAGTTTGTCAACAAACATTGCTGATACCATACATTATTCTAATCAAACGCGTTACACCTTAAATGGTATAAAAATAAATACATTGCAAAAATGGCGAGTACCCTTTCACGACACCATAAACCTTGGCTTGTAGACGTCATTACATTTGAAATGATGAGTCATTCATACTTATTGTCACAACGAGGTTTTATATGGACCGTCTAGCCCATTATTTTAATCCTCATTATAATTGCATATTGCGAAATCAATTAGTATTATGCGCTTATGGTTAAACTGTACATTAAATTTTGTTTTTAGTACAGGATGTTTTTGACATCTACAAATTTGTACAAGGATAACAGCTCGTGTGTTAATTAATAAGTATATAAAATACCATTAATTTTAATGTGGAATTACAAGTTTATTGCAAATCATCACACATGTAATGTTGTTTATATTGTGGTCATTAAATATCTATAAACTTTAGCCATATAAATGTAAAGTTATATGTAAACTTTGTGGAATCATTTAAAATGAGACCGAAGCTGTGAAAAACGATAAGGGCTAACTAAGGCAACAAATTGAAAATTTCGTCAGAGAAATAGTAATAGTGGGGTGTAAGGCATTTGTGTAACTTGCCATAGATTAAAATTAAATGGAACTGGAATTATACGTTACACAGAGAAAAATTTCACGAATTGAGATAACGGTAACTATAAAAAAATAACATGTTTCTCTATTGATTGAAAAATATTGTGTAATGCTAATTAGGTAACCAGTTCTCGAATTCTTAATGTAGAATTAATTAAGTTTGATAAGCCTTGAACTCTTTGTCAAAAATATTGTGTCCAAGGAAATAAAAAAATATTACTTCCTAATGTATTATAATAATATCCTTCTGGAGTTATAAAGTTAAAAGTTTTGAAGACTTTTTTTTGCAAAATAATGAAAAACATTTTTCACCTTCAAACAATATTATTTAACTAAAAAATTGCAATAAATTCAAGTAAGTAAACATTATATAACTCATACATGAACATCTATTTACTTAATTGCCATAATTTTCAACTGTCTTCCAAGTCATTTAAAAACTGCAATAAGTATACACATGGACTTCTAAATGAAGGCCATTTGATCGCGGTTCTAAGTTAAAAAGTACCTACAAATCGGAATATGTAGGAAATATTTTAATTTAAAATTATTTTTATTTTTTTGTAGTTTGGATATACAGACATAAATATGTACTTTGCTACATCCTGTAAGTTTAGTGTAAATAATTAGTACATAAACATGAGCTTAAAAGTCTCACGAAAATCAAGCCTTATTTATTTTTCCCTATTCTTTCTGAAATTCAAGTAAAATTGCCATTTAGAAGCTTCGTAAACTGTAGAATAATACAGAAGTCATTGACACGAACACAATACTATCGTACGATACTATCCTGTGCTGGGTTGCACTATTGCGTAATTTGTTTACGCATTACTAAATTACCCACTAATGTGAAAAGCATTCCTCATGTATTACTCATTTTAGTTGCCAACGATACTGCAGTAAATTTTTATTATACGGGTAAATTTATTGTAGTTAGGTAGGAAATTAAATATTTAATATCGGACCATTATGAGTAATTACATCTAAATACATCTAAAATGTTATTTTTTTGTTTTTGTAATTTTCCTGTCCATGCTTCAGGCGTCGTCCTAATTGGGAGCGATCGCACGATGGCGCGATGCGTTCTCGTCGTGCAATGAGTTCAAACATACAGATTTCATCAGAGTGTCCTATTTGAACTTCGGAACCTCGCAAGTGAGATCGTGAGATGAAAAAAGCATCGCGCCATCGCGCGATCGCTCCCAATGAGGGTTTTCGATACTTTTTCTGCCGCCAGGCGGCGCTTCGTATGCGTCAGGTCAAAACAGCTGTCAAATAGTATGGAATTGTAGGGTCCGAACTTATTGTTTATTGAAATTCTGTTATATTGGAAGTGTTATTGATTTTATTATGGACTACGGTCAGAATAAGGTTTCCGAACTAAAAATTGAGCTAAGAGAGAGGGTGCAAAAGTCACTGGTACTAAGGAAAAGCTTGTTGAAAAATTTGTTAACACAATATGATTTTTTTTTTTATTTACTCAACCTCAATAGTTAAACAATAATGCAGTGCTTTAATTATAAAATAAAAAAAACACTAAAATCGTTCACTATTCATAGTAAAATAAGCACTTTGACAGTTACCTGGACCTGACGACTCAGTGCTGCCACCTCGTGGACGCCATTTTAGAAAACCCTCATTAGGACGACGCCTCAGGCTTCTCAATGTACTTTGCATGATGTTATTATTTTAAAGAGTTATCAACAACAATAAAAGTTCAATATAAATTCTGATAACTAGTGGGTATTTCAAAATTGGTATCCAGGGCCAAGAATGAATCAAGGGTCCAATTAAGTGGATCATTGAGGTAAAGGATCTCATTATTAGAAATTGAGGTCTTGGTCTAAACAAAGATTACTTCTACTTAACAAAATCCCCAACTTTCTCTTAGGAACTATAGTGCATATAACCTTGGTAACGAGTATTATATGCCTATATTGATTTAACCTAGAACCAAGCTGAGGTTAGGTAATCATTTATACCGTAAACTTTGTCAAGCATTTGGCAATGGACCAGAACTTATCGAAACTTTCTAGAAGGTTGAAAAGTTAATCATAGTGTAAATATTACAAATGGTAAATTATATGTAAATTCCTGATCATCAATCAATATTGCAGAATTTATTTTCTAGAATTTTATCACGGAAAACAAGCATTTTATTGTCCTGTTTCCACCTGTGGAATCTTTGTTACTGCTTTTTACCAGGACTGACTGGGAAAAGGTTAGGAAGATCTGGCACTATTTTAGGTTGAAAAAAAATCTTTTTGTTTACCTAAAACAATGTTACATTACGACCGGGTTACCACAGAGGGCGCTCAAATGAGTCGCCACATCGTGATTCAAGTAAAAATTGTGCAAAACAGCTAATTATAATGATACTAGTTATTTCTCGAGTGAACTGCCACTATGGGAACATTGGGAACCAGGAATAAATGTAAACTAACGAATTAAATTTATTTTGTGTTGTAAATATCTAGGTATGTATATAACTATGTAAATAAATAAAAAACATCCAACACGAATTAAATGGCTTTCTATTTGAAAAAGAAAGATCAGTAGATTCAGAAATAACTTCCCACAACCTCATACACTTTTGGCATATATTTACAAAGTTAGCATAGATGAAATTAACAACTTCTTATCCTCTATTTCTTGTACACAGGTGATCCACATAACCGGTCACATGCTGATGCCTGGTGACGACAAAGCCGAACGCAACAACAACGAAGACAAAAAGCCAGACGCTGATGATAAGAAGGCCACCAGGAATGGAACCCTGGTGGCTGTGGGCAGACCCATCCCGCACCCATCTAACATTGAGATACCGCTGGACAGCAAGACTTTCCTGTCTAAACACAGCTTGGATATGAAGTTTACTTATGTTGATGAGGCGTGAGTACAAAATCTTATTATGCATCTGTTTTTGCTGGTTAAAATAGCCGTTCAATGAAATAGCTAGTCTGAACAACGCCATTTAATCGCTTGTCAAGTTTTATAATTGAGGTGTTATGTACCAGCGGGGCCCAGCAGGGCCAAGGCCTGCCTGGGCTGCGGTTTGTTCGAAAGAGATACCTACCGCGGCCCTGGTACATAAAAGGCCTTCGACGGAACACGACGGTTTTTAGTCAGTAAGAGTCTGACACTCCCTCACTGCTGCTAACTCACAGCGAGAGGGGTCATTTGATGATTTTGACGTCGTTAAAAAAAAAGGTGTTATGTAGCTGTGTACAGATTGAATAGCTATTTTAACCAGTTGGCCGCGACGTATCTACGATGTATAGAATAGAATAGAATCATTTAGTAGTGAGTCCTGTTCTCTCTCAAGTTATAAATAACGAGCAAAACTTGAATATGTAATGGGCATTGGGCAATGCTACGCGCGGGTCCCTTGGCAAAAGGTTTCTTAAGTGGATTATCCAAAGGAACAAGACCTCTAGATCTAGATTGCAAAGTAAATAAATGAAGGCTAAAAAGTGTGAGTGATGAAGCAAGCGTGTGTTTTGTAGTTTCTACATTTTTTAATAAGTTTAATAAGTGGTTTTTTAATAAGTTAGACGTCAAAAAGTTATGATATTGATGTGACACGTTTTTTCACAGTATTTATGTCGACAATATAAATAGTTTATGCAATTTTAGAAAATAAACTGCCCAAATATCGCGTATAAGATTTGCATAATTTTACCGGACCGAAGAAGAAGATAGGCTGTTTTTCGCGCTTATTAGTGATTTGTCCTTGCATTAAAAAAATAACAAATCATATATCTTGCGTACAACACGTGTAAGCTTATGTTTACGAAGCTAAAAATGTGATCCTTCCCGGTTACGGTCAGATTTCACCCCAGAACCAAACATAGTACTAGTTCTAATTTTACCACGTTCCAAAAGATGGCGCTGTTACCAACTCCGTTATCCTCAGTATTACCTGACCGAATTTAGGTTGCGCGTCGCCTATTGTGTTCTAGTATTTACGACGCGCAACTTAACCCAGCCGTGTAATATCAACAAAAATATCACCTTCAAATGTATTTTGTAGGTTAAACATGAAGCTATTTCGCGGTTTTGTACACAGTCCGCGATAAACTGACGTGGAAATAGTTTGATGCTCGACTAGCTCCTTGTTTCTATGTGTGGTGATATGTGCCAGTTTTTGTGATAACAAATATTGTGTTTGTGTTCAAAATAGTTCGTAATTTGTGTGTTTCTGGTTCTGGATTCTGTGAGAATGGCGGGATATTTGAACTTAATAGCTGTAAGTAGTATTTTGGAAGGATACGTTGATGTTAAAGCTTGATATTGTTAGGAATTGATGTTTTGGAGTCGTTAAGATGATGAAATATTGGGTATGTGCAAAGGACGACGATGGGAGTGGCGGTAGGTCATTCAAGGTTATCTATGTAGGTACCGGCAAGCTATACCAGCATGGGTTTTGCAGGTCACATTGGGGGTGACCTTTGGAACTTTATGGCTTCCTGTGGCCTAATTTTAAAGATGTGTGAACTATTCGTTGTTTGTTATCGTTAAACGAGTTTGTGGATCACCTAATTTTGAATGTTAGGATAATAGCAAACTATTATTTACTTGATTTAAATAAATCTTAATATTTCTATGTATTCTTGTTTTGGTATTCTTATTTCAGTATTATGCCTGATAGTTATTTCCAGAGATTTACTAATATTTTGCAACATTTTGATATCATTATGAAATATAAGGCTAAAAATATAAGTTTGATATAAAACTGCAGAAATATATTAACAACCCATTTCAAGACGTATCCATTTCCGTCTAAAAATAAATATCGTTTAATTAAGTGATAATATTTCAACGAATTTGTTCCAGGTTGATGAACACGCTCGGTTTCGAACCCGAAGAACTGGTTGGCCGTTCAGTGTACGAGTATCATCATGCGGCCGACACCGGCTCGCTGGTCCAGCAGTTCAAATCACGTAAGTAATTAATCAATTACAAAAAAAGTTTAAAAACTTTTTACTTAAGCCAAATTTAAAGCAGCGCCCTCTGTTCGAGACGCGAGTAAAGCAGCGCCAACGTGCTTGTGACTTAGTTACGTGTTGTGTCAACAGATGGCAGCACTAGGCTTGAAAGAGTTTTCTGTCTAGTTTTCCAAGCATTTTAGATTTCCTTTCTTCTTCTTCTTCTTAGCGTTTATCCCGTCTTGTGACGGGGTCCGCTTTTTTCTTCTAGATTTCCTTTCATAGTGGTTATTTTCGCTAAAGTGCCTAGGAAAAAAATCACTTAACTAATTTAAAGAACCCAGATTGGGAAGGAGGTAGCTACACTTTTGATACACTTTACATTAAAAAAAGATTTTATATATGTCATAGTAGTGAAAACTTGCCTTGGGCACTAGTCAATAATTCAGTAGCCTTACTGTCTCTACATATTAACACGTTGTAACATGTGTAGTGAAAAGATACCAATCTTTATCGTTTATCTTGTAATTATTCCTATTTTCGATCAAATGGCCCCGATACTATGATAACAGAGATAAGTTACAGCTATTCTAGAGCAATCGTCACAATCGTATGTTTTAGTGCGTAAGCAATTGCATAGTTAATTTAATTAACCGGATAAGGATCATAGTTATCTAGATGTTATAAAAACATCCATATTTTATCTATATTTTTTTTATGAATATAATAAATGGATGGTCCTTTATTATGGGATTAGGACTAATGCTTGCCTACGTTTACCATAACTGCGCAAATACTTGTAAATATTTTCTTTCCTTTAATTTTTTCCGCTTTTTCAACAGACTTACAAAAATTGGAGGTTCTCAATTCGTCGGAAACAAATATTATTTTTTACATAATGTTTTGCAATGTAATTGAGAATGAGGTATAATTTTTGCGGCTTATCATTGCACTGTAGGTGCTATGTAATTTAGCCTCCCAGATTAAGTTTCTTAGTAAAAAAAAAGTTCTTAAGTTCCTTATTTCTTCTCGTTACGGATAGTTTTCAACGTAGACATAGTTGTCTATAGAAAAATATATAAACATCCGAATTGAGAACGTTCTCTTTTGGGAAGTTTTTTTTTTTTAAACCAGTAAGCTTTAAAATAAATTAAGGAACCTTTAACCCACTATCAAGTACAAGTTTTTGAACAAAAACCAATAAAAGTAATGTCAGTTGTAATTCCGAGTAGCAGTTTCGACAAATTGTTCAGTCGAACTGGATGTGTGCTCGAACCAGACCTCGAACCTGTTTGAGACATGGCCCTCATGACGTGATGTAACTTCCGAACCTTTTTTCTGTCTGTATTATATTTATTACGAGCCATTTTACTTGATTGTGAATTCGATTGTCTTAATTTTCAAGTAGAATCCCGTATTTAAGAATTTTCTTAGTGAAACTGTTGTAGATAGTTCTATGTCTTGATTTTGTTACTTCAACTTTGGCTAAGATAAAGAAGAGCATTTTAATCATATCTGCTAAGTTAAGTCCCGTTGTAGATAATTAAAGTCTCTTTACACTGAAACTTCTAGTAGTCATCTAATGGGCATACCTACCAATCTATCATAGTCCTATTAGTAACTGCACTATATCATTGATGACATTCGTCATAATATACCTACTATAGTAGCAGGTGGTACAGTTGAGAAATTATTATCCCATTGATTTTCTTACACTGTAAGTACCTAACTGTATACCTACGTGAAGCAATTAGGTGCCTACTACGTCTTGCACGTGCTGATGATTAAGCCGTTAAGACGAGGAAATGACAGTCGGCTGACGGCACGGTCATATCAGTTTTATGATCAGCAAACCGTTGTGTAGCCGGTATTGTTTTATGTTGTTGTAGGGACATATGGCTTTCCAAATTAGTCAGGAATTATGGGCCTAAAGGTATTCTTTAATTTGTGACCTTCGGGCTTATTGAAATAAGAGAATAGGATGTGGTAAGTGTTAGGTATCTTCCTTGATTTTTAGGCACACTTCTTCCAATTTAGGTATAGTATAATAGGTAGGTACAGTAGACTGCACATCAGTGGTAACTGTCATGCACCTTAACTCAATAGTAATAAGTACTATTTTCCTATAAAACTGTTACCACTGACCTGAAGTTGACTGTACTTAAAGAATTTTGTAGGACACGTGCCTTCTTCATAAAACAGTCATTAAATCTTGACCGTGAAAGCAAATCTATTTTCAAAGTATAACTAAAACTATCGCCAAGATCTTAAAGATGAAATAATAATCGTTTGTTACGGTCTCCAACGGGAGCCTGTAATGGTGCATTCAAACGAGACGTTATCGTAAAGCCGCGCATTGAATATTTATGATCCGCCATCTTGGATCAATAGCGTGCAACGGAACGTCATTTTTTAAACGTCACAAATAGAGTATTGATAAATGAGGTGATATAACTAAACGTAGTCTATTCGAAAATGTTGAATACGTTTATAAATAATTTTATAATTATGCATTCAAATAAACAAATAATGTAGGTATCATGTTAGTGGTTGCGTTTTCATGTTGACTTGTGGCATCTTTATGAAACCTAGGTATAGTTATATCCTAAAAACAATGTATCATTAATTATAACATTTACCAACATACTTAAGTTTCTCTGAGCTCAAAAAGTAAAACCATTTCTTCTGATTTCCATGGAGTAAAAATATGTTACCTTAACATAGTTTCGCGTTCTAAGAACTGAAATTCAATATTGGTAAATATTTTTCAAAGAATAATAATTGTGTCAAGTCATCGAATTGTTGGAATTCCTCAATAAAGTACTGATTGCGTGCTAAGTGAAAGGTTTCGTAATTATTTTTCGCAATATAAGGATTACGGTAAACAGAACTTGCTTTTCAATTGTTTATGACAAATATTATACGTTGTGAAATACCTGTATTATTTATTGTTCTTAGCAACCTCAAAACAAACACTTAGTTTTTCCTCCACACGTTTTCCTTAGATCATTATTTGCCTGTACATATATCTTACCTACAAGCATTGTTTTACTTTAAAAACAGTTTACATTATGGACACGTCAACAGTCAACACGTAAAAGTCGTATATTTTAATAAATTAATAAGTAATTGTGTTGCTAAGCGAGTAGGATATTGTTTTGTAACGTCAACTCGGTCGGCAAAATTTAATTTCATACGTTTCAGGAGACCCAAGGGCGCGGTAACGTTTTGAGGGATTTTATATAACTTTGCTTTGTTCAATTAATTGCTGAGTGATTTTGTGACTTAAGTATAAGTTCTAATGATGTTTCAAACTTTAAATTTTCTTTTTTTGTGAGCAAGTTTCCTTATGATCATTAGGTACCGGTTAATCGAACACTAGACATTATAATTTTCCTTAATGTACAAAAATATACAAACCGACCACCAATACCACTGAATATCTACAAATAACACCTGTTACAAAATATACTATTCTTAAGTTATGCAAATAACAAATCGTTCTTACGTTAGCATTTCTAATTCTGAACATCACTATTATGCTTATAAAATACCTATCTGTTTTTTTACGTAAATAGAATCGTGTTTGAGAATTCGGCTTCAGCATGTGTGATGAAGGGGGGAATAAAAATACATTTTTATTTGGGCCGGCGTTGGTTGACACTGACGAAGGTCGCCTGACTGACCTAGGCCGTGTTTAGAAGCTGATAATGAGGTTATACGATATATTTGCCAATTTTAAATAGTTCATCGGGCCATAATAAGTGGGCGGAAAATTGCTACTCAGCTTGTTGTTTACATCCGAGCTGCATTTGTTTTTTAGATGAGAATCTGTCTGCGAATTCGTCTTCGCAATTCTTTGGCGTGTCTTGACCGCAACTGTGCCATCCACATGAACATTATTCTTGTATTATCCTGTAATTCAGTTTTTGATAGTTAAATATAGAATAAAACATCTTGTAAAGCAGTCTTCCAGCTGCCCGAATTGAACCCCTCAATGTAGAAACAATTGTCAAAGTAACCGAAATCCCAGCTTTGCAAGAAGTTGGTTTTATAGAGCCGTTCAGAAAGCACTCAAGACAGTTTCTGACTTTGATAAAGTGATAGCATTTCCAAGGGTCTTAAATGTCAATTAGCGCAGCTATTATTTTGCAAGCGGCACGAGGGGGGTCACGGACGTTCGTCAAGTATTCGCGCCTCGGTAACAGCTGATCAATACTGATAATTTAAATAAACTGGTAGCTATCACGCCACTCACACGACTGCTGCGCGTGATAGATAATAACCCACCTACAACTTCGCACGTGTTCCGTGTAAACACCTAAACAAATAATCATAAAAAACTAACAGCCAGTAATTGCCAAAATAAAACTGAGTCTTATCCAATTGAACGCTTGTAAATCTTAGCCCATCCTTTAAGTGGACAATAACAAAATGATCCTAGATAAGTCCCCCTCCGGTTGAACTCCCAGTCACATGATGTAGTTGAAATAAACGTTTTATGACGACACACATATCTGGATCGCTCGCCAACGTTTGTTTATTACAAGATGCAAAACTCCGAATCGAAAACACCTCACGTTTCATCATGCATGGAGTTTTTAACGTACATCGTAAATCATTGCGAATTCTAGTTTTATCTGGTTTATTGTTAGTACTATCAAGTAATATACTGATAAGCGAACAATGGGCCGATTATAATGCAATAGTTACATGTTCACGTTTCGATCACGATTCTACGTATAATTATTAGGCCATGAACTTGTGAACTGAGTCATTTCAGTCATTTATCCTTTTCATTGGCGCATCTGCCAACTTTCACCTTTATAGTTTTATGTAACGTGCCTAATAATATAAAGCACGTGCTTTTCTGTGTCTGCATTCCAATGTTAATAAAGATGAAAGGGAAGGTACACACGTGCATAACATTTCAAAATAGCAGCAATTCCATTCTGATTCAAAAGATCACAGATGGTGACGGATATCGGGAACGTGCGTAAATTAACAAGCATCGCCTTGGCTCAATTGCCCCTTTTGTACATGTAATTGCTAGCAAATGGTATTGATTAGCCTGAAGGTAACAACAACCAAGACGATACAAATATTAGCAAGAATATTATTCTTTGAACAACACTTCCGCTATTTAATTTTGGCAAAGTCAATCAGCAACACGCCAACGTGAACACACAATCCAGGAAACCAGTTTAGTTTTGCGTAATTTTTTTGTCCACACCACAACACGAGAATTGGCATACAGCTGAAGTCAGCCAAAAACATCTTTAGAATCAAACCACCAGACCTTCGGGCATCTATGAGAGGTCGAGGCGGCGTTAAAAATATCGTTCACACGTAACATATACGTCATGAAAACTTGCCACTAAACAATAGCGTGATAAGGAAGGAATTTACAAAGAAGCGGAATACATTAACTTTCACGTTGACCATTGATGTAATAGATAATGTAGTGCTTAGAATTAAAATATTTAAAGTCCAGCTTAACTTAGTATTCTGCCAATGTTCCAGGTTGGCATTTTCAATAATTCTCATATCCAAAACTCGGAGGTGCCTTCTTTGCGAGGATTTTTAATAATGGTCGGCAAATATTTGATTTACCATTAGTATTCTATTTGGAGACCGAAATCTGGACACATGATTTTCTATAGAGCATTTTAATTATTCGATTTCAATGCCAGTTCAATTGGTAATGTCTTTTAGCATTTGTTTCTATTGTATCGCAGGGCTTTTAATATGTTGTATAACGTGACCAGGCGTACAAATACCGCATTATCCCCGTTCACTGTTACGCCAGGATTATTCAAATCAGCAGATTCCTGTCCCATTCCATAAAGTATAAATTTTGTATGACCAACCTTTTCTAAAACAGTCGATTCTCATAATGATCTTCAAAATTAATTCGATTGTCTGGTAAAATTTGGAAATATCAATGATAAAGGAGCGTATGCAAATGATGTCGTTAAGGAAAATAATAGACGAGTTAAGACTAAATCCACCACAATAATCAATTCAAATTAATTCACTCTGAGAACTGGCTATATCTCGTCTATAATAATAGATCATATCATTTGAAATCTCGTTTGGCGCTGTGGATCCAGAGGACAATGTAAATTGCAGCCCTAACATCCTTTACAAGTGAGCCATCGACCCATGAAATTGTCAGGCCGCATTGAAAAGGTTTTAGATGGAATTGGATGTATTACAGTACACGACATGCACCGTAGATTCACAACGAATTCCAGAGAGTTTAGAAACGGGAGCAATACCTTATTAACTAACAATCTAACCGCAAGGTTTCATCTACTTTATGATCTAGCAGCTCTGAAATGTTAATCCAGTTGAAGTTTCACACTAGGCAAGACAAAACAACATATTTTGATTTTATTACTACCCTCGGTTGATATCAGATATCTGGCTTCTGGCGACTATTTGGCAGTTTCTCATTTCAGTTCAGAACGAGATAACAAGCGGCAGCAAATTTTACGAGTGTCCAGAATTGTTGTGTGTCGCCCCGGGAATATTTACGTGCGACCGCCACTCACTGGATTTTTCTAGAGCTTGGATAGTTTACGACTTCAGAGAGATCATGTTATTTTACTGCAGGATAGACCCGCCAGAATGACGTCTTATTTATAAAATCTATATTGCTACGATCTACAATTCCAGATATTCGACTGCGTCCTTTAAATTATATCGCCAAGGGGCATTCACCTTCCAGAATACACGCGCCTTTATAAATCACGATTATATTTTAATTTCTCGCGAACAGTTCGTTGGTTTATGTTTTAACAACTCTCTAATCTCGATCTGTATTGTTTCTTAACGTTTATAGCTAGGAGAAACGAGTATTGCGGTCAGCTATACCGCATTACATCGCGACAATTACGGTTTTCTGGAACTCATTCGATTTTATTATATTCTAGTTAGCTGCCTATATTGTTGGTTCCGTTAAGCATTTTCCCCGATAACTACTTAATGTAGGGATGGGAAAATCGCCATTCTAAGAATACTTGGAATTTGCAATTTTTAATTCATCTCGTTAACTTAATTTATTACTGCCGTTGCGTTTAGAAGTTATCACATTGCCCTCAATTACCTCATTTTTATTCAACTCATTCAACGTTGATTAATTTAATTGCTCATAAAGCTTGGTTAGTTGTGGCATATTCATAAACTGATAAACATTTCTTGAATTAGACACAATTTCTCGTCGTAGCCACTTTTTGTTGTATAATTTAATATTCCTAATTGAGAATTTTGCAAAATCTCAAATGGTTTTGTTTACGCAGGCATTCCAAATGTCTGGAGTGATAAATTTATGTGCGTACACAATCATCAGATTGTTGGTCGTAAAGGTTGCGTGATATGTCTCGGCACCATGTCGTTCAGTTTATTAACTCCTATCCGCTTCTTTCCCAAGAAATAAACATAAAGCAGTCGCAAATATGAATGGTTTTTCTTTATCGTCAGTTAAGTTTATTGTGTGATTGTAATTGTTGATAATTGTATTAAGTCTTTTGCTGCCATCAGCTATTTCTTTATTTTTTGTCAGTTTAATAACCTTATGTTTCGTGAAATATAGTAACCTATTTACTTGTCTAACCACGACGAGGACCATAATTGAGGGACATGAAATTTTTCAATCTACCTCATGGTACGTAACTTGCTCATGCAAATTTTGCAAACCATAATGAAAACTATCTGCATACGTCGGTAAAAACAACATAAAACGAAATCAGATATGGACTAGCTGAGCTCATGAATAATATAATGCAGAGGTACCCACTGAAATTTTCATTACTTCACTCATTCTCGGAGCATTGACTCTTGTCTCAGGTTTATTTTCCTGTCCCACTTAGGAAACTGAGCAGAATACTCACTGTACCCATATTATTAAGCTTAATTCGCTCCGGGAGCAAAAATGTTTTACAGCATTATTCAACCTCAATTCTCTGTATATTTTTTAGTGCTTTTTAATGAAGAACTCTGTCATTGGCTTTATGTGCGCATTAACATGTCCTTTATAATATTTTATGTCAGTAGAAATTTTTATAAAGTTACTAAGGCCATGCCATTTTTATGTATGTAGTTACCTACTTAGGCTTTGTCATGACTGTCATCGTAAACCTAATTTTCTGAAATATTATTCAATAGCAATAACTGTCACTATTCTATAATTAATTAAAGAGGGTATGGCTGAAGAGATAAATGTCGTTAATTAATTAAGTTGTGTTTTGAAAACCTGGTGAAGGTTGTTAAAACAAACTGACCCTAATAATAAAGTTATCTTTCACGGAAACGGCGACTGCTACCACGCACGGGTCATGCACAATCGATAATCTCTTAATTATGATCTCGCAAACATTTTTGTTTTCATACATTGATACATGTTTTCTATTGATATTAAACTATGAGACGGTGATAACAAGCTTCATGTTCCGGATCCATTAGCACCTCCGTGTTACTTGCGTGTGATCATCTGTATAACAAACATAAATATTGATATTATTATCTCTTATATTAGTTTTGATACAAATAATGATTTCGAAACTCTCACGGCTGTTCCTACCTTAGTTACAGTAACAGTTATCAAATAATGAAACATAATCTCTATCGTTGAATCATTGCTTGCTATTAACTTACAATGGGAGTGTTCTACGACTGCGTATTTCATTATCTAATCGCTTACTAACAGCTGATAAGCACGTATTACTAAACCCTTTAGATAACCTGCAACCGGGTTCCTATGCAAATAAGCTACCCTCTTTTACACTTCCTGGTGAGAGTCCATCTTGATTAAATCTGTTTTACACGATCAGCATCCATAAATTAAAACTGACGTATTTATAAAATTACTTGCGTATCGTTCTTGTTAGTACTTCATTGTTTACGTTTACATTAATTCCTGTAACATTTATTTTTAGCCAAAAATACAAACAGATTTATATCAACACTATTTTGGTTGATATGATGATTATTTTATGTAGCCTGATCGTATTAGAGTGTGTTTTAGTGTTAATGCCATTGGAAGCCACACGCGCATTAGCTACATCAGTAATCCCCCTATCTAGAACCGTATTGACTGATTGAATAGTCTGCTTCGATTAATTGTTAAAGGTATACAACGCGTTAATAACGTTAGATTTTACTCGAAATTAGCTTAGTCATAAAATAATACCACTCCACCAAATCTGGGAATAATGGCGTCGCGATCGTAAAACTTAAGCATCTACACTGTAGGTCCTTAGTATACTTAGCTAAACGTATTCGCCTCGCAGAAACAGCAAAACCTCTAGTCAAAGCGTCACTATCAGGCGAGCTCGCATTACACGGCCCTTGGTTCGACGACCCTGGTCTGGTATTCGCAATTTATAGCTCCATCGGAGTTCGTCGCTCTATCTTTTGTACCAACTCCTCCCTTTTTTCGAATCGACATTTCTTGAAACAATTAAATGGCACTTAACAGTCGATACTTCAACAAGAGGTCCTTTATCTTTTTTTCCAATCAGAGTTTCTGTTTTCGCAATAAAAGTTTCACTTCCACTATTAAAGTTTAATGGGCGTTCTTGCGATCTAAAAGGTAATTCATGTTACGGAATCCTATAATATATCTTATGGGCCAATAAAGATTTTTTTCAATGAATTCCCTCTAGGCACCTTCTCAGTGGTATAAAAAATATAGTCTAGGTACTTCAAATATATAAAGTATGCCGACCTAAGTAAATATTTGGACTAGTTTTAAGACATTCTGGAAAGTTATGTTTGCTCAGGACGTAGTTTGCGTGTGTAAGGGTTTGCTATTACAGGTACCTACGTTGGCTTAGTGGGCTACCTTTTATCCAGTTCAGACCATCAATTATTCTGAGGGAATAAAAATGTTCTCCTAGCTATATTTGAAGTGCATTGCAATGTTTATTGCAAAGCCTTAACGTCTCCATTTAGCAGTTTCATTGGCTTCGCTTTCATGTCCCTTTTCATAAAACGTTTTATTCCAACTTTGTACAAACGCTTGACTTACTACTGCCGTGCTGCATTTCTCATTTTCACGAACTTATTTGGCATCATTCACAAGCCGTAACTCCAATAGCCTGCATTAGATAGAGGACATTGCAACAATTTGTGATTGTTAATTATATCATGCACTTAAATTTCGGTTGCAATAAAATTTATTCCTTTGTTTTTAGAAGAGCTGTTGCTAACTGGATTACTGGCGTTAGTCCAACTATTCTGTTTTCAACCGAACATGCGAATATTAGCATGCATTGGCGTACGTTTTTAATTAAACGCATCCACTTCGATTCATTCAAGTAACCGCAAATCAATTCGTTCACGTATTAAATTGGTTTCTTGAGCTGTTACTATGCTCCATTGAAAATAAGAGTTATCTATAAAAATATTTGACTTCAATACTTCATTACTCACAGCACAGTTCACTGAAATAAATATCTTATCTCGTACGTGAAGTAAAGTGTATTAAGTATTACAAAATTTCTTTCGCGATAAGGCAATCAGCCGTTGCTCTTTTATCTGTCTGAATATTTCGCGTGACTCCTTTTCTTTTGGGGTTAAGTCTGTGAAGCACGCTATATCCGTTTCTACTAACACATTCCTGACCGAAATGGTTTTCTTGTATCCCGGGTGTGGACTCCACTTTATATGTATTGGAAATTGGATGTTCCTTTGAATCAGCGCTGTAGAGCTGTCCTTTTAGATGGCACTCTTATTGGCTTATATTTTAGTAAGGTTAATAAGATTTATTTAATTCTTTGAATTATGGTCTCATACACACCTTCAACACATTAATCTTTTTAACTTAACCAAGCTAAAGTTAATTCCCTTGATTGTACAATGGGGACCAATTCATATTCTACTAAGAGTTACAAATACTTGAAAACCTTGCTTCAAGTGTCTCGTGTAACATTCAAATCATAAAATGTATCCTGAAAAACCATAACGTCATCTGCTATTTATGTTGGCCCCACATCCTTCCACAGACTGAAGCTGGTTTTCCCATTTATACAAAACACATCCCGCGTACTCAAAACAACTTTAAATATCTCTGAAACTATTTCTGTCTCAAAAATGTTTGTTTGTCTTTTATGTGGTACATTACATCGAGTATGGCATGCCATATATTCGCAAGTACGAATCGTTCGTGGTTGCATAAATAAAAGTGTAGCAGACGATAGACAAAAGTATGCATACTCTTGCATACGTAACAGAGTAGACGCTCGCGCGTCAGTAAATGCGAAAGCTCTGTTAAATTAAAGGATCGCTCCAGAAAATTACATTACTTGGAATTGTTTGGACTTAAAGCAATTTGTGGCTATTGTCTTGGATTTGGAGTAAAATATAAACCAATTTTCAAATCCAGTCTACTAAATATTCCCAAGGGTTATGCATTCATTAATTCATATTTGGTCTCTCTGGAATTCTGATACTTAATTTTGAAGTCAAGTTTTAGTGAGAAGATATTACCCGTGCTCAGAAAGCTTACGATCAATAAATCCTACATTTTAATGCACCCCACGTGATATTAAACGCACTATTAATCAGTGTTCTCTAGTTTTATCATCCACAATCCACATCCTCAAAAAATGTTCGGCTCAATATCACAAAGAGAGAATTAACTGGACCCAAGAGAAATGCCTTTATTACGATCCTTGCTCGTTGTGTCGATGCTATTAATCTTTATTAGTCTCACTGCATGGGACCAAATGCCGAATATTGAACGATCTCGAAGAAATATTCTATCTTGTTATATCGAACCCGTGTGTACATAAGAAGCAGTGTTGACGTAAATCGAAGGTAAAATCGCTTAAAAGGGTTTCGTGTTGTATGAGAAAGCGGAGCCTGGTATCGAGGTCATGTCTAAGATAAATGACTGAAGTGATATCGTAATTTTGTCACTCGAGTATCGGTTAACAATCGATTGTTCATCTTATTACAGCATAAAGCAATTTATTAGACTATTTTGGTGCTGAGTTAAACAGATATTGTTTTCCTTGGACGCAAACTGTTTATGTTGTCGTGCTGGAATGTATGTTCCAGCCAGATTACTAGAATAATTTGTGGAAACATACCTACATTACGTAATGTACTTCTTACCATGATAAAACTTCCCCGCTGTATTAACCTCCATACATAAAGTAGTCCCTTTAGACACGGTAAATCTCCAGATTTATTACTGGAATCCATGTTTTATTCATATTTGTATCCTGTAATTCAATACCAATTTATGACCTGTTATCAATGCCCAATTGGTGCGCGAACACCGATTTTATTCAATTTAAAACGTAATTGGCAGAATCACATGATATTAGTTCCCCCGAGCGTTCTTCTGGCGTCCATATGAATATCTGCAACAAAGTTATTTTCGCTTCTTATATCATCGAATGTGTAATTCTGAAGATATTTCGCGTGCTTTAATTTTTTATCATAAATTCTTCCTTTTCTTTTGTTCTTGTTTACTTTAACATCTAGCTTTGTGTTGTGTGGTCTTTAATTGCGTGCATTTCGTATATGTTTTTCTGTTATAACATTTTATTCTTCGTTTGTTACTGCTGCTCTTATGTTTTTTTTTTTTTTGTATTTTTGCTTGTTACGTATTTACTAATAAGTTGTGTTATTTCTTCTTTGTAGAGTATCATTCATATTTTATTTTGTTTCTAAGTTCAAAGACTGATTTTATACTCATTATTGTCAGGGAAATTTTTACTGGATTTATCTGCTTCGCACAACATTAATAACTTTGAAAGGAAAAAAAAACCTTTTCAAAATCTTATTTATTATCATCGATGTCCTTGAAAGTGATTATTACAGTTGATTGCAGATATTTGTGAAGTCTATCGTGCGTTTTATCACGTATAATCGGTCGTGATTACCGCTTACGATGACGATAATCAATTCTGCTGATCTAGTTACAACCTGCCAATATTTGTGTTCCGAATTGATAATCACCTACAGAGAAAATCTTCGATCTTGGTGACAACAGAATATCATGCTTAACAGATTTTTACGAGGGACCCTTGGTCATAGCAAATGCGCTGACTGTAACTACATATTACCTATGAGCACTGTCTGCCAGAATAGCATTAGCTTATGCACCTTACAGCTCCGCGAACACCGGTCGATTTGTTTAACATGACACGTTGCTAGGCAACAATTTTTCACAACCGGCGAAATTTTGGCTACCCATAGCTAATGTATAAATATGAATTTAGTGCTCTAATGAAAAATAACATGTTCGAAATTACATCAGCTTTTCTACAAACGACATTATGCTATAATGACTGTCCACACAATAAACACCAACATACAAAGGCTTAGTGTCCACACTAATCGATAAAAACTGGTTATTGACCTATACCATCTTGTTGCAGTGTTCTCAAAGGGACAATGCGAGACTGGGCGCTACCGCTTCCTCGCCAAGACTGGCGGCTACGCCTGGGTCCAGACCCAGGCCACCGTCATCACCGACAAGCAACAGAAACCCATCAGCGTGGTCTGCGTTAACTACGTCATCAGGTAGGCCTAGATATAAGTCGAAATTATCAATTTTCACCGTGTCTTGTGTTTTTTTCAACGGATTTCCAGGAATACTAACAACATTTTCGTTTAATAAAGAAATGAGCTTTCTCATATTTTTCCTCAAGGTAAGTAACATTTTATGTTTTTTTCTTGTTTCATTTTGTAAGTTTACTTGAGGTTGGTCTATCGTCATATGTTTACCACGTAAGTTACGTACGCAATAACGGACGTAATATCCGTTGGCGCCCATATCTTTCACGTGAAAGCCTTATCGCGCCGGCTCACCCGCGTTTACGGCACTTTCACTAATTTAATAACTATCAATTTACGAATTAACTAAGTTAATTAGTGTCTGGACTATAAAAGTAGGACTGCAATAAAATGGACTATAATTTTCCTTGGAAACGTCGTAAAAATATTTAGGTACTCGGTACATAACTAGATTTTTGTGTGTTATGTAACCAGGCCGAGAAGAGTAACATATTGAAGTGGTTCTTATTGAACACTTTTATTGCATAAACTGTTAATAATATTGAACACGCTTTTATTTTTAATAGTTCTTCTATAACAAACAACGCCATACCGAAAACAATAGAATTGCAAAATCACTAGTAAGACTTTATGATACATATTTTCTATATACATATAGGTCCATCCTCTTTTGTTCCACCATCATCTTGAGTCGTCTGTCCACCTTGTATGGTGCCTTGACTTTTCCTCGACTCGAGGATACAGTCAACTACACAGTCGATCTTTCTCACCAAACTATCAATAAGCAACTTCAAAGTAATCTGATATCCTTGTCATCTCGTAACTTTATCGTGGGTGATATAGAATGCAGAATCTTTGCTGTAAGCCCAACAGATAACGCGAACAAATCCTTTGATGTTACGCGCTGGTATTTTCCGTTCCATTTCCTGACCGACTCAAGCGGTAAAGCAATTTGAAGCTCCATATTAGATACTTTTACATTCCGATATTGGTTTATCCACATTTGTTCAAAATGCGACTACTTGTCTACTTGTGAATCTAGAGACGCATTTAAGGGCCATCGATTTTTTGTAATCGATTGAATACGATATTAGGTACACCAGTTGTTTTGGTCTAGGTATGCTAATACGTTTTCTGTATCTTTTAGCTAGACATGAATGTATACGTAATGAAAACCAAATTGAAAAGCTTTCGAATGTGTCTCAGTAAAGGGAACAAACAGTTTCGTAGCCGGAGTTGTTCATCGTCAAACTTACAATGGCTTCTTAGTAATATAATTTCGACCAACACCTGGCGTATTTGCCGTGTGTCAGGGACAACCTTTTGGCGTCCACATCGCATCATCGTACCTACGGTACTTGGCACAACACTAGGGAGTTACGTATCGATACTTCTCTATTGTTACAACATCTGTAAACAAATGCGGAAAGATAATTGAATCATACGATCTATATTCAGTTTTTGTTATTTACGTTTCAAGTGCTCTATTGTTAATGGCTATTCGAAGTCACTAAATAAACATCACGTTATCATCATCATACTTTGTATCAACTTCCCTTGATCTATGACTCGAAAGATATTGTCTATTATTTGTAGGCAGCTTGTCTCTTATATAACTTGATTGCGACAGTTTTGATACAATTAATTTTCTTTGCTATGAGAATTGTGAAATCAAAGGGACCGCATAAGGATTCATCAATGAGTACTTTTATAACAGTTATATAAAATGTTCAACTTCTAATTTTACAGGCTTCTTGGCTCGTTTATTTTTTAAGGTAATATTTTTACAGCGCTCAGATTGTAAATGCAAACCAACGCACGTTGACTTTATTTTATCAAAAATATATTAGTTTTCTGCTTGATCAAAAAATCTTTATTCCATTATTTCCTGTCCCATCTTAAATCTTCAATCTAACAAAGTATTTCAGCGAAGTGAAATTGTCCGTGGGAAAGAATTTTCCGATAGCTACCCCCGCGATTGACTGATTTGATCCAGAGAACTTAATACCTCTTACTTAATGAACTGCGAATGTAATATTCTTAGAAATTCAACAATCTACTACAGTACAACTAAAATCCAATTATATTTATGAACGTCTGTCATAGTCATAAATGACGAGAACATTTCATTTTGGTTTTACGACGCCGTTCCTCTTAGCTGTTACTTTGTCACTCAACTCCAGAGCCATTTCTAACAAGAAAATATTTTTACCAAATGTTACAGCTTTTGTTAATGGGATTTGTTCGTCAGAAATTCCGAATATTGCGTACTTTTTCTTTTGACTACGGCCATTCGCTATATTATTCAATTGCAGTCTCTTTTTACCCTATTCTGAGTTGGGGGTCTTGAATTTGAAATTGATTTTCTCTATTATTTCAGTAAATCCCATCGCGTTTATGTAGTCCCTCGGCCGCTTGAAAGCTGTTAACATTTTGAGGTCACGCAGATTGTTATACGTTTTTCTCTCTTTCCGCTTCCCTTTAAATGCGACCTTTTCCGTTTCATTAATTTTTTGTAGGTTCATCTGAAGGTTCTGTTGTGGAATTTTCATTGCAGTCTATTTTAAACTTGGTTTTGGCAAACATGTATAGCTGGTTTAATATTAGATGAATATTATTCGAATTTGTAGGTGATAAAATTAACATTACTGGTTTCTTTCGTCCAAGGTCAAGGAGGCAGTCTTCAGACGTAATGGCTTTGTGAATTTGTAAATCTTCTGTTAGCTTTCGTTCTGTAGTGATAAATTATTCACTTGGGAACTACGAAGCCACGTTCAAGAACCTCGATGGCAAGATAAACTTTGTGTTAATACAACCTTTGTACTTTATGTTAAGTACTTAAACATTACCAGTTGAGGTAAAAAAATTATTAACCAAATCAGTAAATGGAAATGTTATATTCATACAAAATATTCCGCGTTTCTTAATATGTTCAGAGGTCAGATCTTTTTATCTTTTACATGAACAAGACGGCGTGGTCTATAAACTTGTAAACCATGAAAAACATTCGGTTTTTATGTTATGATAAATACTCTTATCAGTTCCGAACGTGTGTATCGCGTTTGTTTTCTTTTTTTGTTTTACAGTACGCAATAAGCATAAAACTAAAAGCATATACTCCTTGCAGAACCAAAGCAACTGAATTAGAAAAAAATGTCTAAAGAAATAATCTCATCTACAACACCAAATTACAAAAGCTTCACTGTAGTATTCTTAAAATTTCTTAATTGCGGGTCTGCTTTAAATCTATTAAACATAGTGGTGCTAGTAAAACTAACAAAACCTTTTTGGGAATGCAATTAACGTTTAAATGGTCCATTTGTCTTTTTAGCCCACTGCATCGGTATCCACTGCTGATGATGTTATTTCTAAAGCTTATACTTCTCTAGCAAATTCCTTTTCTTTCTTCATTGTTAAGCCCTTGCTCGAATAGAATCTTCTAACGCAAATATCTCTTTTGAGTGTTTGAACACGTGCCAATCATCTACCAGACCTTCCTCAACCATTTTCCTTAATTATTAGACTTTATTTCGTCTTGTTTCATCCGCTACAGTGTTATGTTCATTTTACCATCAAAAATTTTCCTCAAACTTTATTACATAGTCAGACTTATTATGCCAAATCTCGCAAGTAATGGACTTTATAATTCTCATTCATTCAGAACTGAGCTGGTCTCAGGTTGATTTAAGCATAATCATTCAAAGTTTGCAATGACAATAGCAGAATCATCACATAAAAACCTTAATGCAAACATCATTCATCAGACTGTAATTTTAATGTCAAGGTGTTATTCTTGTTTGAGAATCATACAAATTCAGCTTTGTTAATAGCAAAACTTCATACATACATGATTGATAATACAATTCATATTAGGTTTAGTTTTCAGTTGTTGAAACATCGTTTCAAAGAATTGAGGTTATGCATAATTTGTATTCAACGTAACATTAAATACTCATTTTAGTATCTTTGCATTCGTAAGCACTTTTATCGAGTTTGATATGACAAAGACAATTTTTGCATCATCATGCATGCATTTGTGGTAGTGTCTGTAGTAAAATCATTTCTGCATTATCACTTGTATTATAGTAATTACCTTAAGTACTTCATGTAGGTGTACAAAGGTTGTTTTCTGTGACACTAACTCACGTTTCACAACTATCCCAAGTTTTCTAAACATACTTGACCTACGAATACGATTAGAAATTGCCATCTCCGTTAATTCTATTTCTTACACCGTTATCTTCAAGTACTAAAGCACTAACACATCTTTAATCACATTTATTATATAAGTCTCAATTAATTTATGGTCATTAATTAGTTATTTGTACAAGTTATTGACTATTAATTAAATTGGTGACCATTAGTTTAAATTGGCGGCCTTATTATTAGGTATGTTGAACAACTTCGATGGAAAATTTATCTTATCTGTGTTGACTGCAGATAGTGTACCGACAGTTAATGTAGTAGCATCAACATCAGATGCGTTTGGGGTTATCTTGGGTGTGCGTTGCTATGCCATATTCTCCTTCGTTTATAATTTTCTAATTTATGGAACACTAGCTTTTGCCCGCGACTTCGTTCGCGTGGAATAGTGACTTGCGGCAGATTTATGGTTTGACCAATAGATGGCGGTATATGTCCGAAATAAATTTTATTTTTATTTTTGTATTTCTTTGTAATAAAAACTATCCTGTGTCCTTTCTCAAGTTCCAGACTATGTCTGTACCAAATTTCACACAAATCAGTCCATTAGTTTAGGCGTGAAGAAAAGACAGACAGACGGAAAGACAGACAGACAGACAGAGTTACTTTCACATTTATAATATTAGTTAGGATTGTTTTTCATACAAACATTCATTCATACATACAAACATTTTTCATTCTGAAAAAATATTCCTGTGTAACCTAAATCTAATCAGGCTATTGATAGTTAAATTCTAAATCTAACATATGATCTTGTCCTATATTATGATGCATTACTTCATAATAAATCGTGTCAAGTTGGACATAGAGGTGAAGTGAATGGTCCACCTGTTCGCTAGACATGATCTAATATGTTATGCTAAGCCATTTGCTCGTACAGGGTCTCGGGATTTACTACTTGTGCTTGCGTTTGTGAATTTTATATTGAGTCACATTTACACTAACACATTTAGCTTTGGTCCACCTTTCCAGTTAACTACGTAGAGTACGTACCCTCTCTTTGTCATTATTAACCTGGGCAGTATCATTGAAATGTTTCTTGATCAACGATAAACTGTTAACAACCAATGTAATTGCTTTGTGAACGTGAGCTTTAAAATGCAATGTTGTTTATACGATCAAGATAATAAAGAGCCTTTAAACAGGACCTTATCAACGAGATCGAGTACATGGCAACACCTGGACATTCACATGACTTAATATCTTTGTCGTGTGTTACTGCACCGCAATTTATTTTCACACCGCATGTAGGTCAATGCAAGAACACGTAACTGTATCCACTGTATATGAAGGGACACACCTAGATTTTTTTCTATAATTAGAATATAATCGTGTCTTTAGAACGATCGATGAGCTTTGTACCAAATTAAATTGATGAATGGGATATGTGTACCAAAAAATATTGAAAATGAAGGCTATATTTCGTTGCAGCCATAGAGGCAGGAAAATTATAATATAGCCTGACTTGGTTTATACGATGTTCTTAAGTTTTCCTGTGTGTTCTCCCCATCATAATTACTCTAACTTTGAATCATGACTCGAGAGTTCCGAACCGTAATTTCAATAATATTTGCTTCATTATCCAATACTCTGATGTCATGTACTGATTTAAATGCTTTTTTATCATTTGATGTAAATCTATCGCCACTTGCCTACGAATCACACGATTCATAATGATGGTCTTCTTCGTCAATTTTGCACACGTTTATCATCTTCACAAATACAAATTCGGTTGAATCGCAATAATTTGTTTCATCAAACGTTACATCATTGTTGAGTGTTAATGGCGTAGTCTTTTTAACGATTGAATCTTATCTTTTGTCCAAGATTTTATTGTTGCCTATTTTTTGCTTCAGAGGAAAAATTCAATTGCTTTTTTTGTCACGAAAATATAATGTTCTACGTAAAGGAAAATACTGAACAAAACGGTAAACAGTCTCTAACTGTTATTATTAATATCTTTTCATTTCATTAGCAGATGGTGCACGAATACAAAAGAAAGTCCTATTAAGGTTGTTTTCGTTCTCCATGTGAATTTCACGTTGTAGCAATATTGCCTGGATAGTATGCGCAGCTCTGCGGTCGTCGGACGGTTTATGCAACTCTGGGCGAGTGCACCGCCTCCTCCCACCCCAGGTCGTTCACCCCACCTTCCTACTACCGAGTAGGTACATAGGTACCTACATTGCAATTTTAGTTTAAGCTTGAATGAGGCGCGTGGGTGTCCCGCTCCCGCCGTTTGTTCCTCAGCTTCTGACATAAGCTGAAACCTCTCGAAACCTTTTCTTTGCAGTGTATTTTTAGCATTTGTTTCATGAACATTTTCAGTTTTCCATTTCACTTTTGCAATGCTTCGTATACTCTTTTTAAGACTTTCTGGATTTTCATCTTTCGCATTTTCCTTGCTTCAATTATGATTCTATTTTATCTTAGTAAAAAGAAAATTGCTACTCTTCAATACCTAAGTAAAAGAGTTAACTGTGAGCTTTAAAGCCTAATGGCGGTGAATATTACAGATTTAGGAAAAGGCCTGTGATATATCGTTACGCCACCTTCACTTGTGCTAAAACAAGATTTTATTTATTTCATGTCAGCTACGGCGAAATCACTTAATCGTTTCATGCTACCATCAAACCTCGCCTCAATGCAATACCGATCTTGAGGCTATTGTAATAAAATCAAATTTTCGTCAGCAGGAGCACCCATATAATTTGCAGACCCGTATCCAGATCGCTTGGCCTAATTCAAAAATACTGCATATTGATTTTAGTAGGGGCATGTGCGCATACATGCCAGCGTTATTTTAAATTACGTCTGTAACTAATATCTGGTATAACCGGTTCCCACTTTTTATGAGACGAATCAGACTTGTCATTTCAAAGTCGACGACTAATTCTAAATAGGCGCCTCAGGCTATTGTGATTGTCTATTCCAAGTCTGGTTTTGGCTCCAAGATTGCCAATTATTTTTTTATGTCGCTTATCTAGTTCTAAATAGAAAGTCGTTGATACGATTGCTGGGCGATCATAATGTTTTATTAATAACGAGTAAGTGTGCATTTAAGTACGCTATGCACGTGACATAATACTAATATTGATTTATATTTTGACTTCCAATGAATAACACCTGGCCACTACAAATAAAGCTATCAATATTGATGAATGGGTTCACTGACTTCAAGAAATGTTCAGAACCGGTTCAAATAATATCCTTATTGTTTTAGTATGTATTTCAGTTTCAAAAGCTACATATTTTGGAATCATAATTGTAATATTAGAATTGACAGTCTATTCATAATTTGACAATTCATTTGTGTTGAAAACAATGTTGTATTTTGCTTATAATGTTTAACTAGCAAATACGTTAAAATAATAACCATTTCAACATATTATAGTGTTTAGTTGTTATCACGTAATTACTTAATTGCAGGTTTAACACACCTTATGTCTAGTAGTCTATCTATACAGATACTCCAGTTTTTTTATGATTATTATTCATAATCCTCATAAACGCCCCATGTCATGTCAGCTTCTAGAAAATTCTAGTTATTTGAAAGATTCTTTATGTCCCCAAAAATTCACTATCAGCAAAATCTAGCGAATCATTCCATTTTATGGTTTCGACGAGTCCAATTCGTTCTAACATAAAACCTTCATAAATCTCACCATATGAATAGATTACATGGTTTTTTGTTCGAAATATTTGATTTATTCTGACACATATTTGTAGTGTCCGGGGTTGTGATTATTTTTTCACCATTGTCTGTTCCTAGAAAGGCTTACATTTCTATCGCTTCCTGTTTGTTTGGTAATTGATAAGATAGATATGTTTCCGAGGATTATTTTTTGTTGTCAGTAGTATGACACTTGGCTTTCGAATTCGTATCTGTAAAATGTATTGTGGGTGCTCTCATTCTGCACCGTTTTAAAATTCGTGATTGACGGCCGAAATGGGAGTGCACCGTTGTTCACTACATAAACTCGCTTCTGACATACGATATCTTTATTATAAACTGTAACAAGCGTTGTTTTAAATCAATCCATGATGTGCGATCCGTATTCTGTATGTGCAACGTGATGATCATCATCACACATTGTTATTTAAGTACACTTGTAAATGGAAGGCATAATTATATCCATTTGTCATGACGTGTAGGTAGTGAGTATTTATTCGTGTCCAGTGTTATTTTTACATTTTAAATAATATTGTATTTATGCAATACTTGTTCCTCGTATGCATGAATAATTAAACTGCGGAATGATTCTTTCCTGTATGTATTGTAATCTAGTTTAATATCGAAGTTCTGTTCATTCAACATTCATTCGGTACCCGTCACTAAATGCTGTACGACAGTTATGTCTCGAAAGCACGATGATGCAAGGTGTGTGCAATGGCGTCCGAGTCACGTAGCCTGTCAGAACTGCCGGAGCCGGGGGTGGGGCCGGGTCGACGGCCAACAGGCGGTCTCCTTTGGCCCTAATTGCACAATAGCTTGTAGTTCGCGAAACGCACCGCGAATTTCACGAAATGCAGCTAAGTTGTTGCTGACCGACCAATTAGAGCCGCCATCTTAAATGCAACATGCTAACAACTATAATTGTCAGCCATACCCTTCCAATTAATACTTTCTAAGAGGATTTCCATGTTGTCTCCAAGTTTGTAATAAGCTCGGATATGAATAAAGTTTGATGAAAAGTGGAACTCAAAAGCTGGGATAGGAAAGCGTTCAGTCACGTAGTACAAGCTCTCGGAAGTCGACTAGCAACTCCCAAAAAGTTAGGAGCCGGTGAATCGATTTGAAAACGTTTCTTGAATCACGTACGCACCAAAATTCTCTAAACATGTGACTAATCTCACGGCATAGACGTAGTGCGACTATTATTTTATGAGAACCTCCTTGCTGAGTATCAGGAAAATACCGGTTCCTATTTATTCTGATTTATTTTTAGCCGTTGCTGAGGTAAACGTGACTCAAATAGCGCAATGCTGTTGTTTACGTTGCACCAAATTATATCTAATGCTGGTGCAAAAATTACTTATAATAACTACCATGTATTTATATTAAAATGTTATGGTATTTTTACCATTGATTTCCGGTCATTACATCAGACTATTACGACAAGTTGTAAAACGGACTAGTCATCGCCGCGCATGCTCTTTCATTCAAATTCACGTACGCCGGTGAACAGTCTCATAACTCAGAAATACTTCAAACAGTGCACTAGATTTTGTCCTATTATATTGGTTGGCAGCAATTATTATAATTCAGATATAACAACAATCCCATTGAAGTGACAATATTGTAACGGGATATTTGGCAATGAAAACAAATCAATTGAATTTCGTCAGCAGCGCTTAAACGCTGTACAAATTGCTGTGTGACAATACAATAAATCATAATATCATAGTTGCATACCATAGTGGCACCGGGGCCCAGTAGCTGGCATCGTCAGGGTCCATTAGAGCGCGGTGTTGAGTTACGCGGCTAAATTGTGGAACAACGCGGCTTCATCGTCCAAACGTATCGAGTTTCGCGTCTGCAACCGTTGATGGATTGGCAAAGTGAACCTATTCATTATCAACAAATACCTTGATTAAGGCAAGTGCTCCACGTGTTCTACTAACGAAGCTATTGTTCGCCTTCTTTGTTTCACATACACGAAATTTAATTAAGAAAATCTTATCATGTACTTAGCTTTTTCTATTTCTGGAACATGCTCATTGCTCATGTGATTCTTACAGAAATGGTTTTCTGACGTTAAGTAATTTAGCGTGCCTGCGATTGAATAACTTGATAACATTGTCGTATGAAAATTCGCTATCCCAGAATGTTGTTGTTCAATTCAGAAGAGATGTCTGCAAAGTTTTTTTTAAGAATTTTATTTCCACACAGCTCATAAAATTGAATCAAACATTTTTATGGCTGCGAATTTTTATGTGTACAATTTTGGGTCTGGTAATGGCTCTCTTTAAAGCAAATAATGCCATAAATTCGTCAAGATTTTTCTTATCAAACGTACCTATATGTGAAGGCAAAAAGAATCCCGAATATTTTTTACACATTAAACATTTTTGTCTATTATCCAAACGTCTCCTTGCACATCAAAAACATGAGCAAGTAACGATCTTACCCCATATTTAAGCACAAAACTTTCTTCTTGCTTTTATTTCGGGTTAGCACAATATGTCTTCCCTTTCCATTCTTCTCTGTCAGTTAACCTACTTAATCAAATGGAAGTAGAAAAATTGCTGGAAATGGCCTGTTTTACACCGACGTTACACAATCGCAATGTATGACTTCTGACACATCGTTGCATATAGATAAGTTTGTTTAATTAATACGATAGTGGTACTAAGGAGAATACTTGACGATGCACTGATAAAATTCAGGATTAAGTCATTCGAAATGTTACTTAGTGCTCAAACAGGAAACAAACCACGGTTAAATGTGTCGTCGTTCGTTGGCCTGTCCGGGAGCCATTGTTCTTAAAATAAGTTCTGCTGAACTTATTTAATCAATTACATGGATTCAAGCGACAGTTTTCAAAGTTTGAATTCGATTTTGAAACTAGGACATGCTTTCTTTCTGAAATGTTGGACATTTACAAATGGATCTTGTTCCTCTGCCGGGGAAGTTTTGTTACTATGCAGTTATGATCTCATACTCCTTATCAATTGTTTTATGAATGGGATCAGCTATCAGGGTCCTAAACATCCCGGCCATGTGGTTATCACTCGTAGGTAAAGTGATATCGCGTTAACCTGATCGTGATAGGCTTCGGTAGATTCACCGGTGCTTCGTGAACTCGATTACGAGTCGCGTGGCTGCCGAATGAACGCACCGGCTATCCTCAAAAATTTATCATCAGTTGGTATCGCGCGACTGTGTAATGTATGTGTTTAGGTGGGCCGCGTCACGAGTGCGCCGCCGCCGCCGCCGCGCGTATCATTCGTGCTACAGACTTCGACGCAAACGTACACCCCACGCGGCCACCCTACCGCCCCCGACGAACTCGCGCTCCCGATCAGCTGTTCACTGTACATTGAGTAACACGCCGGCGTCTCTCAACATAGACAAACTTGTTTGACAACACATCGTTACACCTAACGCATCATGGTAAGGATCAGTGCCATGTTTAGTGACTGTGATAGTGCATAAATAGTGGATGTGCCTCCTTAGTGCCTGTTTACTACTTCGTGATCTAACATCAAAATATTCTAGTAGCAAAAATCATTAGACTGAATCAAAACGATAGTGATTTACACCAGTGACAATACGATAAATACTTAATATCGGAGTCTTAGATCGATTAGATTTAATGCGAAACATTTCCACTAACTCATTTGTCGTCTATTTTTCGTTTTCAATGCACACAGAACATCTTCTTATATAATATTGATTCTTACCTTCATTTTGTGAAAATCGATTACTTCTCAGAAACGAATACTTTACTGGGGTACTGCATCGCGTTGTGTTTATTTTGTCGTTTGTGATAGAAAGAAATATTAGCAAAGTGTCGTTTAGTATTTTTGTGTGGATGCATTCCCGGAGCTTGTGGCGAGTGCGTTTGCGCTGATGCGCCGTGTCAGTATGTTGTTTGTGTGAGACCCGCTAATTTTAGCGTCCCCGTCCCCCGCGGCCCGCGGCTAGGTTACATAAGCGCGCCACCGAGCCGGCCTTGACTCCCGCGCCGCACTTCTCGCTCCTCGATTGGCAGACCGATGTGCTGATTCTTCTACTTGATTTAATTTAAACGGCCGAGATCTATGAATTACAAAATTGATAAAGTGCATTGTTAAATCGTACCTACTAGCTGCAATCTGTTCCTTGTAAACATCTTTTAACTCCTCGAAGATCGTTGCTCGGTATCCTTTTTGCTTTTCTATGTTGATTTTTCAATTATAGTGAAGTGGTCACACCGCTGGTGACTTGCAGTTTCAGCACACATTGTTCGAAGCACGCCTGTTTAGTCGAACGCATGGGACTATGGTAATTTTATGACCCTTCACGACGACGACGCTCAATATAATATTGTATGAGCCCGTACACAATTTATCGTTCCAAAATTTCCATTTTTCTCACCGGCTTCATACCTATTTCTCTTGGAAAGTTGGCGTGTATTATTATTAAAATGCTGAATTATCTAATCTTATCTGCATCATCCTTCGAAAAGGTTATAACCAAATATTTATCAGCTGTCGCGTCTTCTTCGTCTGGCAAGCTTACCCTTTGAAAATTATGAATTTTCTGTCAGTCACAAATAACTAATTCATCATCTATGTGTTGGTTAATTGAAGGAAAACATTAGCACTGCAGTAAAATTTCAACTTAGAATTTTCCATAGTGTCATCTATGTATTCCTTATAGAGTGATGTATTTAAGACAATTGATGTCCAATGAAGCTGGTGCGTGTACCGTCACGCGGCAACCTCGACCGTGGAACATGTAATTGTTGAATTGCGTTGCCCATTGAACGGTATCACGGCCAAGGTTACCCGAACAGCTGTTCTCTATTTCTTTCGTGTCCAAATATTTTAGTTGCGCAACGTTAGAATTATCGCTATCGTCGTAATCTAGTTTTATTTTTGTATTTTATGCAATGCCTGAGAATTTTATCTGGTTATCAGCAGTTTTGTTGTAGGCAAGCATAGAAAATTGTTTGACATTAGGTGTTGTGTACTTTACATTATAAACGAGTTTTTCTTGTCTAAAAAACATACACAGTATCAGGTTTACGGTTGCTAAGAGTCTTAGTAGTACGTGAGATGATTTTGTATTTTATGTCCTGTGAGTTTATTGTCTGATTCATTACTATCAATAAAAGGTTGTGTATTTAACACTTTGCCCGCTTGACTATAAATTGATCCAAAACATTGTTAGACCGTGACTTTTATTACCATATCTAAATTGATTTTTATAGTTTCATAATTTTCTTCAATGTTGTTTTCTGGCCGATGGAACTGAAGCATAGCAAAATTTGTTGTTACCTTACGTGACATAAAACCTGTTTTCCATGGGAGGAATGTAGACTCATAAAAGAGGTGGTATTTCGGCGGCGTCTGATTGGCATCAGACGGATCTGAATCTAAAACCTTCAATCGATAGGGACCTCGTGGTGCGCGCGCAGTAATCCCTTCTCGCGCTCCTAGTGAATGGCCGGTCTGGAGAAAACAAGGGGGCTGCCTGCCTAAGGGGTGCGAGGAGCAAGGTCGTCAGCAAGGCCGCACTTACTACCATCAATATATCTCTTTCCCCCATCTAACATCGCCCACCACACCCATCTCACTCGCACAAATTCACTTTCAAAAACATTGCGTAAATGCAAGGACCAAATAAAACACCCTCCAAGCACTTTCTGTCTGGCCTGCGTTATATTGTCTGGTTTGAAACGTAGTTTGATACTGTGACGTCATTTGTGCTAGGCATTTAACTGTTTGGGTTGTAAAGATAAACCAAAACTTCCGTCACTATAAATAAGTAAACTCATTACGAAAATAGTCGCGTTGTATGTCGAGATGTTCGGCGCAGAAACTGTCACCTTTGTTTATTTGTAATCTATCGTTAATTAGTGCAAATTAAGTGTAGGTAATACGTTATTTTCCATCGCAGGCATATTTATAGTGTCAATGAAAACTTGAACCGTAACTATTGTCAACAATATTTTATCTTCCAACTATTTGCATATCAATATCTGTGTTGATTTTGATAACATTGACGCAAATGTGTTCTACAGGGGCAATCCTTAGGTTATCTGATGAGGGATGCTCATTAATTAATCTCAGTAATTTAATCTCAGGCTTAATAATATGGCTAGTTAAGCTGTCAAGTACGTTATGCGTATTTGAGAAGAATTGAAACAAAATGCATCAAACTCTAAATTAAAATAGACACACGTCTACTCAGCTAAGCAAGCAGAAGCGCATTTTTCACCCATTCAATTTGTCTTCATTCAACATGAAATTTCGATTTAGCAGCATTTGGAGCCAAATCGAAATTTCATGTAACCGAAAATTCTAAACAGTCAATAAGTTCTCCATTTCACAGACAGGTGACGTTAGCACCAACAATTTGAAAAGGAGCTTCAGTTTTGTTATGATACTTGAACCGCGATCTTAGCGTAAAACCCACCTATAGTAATATTATTAACCTAGGTTATAGTCATTTTGCTTCCAAACGCATTTTCTTTGCTAATTACCTACGTACTTTGTTTTTAAAGCGCAAACAAAATAGATTATCTAGTCTAATACATAACAATGTTTTGGTGGGATCTCCGTTATCAGGTATCGCTTCAGAATGGTCAAACGGGAGTCAGCTGTGGTACCGTGCGCACGCGTCTGTTAATGTCTCTTCTCTCAGTTTTATTTGCTCAGTGCAGTTTGTTGTGCTAGTAAAAATAAATCTATCATTTACTTAACGTGTCAAACCTTGCTCTCAAACATTGAAATGTAAATTTTTCTCGGTCGCTCATTGCTTTGTCAGGTCTGTACCAATATATTTTTTTATTTATTCATCAGAATAATATCATTAGTTCTTTACGTTATCAAACTTAGTTTGCTTATCTATTTCAACGTTTTCCTTACTATCTTAGAGTTATTTTGGTAATATTCACCAAACAATATTTTTGTATTTTTCTGTAATTTAATAATTTTCCTCTTGCACTCAGTGCAGTAGTTTAACGTTCGTACCAATTTTATCCTGTGACGATTTCCTTAATTGCGGTTTTGAATCATGCGCCTATGCAGAAAACAATCATCTGCAATACGGTAATTTACATAGTCTAGACGTGGAACAAATTAATGTTTATCCATGTGTACCCTAACGTGTAAGATCGAGCTCGTCTTTAGAGTAGTGTAGCCTTGAATACTGTTGACTGATTACGCGCTATTGTATATCTTACACCGCGACTCCGATTTGTTCTAACTAGTGTTCTTATGTAGCTGTATTCACACTTCCCGCGTCTTCACACGTAGCAAAACCGATTAACACTGGAATGTTTGATTCTCTCTTAACTAATTACCGTGCAGTTTACATTATAGTCCATTATAAGGAGGCACTTGTATGACATACATCTGATTTATGTGTTAACGTTTTTCCGATAGACCATGTCACCTCATTGCCATTATGGCGTAAGCCATCCCGCCCCGTGGGGCATTGTTTGTTATCTATCAATTGTGTTGTTTACAGTGGCATCGAGTGCAAAGATGAGGTGTTTGCCGCACACCAGGTGCAGCACGCCGATCTGAAACCCGTGCTGGCCCCGGCAGCGCCCGTGCCTGCTCCCAAGGCTCTCGCGAACGAGCCCGCCCCCAACGGCGCTATAGTCGCCATCATTACTCCTGAGGAGAAACGCCCTATACCCGTCACAGAGCTTATATTCGCTCCGCGAAAGAAAGAAATGAACAAAGGCTTTCTCATGTTCTCCCAAGACGAGGGACTTACAAGTGAGTGGCACTCGAACTTCCACAGCTTAGGTATCCGTTGTTGCTTTATTGGAATTCTATCGCATGACAAGGCTTTCCACACAATAATGTCGGTGTTGTTTACAGTGCTTAAAGACGAGCCGGAAGATCTGACGCACTTGGCACCCACCGCTGGTGATGCTTGTATACCTCTAGAGAACAGTCCTTTCGACATGTTCGACGAATTCATTCTGAGCGATAACTACTGCAGTCTGCTAGGAGATGACCTGGCTAACGGATCGCCGGTAGACTCTTTAACGCCTGATTCACTACTGTTGTCTTCTCCTGAACCACAGGTAAACTTAAACTAGATTGCAATATTGCTTATTATATTAATGCCTCATTTTCTTCAAAATTCTAACAATCAATATGTTTCAGGAAAATGAATCATCATGCGAGCAGTCGTCATTACTCACAGAGCTGTCACTAGACGCTTTCGACAACAGATCAGATAATGACATAGACGATGGGAACTCCCCATTCATCCCGGCGAGCGATGAGCTGCCGGTATTGGAGCCGGCGGTCATGTGGGGGGCCTTGCCCGACAGCGTCAGCATGGCGAGACCACAGCCCACAGAGATGCAGACTACGTCGCCTGCGCCGGCGCTGCAACGCTTATTGACAGCCACCACCACGGGCCCCCCGCCACAGGATCTCATAACCAATATTTACTCGGACCAAGGTATTAATGACATCACGAATAAATATATTACTTGATCTATTATGGTCGTCATTTTCTACAACATAATGATTGCCAACAGGTCTAATACCAAGGAGTGTTGCATCATGGGAGACTGGAATGAAAAGAGTAATGAAGGAAGAGCAGGAGCCGTGTGCGAAACGTATAAAGCGTAGCCCGTCCCCGGTGCAGCCGGCGACGCCCACGCAGTCGTCGAGCGTCCTCATGAACCTCCTGGTGAGCGGCTGCGACGTCGACGCCGGCTACATCTGCATGGTGCAGTGCCGGCCAAGACAAAAAGCAAAAGCCTGAGGCGATCGCCTCCACCACTCTAAATAAACTGTGATAATGCGCGTCCAGTGTTCAAACTATTTGCCTGTAAACCAGTGCTATCTCACAGAACTTTACTCTGGTCGGTTTAATACGAATTAATGTTAATACAGTGCCGTCGATACTTGTGATATTACCGTATACATGTACCAGTATCTGACTGAGAATCGCATTGTAATGGGGGTCCTACGAGACAATAAGCGTCGCGTCGGTACGAGCCAGATTAAAGTCTGCTAAAGCAGGGCTATTTAACCGTCAACGACCAGTCGGGGGGACTTAGTGCTAGGGCTGGTTAGTTTAGTTAATCTTCCACGGTCTTGCAATCTCGTACTTGCGCCTCGAGGCGTACCAGAATTAGTTTTAGATGTGTAGGTATAGCATACCTACGTTTTAGTGTTAATGGTGTATATTTGAAGCAATCGATTGTTGAGTTTAGTGGTTAAGTTGATGCATATCGTGTTGGTTATGTGAAGTATCGGTATCGTTCCTAGGTTACTTAGTTACCGCGAGAGCCCGCCGCGCACTCCGTCTTATGTTCGTAGCTGGAACCGAGTCAATATTAATAGTTTTAATATCAACCCTGTACTCAGAGGTTATCGCTATTTATTCGTTACTGTAAGCTATGTTAGTTGATTACAACTAATCTTATTTTTCACATCGATAGAGTTAGCGTCCAACATAGTCAGATCATGTTTTAGAAGTATTGTTCCGATCGTTATGTATTTTATTGAGAGTTTATGTAGCGTGCGATGTTGTCCCAGGCAGTTCGACGGTCGATGTCTCAACAGTTTCCACTGCCAAATGATACAAAGTACAACTTAGAACAAAGTGTAGTTGTGTTGTATTACGGTTTATGTTCGTCTCTTATACGGAATATTTGGATGCCTTTACACAGTGAGAATGTATTTATGATAGGAACGAGTCATGCAACGATGAACTATATTCTAAGCAATCATAAGATACTCGAACTTTAGATTACTATTTGCTTGGCAATTGTCGTCGCAGTACACATATTAATCAAAATTTAAAAGACGTAACATAGATATCATATGAATAATCGTCGTTGTTATTTTAATATATTTATAGTGTGTGTATATGGATGATGTGTAATTAGAGGATATATGGTTATTTATTTTTCTGGAGAGAAATAAATATTGTGATGTTGAAAGAAAATATCTAAAAATAAAAGAGACAAAAAATAGTTCTGGTTAAAATGGTGCACGTTGATTTTTTATTGCCCTGTGTCCTATCCTTGATATCCTGACCGAGTATTTGCTTTAGCGAAATAAAAACTATCATGAAGTGCTCAGAAGTTCTGACTACATAGATTTTGGAGCATTTGGACAAATAAGTCCTTACCTACCGAAGAAGACAGAAATTCTATTATTATTCAAACCACAATAGAATATGTGCAAACAACACTTATTAGCGAACTATTGACGCATATTCAGCCATTCTAAGTATTCTGTACAATTTAAACATTTTTACTAATAGTTCATGCAAAGACAAGTTAAACATAAGTATGCGTATTTGTTTTGGAATATTTTAGAAGAGCCAGCTTATTATTTTGATACGATCTAAAAAGCAAAGCCTAGGCTTTAACCAAACACGCCAGAGAAACCATTAGTCTACCCCGAAACCTACTAATTTCAGAATACATTTGGAACACAAAGCCAAAGAACTTATACTTTACGTGTTAAATTATAAAATAACAAGTTTATTCCATCAATAAATTAACATATAGAAAGAAAATTACGTATGACCAAGTTACAAGTAAAGGGTCACATTTTGGACAAGTGTAGATTCTTGTAATGATAGACTAATTGAATCACGCAAGATATCATTTTAAGAACTTAAAGAAAAATGTTCTGAAGATGCTTTATTACTAGACAAAGATAGTAGAGTAAGTGATACATTGTTCAACCAACCTTCAAGTTGAGTTATCTCTCATTCCCACCGTACCGGTCGCTGCCAAAAAACTAGTTACCCGAATATCAGACCAACAGAATTATTAATAAAGGCCTCATTGCCTTGCAAGCTCTCGGGAATTTAATTCTAGCAAACACGTATAACTTCCAAGTTAAATTGTTACTGGATAACTTTTTTGCGTCGAGACGAAATTGTTTGTGGAAGTCTTAAGGGCAATAACTAAAAGGAAAAATCCCTTCTAAGCCGACCCTTTGGGCCTTATGGCCGTCCGTAGATAGCGTACTATAAAACGACTGTTAGGGGCCCGACTTTGGGTATCTTATTGTTTTTTTTATCCCGTTTTACTACTGCGCGTCTAAAACTTTTCCTAAGATCAAGGTCTGGCTTAGCGTCACAGATTGGCCACATGATAAGATGGGGAGAAACTTTTTAGGTGCGGGTCTAGCATGATATATGGACTGTTATGATCCAAAGTTTACTCCCGATAACGTACTGACGTTATGACTGTAATATCACGCTGTATTACGTGGTAAAGTTAATAATGATCTCTTGACAGAGGAGAGCAAGATGCCCGAGAGATAAGGTCTCGATAACGGATGCTGTAATTATGGATAGTGAGGGTAAAGCTCAGATTTACCCACACACGATTACCCTGGGCGTGATTGAAACAAATCGCTCTTCTTACTTAGTTTGGAATTAGCTACCTACTATAGAAGCGATATAAACTTGTATGCTTCTTGAAATAGAAAGAATATAAACTAGCAAGTATGGTATTTAAGGTTTACGGTTATTATATTATTTATGATAGTAGGTATTATAAACAAAACTTTACTTTGATATGCAAGTAACTTTTATGACAACGTATTTCCATAAAAAGTTATTTATATGTACCTACTGGAAATAAATAAGTTATTAACTAGCGGCGCGGAAGTCTTACTTACCTCAGTTTAATTTTTTTCGTTGGATATGGTACCTTACTGGTTCTAGATTGTGGTCAGCAACTAAACCAATTATAACTCAATTTAAAATCTTATTGACATTGAGCTTGATAGTTTGGTGTCAAAACCTTTATTTATCCGCGAAAAAGAATTGATTGAACTTCAAACAAGATATAATGGCAAAATATCTCAATTCGTTTTTCTGACACTCGCTCTAATAAGTCAAGCAAACAAAAAGAATGGGATAGTAACAAGCATAAAGTTCAAACACACAATACTCACATAATACGTAGTTTTAAACATTTGAATTACTAAGCAACCCACTGCTATTATTAAACATTCTGCCAAGAAATGTTTTCACTTAAAATCTTATAATCGAAGATTACTAGAACTAGGAATATGTTCAGACGGAGAATGCAACGTAAGGATGACAGCTAACATTATAAGCAGTTCACGATGAATGGCTAGAATATCATCCTATATTTTCTTTAGTGTCATTTCTTTTTTTGTTAAGTTTTGAACCATACAGATTGTTAACTAGCTAGCTCTGTTGTATGCATATAATATACTTACCTAACGCATAGACTGACTACGATTTGTGAAGAAACGTCTGTTGAAGATAAAGTGCTTCTAGAAAGGCAGATGAAACGACCGAAAATACTAGAGTTGATAATTCAAAAAATCAAAGTCCCTAAGCCCGCATGCAACACGTTTATTAATATTAAAAGCACATAGCATGCACTGTTAGTGGGTTATTTTATATCGATCAACTTTCTGTCGCTACTTCGACTGCAATGCACCAACATGACGACCTGTCAACGTCAAATTGTGTTTAAGCACTTTTGAATTAGGCCAGCATCGACATGAAATGTCAAAGTAAATGGTCGCTGGTTAAACGGACAAATAAATTGATCTACAGTCAAATAACAGTGGTCAGAATAAGCTTTTGTATGAACAAATAGTTCATGTAGACTCGATAAGAAAAATAGATGTCGAAATAAGAACAAATTGGTCGTTAAAATCTGCTCACGTTGTGTTAGTTAAAATTCTTACACAGCTTGAGATGAGACAAGTTAATCTGAAACGAGATGAGACTCTTTCGCAAAAGCCCGTGCTAAGTTAAGACCTAGATTTTGCAAAATTTCGTAATTTATTGCCGACATCCCAAAAAGGAGAAGGTTCTCAATTCTGTTGTATGTTATTAACAGGATGATTTTGCATGTCTTTATATTGTGTCTCAGTTCTCTTGTTTACATAGAACTTTCTTAGATCCAGTTCGTTGATATCAGGGTCGACTTTTCAAATGCCAAGCAAAATTAGTTCAAACGGTAGCCTTAAATCAAACATACGAGTACAGAACTACTTTCTCATTCTTACCGTTACTTTAAATGTCAGCTGATATTTAAATATTAATTGTGTAGTCCTAAGAATAGTTAGAAATAACTAGAAAGTAAGCTCCATTTAAATTAACAGAACTAGAATTGAATAGAATTGCATTTCGTCTATGCACGCTTGGAAAAGCATTTCTACGAACTAAATAACAGCTAAAAGCAAAAACAATACAAAAGAAAGCTACTGCAGACAGGAGAAATTCTCTGAAAAACTGTTACATTTTCACAATTGAGTTAATTTTAATTCCATAGAAACAGAATTCAGACTTAGTCAAAACTGTTACCAAATACAAAGCACAAAATACAAACATTTTTCCTCGGTTCATCTTGTTTTGTAAAAATGTCGTAAATCACGCAATTTACGCCGTATATATCTCTATATACGTCATCAGCATCTACCTACATGTTCATATGTCTGAAAATATACCTAGCACTCACCCAACTTGTTTACTACGTAATGTTTGCAAAACAAAGATTGTCCAAATGTAGCCAGCTTCCGAGATTATGTAAATGACGAATGTTAAGTGGGGCATTTGTTACAGCTAATGTTTCAATGTCAAGGCTAAAGCGAATACTCGGCTCTTCTTGTTTAACGACACCAATATAACGTGCACCTTTTTATTTGGAACTTTTTGTGTTTATATCGGTTTTTCCAGACATAGGTCATCGTTGCATCTCGTGAATAATGATAATGTCATTATGTGTTTTGAATGAGAAAATATTCTGTGTACTAATACGTTTTTTGTTGTGTTTCCAGGATCTGCAGCAGCAGCTGCCACAGCAAATCCCACACCAACCAAATTACCAACTCGTCAGGAACCCCCAGACTATCAACCAGAACGCTAACCGAAATAACATCCCATTGCCTGTAATAAACTTACTACAAGGCATACCAAACAAGCCAATAATACGTTCAAACACTCCAATGAACAATGTTATGCGCACGAACATTGCTAGCCCCATGTCTCCGTTGAGCCTCAACGTGAGCCCCATGTACTCCCTACCATCCAGCCCCAACAGCTACACTCATAGCCCTGCCATGAGCCCAGCCCAGAGGGACCGCGTCATGAGCCCATACTCCACTCCTCAGTCCATGTCTCCGGTTGGTAAGTTCCAGCAGTACAGCCCTGGCAGCAGGCTGATGTCGCCGGTCGGGGTCATGAAGGGCTGCGACCCATATCTCACGACCAAAATGCAACCGAGCCCAGGCTTCCCGCTCCAGACACCGGACATCATGCTGGATCCTAGCGCGCCCCTCACCACGACGGACTTCTGGACCGAGTCCGATATGCTGCAGGGCACGACCGACCTGCTCACCGCTTTAGACGACGTTAAGTTAGGCTAAGTAACCTCGCGTGTCAATGAGTGATTGAAGAGTGATTTCTGTATTTCCATTGAAACAGTTGTGGATTGATTGAATACTGAAGTTCAAGTGTTTTCTTCCACCATTTAAACAGTTGAAATAACGTTTTAGAATTCAGTTTTTCACACAAACATTCCAATAGAAATGTTGTTACAAATGTTTGTTTCAGAAATCACTCGAATGAATGCAGGGTCGCAAAGGGTGTAAAACAATATAAGCCAAAGGGATTCCATGCGATGTTTCGCTGTAGCAGTCACGGGGCCGACGCCCACTTGTTTAACATTTTTCGTTAATAAAAATCTTAGTTTTCATAAATGTACAGACATAAGTTGTTATTAACTTAGTAAAGTTTATTTAGTATGCGTGGAATCCTCGGCAATGCAACGATGTGACTTAGATTAACAGATATTCTATATTGTGTACGAATTTACATATTCGTATTATGTATTTGTATGTCTCGAGATATCTTTGTTGGATGTGTGTGTGGCTGTATCATAGTTTTAGTGTAACTATATCTATGAACGATCTGCACTAAGAAATCAAGGCAGAATTTAATGTTTGGACTTGATGCCAATATTTTTTAGACAGAAGTTATTGCGAATTTTATACGGAGTTTTGTACTAAAATGTATTATGTAAATAAAAACCTCTAAATTGTTTTTATTAACATTTCGTTGTTATTTCTGTCTTGCTTTTGTTTGCAGATGCTTCGTAGACATATTGTGTCAATAAAGAAAATTGGATAACGGTATTCGATATAGTTTCATATAATTTTGTATTATTCGGCATGGATTCATTAAAATATTATTCATTTGAAATAATTCTCAAAGGAGTTTCGTCGATAAAGTTAAGTAAAGATGCTATGTAAGTTTTAATTTATACTTTATGATCAAATCGTATACTCATTTAGAAATTAAGGGATCATAATCTTGTATACTTCTATTTTCTGTTTTCCTCAAATCATTTAACAAATATACTATTTATTTATTCGCTATCACTGCCTATATGACACATTGAACAGTATGTTGAGGCGCGATTGAAATCGACTACGACGATTTTTAATCGATTTTCCATCGATGCCTAGTGGTCCACGCACACTCGAATAATATTATTTATATGTTTGTTTAATGACAATTAAAATAAGAGACAATCATAAACGTTCCTCTATTTTTGTCAGTGAAATATTTTACCAGAAAACAGATTATTTCTTTCAATATTAATTTTAAGAGTTAAAAATGGAGGGAAACTTGATTTTTGCCAAAAAGATTTTTTTGCTGAAAATAGAATACCGTTGCAATGATTTTACCGTAGACAGTTTATTGTAATTTTACCTAACAATAGGTAGACAGAGCTGATAGTAAAATGTTTGTAGCAAACGACAATGTTTGCGCTACATGCCGTACATAATAAGTACAATAATATAACCCTCTACCATCATATTACGAATTAATGCAATTATTTTCTTATAATTTAAATCTCGGTAGATTAATTATTTACACATAAATATTTAGCTTAAAAATAATCTTAAGATGGGATTGTTATAGATCGATTCTTGATCAATTAAATTTGGTTTATAAGAGAGAAATATAGAATTTCAAATAATTATATGAATGTACGAAATGAAATATAAATGTTTTATGTAAATTGTTCACCCAATATTACCATACTTTTTTGACCATAATTTCGTTTCAGTAAACTAAGTATAATTTTAGTGTGTACGATTTCGT